>NC_140987.1:196479516-197079516 GCF_052327205.1 Somniosus microcephalus
AAATCTGTGTCCCCTAGTCCTTGTACCATTAACTCGTGGGAACAGCCTTTATCCGTCTAGCCTATCCAAACCCGTCATAATCTTGTACACCTCTATCAAATCACCTGTCAACCTCCTTTGCTCTAATGAAAACAAATTCAGCTTCTCCAACCTGTCCTTGTAGCTAAGATCCCCCATCCCCGGAACCATTCTGGTAAATCTCCTCTGCAGCCTCTCAAGTGCCTTCACATCCTTCCTAAAGTGTGGTGACCAGAACTGGATGTAATACTCCAGTTGTGGCCTAACCAGCACTTTATAAAGGTTCAGCATAACTTCTCTACTTTTGTACTCAATACCTCTATTTATGAAGCCCAAGATCCCATATGCTTTGCTAACCACCCTCTCAACATATCCCGCCACCTTCAGAGACCTATTAACTGCCAGGTCCCTCTGTCCCTGCACACTCTAATACTGTGCATCACCTCAAAGTTATCTGTATTAAATTCCATCTGCCACTTGTCTGCCCATTCTGCTAGCCTTTCTATGTCCTGTTGCAATTGATTAGTATCATCCTTACTGTTTGCCACACCCCCAAGTTTGGTATCATCGGCAAATTTAGAAATTCTACTCTGTATTCCAATATCCAGGTCATTTATATATATATCAAAAAAAGCAGTGGCCCCAGTACTGACCCTTGGGGAACACTACTATCTACCATCCTCCAGTCTGAAAAACAGCCATTTACCACATCTCGCTGTTTTCTGTCCTTAAACCAATTCCTTATCCAAGCTGCCACTGACTCACCTTTTCCATGAGCCTCAATTTTGTTAACCAGCCTTCTACGTGGTACTTTGTCAAACACCTTCTGAAAACCCATGTAGACAACATCTATTCCATTCCCTTCATCAATCCTCCCTGTTACTTCATCAAAACATTGAATTAGGTTAGTCAAACACAATCTGCCTTTTACAAATCCGTGTTGGCTCTCCTTAATTAGTTTAAATCTCTCCAAATGTCCGTTAATTTTTTCCTTGATTATTGTTTCTAAAACTTTACCCGCCACTGATGTTAAACTGACCGGCCTGTAGTTACTAGGATTTTCATACACCCATTCTTGTACAATATGTCACATTTGTCACTTTCCAATCCTCAGGCACCTCCCCCGCATCTAGGGAAGATTGGAAAATTATGGCAAGCCCTTCCACTATCTCCTCCCCCAATTCCCTCAGCAACCTGGGATGCAAGTGATCTGGAGCAGGTGACTTATCCACTCGAAGCATACCCAGCGTTTCTAGTACATCGTGTCTATCAATTTACAAAGAAACATAGAAGATAGGAGCAGGAGTAGGCCATTCGGCCCCTCGAGCCTGCTCCGCCATTTAATGAGATCATGGCTGATCATCCAAATTCAGTTCCCTGTCCCTGCTTTCTCCCCATATGCCTTGATCCCTTTAGCCTTAAGAAATATATCTAACTCCTTCTTGAATATATTTAATGAATTGGCCTCAACTGCCTTCTGTGGTAAAGAATTCCATAGGTTCACCAGTCTCTGGGTGAAGAAATTCCTCCTCATCTCTGTCCTAAATGGCTTACCCCTTATCTTTAGACTGTGACCCCTAGTCCTGGACTCCACCACCATTGGGAACATCCTTCCTGCATCTAGTCTGTCTAGCCCTGTTAGAATTTTATAAGTTTCAATGAGATCCCCTTTCATTCTTCTAAACTCCAGCGAATATAAGCCCAATCGACCCAATCTCTCCTCATACGTCATTCCTGCCATCCCAGGTATCAGTCTGGTGAGTCTTCGCTGCACTCCCTCCATGGCAAGAACATCCTTCCTCAGATAAGGCGACCAAAACTGCACACAATACTCAAGGTGTGGTCTCACCAAGGCCCTGTACAATTGCAGCAAGACATCCTTGCTCCTGTACTCAAATCCTCTCGCTATGAAGGCCAACATACCATTTGCCTTCTTAACCGCCTGCTGCACCTGCATGCTTACCTTCAGCGACTGGTGCACAAGGACACCCAGGTCTCGTTGCACATCCCCTTCTCCCAATCTATTGCCATTCAGATAATAACCTGCCTTCCTGTTTTTGCCACCAAAGTGGATAACCTCGCATTTATCCACATTATACTGCATCTGCCATGCATCTGCCCAATCACCCAACCTGTCCAAATCATACTGGAGTTTCTCAGCATCCTCCTCACAGCACACACGCCCACCCAGCTTTGTGTCGTCTGCAAACTTGGAGATATTACATCTAGTTCCCTCGTCTAGATCATCTATATATATATAAAAGGATCGTGGTGTCTGTCTGTCTGTCTGTCTGTCCGGGGCATCACTCAAAAGTTATAGAGCGTACCTACACATATCAAAAGAAAGCTTATGATTAGGGGAGTCTCATAGGCGTATTTACTTTTTGGTCAGACAAAAATTGTTCGGACAGTATACAAAAAACATTCAAAAATCTGCTCATTAGCGGTTGGCCAATCATACGGGGGAATCCACTCATTAGCATTCACTGACGTGAAGGTTGACCAATCCTACGGGGGTAGCATGCTGTGTCACGGGGGGGCGTTTCATGGCGTGTGTGGGCGGGGCCTAATCTTTCAAACTGCCGTTAGTACCTCACAAAATGGCGGCCGCCCCTCTTCACCCGCAAAATCTCCCTCCGGCTCTCACCTTTTAGCGGGGGAGAGGCTGCTTTAAATTAGACTTTTCATCTCTTTTGTTTTTCTTTTCTCTGGCCGGCTGCACGGGAAAACAGACAACCACGCGGCCCGAGAGACAGTGAGTGGGGGAGCAGTGGCGGCGGGCTGCAGCGGGAGCAGGCCGCAGCAGGAGCTGAGCTCCGGTGAGCGGCGGTGGGCCTGAGGCGCTACGCCGCGCGCGGGGGCTCTGCTTCACCGGAGCGGGAGCTCATCAGGGGGGTTTTGCGATGGGTGTTTTTGCTGTCTCTCTCTCCTTCCCTCTCTCTCTCTCCTTCCCTCTCTCTCTCTCTCTCTCCTTCCCTCTCTCTCTCTCTCTCCTTCCCTCTCTCTCTCTCTCTCCTTCCCTCTCTCTCTCTCCTTCCCTCTCTCTCTCTCTCTCTCCTTCCCTCTCTCTCTCTCTCTCCTTCCCTCTCTCTCTTTCGCTCCTTCCCTCTCTCTCTCTCTCTCTCTCCTTCCCCCTCTCTCTCTCTCTCCTTCCCTCTGTCTCTCTGTCTCTCTCTTCTTCCCTCTCTGTCTCTCTCTCTCCTTCCCTCTCTCTCTCTCTCTGTCTCTCTCTCCTTCCCTCTCTCTATCTCTCTCCTTCCCCCTCTCTCTCTCTCCTTCCCTCTCTCTCTCTCTCTCTCCTTCCCTCTCTCGCTCTCTCTCCTTCCCTCTCTCTCTCTCTCTCTCCTTCCCTCTCTCTCTCTCTCTCCTTCCCTCTCTCTCTCTCTCTCCTTCCCTCTCTCTCTTTCGCTCCTTCCCTCTCTCTCTCTCTCTCTCTCTCTCCTTCCCCCTCTCTCTCTCTCTCCTTCCCTCTGTCTCTCTGTCTCTCTCTTCTTCCCTCTCTGTCTCTCTCTCTCCTTCCCTCTCTCTCTGTCTCTCTCTCCTTCCCTCTCTCTCTCTGTCTCTCTCTCCTTCCCTCTCTCTATCTCTCTCCTTCCCCCTCTCTCTCTCTCCTTCCCTCTCTCTCTCTCTCTCCTTCCCTCTCTGTCTCTCTCTCCTTCCCTCTGTCTCTCTGTCTCTCTCTCCTTCCCTCTCTCTCTCTCTCCTTCCCTCTCTGTGTCTCTCTCCTTCCCTCTCTGTCTCGCTCCTTCCCTCTCTCTGTCTCTCTCTCTCCTTCCCTCTCTCTCTCTCTCTCCTTCCCTCTCTCTCTCTCTCTCCTTCCCTCTGTCTCACCTTCCCTCTCTCTCTCTGTCTCTCTCCTTCCCTCTCTGTCTTTCTCTCCTTCCCTCTCTGTCTCTCTCTCCTTCCCTCTCTCTCTCTCCTTCCCCCCTCTCTCTCTCTCCCCTTCCCCCTTTCTCTCTCTCCTTCACACTCTCTCTCTATCCTTCCCCATCTCTCCTTCCCCCTCTCTATCTCTCCTTCCCTCTCTCTCTCCTTCCCTCTCTGTCTCTCTCTCTCCTTCCCTCTCTCTCTCTCTCCTTCCCTCTCTGTCTCTCTCTTCTTCCCTCTCTGTCTCTCTCTTCTTCCCTCTCTGTCTCTTTCTCTCCTTCCCTTTCTCTCTGTCTCTCTCTCCTTCCCTCTCTCTCTCTGTCTCTCTCTCCTTCCCTCTCTCTCTCTCCTTCCCCCCTCTCTCTCTCTCTCCTTCCCCCTTTCTCTCTCTCCTTCACACTCCAATTCCAATTCCAATTAAAATGCTTTATTGGCATGAAAGTTTACAGAGAACCATATTGCCAAAGCTTACATAGCAAAAAGGTACAGTTTTCCAACATTCTGTAGGTGTCAATCGATTTGACATTTGTTGGGTACATACAATATTACTTTTAAACAATATTAATTTTAAACAGTCTTTGTACTTCATTTGGTACGTTCAATATTAATTTTTAAACAGTCTTAATTTTAAACAGTCCTCAGGTTGTGACATGTTGTTACATATTTGGCCCCAAGGTATGGTCTGTCTCCTTCTCCTAGGACTATTCTCAATTTTGACAGATCATCCAATTCCTTGAAATCTGGGGTTGTTTGGCTTAGCTTGTTGAATAATATGTTTCTTGATGTGTTGAATTTTTCGCATTTTAGGAGGAAATGCATTTCTGTTTCAACCTCGCCAGCCAGACATTGATCGCATATTCTATTCTCTCTAGGCTGCCAGGATTTCTTGTATCTGCCTTTTTCAATTTCCAGTTGGTGGTCGCTTAGTCTGTACCTGGTGAGGGTCTGTCTCTGTTTTGTGTCTCTGATGGTCGTGAGGTAGTCTGCCAGTTTATATTCTCTTTTTAGGGCCCGGTAACATTCTAATCTGCTTTGGCTTTCGGTTATTTTGTTCCAATGTTCCAGGTAGGTTTCTTTGCATTTTTTAATGATTTGGTTCACTCGGATTGGTGTTTGGGCGGCTGTGTTGGTCTGGGGCTGGTCAGGGTCCGGCTGAGTACTTAGTTTCCGTAGCAGCTGACTCAGGGGACTCTTTTCTGGGTTTAGCTCTTGGGTCTGAAAGGCTTTGAAATGAAGGGTGTCTGGGGAGCTAGATTTGAGGTGATTTAGGAAGTTTAGTGCTCGTTTTTGGATGTTTATTATCAGTGGGTATCTGCCTAGTTCGGCTCTGCATGCATTTGTTGGCGTTTTCCTTTGGGTGCGAAGGATGCTTCGGCAGAATTCTGCATGTAGGGCTTCTATTGTATGTTTTTCCCATTTAGTGTAGCTTTGGTGATTTAGCGGGCCCCATACTTCACTACCGTACAGTGCAATGGGCAGGATTATGCTGTCAAATATTTTGAGCCAGATTTTGATTGGGATTTGGATGTTGTAGAATTTTCTTTTTATTGCATATAGGGCTCTTCGGGCTTTTTCTTTTAGTGCATTCACTGCTATGCTGAAGCTCCCTGATGCTGTAATAGTTAGACCAAGGTAGGTGTAGCTCATAGTGTGTCCTATAGTGGTATCACTGAGGGTAAACTGGTATTTGTTTTCCTGACATCTGGGCCTTTTTTGAAAAATCATGATGTTGGTTTTCTTTAGATTTACTGTTAGAGCCCAATTTTGGCAGTATTTGTCGAGTAGGTCTAGTTGTTGCTGTAATCCCTGTTCTGTGGGAGACAGCAGAACCAGGTCGTCCGCATAGAACAGGGATTTCACTTCTCCATCTAGGAGACGGAGACCTGGTGACTCGCTTTGCTCCAGCATGTCTGCTAATTCATTTATGTATATGTTGAACAGGGTCGGGCTCAAATTGCAGCCCTGCCGGACGCCTCTTCTCTGGGTGAAGAAATCGGTGCGTTTGTCTCCAATTTTGACCCCGCATTTGTTTCTCAGATACATTGATTTAATAAGGTCATAGACTTTGCCCCCTATTCCACATTGAAGAAGTTTATAATAGAGCCCTTCGTGCCATATAGAGTCAAAGGCTTTCTTGAAGTCGATGAAACAGGCGAATATTTTCCCATTTTTTTGTTTGGTGTATATGTTTTTCAATGAGGGTGTGAAGGGTATAGATATGGTCGGCGGTGCGGTGTTTTGGAAGAAAGCCTATTTGGTTTTTTCTGAGGATATTATGTTTGTTAAGAAAATCAAGTAATCTACTATTTAGAATACTGCAGAATAACTTCCCTAGACAACTGTTGACACAGATGCCGCGGTAGTTATTTGGGTCTGATTTGTTTCCGCTTTTATATATGGGGGAGATTAGTCCTTGGCACCAGATATCGGGAAAACAGCCTGAACGTAATATGATGTTGAATAATTTGAGTACCGCACCCTGCATCTCCATATTGCTGAACTTGAGCATTTCATTTTTGATGTTGTCTGGGCCACAGGCTTTCTTTAGGTGGAGAGATTTTGTTTTTGTGGCCATTTCTTTCCATGTGATTGGGGAGTCTAGAGGGTTTTGGTTGTCTTTGATTGTTGCTTCTAATGTGTGGAGTTTTTCTGTGACCTGATGTTGACTTGGGTTTGTTTCGTTTATTGGGATGTCTTTGTAGAGGTTTTCAAAATGTGTTCTCCAGATGTCGCCATCTTGGATTGGTAATGCTTGCAATTGTGTTGTACTCAGGTTATTCCACATTTCCCAGAATTGTTTTGGGTTGGTGGAGTTTTCAATTTCTTCTAGTATTTTGTGGGTATAGTTTTGTGTTTTGTTCCTAATGGTGTGTTTATATCTTTTGAGGGTTTCATTGTATCTAGTACGTAGGTCCGGATTGTTTGGTTGGCGATGCTTTTGGTTTGATATTTTTCTCAGGTCTTTTCTGGCATTTTTGCATTCGTGGTCAAACCATTTCTTATTTTTATTTTGTCTTTTGTGACTCTTCCTCTTCTGTTTCACGAGGTCGGCTTTTACAGCTGCCTCATGAAAGATCATATTTATATCCTCTATGGCCATGTTTACCCCATCTCTGGTGATCTCATATAGATTTTCTTTAAATTTTGAAATTTTACTTGTGAGATCAGGTGAATTTAGTGCTGTGATGAATTTATCTCCACTGTCTGGGGCCCATCTGTATGTCTGGTTTATTTTATGTAGCTTACTGGGTTCCTTTTTTGTGTCTGTAGTTTGGGCAGAAAGTTTAAGGTACACATTTATTTGGTTATGGTCTGAGAGGGGGGATTGCTGCCTGACGGTGAATGCGTTGATATCGCAGGGGTCCAGGTCAGTGATTGTATAATCCACCACACTAGACCCAAGAGTTGAGGAATATGTGAGTCTCCCTAAGGAGTCCCCTCTGAACCTACCGTTAACTATGTACAGGCCTAAGGCTCGGCAGAGTTGCACTACCTCCCTACCGCTTTTATTTATTTCACAATCGAGGTTGTTTCGGTTTGCGATGGCTGGTGTGACATATAGAGGGGTCTGGCCAAACACATGGTTGTTGCCCTGTGGGTCTATGAAGTCAGGTTCACATCCTGTCCTTGCATTTAGGTCCCCACATAGTAGCACCTTTCCTTGGGCCTGGAAATGGCTGATTTCCATGTGGAGAGTGTCAAATATCTCCTCTTCAAAATATGGCGATTCTATTGGAGGTATGTAGATCGCACATAAGTAAACATCGTTTTTTTCTATTCCTATATTTTTATCTAATTTTAGCCATACGTGTGATTTTCCCTGTTTTATCGGTGAGATGTGTTTGTTCAGTTCTCCTTTATACCACACCAGGATTCCCCCGGAGGTTCTGCCCTTGCGTGTCTTAATGTTCTTTACTGAAGGCACAATAATTTCATGGTACATTGGGGGACAGTGGGTCGGCATGTCCTTTTGGCACCATGTTTCTGTTAACACAATTATATCAATGTCTTTTATAGCTTTTAGGAATTCAGGGTCTGTACTCTTCATCCCAAAAGTTGAGGAGCGGAGGCCCTGGATATTCCAGCAGCTTATGTGGAAAGAACGCATTTATATAGTTCAATAAAACGAAATAAAATGGACCTATTTTGTGGGATGAGTGTGGAAACACTATTTTCTATACACTCTCTCTATCCTTCCCCCATCTCTCCTTCCCCCTCTCTATCTCTCCTTCCCTCTCTCTCTCCTTCCCTCTCTCTCTCTGTCTCTCCTTCCCTCTCTCTCTCTCTCCTTCCCTCTCTCTCTCTCTCTCTCCTTCCCTCTCTCTCTCTGTCCCTCCTTCCCTCTCTCTCTCTGTCTCTCCTTCCCTCTCTCTCTCCTTCCCTCTCTGTCTCTCTCTTCCTCCCTCTCTGTCTCTCTCTCTCCTTCCCTCTCTCTCTGTCTCTCTCTCCTTCCCTCTCTCTCTCTGTCTCTCCTTCCCTCTCTCTCTCTCTCTCCTTCCCCCCTCTCTCTCTCTCCTTCCCTCTCTCTCTCTCCTTCCCTCTCTCTCTCTCTCTCCTTCCCTCTCTCTCTCTCCTTCCCTCTCTCTCTCTCTCTCTCCTTCCCTCTCTCTCTCTCTCTCCTTCCCTCTCTCTCTTTCGCTCCTTCCCTCTCTCTCTCTCTCTCTCTCTCCTTCCCCCTCTCTCTCTCTCTCCTTCCCTCTGTCTCTCTGTCTCTCTCTTCTTCCCTCTCTGTCTCTCTCTCTCCTTCCCTCTCTCTCTCTCTCTGTCTCTCTCTCCTTCCCTCTCTCTATCTCTCTCCTTCCCCCTCTCTCTCTCTCCTTCCCTCTCTCTCTCTCTCTCTCCTTCCCTCTCTCGCTCTCTCTCCTTCCCTCTCTCTCTCTCTCTCTCCTTCCCTCTCTCTCTCTCTCTCCTTCCCTCTCTCTCTCTCTCTCCTTCCCTCTCTCTCTTTCGCTCCTTCCCTCTCTCTCTCTCTCTCTCTCTCTCCTTCCCCCTCTCTCTCTCTCTCCTTCCCTCTGTCTCTCTGTCTCTCTCTTCTTCCCTCTCTGTCTCTCTCTCTCCTTCCCTCTCTCTCTGTCTCTCTCTCCTTCCCTCTCTCTCTCTGTCTCTCTCTCCTTCCCTCTCTCTATCTCTCTCCTTCCCCCTCTCTCTCTCTCCTTCCCTCTCTCTCTCTCTCTCCTTCCCTCTCTGTCTCTCTCTCCTTCCCTCTGTCTCTCTGTCTCTCTCTCTCTCTCCTTCCCTCTCTGTGTCTCTCTCCTTCCCTCTCTGTCTCGCTCCTTCCCTCTCTCTGTCTCTCTCTCTCCTTCCCTCTCTCTCTCTCTCTCCTTCCCTCTCTCTCTCTCTCTCCTTCCCTCTGTCTCACCTTCCCTCTCTCTCTCTGTCTCTCTCCTTCCCTCTCTGTCTTTCTCTCCTTCCCTCTCTGTCTCTCTCTCCTTCCCTCTCTCTCTCTCCTTCCCCCCTCTCTCTCTCTCCCCTTCCCCCTTTCTCTCTCTCCTTCACACTCTCTCTCTATCCTTCCCCATCTCTCCTTCCCCCTCTCTATCTCTCCTTCCCTCTCTCTCTCCTTCCCTCTCTGTCTCTCTCTCTCCTTCCCTCTCTCTCTCTCTCCTTCCCTCTCTGTCTCTCTCTTCTTCCCTCTCTGTCTCTCTCTTCTTCCCTCTCTGTCTCTCTCTCTCCTTCCCTTTCTCTCTGTCTCTCTCTCCTTCCCTCTCTCTCTCTGTCTCTCTCTCCTTCCCTCTCTCTCTCTCCTTCCCCCCTCTCTCTCTCTCTCCTTCCCCCTTTCTCTCTCTCCTTCACACTCTCTCTCTATCCTTCCCCCATCTCTCCTTCCCCCTCTCTATCTCTCCTTCCCTCTCTCTCTCCTTCCCTCTCTCTCTCTGTCTCTCCTTCCCTCTCTCTCTCTCTCCTTCCCTCTCTCTCTCTCTCTCTCCTTCCCTCTCTCTCTCTGTCCCTCCTTCCCTCTCTCTCTCTGTCTCTCCTTCCCTCTCTCTCTCCTTCCCTCTCTGTCTCTCTCTTCCTCCCTCTCTGTCTCTCTCTCTCCTTCCCTCTCTCTCTGTCTCTCTCTCCTTCCCTCTCTCTCTCTGTCTCTCCTTCCCTCTCTCTCTCTCTCTCCTTCCCCCCTCTCTCTCTCTCCTTCCCTCTCTCTCTCTCCTTCCCTCTCTCTCTCTCTCTCCTTCCCTCTCTGTCTCTCTCTCCTTCCCTCTCTCTCTCTGTCTCCTTCCCTCTCTCTCTCCTTCCCTCTCTCTCTCTCTCTCACTCTCCTTCCCTCTCTCACTCTCTCTCCTTCCCTCTCTCTCTCTCTCTCCTTCCCTCTCTCTCTCTCCCCTCTCTCTCGCTCTGTCTCTCTCTCTCCTTCCCTCTCTCTCTCTCTCTGTCTCTCTCCTTCCCCCTTTGGCTCTCTCTCCTTCCCCCTTTCTCTCTCTCTCCTTCCCCCTCTCTCTTTCCCTCTCAGTTCAGTTCAGTTCAAATGCTTTATTGGCATGAAAGTTTACAGAGAACCATATTGCCAAAGCTTACATAGCAAAAAGGTACAGTTTTCCAACATTCTGTAGGTGTCAATCGATTTGACATTTGTTGGGTATATACAATATTACTTTTAAACAATATTAATTTTAAACAGTCTTTCTACTTCATTTGGTACGTTCAATATTAATTTTAAACAGTCTTACTTTTAAACAGTCCTCAGGTTGTGACATGTTGTTACATATTTAGCCCCAAGGTATGGTCTGTCTCCTCTCTCTCTCTCTCTCCTTCCCACACAGACAGACAGACAGACAAACTCATTTATATATATAAAAATTATTTCTACTTTTTTCATAACAACATGCCCTCAAAAAACCCTCGGCATCGCCGGGCACTCCAGCTAGTTAATATATATTGTGAATAGCTGGGGTCCGAGCACTGATCCCTGCGTTACCCCATTAGTCACCGCCTGCCACTCGGAGAAAGACCCATTTATTCCAACTCTTTGCTTCCTGTCTGCCAACCAGTTCTCTATCCAAGTCAGTACCTTACCCCCAATACCATGTGATTTAACTTTACACGCTAATCTCTTATGTGGGACCTTATCGAAAGCCTTCTGAAAGTCCAAATACACCACATCCACTGGTTCTCCCTCATCTATTCTACCAGTTACATCCTCAAAAAATTCCAGTAGATTAGTCAAGCACGATTTATCTTTTGTAAATCCATGTTGACTTTGTCCGATCCTGTCACTGTTTTCCAAATGCTCTGCTATTACATCTTTTATAATGGACTCTAGCATTTTCCCCACTACCGATGTCAGGCTATTCCCCGTTTTCTCTCTGCCACCTTTTTTAAATAGTGGGGTAACATTAGCTACCCTCCAATCCATGGGAACTGTTCCAGAGTCTATAGAATTTTGGAAGATGACCAGCAATGCATCTACTATTTCTAGAGCCACTTCCTTAAGTACCATAGGATGTAGATTATCAGGCCCTGGGGATTTATCGGCCTTCAAATCAACTTCCCTAACACCATTTCCCTACAATAACTGATTTTATTCATTTCCACCCTCTCATTAGGCCCTATGTTCCCCAACATCTCTGGGAGGTTATATGTGTCCTCCTTTGTGAAGACAGAACCAAAGTATGTATTTAATTGGTCGGCCATTTCTTTGTTCCCCATTATAAATTCCCCTGATTCTGACTGCAAGGGACCTACGCTTGACTTCACCAACTTTTTCTCTTCACATATATATGGAAGCTTTTACAGTCACTTTTTATGTTACATGCAAGCTTACTCTCATACTCTATTTTCCCCCTCTTAATTAATCCCTTTGCCCTCCTTTGCTGAATCCTAAACTGCTTCCAATCTTCAGGTTTTTTGCTTTTTCTGGACAATTTATATGTCCTCTCCTTGGATCTTATGCTATCCCTAATTTCCCTTGTTAGCCACGGTTGAGTCACCTTTTTTTGTTTTATTTTTATGCCAAACTGGGATGAACAAATTCTGCAGTTCATCCATGCGATCTTTAAATGTTTGCCATTGCCTATCCACCGTCAACCCTTTAAGTAAAGTTCCCCAATCCATCCTAGCCAACTTGCGCCTCATACCATTGTAGTTTCCTTTATTTAAATTCAGGACCCTAGTCTCTGAGTCAAATACTTCACTCTCCATCTTAATGAAGAATTCTATCATATTATGATTGCTCCGCCCCAAGGGGCCTCGCAGAAGATTGCTAATTAATCCTTTCTCATTACATAATACCCAGTCTAAGATGGCCTGATCTCTAGTTGGTTCCTCGACATATTGGTCCAGGAAACCATCCCGTATACACTCAAGGAATTCCTCCTCCACAGTATTGTTACTAATTTGATTAGCCCAATCTATATGTAGATTAAAGTCACCCATGATAACTGCTGTGCCCTGATTGCACGCATCTCTAATTTCCCGTTTAATGCCATCCCCAACCTCAGCATTACTGTTTGGGGGTCTGTATACAACTCCCACTAACGTTTTCTGCCCCATGGTATTTCTCAGCTCTACCCATACAGATTCCACATCATCAGAGCTAATTTCCTTCCTTACTATTGTGTTAATCTCCTCTTTAACCAGCAATGCTACCCCACCTCCTTTCCCTTTTTGCCTGTCTTTCCTGAATATTGAATACCCTTGGATGTTGAATTCCCAGCCTTGGTCACCCTGGAGCCATGTCTCCATAATCCCAATTATATCATATCCATTTACATCTATTTGCGCAGTTAATTCATCCACCTTATTACGAATGCTCCTTGCATTAAGACACAAAGCCTTCAGGCTTGTTTTTTTAACACTCTTAGACCTTTTAGAATTATTTTTTACTGTGGCCATGTTTGATTTACACCCTTGATTTCTCTGACTGCCACTTTTGTTTTTCTCCTTCCTGTCTTTTGCTTCTATCCTTGCTTCCCTTTCCTCTGTCTCCCTGCACAGGTTCCCAACCCCCTATCATTTTAGTTTAAACCCTCCCCAACAGCACTAGCAAACACTCCCCCTAGGACATCGGTCACAGTCCTGCCCACGTGCAAACCGTCCAGTTTGTACTGGTCCCACCTCCCCCAGAACCAGTTCCAACGTCCCAGGAATTTGAATCCCTCCCCCTTGCACCAGTCCTCTAGCCACGTATTCATCTGAAATATCCTTCTATTTCTACACTGACTAGCACGTGGCACTGGTAGCAATCCTGAGATTACTACCTTTGAGGTGCTATTTTTTAATTTACCTCCTAACTTCCTATATTCAGCTTTTAGGACCTCATCCCGGTTTTTACCTATATCATTGGTACCTATATGCACCACGACAACTGGCTGTTTACCCTCCCCCTCCAGAATGTCTTGCAGCTGCTCCGAGGCATTCTTGACCCTTGCACCAGGGAGGCAACATACCATTCTGGAGTCTCATTTGCGGCCGCAGAAATGCCTATCTATTCCCCTTACAATAGAATCCCCTATCACTATATCGCACTTTTTCCTCCCGTCCTGTGCAGCAGGACCACTCATGGTGCCAGGAAGTTGGCTGCTGTGCCTTCCCCCAATAAGCCATCTCCCTCAACAATATCCAAATTGGTATATCTGTTTGAGAGGGGGATGGCCACAGGGGACCCCTGCACTAACTGCCTGCACCTACTACTTTGTCTGGTGCTCACCCATTCCCTTCCTGCCTGTGCAGCCTTTACCTGCGGTGTGACCAACTGATTAAACATAATATCCACGACGTCCTCAGCATCGCGAATGCTTCAGTATGTATCCATTTGCAGCTCCAGCGCCGCAATTCGGTCTGCCAGTAGCTGCAGCTGGATACACTTCCTGCACATATGGTCATCAGGGACACAGGATGTGTCCCTGATTTCCCACATAGTGCAGGAGGAGCATGCCACGGGGCCGAGTTGTGCTGTTATGACTTACTGTTCAATTCATTCAAATTAAATCAAATCAAATCAATACCACCAATTACACTACAATCAAGGGCTCTTGGTTACTAGCACTCCCCGATACACAAAAGAGACCTTAGAAACTATAACCACAAAAATTAAGACCTTCTAAACTTTATAAGCTATTAACCTTAACTGTCAAACTATAGATTAGTATAAATACTCACCTGGCCGTACTCACCCAATCAGCTGCTTCCTCTTGCCCGCGTCACTTTTTGAATCGTGGCGTGGCTCTGGAACGCGGCCGCTGGTGTGCGAGATTGACCAACCTTTGAGAAAAAGCCCGCGAAAGTGAGTTTAAATATTCACTACTCTCCTGCTGCTCCCGACACCGGCCTCTTCCTACAGGGTGAAAAGTTAGGGAAAACAAAGGCGAAGCAAGGGAGCTCCTCCTTCCACTCCTCACCTAACCCTGACTCACCCAACTCGCAGCACTCTGTTGAAACCGCACTCAGTGCAAAATCGCACTTCAAAGCCTGTTTTATAGGCTCTGAAACAAGGGAGACTTGTTGAGCATACAGTTTAATCTAGTTTCCCAAATCAACTGCCTTCAGCTGCTCTGAATTGTAGGCCTTGTGTATCCCTTTATAACCCTCCTTAAAGCTGGGAAATTTAGATTTTAAACAGTAAACAGTCACAGTAAATGTGGAGAGAGACACACAGGCTGCGAGATTCTCAGCAGCTCAGCTCTGCTTGGTGCTGTGTGAACGAGCTGCTCCACACCCCGGCTGCTCGCGGGGAATGCCAGTGCGGAGGGCCCAGTGCAGAAGGCCCAGGGTGGAAGACCCAGAGGAGAGTGTCCTAGGCGGGAGGACCCCTGGCAGGGGGGCCTAGGGTGGAGCAGCTGGTCGACAGAAGCGGAATCGGGAGATGCTGTGGTGAGCATGCTGCACGGTTTCTAAAGTTGAAGAACAGTCTCCGGCCTGAATGTGTTCTAGCGGCCCCATTTGTGCTCCGTTTGGTTGCAGCTGTGAGGCTTTTTCTCGGTGACGGGTGCCGGTTTGTGCGCTGCCATTTTGGTGGAGGAAAGACAGACTGTTTCCATCTATAGTATGGCGCTTGAGCGGCCATAAGATGGGAAAAGAGAACGGAATAAAAGTGAAAAAAGAAAAAAGGAAAATAAAAGGAAGATAAAAGGCAAAACAAAGTATTATAAAGTATTATCAGCAAGGAGTAATGAATGTCTTGATGGCTGGGTCCTGTGAGTGATAACAGCAAGGAGAAGGAAATTTGAATAGTCGTTTTCTTTTACGGGATTTGAGAAAGTGGTCGGCTTCTTTTCTGTGGAAAAGTTGAAGACTGTGGACAAGGATCATGACATTATATGGTTAGATAACATCAAGTGAAAATGAGGAGTTATTAGAGTGCCAATAGGACTGGCGTAGAACTGGTATTTACTTGTTTTGTTGAAGTTTTGGGTTTCTGGTTAAAAGTAGTCTACTTGAAGCTTTAATTGATTTCTGATATGGTTATGGGACTTTGTATACTGTGGTGTTATTTAGTGTTAAAGCCTTCCTTAAAGTAAGAACGATCGAACGAACGCTCAAGTGAATGCACGCACGCATACACAATGGAACTTGCGTTCGACCGAATGAAGGGCCCTCGCTCACCAGGATGAAAGTTGGCATCCTACTGGGTGAGCGTGAGGCCTGCCTGGACGGATGAACGAACGCACGCATGCACGCAGGTAGACAAATGACACGCACGCATGCAGACATGCACAATGGAACTTACGCTTGAGCGAACGAACGAACGGAGGAATGAATGACTGAATGATTGAACGATGCCAGTAGGACTGGCGTATATGGGTTCTTTCTTTTCTTGGTTTATTAAATAGTGGCAGTTTGTACTGTAAACATTATTGATTTACCTATAAAAATTTATTATTGTATGTATGTTGTTGACCATAAAGCTGTTTTTGAGGCTTTATTTTGTTTTATTGTGGTCAATTAATGTAATGGATTTACTATGTAATTGATGAGTTGTATAAGTACTGTTGTACTTGATTGTTAAAATTTAAAAAAACAGTAAATGTGAAACAAACAAAAGTTTGATTTTAGCAACCAGTTAAGCCTCCCTGACTCACCCAACTTGCAGCACAGTTGAAACCGCACACCCCTTCCAATGCTTCTAACAATATTTTGTCAGCATCCACCTCTTTAGTAAACACTGTAGGGTTCGAAAATCCACAACTACGTTTTACCAAAAATTGGATTGCCCTATAGAGTTTAAAACCAACATTTTCAGCCAAGGCAGAGGTCCCGACAAGCAGGCTGGGATATGCCTGGGACATCCGAATACAGGGGACTGTGGCTCAGAGGCGAGCCATAGATGTCGGCCAATCGAAGCAGAGTGCATTCTCAAACGCCAATCAGGGGACCGAGTCAGACCTGAAGCGAGGAAACCCCCGGCCAATGGGGACCACCCGGTCCGGGTTTGAATATGTGACTCACCCCTAATCGGGCTATGAATACAAGCCATCATCACCTTAATCAACTCGGACTAGGGACAATAGTCTTGGGATCACTACAGTTAAGAGGTGGCCCAAACTAATCAAGTCCCAGGACTGACACAATGGGGCAGCAGACTTGGAGGAGCCGATGTGCACTCAAAACAATACCCCTGTCCTCACACCTACCTGTATAAATATGGAACACAAGAAGGACCAACGCTGAGAGAGAACTATTACCAGAAGAATGAACAGGAGAGCGAGTTAAGACGCTGAGGGAAAAGACAAGCCCGGGAGGGACGAGCTGGGGCGAACTAACATCTAAAGAACTCCAACCGCGCTGAGGAGAAGATCCACCATCAGGCCCCAGGCTCAATCGGTATACTGAAGGTTTACTCCGCTACCAGACGGCGCAACATCGCCGCAAGAAGCCGTACCGTATACCAACTCCCGTTCCGGGGACCTCGACAAGAAGACACCAACGACCGAAGTGGCTGTGGAAGACAGCATTCACTCCAGTCATTTCGGGAACCTTTTCCATCAAGCACAAACCAACCAATGACTACCGACCGAAAGCACAATCAACAAAACCAAACTTCGAGAAAACCCGACCAGACGCAGCAAGGTCCTCTCCGAGGTTTGGGGTAAGGTGAACCCCGAGGCACAGGTCGAATTCCGATGACGACAGCAACAACAACAACCCAACAACCGCACTCAAAATTCCATCTGTCAAGGGAGGAGGCTGTGAGTATAATCCAAGGACCTGCAACTGTCAGTCTAGTTTAGGTAGGAAAGTGGGTTGGTGGGATTGGACTTGGTAAAGATAAAACTGTGTAAACATTCTCGTTGTGTCCGTTCTCTCTCATATTTTATTTATAGTTATAAATGTGTGTGTGCGTTTATTACGTTTGTGGTAGAACTTACCTTGGCAAATAAAATTGGTTGTCACCCGTTCTTTTTCCAAGGACTACTTGTCTCCGAGTGTCCATTTAAAGTGCATCGTTCTCCACCCAAATTCTGGAGTTAGAACCAGATAGGGGCATTAGGGCGCTTCGAATCCACCAAACAAGGGAACAGCAGACTGGGGAAAAGAGAGAGGACTCCAGGAGCACTTGGGCTCAGGAGTACCCCACAGATTAGGTATAAACTGTGCGGGTCGCCACCGTATTTTAGTCCTCCTCTATAAGCTGTTGTTCTCTATCTCCTTAGAGGGTGTTTAGTGACACCCGACCTGCAGGCTAACATAAGCTGCAAGGGTATGAAGGAGACCGAGGCCCAATACATCAACAGGCACTAAAGACCCCTGCAATTGGGCAGAGCAGAGCCCCATCCCCCTACACAATGGCGACTGCGGCAGGGCTCCAGTGGGCGAATGAATGCACGACCTTGGAAACCGTGGTTTTTGGTAAATCTAAGATGGAGAAGAGAATCTCCGCCTACACTATTTCCAAGGTAAACTTCACAAAAGAGTGGGTACAGAACCTAAGCAGGGCACCACGTCCCATGGACGCGGCGGCCCAGTGGACGGCAGGATCAAAGCATAATAGGAAGATAGAAAAGGCAATCTGGCTCATATGCCTGACAAGGCAGGTCCGGGCATCGGATTAGCGAGGAGCTGCAAGAGGCGCTGCTCACCTCAGAAGCTAGGGAGGCTACAGGGCAGAGGATCATGTTAGAGCTGTTTGAGGAAAGGGAGAAAAAGGCCAAAGAGGAGGAAGCCTCCCGCAGACAGCAACAATACCTGCAGGGGCAGGTGACCGAGGCTAAGGCTGGGGAGCGCAAGGTTAAGAAGTTGAACGTTACTTATGCGCAGAAAATCGAAGAGCTGGAAGGCCAGCTGAAAGATTTGCAGGCGGCATATAGAGTTAACTGCAAGGAGGGTTTCGAGAAAACAGATCACGGGCCTTGCAGAGAACGGGTTCAGTCGCTGCTCCAATCTCTTGCCCAGGCGAAGGGCACGATCTCTTTGTTAGAGCCAAAGAGGGCTGACAACAGATCGGAGCATTGGGGAATAGTAGAGGACCCGGCTGCGAAGGACAGCCAACCGCCTCCCGAAGCATCGGTAGGTCCGGTCGAGCCACGGGTGGAACCAAGGGTGCAGACCAGGGAGCCCACAGGGCAGGGGACCGAACAGGGAGGTCCGGCCCAACCAAAAGGGTATGGGACCGGACAGGTAGATCCGGTCCAGCCCAAGGGGTATGGGTCACCCATGGAAGGAGTTGGGTCTGTAGGATCGGAATCCAAGGCAGAGGAAGAGGAGGTAGAGGAAATAGGGACCCCAGCTACGGAGTCTGCGGCGGGACCTATGTGTCCAGTGGTCCAGAAAAAGTACGGGCCTCCACAAGGTGCACAGGCCCGTGGGCCACTGGACAGTGAGTTTGTAGTCCCGCACGTAGCTCCAGCTCTGAAGGCCATGATTGCACATATCCCCACGCTCACCAGAGGGGGGGGGAGATCCATCTGTACATTTCTCTAACATCGCACAGGCGGTAGAAATGAACAATTGTGACGACCAAGAAGCAGTAAAGATGCTGCTATTCTCAATAGAGGGGAAGGTGTACCAGGCCCTCCCAACAGCCTGTAGAAAGGGGCAGGTCACCCCAGAGCGGTTACAACAGGCCATCTTAGAAGCCCTGGGGTGTAATGATAGGAACCCCCTTGACAGGCTCAACAAGACCAGCCAGTTACCTGGGGAAGCCCCGCAGGTATACGTGGACAGGCTGTGGACGGTGTACCGTGCAGCCTGTGGCAATATCCTGGATAGAGAGGCTCTTACAGCGGACCAGCGTGAAGTGTGGTTCCAGATGATTATCGCAAACAGTCTGCCCTGTATTAAGACCCGGGCAGATCTCTGATTCAACCCCAGAGACCCTAACCTCACCGAAGAGGTGGTGGCGGAAAGGATGTCGGTTACCCAGCGTAACAGGGAAACCCCAGATGAAAAGCTGGATAAACCCACAAAGGGGCGAGTGCACGAAGTGCACTCAAACCCTAATCCAAAAAGGGAATGGTATCAGGAGGGCAAGCACCCGTCCGATAAGAGGGGAGTGTGTTATGGGTGTGGGAAGCCCGGCCACTACCGAAGTAGTTGTAGGAGCAATCCACCCCAGGCGCAGGGAGGAAGGAACCCTCCCGCGACTGCCCCACCCGGAGGAAAGAAAGGACAGGCAAACGAAGTTTTTGAAAACGCAGTGGTAGCACTCCGACAGCTGATGGCAGGGACGGGACGCATAGATGTAGCCGTAGGAAGGGAAATCCCCACAGCTCCACAACCACGGGAACAATGACTAGAGCCCACGCAGCCTGCTTACTTGTGCCCACTAGATTATGACTCATGGGGTAGACCGTGGGTGAAGATGGAGGTGGAGGGAGCACGGGGAACCTACCTGTTGGACACAGGTGCTTCCAACACCATCGTCCATGCGGAGGATCCGGGGGCTTCGCCTCTATCCAGCGGGGTGCCCCATGAACTAGTGGGATTCACGGGGAATGAGAAGACAGGGTACTTCTCACTCCCATTTACGCTTCAGTTAGGCGCACTTACTGTGAAGTGGATGTGTGTCCTGATGAAGTGGGAGCAGGCTGACAAGGGGACACTGGGGGCTGACTTTGTAATCACCCACCAGATCCTGGTGGACTTGTGGAACCATTGTCTGTGGGGAACCATAGACCCGGGAACCAAGAAGGGAGTTATGATGATTGACAAGGTGCAGGATAAGGGGACTCTCTGTACAGTGAAGCCAAAGGGGGGCTACGACCTGGAGCTTCTGGCCAGTGGCACCCCAGTCGAGTACAGGGCCTATGTGCGAGCCAATCTCGCAGCATTTGCCACCCACAAGCACGACTGTGGGAGAGTCACAGGTGTGGAGGTCAGAATAGATGGGGATCCCATGTCTAGGTCCCAAAGACAATACAACTTCCCGAGTGAGGCGGAAGCCGATTTAGAGGTGGCGCTGGGTTCGCTAGACGAGCAGGGTGTTCTGAGGCCCATAGCCACCCACGTAAACTCTCCCCTTTGGCCGGTCAGGAAACCGGACAGCTCGTGGAGAGCCACGGTGGACTATCGGGTGCTCAATAAGAACATCCCGGCTTGTGCTCCCACGGTGGCGGCGGTTGCAGACCTGATCCGAGAGATCCCTGCTTCCGCCACCACATTTACGGTGCTAGACATTTCAAACGGCTTCTGGTCGATCCCTATGAGGAGAGAGGACCAATACAAGTTTGCTTTCACGTTCAGGGAGCAACAGTATACTTGGACCTGCCTCCCACAGGGATTCCACAATAGCCCTAGCATCTTCCACCAGTGCATGGCCAATTGTCTAAAGGGTTTCAGCCAGCCAGGACAGCTGGTGCAGTACGTGGACGACCTGCTGCTCTTCACAGAGAGCAGGGAACAACACGGTCCACTGCTGGCTGAGCTGTTGGCTGCGCTGAAAGACGGCGGGTTTAAAATAAACCCCAAGAAGGCCCAGATAGGGTTGAGGGAAGTCAAGTTCCTGGGTTTAACCTTAAGGGCAGGAGAAAGGGGCATTGATGAGGCCCGAAGGCGGACAGTGCAGGAACTCCCGATACTGACCAACGTGTCCGGAGTTCGATCCTTTCTGGGGATCACGGGCTATTGCAGGGACTTCATCGAGGATTATGCAGCCACGGCAGCCCCCCCTGCTCAGGCTCCTCCACAAGGGGGTTGAGTGGGAATGGGACGACGGCTATCAGGCTGCATTCCTTCGATTGAAGCAAGATTTGCAAAAAGCACCTGCACTGGGGGCAATTGATGGGGGTGAGGATTTCTTTTTGGAAGTGGCAGCCAGCGGGGACAGCCTGAGTGCCGTGCATTTACAGGAAAGGCACGGACGGCTGAGACCGGTGGTGTACTCCTCTAGGGTCCTCACGGATGTGGAGAAAGGGTACTCGAACTGTGAGAGACATCTGTTGGCTACTCACTGGGCAGTGAAGAGGTCACAAGTCTTCACAGGAGTATCCCCTATCACACTCCTCACCCATCATACCCCGACCCAGATGCTGCTTGATGGGAGGATAAAAGATGGGACGGTCAGCAATGCAAGGATCACTCGCTGGACCCTCCTCCTCTCCCAGATGGCGATCAGGGTCAGAGGCCTCTGTGAGCCAAAGCTCGCAGCCAACCTTACTTACATAAGAACATAAGAACATAAGAAATAGGAGCAGGAGTAGGCCAATCGGCCCCTCGAGCCTGCTCCACCATTCAATAAGATCATGGCTGATCTGATCCTAACCTCAAATCTTCTATCACTCTGCATCCACCCGAACCCATGTGATCTCCCGGGAGAGGCGAAAAACCAGATAAAGACCCAATGGCCAATTTGGGAGAAAAAAATCTGGGAAATTCCTCTCCGACCCATCTAGGCGATCGAAATTCTTCCAGGAGATCACTCTGTCCCTATATTTTCTACAGTACTTACCTTCTGTAAAGGCGATCTCCACCCCAGCCAGGAACAGGAATAAAACCATCTCCTGAAATCTAACAGAATTAGAACACAGTAGGAGCAGAACAAGGCTACACGGCCCCTGGGCCCGCTCCACTACCCACAGGGCCATGACCATTCCGAACCCAGACTCATGTCCAATTTCCTGCCCGCTCCCCGTAACCCTTTATTCCCTTTACTTCTAGGAAACTATCTATTTCTGTTTTAAATTTATTTAATGATGTAGCTTCCACAGCTTTCTGGGGCAGCAAATTCCACAAACCTACCACCCTCTGAGTGAAGAAGTTTCTCCTCATCTCAGTTTTGAATGAGCAGCCCCTTATTTTAAGATTATGCCCCCTAGTTCTAGTTTCACCCATCATTGGGAACATCCTCACCGCATCCACCCGATCAAGCCCCTTCACAATCTTATATGTTTCAATAAGATCGCCTCTCATTCTTCTGAACTCCAATGAGTAGAGTCCCAATCTACTCAACCTCTCCTCATATGACCACCCCCTCATCCCCGGGATTAACCGAGTGAACCTTCTTTGTACTGACTCGAGAGCAAGTATGTCTTTTCTTAAGTATGGACACCAAAACTGTATGCAGTATTCCAGGTGCGGCCTCACCAATACCTTGTACAACTGCAGCAATACCTCCCTGTTTTTATATTCCAACCCCCTAGCAATAAAAGCCAACATTCCATTGGCCTTCTTGATCACTTGCTGCACCTGCATACTAACTTTTTGAGTTTCGTGCACCAGGACCCCCAGATCCCTTTGTACTACAGTACTTTCCAGTTTCTTGCCATTAAGATAATAACTTGCTCTATGATTTTTCCTGCCAAAGTGCATAACTTCACACTTTCCAGTATTGTATTCCATCTGCCAAATCTCTGCCCACTTACTTAGCCTGTCTATGTCCCTTTGCAGGTTTTTTATGTCCTCCTCACTCACTACTTTCCATCCCATCTTTGTATCATCTGCAAACTTTGATATGTTACACTCGGTCCCCTCCTCCAAATCGTTAATATAGATTGTAAAGAGTTGGGGACCCAGCACTGACCCCTGCGGAACACCACTAGTTACTGGTTGCCAATCTGAGAACGAACCATTTATCCCAACTCTCTGCCTTCTGTTAGATAGCCAATCCTCCACCCATGCCAGAATATTACCCCCAATCCCGTGATTTTTTATCTTGAGCAATAATCTTTTGTGTGGCACCTTGTCAAATGCCTTTTGGAAGTCTAAATACACTACGTCCACTGGTTCCCCTTTATCCACCCTGTATGTTACTTCCTCAAAAAACTCAAGCAAATTTGTTAAACATGACTTCCCCTTCATGAAACCATGCTGAGTTTGCCCTATTAAATTGTGTTTATCCAAATGTCCCGTTACTGTCTCCTTAATAATGGACTCTAACATTTTACCAACCACAGATGTTAGGCTAACAGGTCTATAGTTTCCAGCCTTCTGCCTACTACCCTTTTTAAATAATGGTGTTACATTAGCAGTTTTCCAATCTGCCGGGACCTTTGCTGAATATGGAACTCAACCATGTTATGGTCACTCATTCCAAGGGGATCCTTTACTAGGACTTATGCAGGGGAACCACATAGATGCTCAGTAGAGGGGGTGTGGGACGTCATCTTCGGATTTCGGGCAGGGATACATCCCACAGGCCGCGAGATCTACGTCGATGGGTCAAGTTCAGTGTCCGCGGGTACAAGACTCACGGGTTGCGGAGTTTGGGACCCCAAGGCAGGCATAGCCTTGGCACTTAAACTCCCCAGCACCCTGAGCGCCCAGCAGGCTGAACTCTCAGCGGTGATGTACGTGGTCACTCACCCCGAGGAATTCCCCACCCCGTACACGATTTGCTCGGACAGTATGTTCACATGCAATTCGTGTACAGAGTATCTGGCGATTTGGTCCCGCAGGGGGTACACCTCCGCGGATGGGAGACCCCTGGTCACCAAGCCCCTGCTAGTGAGGATAGTGGCAGCCCTAGGGAGTAGTAGGGACGTCTACATCCATAAAGTAAAAGCCCACTCTAAGACCAAGCCACGGGCAGAGGGTAACCAGCGAGCCGACCTACTAGCCAGAGAGGGAGCACAGACCAGTCGCTTCTGGGACCCGTACGAGAAAGGCAGTGTAGTAGCTGTCAGAGGCCAGCCGAAGGCACCAGGGAGCACAGGGGTAGGATTGGCCCCGGACCTGAGAATGGTCCAGGCACAGGATCCCGTCCTCAAGGCGGCCATAACAACCATCCTCGATGGAGGAAAAGCAGAGGGCCCGTATGATACTGCGGACGTAGCTGTGAAGGAAGGGATGCTGTTCAAGGGGGACAAGTGGGTGGTCCCAGTGCAACACCAGCGGGAGTTCCTACAACTGGCCCATGAGGGCCCAGGTGCAGGACATCCCGGGCCAGAGTCCACCTGGCAGAAGGTGGAACAGGCAGCGTGGTGGCCAGATCTCCGGACTGACGTCCGCGACTTCTGTGCAGCCTGCCTGGTGTGTGCAGCAAACAACCCAGACCGCCAGAAAAGAAAGGCATCCATGGGGCACATAAGGCGGGTAGAGGGACTATGGCAGTCGATCCAGGTCGACTACATAGGACCCCTACCGACCACCCAGGGAGGATACAAGTACTGCCTGGTGTTGGTAGACGTATTCTCCAAGTGGGTGGAGGCCTTCCCCTGCCGAACAGCCACCGCAATAGGGACGGCCAGGATCCTGGTCAGGGAAGTGTTTTCAAGGTGGGGACTGCCACAGTTTGTGGAGTCCGACCAGGGGAGTCACTTCACTGGCCAGGTGATGCAGGCCACCCTAAAGGTACTGGGAATTAGGGCAAAATGGCATGTTGCTTACAACCCCTAGTCCTCAGGTCCAGTGGAATGCCTGAACCGCACCATTAAAGAAAGACTCCGCAAGGAGACGGGGGACTCACCGAACAAATGGGTAGAGGTCTTGCCTCTGGTCCTCATGGGAATTCGAGCCAGTCGATCGAAGAGCACAGGGTACTCGCCCCATGAGCTGATGACCGGACGGCCCATGAGGACCCCGGTACACGTATTGGTGCCCGGCCTCACCGAAGGACAGCTTCGGGAAACAGACCGGGACCGCTTTGCTGGGAATCTGCTGGAACGACTGCAGCAGATTCACTGGCAAGCGGCCACCAATATGGGGAAACAGCACCGCAGCAACAAACTGCCGCTGGAACCCCGCAAGTAGCAGGACTGGGAAGTCGGCGACCAGGTCATGGTCCGCAGCTTCGCTAGAGTGGGGGTGTTTGAACCATTGTACATGGGTCCTTATAGTATCGTCAATAAGGCCAGCCCAATGGTTTGTGCAGTCCAATTACCCCGCCGGGTGAAGTGGTACCACATCAACCAATGTAAGCGGTTTGACCCCACTAGGGCAGGAAGGAAGAAGGTCCCCAAACCCAGAGAACCCCCAGAAGTGACAGAGGATGCCCCGGTGGAGGTGGCAGCTTTGACAGAGGTCGATGTTGGCCCAAAAGCTATGCCGCCTGGGATGGTCCTCTGCCACTGTGGAGACATCACACAACTTGACAGACAGGCAGGAAGTTCAAAGTCAAGGTCACAGGGAGGCTGGAGCTCAGTGTGAAACTGACGCGCAGCCGAGGGAAGCCCTGCGGCCCGCAGCAGAGAAGGGAATTGTGTTAAGCATAGCAACCGGAAAAGCAAAGGAAGGGGAGGATCAGTGGGAGGACGGAGGGATACTGCCCATGATGTGGGACTATGTGCCGACGGTGAGGCGTAGTTCCCGGGCGGTCCGACCCAGGGTGACTTGGTCCCCCGTGTATCCTTCCCCAAATACAAGGGTTCAAAAGCAGAGGAAGCGCCGGAAGGGTAAACTCTGTACTGTGAGGGGTAAGTCCCCGTCACAATCCCCAGAACGAGCACCAGACACAGGGGGACAGTTGAAGGAGGTCCTCCTGCAAGCCCTACGGAAGGGGGTATCTCGATCCCCTGGACAAGGTCAACAGGATGACCAGGAAAGGGGAGGCAGTTACAGAGACTGACCTGGCCACCCGGAGACAAGTGGCATTGTACATAGCACCTTTTTGATAGTTGGGGTGATTTTGCAGTGAGGTGATGGTGTTTTGGTTAAGCAAGGAAAACAAAACTTGGTACTACTCCAGTCGAGCCTGAAGAAGTCTCAGGCAAGACTGTGTTTTTCAATTTGTGTTCCAGAAGATGCTCCGGACCATCGTGATGATACTCACCTACACGGGGACCTGCACCGGATGCCGAGGGGACACCGAGAAGTCCCTGGTGTACGGGTGTTCCGGGGGCAGGGCGCCAACCGTAACCACGGGAGAAGGGATCATGGAGGCAGAAGACCAGGCTACCTACTTCCACGAGGGAAGATGGCCTGGGTGGTTGGGCACGAATTCCACCCGGTATTCGAACCACAAGAGCTTTACTTACGGAGAGGCCTCCATCCCCTGTCCGAACATTGAGGTGGCCACTTCCCGGGTTAGGGTGACAGAGGGGAAAAGGGTGTGTTTGACATGTAAGGGGGATGTACCTTTAGGACACTGGTGGTGGCTCAGGAAATTGAGCACGGACATCGAGGACAGGAGCTCAGACTGGGAACGTCTGAGCAACGATACCTACCGGACCATCACGGGGTCACCGGGGGAAGTCACTGTGTGTTGGGAAAAATGGTGGGCCTACGACGAAGGGATGTACATATGCCTATGGGGATCAGCCCAAGTATGCCCAGCGGGGCTGTCCATCGCCTTTGCCAGGTGGTGGCATGACACGGGGTACGGGATGGAGTGGGATAGAAGCGGGGAAGCTTGCGTCACCCCTCGTATCCGAGTGCCCATCAATGCCACCGAGCTCCTGGCTCAGGCGAGGAAACCCCTACCCACGCCCAAACCCACTGATGCCCACGGATGTCCAACCACCACTAGGGGACCTGGAAATGGATTGGTATTAGTACCGACAGGTAAGTTGGTGTACCAGGGAGTGCACTACGCAGTTGCATCTGTGGTCCTTAACCTAACAGAAGTTCGCCTACCTGCGTTCTGCCCCCGGAAAACCGAGTTGCTGTATCAGGCTCTGCTGAGGGAGATGTTCTGAAGCTTCTATGAGCTGGATTTCGGGGACATCAGTGTGGCAGACCTGTACACAAAAGAAGACACGACCGAGAGGGGCAGACAGCGCAGGGGGGGTCATGAACGATGTTTTCACTGGGTTTAATACCGGGGCCTCAGTTATGAACAGCCTGGATGATGTGCAGCTGGCCCTACAGATTAATGGGCTAAAGTCTCAGCTGCGCAGCATCCTAGGGAAGGAGAATGATGTTTTGGGCTCCACGCTTCACGAGGGGGTGGCTATGACTGTGCACCTGAAGGAGATTGTCACCCAGCTAGAGGCTCATGCTCGGACGATAAACACCTTGATTAAGGAGGGCCGGCTGGCCTCCGATCAGGCGGCACAGAATGAGGTGTGTGTGCTCTATGGGGCCTGGTTGCTGGGAGAGGGCCGCAGTAACTTGGAAGACCTTAGGCAAGGTCGGATCCCCTCCTGGATCAGCAACCGGCACCTGGAGGCACTACACCCCTATAGCTGCACCCTCAGCCCATGCCAGCTCCGAGTGGCATCGGAGGCCTATCCTGTCCCGGTTGACTGTGGGAAATCCAACCACACGATTATGAGTGTGGTTGTACGAATGCCAGTGATGGGGTCATCCGCCAGACCAGCACCCCTGTATCATGTGGAGAATGTCGGGGTCATTCGTGGGGGGGGTACACGTCCGTTTCACAACGGTCCCACCCTATGTCATCGTGTGGGAGCACACAGTGACGGGTACTGACCTGTCTGGTTGCCGTAGCCAGGGAGCACAGGTGATACTGTGTCCCCAGCACTTGAACGCCTTCAGGAGGTCACAATGCGGGTTTAGCACTGCTGGGGCAGAACCTACAAATTGCACGATGGAGGTAATGGCGCCTGGCCATGTACCTCCACAGATAGCATATGTAGGTGGTGGGACATATTGTGTTGCCACGACTGCCCACTGGTATAGGCACGGCCCGAGTGAGTGGTGTGATATACCGGACGGCAGCTTTTGCTTTAAACCTAGGGCAGAAGTTCAAGTGGCCCAGGAAAGGATCATTCCAATCCCGGAACCCTCCACAATTCACCTCACGGTACAGCACAATGTAAGTGACTTGCAGAACTATGTTGCCCGGTTTGGGTACTCTATACCACTCTTACCTGAGAAATTCACTGCCTTATTGAAGGCAATGGACCTCAGTCAAAAACATTACTTCACCCTTGAACAGAAAAACAAAGACATAGCTCTTGGGATCGCAGACATACAGTCACCCGCGTGGTGGGAATGGGGAACGAGGGTAGATATCCCTGTCGGGCTTCGCATGGCCTCCCACACGCTGGTAATTGTACAACTGGTCATTGTAGTGTATCTCATTATAAACACCTGCAAAGCCAGAAGAGCCCTCAAAGCACACCGGTATCTGAAATTATTCAACAAGCAGCAACAGAAGGGCAGCCCAGTATAACCATGAGAAGAATGCCCTTTTGTTTCCAGGTATTCTTTCCTTGTCAGAAACAAAGAGGACCATTCTGGTGCACTGTATCGCAGCACTACTCGCACCCAGAGCTGGCTAATACCATACACTACGTAAGCTGTCAAAACTTATGTACGGCAGATCACACAGTACGAACTTACGCCATCACAGATATATATCTTATACTGTATGGATATGGTGAAAGCTGTACAACTTTGCAGGAAAGGACGCAAGGAACACACGCGGCATGGGGTATTTTGTAATGCTCTATGTATTGGAAAAATGTAATACCTTGTTTTGATGTATACCTGAAAGGGAATATGATTTTTTGTTGTTGTTTTTACACTAACTTTGTAAGGATTATTAGTTAGAGTAAACAACGGGGATCACTGACACTTGGTAGGCCTTTGGATTTTCTTACATGCCAATTGACACATCCCAGCTATACCCGGTTGTGTCAAGATGGGGGACTGTAGGTTCGAAAATCCACAACCACGTTTTACCAAAAATTGGATTGCCCTATACAGTTTAAAACCAACATTTTCGGCCAAGGCAGAGGTCCCGACAAGCAGGCTGGGATATGCCTGGGACATCCGAATACAGGGGACTGTGGCTCAGAGGCGAGCCATAGATGTCGGCCAATCGAAGCAGAGTGCATTCTCAAAGACCAATCAGGGGACCGAGTCAGACCTGAAGCAAGGAAACCCCCAGCCAATGGGGACCACCCAGTCTGGGTTTGAATATGTGACTCACCCCTAATCGGGCTATGAATACAAGCCATCATCACCTTAATCAACTCAGACTAGGGACAATAGTCTTGGGATCACTACAGTTAAGAGGTGGCCCAAACTAATCAAGTCACAGGACTGACACAATGGGGCAGCAGACTTGGAGGAGCCGATGTGCACTCAAAACAATACCCCTGTCCTCACACCTACCTGTATAAATATGGAACACAAGAAGGACCAACGCTGAGAGAGAACTATTACCAGAAGAATGAACAGGAGAGCGAGTTAAGACGCTGAGGGAAAAAATGAGCCCGGGAGGGACGAGCTGGGGCGAACTAACATCTAAAGAACTCCAACCGCGCTGAGGAGAAGATCCACCATCAGGCCCCAGGCTCAATCGGTATACTGAAGGTTTACTCCGCTACCAGACGGCGCAACATTGCCGCAAGAAGCCGTACCGTATACCGACTCCCATTCCGGGGACCTCGACAAGAAGACACCAACAACTGAAGTGGCTGTGGAGGACGGCATTTACTCCAGTCATTTCGGGAACCTTTTCCATCAAGCACAAACCAACCAACAACTACCGACCGAAAGCGCAATCAACAAAACTAAACTTCGAGAAAACCCGACCAGGTGCAGCAAGGTCCTCTCTGAGGTTTGGGGTACGGCGAGCCCCGAGGCACAGGTCGAATTCCGACGACGACAGTGTAAAGTCTGTGGGTTATATGATGAATTAATACACAGACTACCAGAGTAACTTTAACAGGACTTTACTATTCGAAGGTCAGGGCGAATCTGCCCAATAAATCCTTACACAGCACTTATATACCGGTGTGGTCACCACTGGTATTACAGTATACAGTAGCCAAGATAAAGTAGTGCAACCCTTAAAATAGTTCTCTTAAAGGTGGAACGTTACATACACTACAATCCTCCTTTTTTAGGTTAACAATATATACATATTCCCATTAATATAACATCTTAACATATATACAACTTTATGTGAAACAGTTCACAGATTCAGTCTCTCTGGAGGCTTCCGGACTCTGTCCGGATAACGCCTCGGTGGTGTAGTCATTTTCGGTGGTGTAGTAGGTTCTTCTGGCAAGGTCGATTCGGCTTGAAGGACCGTTTCAGGTTCATCGGATTCCAGTATTACCGGATCGGAGGTAGATGCTCTGGGTATCTCTGCTTCAACATTAGACGTATAGAGTTGTGGAGTAGGTTGGGCCTTTGTGGATGATTCTATGATCTGGTCAACATGGCGCCTTATTATGCTTTCACCAATGTCCACGGTATACATCAACGGTCCTAGCCTTTTTCCAATAGTTCCAGGCTGCCATTTCTCGGTACGGTAGTCCCGGGCCAAAACTTGTTGACCTATCTGAAAGGATCTAGTTGGCCTTTCATTCATGCCTTGAAATTGCCGGTTCTCTACGTCCCTTCTGACGTTTGGCTTAATCAAATCCAGCCGGCATCTTATTCTTCTATTGAAAAACATCATGGCGGGAGTTGGTTTGTGACCGCATGTGTTGCATTCCTGTACGCCAACAAGAAGTTATCTACCTTATGTTGTAGATTTATGTCTTCATTACCCATGGCCTTTATGGCCTTCTTGAAGGTCTGGACAAACCTTTCAGCTAATCCATTGGTGGCGGGATGGTATGGGGCGGACGTATAGTGCTTGACCCCATTGCTTTTTAAGAACTTCCTGAATTCTTCGGACACAAATTGCGGTCCATTATCAGAACAGATCTGTTCCGGCAGCCCATTCCTGGCAAATATGGTCCTTAATACTGTGATGGTTTTTTCCGTGGTGGTGGAGGACATTTTTATTACCTCCGGCCACTTGGAGTGTGCATCAACCGCGATTAAGAACATTGAGTCCATAAATGGACCAGCAAAGTCGATGTGTACCCTTTGCCATGGAGATGAGGGCCACTCCCATGGATGCAGAGGAGCTTGTGGTGGCGCGTTTTGGACCTTCTGGCATCCTAGACAGCTCTTGGTTATTTCTTCGATGTCTCCATCAATACCTGGCCACCACACAAACGCTCTGGCTAGGTTCTTCATTTTCACTCCACCCAGATGGCCCTCGTGAAGCTCCTTTAGTACTTTCTGCTGGAGTTTGGGTGGAATCACCACTCTAGATCCACACATCAAGGTTCCTCGGCACACTGACAGCTGTTCTCTTCTGTGCGAAAATGCTGGCAGCATTGGTTCGCCATGTACTGGCCATCCCTCCACCGTTAAATCGTAGACTCGTGAGAGAGTCGGGTCATTTCTTGTTTCCTTTTCGATCATGGAATTTGTTACTGGTAGACATTCCATTATGGTTGAGTGGAACATCTCCACTGGGTCCACTGTAGTCGCCTCTTCTTCCACTGGCAACGGTAGGCACGATAACCCATCAGCATTTCCATGCTGTTTGGACCTTTTGTATTCGATGTCATATTGGTGTGCCCCTAGTAGAACGGACCACCTCTGTAGCCTTTGTGCTGTCATAGTGGAAACGGCCTTGTTAGGGTTGAATATGGACACCAACGGCTGGTGGTCTGTCAGCAATGTAAACTTCTTGCCCTGCAGGTAATGATTGAATTTCTGTACTCCCCACACAAGGCTGAGAGCCTCCCTATCTATCTGAGCATAATTTCGCTCAGCGGAGGTCAATGATCGGGACGCAAATGCGACTGGCCTTTCCGAGCCATTTGGTAACTTGTGTGAGAGTACAGCTCCAATACCATAAGGGGAAGCATCACAAGCTAGACGAAGAGGTAGCGTTGGGTTGAAGTGAGCCAACACTTCCTCAGAGGTAATCAACGCCTTGCTTCTGCGAAAGGCCTTCTTACAGTCCTCGCTCCACTTCCATGGTACTTCTTTCCGCAACAGAGCATTCAGCGGATGCAGCACCGTGGATAGATTTGGCAGAAACTTATGGTAATAATTAATCAACCCCAGAAACGACCTCAACTGTGATACATTTTCCGGAGCGGGGGCCTTCACGACCGCTTCGATCTTGTCAGGTGACTTGTGCAGCCCCTCTTGGTCAATGACATGACCGCAGTACGAGATCCGTTTCTGGAAGAACTCACATTTCTGGCGATTAACTCGAAGGCCATATTCCTTCAACCTGGTGAGCACCAGTTTCAAATTTGTGAGGTGTTCCTCCTCGTCTTCTCCCGTAATCAGGATATCGTCCAAGTAACACTGAGTGCTTGGAATACCCTGTAAGACCTGCTCCATGGCCCTCTGCCAAATTGCTGGAGCCGAAGCTACTCCAAAAACCAGTCTATTATATCGATACAAGCCTCTGTGCGTGTTGATTGTGAGATACTGGCGTGACTCTTCCTTGACCTCCATCTGTAAATATGCTTGTGCCAGGTCTATCTTGGTGAAGTGTTTCCCGCCAGACAATGAAGCAAAGATATCCTCAATCCGCGGAAGCGGGTATTGTACCGTGTGAAGCACCGGATTAACTGTGATCTTGAAGTCTCCGCAGATGCGGACCTTCCCCGGTCCCCCTGGCTTGCTACTTGATGAAGACTTCATGACGGGAACAATGGGCGTGGCCCACTCACTCCAGTCCACCTTCGACAGTACCCCTGCACGTTCAAGCTCTTCCAGTTCTGCCTCCACAGCAGGTCGTATCGCGTAAGGTACCGATCTGGCTTTGAAAAATTTTGGGCTTGCATGTTCTGCAATCTTGATTTTTGCCTTAATTCCTCTCAGTGTTCCCAGTCCCTGCTGGAATACCTCTTTAGCCTCGTCCAATATTCTGGACAACCGTTCAGGTTTGACATCTTTCTTTCCGAAATCTACCGTCATTGTGTTTAGTGAGTGCCAGTCTATCTTTATTTTCCTGATCCACTCCCGTCCCAGAAGTGGTGGACCTCCCTCAGGTAGTACATATAAGTCCATTCCTTGGTGATCTTTGCCCTTGTGTCTCACCTTGACTTTTATCTTTCCGATGGGGTATACTTTATGCCCCGTGTATGTCTGCAATACTATCTCCGTATCCCGTAGGGGAATATGTTTGAATAACTTTTTGTAATCTTGTTTATTCGTGACCGTCAACGCCGATCCGGTGTCCACTTCCATCTTCACTTGGACTTTTGCAATCTGCAGTGTGACCCAGATAGTTTGTCGGTCAGCTTCTTTACTCACATTGTGAATCCTCAGACTACCCAGTTCCTTGCTGTTGGGGTCTGAATCCGAATTCAGTTCATCTGGACTCTTCACAGTCACCTTATGTACCTTTCTGTACTTCTTCTGCGGTGACTTATTGTTGCTGGTCTTCTTTCCTGACCGGCATACTTTAGCTATGTGACCAAGTTTGCCACATTTTCTACATTCCTGGTTTTTAAACCAGCATTGGTTCTGGTCGTGTGTTGTCTTCCCACAATGGTAACATTTCGTTGTACCCGAAGTCATTTGATCCACACTGAGTACCGCTGTCTTCAGCTGCATTTCCGCCGTGCTTCTCGCTGCGGCTTCGTGCGATGCTGCAATAAGGACAGCCTTATCAAGTGTAAGATCGTTCTCTTCGAGCAGTCGCTTTTGTGTTCCTTCCTTCGACATCCCGCACACAAACTTGTCTCTCAGTGCCTCTGTCAGATTTACCCCAAACTGACAGTCTTTTGCTAGCCTACGCAGTTCAACCAGGTACTCCGCGTTGCTTTCCTCCTTTAGTTGCGTTCTCCCATAAAATTTAGTTCGTTCCGCTAACATCAGCGGTGTGGGGTTCACATGATCCTTCAGGACAGCAACAATATTAGCAAAAGACTGATCCACCGGTTTAGCTGGTGATAGAAGATGCTTCAATAACCCGTATGTCTTCGCACCCATTGAGTTTAGTAAGGTTAGAGCTTTATCATAATTTGCTATCTTATTGACCTTACAATATATCTCGATGCGTTCTACATACGTGGTCCAATCTTCCACATCAGAATTGAATTCGTTGATGTTGCCACACTTAGGCATCTTCACAATCTTCCTGATAAACAACAACGTAATTTTTCTTTAACTTTTTTTTTTCCAAAAATGGCAGTTTCCCGCGCTTGTCTTCTTCCCCCGCCCACTTTCAAAATGGCGGTTTCCCGCTCCTGTCTTCTTCTCCGCCTACTGGTGGGAGGGGTAAGCTTTTCCCTCGGGCGATGACCGCTGGCTTTCGGGGTTCGCAGCCTGCGCGCCGGCTTCAGTGCGTTCTTTGTTCCCTTTTCTCGGCAGGGCAACCGGTGCTGGGGACAACCCGTTGATGGCGAACAGTTCCAGCCGCTGGCTGAATCTCCTCGGTCTCCCTCGCTCGGCTCTGTCTCTCCCGCTCGCTCGGGCTCTGTCTCTCCCTCAGCGGCTTCCAATCGCGCCTCCCAGCCCTCTCGCAGTCCGGTCCTTTCCTCCCCCGGCTGCTGCTGAGTTCTCCGCGGTTTCTTATTTTTATTTCTTCCGCGCCTTACGATCCCGGTCGCAGTGCCTCGCGGCCTCGGTAGCTGCCCGGCCTTTCGCCGGTCGCGGTCGAGCTGTCTCACGACGTTGTTGCGTCTCCCAGCCCGCTTGTAGCCCGGTCTCTCACACCGGCTGCGTTCCCGCTGGTAGCCCGGTCTCTCCTACCGGCTGCGTTCCCGCTTGCACCGCGGCTTCCGTGCCCCACGCTGCCCCAGTCTCAGCGCCTCTGGGCCCGACTTCTGTCCGGCTCCTTTCCCCCCCGACCGTGGTCGAGTTCACCGCCCTTCCTCCGTTCTTTTTTTTTTTATTTTCTCCCTACTCACAGTCAACGTGGCCGACTTGCTTCTCGTGGCTGATCGGCTCACTCACCACCGTGGCAGAAGGGACGATCACTGCCTGTTGCTGATGGAAGGCTTCGTGTCTGAATTCTTCCTTCTTCCTTGCTCTGCAGACTCGAGTCTTCTCTCAGCAGAATGACGAGGGCGGGTGCCTCCTCTCGATGCTCGTTAACTGCTTCGGATGTATCGCTGCCGCAGGGTAAGATCGAACTCGTCGCCACTGTAAAGTCTGTGGGTTATATGATGAATTAATACACAGACTACCAGAGTAACTTTAACAGGACTTTACTATTCGAAGGTCAGGGCGAATCTGCCCAATAAATCCTTACACAGCACTTATATACCGGTGTGGTCACCACCGGTATTACAGTATACAGTAGCCAAGATAAAGTAGTGCAACCCTTAAAATAGTTCTCTTAAAGGTGGAACGTTACATACACTACAGACAGCAACAACAACAACCCAACAACCGCACTCAAAATTCCATCTGTCAAGGGAGGAGGCTGTGAGTATAATCCAAGGGCCTGCAACTGTCAGTCTAGTTTAGGTAGGAAAGTGGGTTGGTGGGATTGGACTTGGTAAAGATAAAACTGTGTAAACATTCTCGTTGTGTCCGTTCTCTCTCATATTTTATTTATAGTTATAAATGTGTGTGTGCGTTTATTACGTTTGTGGTAGAACTTACCTTGGCAAATAAAATTGGTTGTCACCTGTTCTTTTTCCAAGGACTACTTGTCTCCGAGTGTCTATTTAATGTGCATCGTTCTCCACCCAAATTCTGGAGTTGCAACCAGATAGGGGCATTAGGGCGCTTCGAACCCGCCAAACAAGGGAACAGCAGACTAGGGAAAAGAGAGAGGACTCCAGGAGCACTTGGGCTCAGGAGTACCCCATAGATTAGGTATAAACTGTGCGGGTCACCACCGTATTTTAGTCCTCCTCTATAAGCTGTTGTTCTCTATCTCCTTAGAGGGTGTTTAGTGACACCCAACCTGCAGGCTAACATAAACTGCAAGGGTATAAAGGAGACTGAGGCCCAATACATCAACAGGCACTAAAGACCCCTGCAATTGGGCAGAGCAGAGCCCCATCAACACCAATACAAAGTACTCATTGAGTATTCTAGCCTTGCCCTGCACCTCTAAGCATATATCAGCTTCTTTGTCCCTAATAGGCCCCACCCCGCCTCTTACTACCCGCTTACTGTTTACATGCCAGTCGAAGATTTTTGGGTTCCCTTTTATGTTAACCGCCATTCTACTCTCATATTCTCTCTTTGCCAGTCTTATTTTCATCTTCACTTCCCCTCTCAACTTATTGTATTTGGTCTGGTTCTCCCTTGAAGAATTCAGCTGACATGCATCATACACCCTCTTTTGTTGTTTCATCATCTTCTCTATCTTCTCGTCATCCAAGGAGCCCTTGCTTTGGTTCCCTTACTCTTCCCTCTTGTTGGAATGTACCTAGAACAACTCCTCCTTAAAGATCACCCATTGTTCCGTTACAGTTTTTCCAGTCAGTCTTTGGTTCCATTTTACCCTGGCTAGATCCTTTCACATCCCATTGAAGTTAGCCCTATTCCAGTTTAGAAGTTGCACTCTAGATTGTTCCTTGCTTCTCTCCATTGCTAATCTAAATCTTATGATACGATGATCACTCGTACCCAAGTGTTCTCCCACAGACATTTGGTTGACCTGGCCCAGCTCATTCCCCAGCACCAGATCCAGCAATGTCCCCTTTCTAGTTGGGCCAAGAACATATTGGTCAAGGAAATTCTCCTGAACACATTTCAGAAATTCCTCCCCTTCCTTTCCCTTTACACTAGCATTATCCCAATTGATATTTGGGTAATTAAAGTCCCCCAATAGCACCACTCTATAGTTCTTGCATATCTCTGTGATTTCCCTGCAGATTTGCTCCTCTATCTCCCTCTCACTATTTGGAGGCCTATAGAATATCCCCAATAGTGTGATCATACCCTTTTTGCTCCTCAACTCTAACCAAATAGTTTCTGTCCTTGTCCCCTCAAGAACATACTCCCTTTCCAACACTACAATATCACAGAATCACAGATCAGCACTGCCACCCCACCTCCCTTTTTTCTTTCCCTATCTTTTCTGAACACCTTGTACACTTGAATATTAAGTGCCCAGTCCTCACCATTTTTAAGTCACGTTTCCGATATTGCCACATCATATTGCCACACGGCTAATTGTGCTTGTAGCTCACCAACCTTATTCACCACAATTTGTGCATTTATGTGCATGCATTCTAAACCCACTTTTGAATTTTTTGTAGTCTTTCTTGGCCTGCTCCTATCTAATATGGTACTACTTCCGCCTCCAGTACTACTTTCTTCTCTTGTACTTTCCAACATGTCTTGTTTTGCACACTTTGTACAAAAATAATAAATTGCAGGACAACGGAGTATTACAGTTTAAACTTTTTTAATGAAGCATCAGGTCTGTTCTGGCTCACAGCAGCACAGCACCGTGTGGACACGATGGAGTCAAGACCCCGGGTCCTCCAAAACAATAGCAGTCCTTACAGATGCCTGCAGGCCAATGACAACTCAGCATGTGATCACGTGAATATAATAGGTATTCCTTGCAGATGCCTGCGGGCCAATGATAAATCAATATGCAAATGTTACATCCCCTTTCTTTTAAAAGAAAAATGTTATGCATTACTTTTGAACCTTTCTTCTACATAATGTTCTCAGTAGCATCAACATATAAGTAAACTCAACATTTAACTAGCACTGAAAACATCTCAACGTTTCAATAACGATGTACAGTTTTTTTTAGGGCAGTGATCCGCCTACATCCTTTGACAGTTCACAAGTCAAGGATAACTCTAGGCTTGACCTCTTGTCCCGACCTTGTGTGGTATGGAACTGAGCATGCTCCTGAATCGGTCAACAAATCAGGTTCAGGTTTAGGTTCAGGTAAGTATGATGTGTTTTGTGTATTGCTCTGTTCATCACACTCTGTTGCACTGACCCTCTCGTCGGAATGATGGTGTTGTTCCTTGGTGTTCAGGAGGTGCCTGCGATTGCGGCGGTACACCTGTCCTTCTGGGGTGCGGACGTGATACGATCGCTCAGTGTCAGCTGGCTGGATGATGACTGCTGGCTTCCAGTAGTCATGCTCCTGGATTCTGATGGATTCTCCATTGTGCAGCGGCGGCAGTAGTCTAGCTGACCTGTCATAGTATCTCTTTTGGTGTTGCTGTCTCTGTACACGTTTTGTATGCACTTGCTTGCAGCTGACGACCTGCCAGGGTCTGTCTGGGATACGGTGAGGTATCATGGGCTCTTTGACATTTGATGGGCGGCATTCTAGACAAATGGAACATTTTCCGACAATGTCCTCAATGTGTTTGCACATTCCGGGCCAAAACATAATGTCACGTGCTCTTTGTTTGCATTTTTCCATGCCCATATGTCCAGCATGAATTTTTGTCATCATCTCTCCTCTGAGACTGGTAGGATTGATCATTTTCTCCCCTTTGAAGATGATTCTGTTGATTTGTGACAGTTCATCTCTGTGGTTCCAGAATTCAGATATGCTCTGAGGGCATTTCCTCCTTTCCTCAGGCCATCCTTCATGTATGACTTTGCTCAGCAGTGTGAGTTGTGCATCTTTCTTTGTTTCTGCTCGGATCTCCTTCAGTTTTGAGTCACTCACAGGTAAGCTGTTGTACACCATGTGCACCTGCACATCCATGCCTTCACTGAGGCTGCTGTCCTGGTAGCTAAGAGACTTTCTGGAGAGCGTGTCTGTGACAGGAATGTCTTTGCCTGGACGGTGAATGATTGTGAAGTCGTACTTCTGTAGCTGAAGAATCATTCTCTGTAGCCTTGGTGGGGCTGCGGCTAGTGGTTTCCTCATGATTGACTCGAGGGGCTTGTGGTCGGATTCCACAATGACTTGTTGGCCATAGACGTACTGGTGGAAACACTTACATCCAAACAGAATTGCATATACCTCTTTCTCGATTTGAGCATAGTTGATTTCACTGTCTGTGAGAGATCTGAAAGCGTAGCTGATGGGCTTTCCTTCTTGCAGTAATACTGCGCCTAGTCCGTACTTTGACGCGTCCACTTGTAGTCTGAGCTCTTTGTTGGGGTCGAAGTAGGCAAGAACTGGTCCTGGTTCTCTGGTGATTAGGTCTTTCATTTTCTGAAATGCTGTGTCATGTTGTTTGTCCCACAAGAACTCATTGGATTGTTTGAGCAACTGACGCATGGGTGCGTTGATTTTGGAGAGGCTCGGGGCAAACTTGGCTAAGTAGTTAACCATGCCTAGTACTGTCTCTAGCTCTGCGCGGTTCTTCGGCGGCTCCATCTTCTTGATGGCGGAGATTTTCTCTGGATCTGGCTTAATGCCATCAGTTGAGAGGCGATGCCCGAAATAACTGATCTCGGTGGATCCGATTATGCTTTTCTCGGGGTTGAGCCGGATACCTTTCTCCCGTGATCTTTGTAGCATCGCACGGAAGTTCCTGTCATGTTCCTCTCTATTCCTGCCATAGATGAGGATGTCGTCTACGATTGCGACTACTCCGTCGAGGCCTTCATAGGTTTCGTCAATCTTCCGCTGGAATTCATCCTGAGCTGAGATAAGAGCAAATGGTAAATGCAGAAATTGGTAGTGCCCAAATGGTGTGTTGAATGTTGTTAGCTTAGATGACTCTTCCGTGAGCTTGATAGTCCAGTATCCTGATCGTGCGTCCATTACACTGAAGTAACGTGCTCCTACTAGCTTGGGTGTGATGTCATCTAGCGTTGGTAGAAGGTAGTGCGGGCGTTTGATAGCCTTGTTCAAATCTCTGGGGTCGAGACAGACTCTGAGCTTGCCTGTACGTGGTTTCTCAACCACTACTAACGCGTTGACCCACTCTGTCGGTTCTGTTTCCCGGACGATGATTTCTGTATTCTCCATGCTCTGCAGCTCCTCCTTCAGGCAACTACATAGAGCAAGGGGTATCCTTCTCAGTGGACAAACCACAGGGGTTGCTGCTGGGTCAAGGTGAATAGTGCATTCCCCTGGGAATAGTCTGCTTCCTTTGAAAACGTCAGCAAACTCCTCCATGACTGTCTGCTTCTCAACTGGTGCTGTCAATGATAGCACTAGCTTGATGAGGTCCATGTCTAAACATGCCTTTAGACCTAGCACTGGAAATGCTTGAGTGTCAACAATGTAAAAGTCCAACATCATGTCGCTTTCTTTGTACTTGCATTTCATCACGCATGTGCCTTTTACATTGAGCTGCTCACCCCCATACCCGGTCAGTCTGCGTGAGGTGGGCTGTAGCTCACACTCATCCTTCAAGCTGTGATACTCACTCAGAGGAATTACATTAACCTGAGATCCAGTGTCGAGTTTAAACTTAAGCTCTTTGCCCTGTTTTCCTATCTCAATATCGGCAGAGGCTTGCTCAGTCCCTGAAATCTGTTTTTTCTGTGACACAGAATCAATAAACAGTTCCTCTGCATTTGGCCCTCTATCTGGCATTTGGCTGTCACTCACTGTGTGTACTGCTGTTCTGAAAACAGTCCTGCAGACTTTAGCAAAGTGGTTCCATTTACCACATTTAGTACATTGCCTTCCTTTGGCAGGGCAGTACTCCTTTTCTCCATGCCAGTTGTTTCCACAATATCCACAGTTTTTGAAGCGTTTTATGTCTGTGTCGCCCATTTTTAGAACTCTCTCTGTTCTTTCTGTTCTGAAACACGCTCTCTGGGCGGTGTTCTTTGGTGTGTGCCTATTAACTGCGTGCACTGTCTGTTCACTCGAGCTGCTCGTGGCGCCGGTTATGGTTTTCAACTGTGCTTGGGCCATCTCGTGCGATCTAGCTATATCCATAGCTTTGTCCAGCGTTAGCCCGGACCCAACATTCAAAAGTTTCTCTCTCACTTTAGCTGAATGTATTCCAAACATGATGCGGTCTCCGACCATCTCATCTTTATCTGCATATGCACAGTCTTTTGCCAGCAGTTTTAACTCAGTCACAAACTGTTCAAACGACTCACTAGCTCCTTGTACTTTCTCCTGAAACTTGTACCTAGTGAATATCGTATTTGTCTTGGGCATCACATATGCTTCAAAACGGTCAAGGTAACTTATCAGTACCTTTGCTTCATCTGCAGTGAGAGACCATGTGTTAAAAATGTCTCTCCCTTTTTCTTCGATCCACAGGAGTAGGTAGCTGCATTTTTCTTCCTCTCCTTTTCTTTTCAACGGACCCGAGAACATCAACTCCACATGTTGCTTGAACTTGCTCCATTCTCTAGGTAAGTTCAAAGATTCCCAATTCATTCGGGGTAAGGGAGCTCCAACGATGTCCATTTCAAATCCCTGTTCTGATACCATGTCTTGTTTTGCACACTTTGTACAAAAATAATAAATTGCAGGACAACAGAGTATTACAGTTTAAACTCTTTTAATGAAGCATCAGGTCTGTTCTGACTCACAGCAGCACAGCACCGTGTGGACAAGATGGAGTCCAGACCCCGGGTCCTCCAAAACAATAGCAGTCCTTACAGATGCCTGCAGGCCAATGACAACTCAGCATGTGATCACATGTGAATATAATAGGTATTCCTTACAGATGCCTGCAGGCCAATGATAAATCAATATGCAAATGTTACACAACACACTCACTCTTTTATGCACCTTATTCCTCTTTTCTACTCCTATATGCTGGTGCCCATCCTACTGCCAAGCTAGTTTAAACCCTCCCCAACAGCACTAGCAAAACTCTCCGCAAGAATATTGGTCCCAGCTCTGTTGAGGTCTAACCCATCCGGCTTGTACAGGTCCCACCCTTCACAGAAATGATCTCAATGCCTCAGGAATCTAAAACCCTCCCTCCTGCACCATCTCTCCAGCCATGCATTCATCTGTTCTATCCTCCTATTTCTGTACTCACTAGCACGTGGCACCGGGAGTAATCCAGAGATTACTACCTTTGAGGTCCTGCTTTTTAAATCTCTCTCCTAGCTCCCTAAACTCTGCTTGCAGGACCTCATCCCTCTTTCTGCCTATGTTGTTGTAACCGATATGGACAACAACCTCTGGAAGGAGACGCACCGCGGGACACACTCACTGGAAGGAGACGCACCGCGGGACACACTCACTGGGAGGAGACACCACGGGACACATTCACTGGGAGGAGACACCGTGGGACACACTCACTGGAAGGAGACACCGCGGGACACACTCACTGGAAGGAGACAACGTGGGACACACTCACTGGAAGGAGACACTGCGGGATATACTCACTGGAAGGAGACACCGCGGGACACACTCACTGGAAGGAGATGGACCACGGGACACACTCACTGGAAGGGGACAGTGCGGGACACACTCACTGGAAGGAGACACCACGGGACACACTCACTGGAAGGAGATGCACCACGGGACACACTCACTGGAAGGAGACACCGCGGGACACACTCACTGGAAGGAGACACCACAGGACACACTCACTGGGAGGAGACACTGTGGGACACACTCACTGGGAGGAGACACCACGGGACACACTCACTGGGAGGAGACACCACGGGACACACTCACTGGAAGGAGACACCACTGGACATACTCACTGGAAGGAGACACCACAGGACACACTCACTGGGAGGAGACACCGCGGGACACACTCACTGGAAGGAGACGCACCATGAGACACACTCACTAGAAGGAGACGCACCACGGAACACACTCGCTGGAAGGAGACAGCGCGGGACACACTCACTGGGAGGAGACACCGCGGGACACACTCACTGAAAGGAGACGCACCGCAGGACACACTCACTGGAAGGAGACGCACCGCGGGACACACTTACTGGGAGGAGACACCGCGGGACACACTCACTGGAAGGAGACGCACCACGGGACACACTTACTGGGAGGAGACACCGCGGGACACACTCACTGGAAGGAGATACACTATAAGGAGGTCGGGACCCAGGAGTGAGGACAAGGCCCGGGGCAAGGACGGAGACCTGGGGCGGATTCCGCCCACTAAGGGGCACAATGGACATGATCTTCACCGCGCGTCAACTACAAGAGAAATGCAGGGAACAGCATCAACCGTTGTACATGGCCTTCTTTGGCCTCACAAAGGCTTTTGACACCATCAACCGTGAGGGATTATGGAGTGTCCTCCTCAAATTCAGCTGCCCTCAAAAGTTTGTCACCATCCTCTGCCTGCTTCACAATGACATGCAAGCCATGATCCTGACCAACGGATCCACCACAGACCCAATTCATGTACAGACCGGGGTCAAGAAAGGCCGTGTCATTGCACCAACGCTCTTCTCGATCTTCCTGGCTGCAATGTTCCATCTCACCCTCAGTAAGCTCCCCGCTGGAGTGGAGCCAATCTACAGAACAAATCGGAAACTGTTCAACCTCTGTCGCCTCCAGTCCAGATCCAAGGTCGTCCCATCCTCTGTCATCGAATTACAATATGCAGACGACGCTTGCGTCTGCGCACACTCTGAGGCCGAACTCCAAACCAGCATCAACACCTTCACCAAAGCGTATGAGAGCATGGGCCTTACACTAAACATCCGTAAGACAAAGGTCCTCTACCAACCTGCCCCCAGTACTGCCCCCCGATTATCAAAATCCATGACGAGGCCTTGGACAATGTAGACCACTTTCCATACCTCGGGAGCCTACTGTCAACAAGGGCAGACGTCGATGACGAAGTCGAACACCGCCTTCAGTGTGCCAGTGCAGTCTTCGGTCACCTGAGAAAGAGAGTGTTTGAAGACCAGGATCTCAAACCCAGCACCAAGCTCATGGTCTACAGAGCAGCAGTGATACCCACCCTGCTGTATGCCTCAGAGACATGGACCATGTACAGCAGGAGAGGTACCACCAACGCTGCCTCCGCAAGATCCTGCAAATCCATTGGCAGGATCGGCGAACCAATGTCAGTGTTCTCGCTCAGGCCAACATCCCCAGCATCGAAGATCTGACCACGCTCGATCAGCTCCGTTTGACCGATACGAAACCCCCAAAACAAGTGCTCTACTCAGAACTCTGACACAGCAAGAGAGCCCCAGGTGGGCAGAGGAAATGCTTCAAGGACACCCTCGAAGCCTCCTTGAAAAAGTGCAACATCCCCACCGACACCTGGGAATCCCCTGGCCCAAGACCGCACAAAGTGGAGGAGAAGCATCCGGGAAGGCGCGAACACCTCGAGTCTCTTTGCCAGGAGCAAGCGGAAGCCAAGCACAAACAGCATCAACCCAAGCACCCCACCCACCCGCCCCTTCAACCACCGACTCCCCCACCTGTGACAGAGACTGTAGGTCCCGCATTGGACTCATCGGCCACCTGAGAACTCATTTTTAGTGTGGAAGCCAGTCATCCTCGGTTCCGAGGGACTGCCCAAGAAGAAGGACAATGACCTCTGGCTGTACACCCTCCCCCCTCAGAGTGTCCTGCAGCCGGCCAGTGACATCCTTGACCCTGGCACCAGGGAGGCAACATACCATCCTGGAGTCACGTCTGTGTCCATAGAAACGTCTATCTGCTCCCCATACAAATGAATTCCCTATCAATATTGCTCTTCCACTCTTCTTCCACCCCCCTGTGCAGCTGAGCCACCCGTGGTGCCGTGGCATTGGCTCTGGCTGCACTCCCCAGAAGAGCCATAACCCCCACCAATTTCCAGAGTCTACCATCCTTTGCAGACTGGAAATGATGGGCTCCATGGTGTGCGCAGAGCCTTGTGCAATGTTGGAGGCGGACTCCTCCATGCTCCTTACCATTGCCGAGAGACTCTCGGGTACCCTTGCCATTGCACCTATGATCTCTGTGTGCATGCCCATCACCCTTGTTGTATAGGCCACTCCATCAAGGTCCTCATCCGAGTCCTGTACAGCAGAACTCATGCGTAAACTCGCCCTCCAGGGAGCTGTCCCCCGAGCTACCCTTTCCCCCTGGCCTTGCTGCAGCCCACTTGTCCCCGGTGCCTCACCCTGTGCAGATCCTGCTACTATACTAGCCCCTAAAGAATGCATAATGCCAGTATCCGAGCTGGTGTCTGCGGGTAAGACATGCAGTGACGCGGTGTGTTCTTCCTCCTCCTCCTCTTCTCCCGCCTCGCTCTCTACGGTGCCCTGAGGGACAGGCTGCTCAGGTGTTTGCTCATTATCTGAAAGTATAAAGGCACAAGAGTCGGATTAAGGTGGGGGAGTGGGACAGAAAGGGAGAAATGCATGCATACAGCATGACTAGCTGGAAACTGCAAAACGCTTGTCGGGTGAGGGGGAAGTGGGATGCGAGAAGAAGGAGTAGGGATGAACATACCATTGTTGTCCCCAGGGGATCAACGTCGTCGGTGGCCACGGCACCCACCACCTGGCACCCAATAATCTGCAGCACTCTATTCTCCAGTGCAGACAGTGGTTGGGTGTCAGGTTGTCCCCTGCCTGTGCACTCCTGCTCCCTCCTGTTGTGAGCCACCTTGGCCTGCAAGAGAAAGGAAAGTGTGTGAGTGAGTGTGGAGCAATGTGTTTGGGTGATGTGCCTGCCATAGTTGAATAGCTGTCATTGTGTGCAAGGTGCAAGATGTGGGTGTGAGTGTTGTAAGTAGAGATTGTTGGTGGGCGAGTGCTGGGGGTGTGGTGCTTTGTGCAGTGTGTGAAGACTGTGGTTCAGGTGGTGGTATGTAGCATTTGTTGAAGCATTGACTCACCCTGACCACCCGAGTGAGGTCGGTAAATTTCTTCCTGCACTGTGTGTGGGTCCTGGGGACCACAGTGCTGCCCGAGACATGCTGCGCTACCTCCCTCCACATGGTGCGGAAGACTTGCAGCAAGGGCCTCCTGCCACTTGTCGGGTAGAGCACCGCCTTCCGTCTCTCCACAGCGAAAACCAACGCCTGCAATGCTTCATCGCAGAATCTGCGGGCTCTCTCCCTGGGGCATGGATCTGCCACGAGTAGAGCTGCTTCAGTCACCCAGCTCCTTCTCCTTGTCCTGCTGCTGCTTGCTGAGGCTGCTGCACAGCCAGCAATACTGAGAATGAGGTGCTGCAGCATTAATGAATCTCCCCTTTAAGTACTGAAAAAAGCCTGTGGCAAGCATGACTTGTGATTAGACTATACCTGATATTGATCCACCCTTTGAGTGTAACACCAATGAGCTTGCGCTTTAAGACATGAATTAGGACTCCAATCATTTTTTTGAGCAGTGAGCACAGATTTTTCGTGCAGTCTTAAACATTAATGCTTGGCACTAATTCTCCAACTTTTCTACTGACACCACCCATTTCTGGGCTATAAAGAATTTCTATCCCAAAATATTAAGCAAATTTACTTTCCAAAAAATGAGCAAGTACATAAGTAACAGTGATTTTTAATTATATATTTTGCAGTAGACAACCCTCCACCTAACTCCTCCAGTGGACAAAATAATATCCCCTCCAAATGCTTCGTTGCTCTGACTTTGTGTGTCTTCCTGCTGAAAACTGAACTCATTTTTTTGAAAATAACAGTGGCTGGAATTTTAAGGAGGAAGGCAGGTTGGGAGTGGTGGGGTGCTCTGAGGCAGTCGGGAAATCCGGGAGGCCATGTTTCCCGCAGGCCCAGCCGACCTTAATGGCAGGGCCTGATTTGCATGTGAGGCCTCGGATTCCTGCCTGCAGCCAACCAGATTGAGTGGCTGGCTGGCTGCGGCCGGGTAGGCCTTCAGCTGAAGAGGAGGGAGGGAGGGTTCGCGTGTGAGCCAAGCCGTTAAATGGATCGAGGTGTGTTGGGGGGGGGGGGGCGAAGAGAGGATCGGGCGTTGGGCAGAGGATCGGGGTGGGGGGGGGGGAAGAGAGGTTCAGGCCGAGCCGTTAAATGGATTGGGGGGGTGGGCAGGGAGAGAGGATCGGGGGTTGGGCAGATGATTGGGGAGGGGGGAGATAGGATCGGGCCCGGATGATGGGGGGGGGGCGGTGGTGAAGGGAAGATCGTGGCGGGCCACCCGAGGATAGTGGCCGGCCTGAGCATTATTGCTGGGGGTGGGGGGCGACCTGGAAAAGCAATCGGAGGCCTCGTTAGGGGGTTTCCGATCACGGGGGAGTGGGTTAGGTAGGGAGCCTGGATCCTGGAGCTAGGTATAAAGGCACTTACCTCAACACCTCAATTCTAAAATTCACATCCTTGTTTTCAAATCCCACCATGGCCTCACCCCTCCCTATCTCTGGAATCTCCTCCAGCCCTACAACCCTCCAAGATATCTGTGCTCCTCCAATTCTGAACTCTTGCGCATCCCTGATTTTAATTGCTCCACCATTGGTGGCCGTGCCTTAAGCTGCCTGGGCCCTAAGCTTTGGACTTCCCGCCCTAAACTTCTCCACCTCTCTACTTCTCTTTCCTTCTTTAAAGACGCTCCTTAAAACCTACGTCTTTGGCCAAGCTTTTTGTCCCCTGCCCTAATATCTCCTTACACAGAAACATAGAAACATAGAAGATAGGAGCAGGAGTAGGCCATTCGGCCCTTCGAGCCTGCTCCGCCATTCAATGAGATCATGGCTGATCATCCAAATTCAGTACCTTGTCCCTGCCTTCTCCCCATATCCCTTGATCCCTTTAGCCTTAAGAAATATATCCAACTCCTTCTTGAATATATTTAATGACCTGGCCTCCACCACCCTCTGTGGCAGAAAATTCCACAGGTTCACCACTCTCTGGGTGAAGAAATTCCTCCTCATTTCAGTCCTAAATGGCTTACCCCTTATCCTTAGACTATGACCCCTGGTTCTGGACTCCCCGGCCATCAGAAACATCCTTCCTGCATCTAGTCTGTCCAGGCCTGACAGAATTTTATAGGTTTCGATGAGAGCCCCTCTCAATCTTCTAAACTCCAGTGGGTATAAGCCCAATCGACACAATCTCTCCTCATACGTCATTCCTGCCATCCCAGGTATCAGCCTGGTGAATCTTCGCTGCACTCCTTCCATGGCAAGAACGTCCTTCCTCAGATAAGGCGACCAAAACTGCACACAATACTCAAGGTGCAGTCTCACCAAGGTCCTGTACAACTGTAGCAAGACATCCTTGTTCCTGTACTCGAACCCTCTTGCTACGAAGGCCAACATACCATTTGCCTTCTTAACCGCCTGCTGCACCTGCATGCTTACCTTCAGCGACTGGTGCACAAGAACACCCAGGTCTCTTTGCACTTCCCCTTCTCCCAATCTATTGCCATTCAAATAATAATCTGCCTTCCTGTTTTTGCCACCAAAGTGGATAACCTCATATTTATCCACATTATAGTGCATTTGCCATGTTTCTGCCCAATCACCCAACCTGTCCAAATCATAATGGAGTTTCACGACATCCTCCTCACAGCATACCCTCCCACCCAGCTTTGTGTCGTCTGCAAATTTGGAGATATTACATCTAGTTCCCTCGTCCAGATCATTAATATATATTGTGAACAGCTGGGGTCCAAGGACCGATCCTTGCGGTACCCCACTAGTCACTGCCTGCCACTCGGAAAACAACCCGTTTATTCCAACTCTTTGCTTTCTGTCCGCCAACCAGTTCTCTATCCAAGTCAATACCTTGCCCCCAATCCCATGTGCCTTAATTTTGCACGCCTTCCGTGGCTCAGTGTCAAATTTTATTTGATAATGCTCCTGCGAAGCGCCCTGGGACGTTTTACTACCTTAAATGCACTGTATAAATGCAAGTTGTTGTTGTTTCCAAATGGCTCCTAATTTAAACTGAGCAGTGTTTTTTTATATCTTGAACATCCAACCACTGAAATTGAAAAAGGAACTGTCAAATATATTCTAAATTAATCAAGAAGTCTGTATATATTTTTAAATCGTTGTGCTCGGCTCCTTCTCAAGCCTCAGTTACAATGGAGACTATAACAACAACAACAACAAACTTCACAACATTGTATCAGGATAAGCCTGGTCCAAGGTTTTAGTTTAGCTGGCTGTTCTTCAGTTCCTAAGCACAATGATTGAGTTTTAATGGCATTGCTGCCAGAGCCTTCCAGCACCTCAGTCCTACTCTTTACAACTCTCTCCCTAAAGCTTGCCACCTGTGCCACTCTCTCTGCACCTGTGAAGAATTCTTCAAAACCTATCTTGTCGTCCTCGCTTTTCTGCCAGAAATTCTGACCATTTTTCCACGCAAAAGGTTTGAAAATTACTTTAGAGTTACTTTTAATGATTTTTAAAGCAAAGTGTTTTGTCACAAGTTTTAAAAAGGCACCTAGACTAAATATGGTTAATATGAAGAATGGAAGTTTCTGTCCCCAGACTAAATGATAACTATTTCATTAGATTGTCTGGGTAATCGAAAAACACCTCACCATTGTTGTAAAGTCCTTTGATCCCTGTCTGTCTGTGAATAGATGGGAAATAAAAAGAGAGGGAAAATTTTGTAAAAACAGAAATGCTGTGAGCAGTTTTTTTTTTAAAAACGGGATGCTGCAAAACTTTAGACAGACTCAGAAAGTCAAAAATGCTGGAGGAAGAACTAGAAAACATTTTGTTTAAGTCAAATGAGTTGGGCCATTGATGTTAGTTATTTTGTATCATTATGCAAGTTGTATTGAATGAAATAAGTAAATCTGTTCATAACTGTTGCTCTGTATGTTCACATTACTGTGAAATAAAGCAGCTTAATAATTCATAGCAAGCCTTGCCTCACCTAGAGTTTGCACGACCCACCTTTGGAGAGATTGAAGAAACATTCACGTGAAAGATACAAATATCCAATCAAGATAACAACTATTGTTATGTCCCTGAGTTACACTATCATGCAAATAGATTTAGGGAAGTGTGAGTCAACTCCTATAAAAGCAAAATACTCAGACCCACTTACGGGAGTGACTGAACTGAAAAAGGTATCTACAGCAGATCTGAATTTATAACAGGCTTTGTCTCTGCTCAAACTGATCAACAGCCTCCTCAACTTTGTTACTGAGGAAGCTTTCCCCCGAAATGTAGATAGCAAAGGGCACTGAATAAGCCTTGGATCAAATGTGCTTATGCTTGAAAATTACAAACTGCAAGTGTTGAGGTTGCAGTTTTAATTCATCTACAACTGGAACTGGGCCAACTGGAGAACATTCTAAATGATTGGTGAGGTAAGGCCTGAGACCTATAAGTCCAAGCATTCTGTTGGAGTCACATCTCTGTTGGTACACAAGATACACTTGATTTAATTGACATGTGGTGGTGTTTGTGTCTGCACCATGCCCTTAGTAATTAAACATCTGTAACCTGATGCTATCTTGTAGTGGAGATTTTCTGTTCAGAGTTCCAAGATGACACTGATTAGATATCATGTCCTCAGGTTTGATGGTGTTTATCTACACTGATTAACACCAAAGATTGTTTGATTTAAGAAGGGCAGTCTCTCTCAATTGGAAGTTAAAGCTATGCATGGTGATCTTGGGAGCAAGGCTTAACAACCGAGAATCCACAAGAAATCCCACCTTTAGAATGAATGCCACCATTGGCTGCTAGAATGGATTAGAAAACATCTGGGATTGAAGACTGAATCCAGCTGAGACAGAGAAGATTTGCCCATCTCTTCCAGCTGGAAAACTCCCCAGGGAATTGCTTTTGTACAGTTTCACTCCTATTCTGTGTGGACCCATGAAAGCAAAAGCTCAGCACCAAATAAGTTGCAAAAACACCTGGAGTTGGAAATGGAAACTATTCCCTGATACACTTAAGCTGTGCTCTTCCTCAACTGGTGTTAAGAGGCATTGTTAGGCTAATATAAACAGAGCTTTATCTTATTGTCTACACATCACCTAATGCTTACTCTGCATACAAAACATGTTTCTTTTCTTGTAATATTACTGGTCATATATTATCAAGATGGGTTAAAAAACTAAAAATGAATCTCTTGCCATTGAGTATTAAATGCAAAAAATTACAACCGTCCTGGTGTTGGACATCTTCTTCCGAATCAGCCACAGCTGGCTCACAAAGTAGTTCCAGAATTCCATCAATGCCACTGAGTGTGAGTGGGGATGAACAAATGTCAGGATGATCACTGGCACAAGAGGAACTGTCTGACACTATATGAATGCTATTCATGGCTTTACCTGAGGCAACTGACTTGTGAAGCCCTATATCAGTTATCCACAGCCTCTGCTCAGGTAATCTAAAAAAGGTTGAATCCCAGAGCGATTTCCTGGAGACCCCCTTCCCCACTTTCCATCTCACACAAATAATTACTAAGCCTTTCCAAGAGACCAGCAGTGTGTCAGTGTTGGGGGAGGGTGGGGTTATAAATGAATATGGGTGCATAATCTTGTAAAGAGAAACACTGGACCAAAATGTGCCCATAAGGAACCTTCACTGGTGACCCTGGTGGACTTTCAGAGATCGGGGGAGGTTTCCTAATTTTAATAATCTGGGCGAGTGTGTGTGTGCCAATAGGAGTGCATCTCAGATGCCCACCAGTGTGGGTTGGCCACAACAATCATCGGGGTTCGGGCCATGTCCCAAGCTTAAGCTGATACCGGGGAAGCACAATGGATGAGTTTCAGGCAACAGCAAATTCTGATGAGATCCTGGGAAACCTTCAAGTCAATCCTCCACATGTAATGGGAGGGGAGGGTTGGGATTGCAACACTGACCATTTTCATTTCCAAGCTCAAATGTGCCAAGTCAATGTCAACTTTGCCCACTGACCCTTTTCCACTAATGTGTAAGGTGGGTTCCCAGAGAAGGTGGGTTCCTGGCCACCAATCGCCACCCCCTGGCTATCGATCCCACCCCTCCCCCACTCTCCACCCCGCCCCCAGGTACCACTACCTCCTGACCCGGTCGCTCTCCCTTCCTCTCTTATTTGAGGGTTTCTGCTAATGTTGCAGCAGCTCGATCTTCAAACACGCCTCACTGGTCGAACTGCCTCTTGCTCTCTGCAGCTCACTGGTTTCATGGAAATGAGACCCAAGGCCTAATATCGGGCAATCCTCACTATTCAGGCACAGGGACTGCATCAAAACACGGAATCGCCCGATTTTCTAGGCTTTTATTTGTTTGCTAGGTGGAAGAACTGTCATCTTCTCCAGGTCTTGATGACAGACAGGCAGTTGTAGAGTCTAGCAATATTGTTGGGATCGATGGTGAAGGTCGATAGGTAGAGCGGGGTTTCACTGGCATACATGTGAAATCTGATCCCATGTTTCCAGGTGACTTTGCCAAGAGGTGGCATATCAACGATGAAGGGAATGGGAGTCTGGGGCATAACAGAGATGACTGAGGGCACAGCAGGAAAGCCACTGAAGGAGATGTAGGTGTCTAATATGCAGCCAGCACATTGTGGGAAATATTGGTCACATGAGAGATTGTAAAATTGACTCTGTTTTTGTCAACAGTGTGACAGATATCAGTGAAATCAAGAGAGGGTAGTGGCCCAGTGGTGGCCTCCCACCCCCACTGGTGGACTTCCAGAAGCACAAGATTTAGGCCTAGAAACTGGACATCGACAAAAACCTGCTGGACTCACTGCGGCCTCGGGTTTATAGCAGCTTGTAAGGGCAAAAAATTATGCTTAGGAAGAATAAGGGAGGTAAAGGGTGTTTTAGAAGATTTAGGTTAAGGCTGAGTTAAGCAACTGGCAGGACATAGGTATAATCTCGCTCAAACTGGTTTTGTGCTGACAATAACCGCATTTGCTTGTTTCTCACTGTGAGAGTAGGGTTGTGAAATACCAACATGTCATGCGAAAGTGTATAGTGATATAATTAAGTTGTTTTTGAAAGAAGTTAGCTAACGGTATAGTAATCTAATTAAATTGTTTTTGAAAGAAGTTAGCTAACGGTATAGTAATATAATTAAGTTGTTTTTGAAAGAAATTAGCTAACGGTATAGTAATATAATTAAGTTGTTTTATAATTAAGTTATTTTGAAAGAATGTGATTGAAGGTTGCTAAGGCACCAGATTAGCCAAAGAATTAATGTAATAACTGCTGATATCGGTACCTTTCCGGCTTTTTGAACTGTATAAAAGAAGCTCGGCTGCCATTGTAAAACCGAGAAGAGGGTTATTAGACTGCGGAGTTTTTTGAACCCTTCTCCCGAAGTGCTTCGTATAATAAACTGTGTGCCTTTACCTTAAACAGAGGAGAGTGAATTTATTTACACTAACAATTGGCGTAGTCGGCAGGATGCTCTGGGGCTGAGGTCCGCCCCGTACCGGTGAACACGGGTGTAAGTCAAATTTTTGACCACCCATAAATTGAGTCACGCAGGAGGGCAGCGGAACCGATGGTTCCAGAGCATTACGAATCAAAGAATCTGTGATAGGTAAGGAGACACAGTTTGATGTAAAGTGTGATGTGTGAGTTGATGAGACTTTATGTGCCAGCGATAAATGTCGCGAAGGAATGCATGATTGACTGATCGACAAAGGACAAGGTAGAGCCAACATCTCATTCATCTAGCCTGAGCCGGAATTAAGAGGGCGATTGGGCCCCACGTGATGGCCAGTGTTAGAATAAAATTTTGCTGGACAAGATTGCTGGACAAGATTTTGCTGGAAAAGACACAAACAACAAATTCGCTGACTGGGACTAATTGAATCACTGCACAGTGAGACATGCCACGCTTATGCATGGCTGGAACAAAGTTCATCTCGTGTCCTGACTGGGACTAATTGAATCACTGAGGACTAACAAGGTTCACTGGTATCCTATCATCGAACTAATCACTTGTATCCTATTATCAAACTAATCACATTCCGCCAGGGAACAAGACGGAACGAAGACCTGAAGAGGCAGAATTGGCAACACAAGTGTGTAAACTCCTGACTGGAGGAAAATAACGATATGCGCTAATAAACAAATTGATTGGATGAATGTAAATGATCTAAAACCAACTTCTTGGAATTGTATATAAGCTCGGCACGTACAGAGCTCTGGGAGAAGGTGCTCTCACAGACCGCGTGGTTGCAGACGCTTCTCCCAGAGCTCTGTCATTTAATAAAGTTGTCTCTCTTACTCAAAGTCTAGTTTCCGAGGAATCATTTTTCCTACAACAAATTGGCGCTGCGAGCAGGGTGCCACGGAGCTGAACAGTCGTTCGAATCTGTGACCAGGGTGAGTAGTCAGATTTTTGACCGCCCATAAATCAGAGACACTCGACAAGGCGACTGAATGGCGAAGCGGCACCAAAACGAATCTGGGACACAGACTGAGTGGGTAAGAGACACTACTTGATTTGTATGTGTGTATTTGTATTTGTGTAATAGTAACTAAGTAACTAAGAAAAACCTCGGATCAGGAGGGCACTTGTCTCAGACACCTAGCCTCAGGCCGGTTGTTAAGAGGGCAAATGCCCCACGCGAAGGCCAGGACCATGAAGTAGGTGCCGAGACTTCAAGGTGTTCTAAAGTCGTGATACTAGTCGAGTACGGTTAACATTTTTCTGCATTATATCATGTTGCTAAGTGAACTAGGAGATTATTAGTGTCGGTGTTGTAGGACCCTGATCAGGTAAACAGACACCGGGGAGGGGTAGAAACCCCGTCCAACAAGCAAGCGTTACATGTCCGGGCAGTTTTGAGAGAAAGACAAACCCGGACCTCTGAGAACGCTGGCATAGAGTGCGACAAGAAGCTCGGGTATTCTCAGAAGGAAAGAATAGGGGGGCTCTCTAAGGAACAGATCTCCAGACACGAAGGAACGATCGGTGAAGCAGTGGCGATGTCAGGTGAGGAAGTTAAGAGGGGACCTTCGGGCTCCCTCACATATTCTTATATGACAAACCGACAGTCGTTAATTAAGAAGATGCAGAAAGACGGTTGGGATGTGTCACAGACTTTAGAACTCCAGAGAAGCTGGTTGACTAAACAGACAAAGGATAAAACCAAGAAGGCAGGAGTGTTATTAGTACACCAACTAGCAGGACTCATTGAACAAGTAAACGTAATAAAGAAAGTTGCACAAGACAAAGTACAGATGGTTACAGAACTAGAGACAAAGGCGAAATGTCAAGCAAAGATTATAAAGGAATTAGAGTGTAAGGTATATGAGGGGGGGCGAATGGGGACTTGTCCAGACACCACCTCCCTTCCCCCATATTACAGTGCAGAACCAACAGCCCCTGCAGGCGAGGGGGACGTTGAAATAGTCGAGATGGCTCCTGTGAGTCATAAGAACATAAGAACATAAGAAATAGGAGCAGGAGTAGGCCAATCGGCCCCTCGAGCCTGCTCCACCATTCAATAAGATCATGGCTGATCTGATCCTAACCTCAAATCTTCTATCACTCTGCATCCACCCGAACCCATGTGATCTCCCGGGAGAGGCGAAAAACCAGATAAAGACCCAATGGCCAATTTGGGAGAAAAAAATCTGGGAAATTCCTCTCCGACCCATCTAGGCGATCGAAATTCTTCCAGGAGATCACTCTGTCCCTATATTTTCTACAGTACTTACCTTCTGTAAAGGCGATCTCCACCCCAGCCAGGAACAGGAATAAAACCATCTCCTGAAATCTAACAGAATTAGAACACAGTAGGAGCAGAACAAGGCTACACGGCCCCTGGGCCCGCTCCACTACCCACAGGGCCATGACCATTCCGAACCCAGACTCATGTCCAATTTCCTGCCCGCTCCCCGTAACCCTTTATTCCCTTTACTTCTAGGAAACTATCTATTTCTGTTTTAAATTTATTTAATGATGTAGCTTCCACAGCTTTCTGGGGCAACAAATTCCACAAACCTACCACCCTCTGAGTGAAGAAGTTTCTCCTCATCTCAGTTTTGAATGAGCAGCCCCTTATTTTAAGATTATGCCCCCTAGTTCTAGTTTCACCCATCATTGGGAACATCCTCACCGCATCCACCCGATCAAGCCCCTTCACAATCTTATATGTTTCAATAAGATCGCCTCTCATTCTTCTGAACTCCAATGAGTAGAGTCCCAATCTACTCAACCTCTCCTCATATGACCACCCCCTCATCCCCGGGATTAACCGAGTGAACCTTCTTTGTACTGACTCGAGAGCAAGTATGTCTTTTCTTAAGTATGGACACCAAAACTGTATGCAGTATTCCAGGTGCGGCCTCACCAATACCTTGTACAACTGCAGCAATACCTCCCTGTTTTTATATTCCAACCCCCTAGCAATAAAAGCCAACATTCCATTGGCCTTCTTAATCACTTGCTGCACCTGCATACTAACTTTTTGAGTTTCGTGGCGGGACATTGGCTAATCCCACCACCAGTACCCAATAAAGGCGGAGGCCAGGAAGGCAGTCGTGGACATAGTGAAGGGGCTAGTAGAAAGGGGTATCCTGAGGGAAACCACGAGCACTACTAATTCCCCCACATGGCCAGTAGAGAAACCTGATGGGAGCTATAGGTTGACTATAGACTATACGGCCCTCAACAGGGTCACTCCTTGTGGTGATTATTCTTGTTTTATAAGAAGCATTGTAATTGGTTGCCTGTTTTCCTGCCTTGAGATATATGCTGTAAACTTATTGGTTAGTTGATTCCATGTGACCTATGGTGGCCATCTTAAATTCAGTTTTCTACAGTTTGGTTGAGACTGGGTGCTCAACATGTACTTGCTGGTTTTTTAAGATTAATAAAGCCTAGCTTTTGAAAGGCAATCTACTCTTTATTTCAATTTATTAACCTTTTGCTATAATGGAACGATATCTTCGACCGGAACGATTTAATGCTGACCCTAATTCTGCAGGAGTGGATGATCAATGGAAACATTGGTATCGTACATTTAAAAACTTTTTGGGTGTGTTGGATCAGCAATCTCTAAATAAGTTGGACATACTAATCAACTACATTGCTCCGGATGTGTATAAGTATATTTTGGACTGTGAAACTTATGAATTGGCTATTGCTACGTTGGAAATTTTTTTTGTTAAACCCAAAAATGAGGTATTTGCATGTCACCTTTTATCTGCCCGTAGGCAGCAGGCGGGAGAATCTTTGGATGCTTATTTACAAGCACTCCGGCGCCTTGGTGCTAACTGTAATTATAAGGCCGTGTCTGCAGAAGAACATAGGGAAGAGTCGGTACGGGGTGCATTTATTAATGGATTACTGTCCAGATCAATTCGTCAACGGTTATTAGAAAATAAGATCTTGGATCTTAAGAGTGCTTTTGAGCAAGCCTCTACATTGGATTTGACTCAGAGAAGTTCGGATTCTTATGCTCTTTTTGATCGGCCTGCGACCGTGGTTTCGGCAGTTCCGGATGAAAGGGAGTTACGTGGATTTAATAGGAGTGGTTTACCAGATTCCGAAACAGTTTCTACTTCGGCAGCTGTTGCCTCTAGGATTCAGAAGTGTTATTTTTGCGGGAACGCCCGGCACCCCCGTCTGAAGTGCCCTGCCTGGGAGGCTGTGTGTAGTAAATGCGGCAAGGGAGGTCATTACGCACGTGTTTGCAAATCGGTTGCCTCCTCTGCGACCATTCAGCCTTTAGATAGGGCGTTTATTGCATCAGTTTCTGCCGCCTTTTCCCATGGCCTAAACAAAGCTATAGTTATGGCCCAAGTTAATGGGTTAGAAGTGAAGGCCCTTATAGATACGGGCAGTACTGAGAGCTTTATAAATCTTCAGTTTGTGAGGGAGAAGCGTTTGAAAATTTCGCCTGTTTCCTATCAGGTGTGTATGGCTCAGATGACTCTCACCTCACAAGTAGCTAGTTGTTGCCTTGTGAAATTAATTCTCCTAGGTAATACGTATGCTGATATATGCCTATCCGTTCTGCCTAATCTCTGTGCGGACATTTTGATTGGTCATGATGTGCTTCAATTACATGAGTCCCTCAGTCTTTCTTTCGGAGGAACCAAGCCACCTTTGTCTATTTGTGGATTAACTTCTTTATTCATTTCTCCATTATCACTTTTTTCCAATTTGATGCCGGACTGTAAGCCAATTACTACCAAGTCAAGAAGGTATAGCAGTCAGGATAAAGAATTTATTAATTCTGAAGTTCAACATCTTTTATCGGAAGGAATCATTGAACCTAGTTTTTCGCCCTGGCGGGCACAGGTAGTTGTCACCACTAATGAGAGACATAAGAAGCGAATGGTGATAACTACTCTCAAACTATTAACAGGTATACTCAATTAGATGCGTACCCCCTGCCTAAGATTGATGAGCTTATCAATAAAGTATCTCAATATAAGGTTTTTAGCACTATTGACCTAAAGAGTGCTTATCATCAGATTCCTATCGCTAAGAGGGACAAACCATATACGGCCTTTGAAGCTGGCGGAAAGCTGTACCAGTTTTGCCGAGTACCATTCGGTGTTACTAACGGTGTCGCCTGTTTTCAACGGGCAATGGATGCTTTTATAAGTGATAACTCTCTCTCTGACACCTTCTCATATTTAGATGACATCACGGTGTGTGGCAAATCAAGGGTGGAACACGATTTTAATCTAGAAAGATTCCTTCAAGTTGCGGAAAAAGTTCGCTTAACTTTCAATAAAGAGAAGTGTATCTTTTCGACCACCGAGGTAAATTTACTGGGGTATATTATCTCGGGAAACAAGATTAAACCAGATCCAGAACGGCTGCGACCACTGATTGATTTACCTTGCCCTACTAATTCTAAGGCCTTGCAACGAGTTGTTGGACTGTTTTCTTATTATTCTAATTGGATTGCAAACTTCTCGCAGAAGATCCGGCCCCTTATTCGGGTTACGACATATCCTCTATCATGGGAGGCCAGGATGTGTTTTGATAATCTTAAAAAGGATATCCTTGGAGCAGTTGTGCATTCTATTGATGAGCAGGTTCCCTTTGTGATTGAGACGGACGCTTCCGATTTTGCAATTGGGGCTACCCTGAACCAAAATGGAAGACCTGTGGCCTTTTTCTCACGTACTCTGAGCAATAGTGAGCAGAGACATTCATCAATAGAGAAAGAGGCGTACGCAATAGTAGAAGCACTGCGTAAATGGAGACATTATTTATCTGGGCGACATTTTACATTAGTAACTGACCAAAAATCTGTGTCCTTCATGTTTGATGTCAAATATTTCAGAAAGATTAAGAATGATAAAATAATGAGGTGGAGGATCGAGTTGGCATGCTACCATTTCGATATAGTCTATCGTCCGGGAAAGGATAATGTTGCCACTGATGCGCTGTCGAGGGCTTATTGTTCTGTGCTTCACGGAGATACGCTTATTAATCTTCATAATGCTTTGTGCCATCCTGGTGTTACGAGGATGATACACTTCGTACGCAGTAAGAATTTGCCCTTTTCAGTTGAAGACGTCAAGCGGATGATTTCGTCATGCTCTGTCTGTGCCCGGTGTAAACCAAATTTCTTTAAGCCTCAACGAGCTCATCTTATAAAGGCTACTTCTCCCTTTGAACGCCTGAGCGTTGATTTTAAGGGGCCTCTTCCTTCAACGACTCAGAATCGATATATATTTACTGTTGTGGATGAGTTTTCAAGGTTCCCTTTTGCTTTTCCTTGTGCAGATGTATCAGCTGCTACAGTTATTAAATGTCTGACTCAACTTTTTGTCATCTTTGGGATGCCTGCGTATATCCATTCGGATCAGGGAAGTTCTTTTATGTCTTCCCAGTTGAAGGAATACCTCCAGAGTCGGGGAATTTCTACTAGCAGAACTACCCCGTATAATCCCCAGGGTAATGGACAGTGCGAACGATACAATGGGGCGATCTGGAAGGCAGTTATGTTGGCTTTGACATCCCGGAACCTTAAGAATACACAGTGGGAAATGGTACTGCCTGATGCCCTGCATTCCATTAGATCATTGCTTTCAACGGCTACTAATGTGACCCCCCATGAAAGGCTCTTCAACTATCCGCGGAGATCCACTACGGGATATTCAGTACCTTCATGGCTTACTATGCAGGGACCTGTGCTGCTCCGACGCCATGTTAGACTGTCAAAGTATGATCCTTTAGTGGAGGAGGTGGAGCTATTGGAGGCAAATTCCCAATATGCTCACATTCGATTCCAAGATGGGAAAGAAAGTACGGTTTCAGTTAAAGACTTAGCTCCTTGTGGTGGCCAGCCCTCTCCTGAGGACATTAACAATAGCCATAATTCAGATAATGTTGATGTCGTCACAGATACTACGAACATTTCCAATCCTATTGCAGACACTTACAATTCTCTTAGTCTGCCCCCGATGGATGTTCATGACCCTCGCAGTCTACCTTCTAATGGGACTTCCAATCCGGAAACCGTTGATAATCGGGATATTGATAGCCTCCCTGCAGAAGATATTTCTGTGTCTCCTGGTGTGGGAGGGCAAGGAACTCCACCAAGGCTAAGAAGGTCGACACGAACAAGATATCCGGTCGACCGATTAAAAATGGTCTTTTAAAATAATTAATAATTTAATAGTAAAATTTTAAAATTATTGAAGGCATTATACATGCATTGCTCTAGTCATAAATAACTAATTGTAAACTGTAAAGGCTACCTAGGTTGAAGTATATTTTAAAAGGAGGGGTGAATGTGGTGATTATTCTTGTTTTATAAGAAGCATTGTAATTGGTTGCCTGTTTTCCTGCCTTGAGATATATGCTGTAAACTTATTGGTTAGTTGATTCCATGTGACCTGTGGTGGCCATCTTAAATTCAGTTTTCTACAGTTTGGTTGAGGCTGGGTGCTCAACATGTACTTGCTGGTTTTTTATGGTTAATAAAGCCTAGCTTTTGAAAGGCAATCTACTCTTTATTTCACTCCTAAATTACACCCCATCGTTGCCAGCCCCTCAACAATTTTGAATGAACAGAAGATATTCACCATTTTAGACATAGCTAACGGATTCTGGGCACTCCCATTAGATCCGGAATCACAAGAGAAATTTGCATTCACAGTAGGGGATAAACAATATACGTGGACCCGATTGCCACAGGGATTCCATAATAGCCCAGCTATTTTTCACCGCGTCATGAGTGATATCCTAAAACAGATAGAAATACCTAAAGGAAGCACTATTTTGCAGTACGTCGATGACATACTAATAGCCTCGGAAACGAAGGCAGACCATCTGGCAACCCTATATTTAGTACTAAGGGCCCTAGAGACGGCTGGCCTCAAGGTAAGCCCTAAAAAAGCACAGATAGGAAAAACTCAGGTCCTATACCTGGGACATCTAATCTCCCAAGGACTTAAAGAAATGCCACAGGACAGGAAACACGCTGTCCAGGGCATGCCGAGACCCGTAACAGTACGCGGAGTCAGGAAGGTACTGGGGCTCTTTAATTACAGTCGAAATTTTATCCCGGGGTTCGCTAAATTAGCAGAACCTATACAAAGATTAGTGAAAGGGGGTAAACCCGCGTTGGAACCGATAGATTGGGGACCGGAACAAGAGGAAGCTTATACTCAACTAAAGTCTGAGCTACTATCAGCCCCAGGGCTAGGACTGCCAGATATGAGTAAGGACTTCCACATACATTGCAACAATGAAGAAGGGTTTTACACAGATAGTAGGTATGCCTTTGGGGTGGTCCACGATTATATGACTGCATGGGGTAGGAGGGGATTCATTACTATGGGAGGCAATCCCATAAAACACCAGCTGAGGATAGAAGCCCTCCTAGAAGCTAGCGACAAACCCCAACAGGTAGCAGTAATTAAGATTAAGGCACATCAGAGGGAACCGGACCGGACTAGCCTGGACTGGTTAAATCACCAGGGGAACCAGGCTGCGAACCAAGCAGCACAAAGGGCGCTAGAGCAAGAAAGGATCGAAGAAGTACCAATAGCCGCTGTGAGCAGCTCCGAGGACGAGATAAGTATTGACGAACTCCATGAGGACACCCCCGACGTCGAAAAAGGTACGTGGGAAGAACAAGGCGCAAAGCAGGGAAGCGATAATGTCTGGCGAAAGGATAACAGGGTAATGGCCCCCAAGTGCATTCAAAATATGCTATTAGAACTCTACCATGGGCTTGTACACTCAGGGAGAGAAGCGATGATGGGAAGCCTCAGCAAAGAATGGTGGTGGAAGGGGATGGGAAGAGATATCGCGAGATACTGCCATCGATGTATCACCTGTGCGCAGTATAACACCGGGCGACCCATAAAGGTCAAAATGGGACATCAACCAAGGCCACGAGGGCCCTGGGAGCATATACAAATAGACTTCACAGGTCCCCTTCCACCGTCACATGGCAAAACATACTGCCTCGTGGTCATAGACAAATTCACCCGCTGGGTAGAGGCTTTCCCCACGCGAAATTGCACCGCTTTGACGGTTGCCAGAGTCTTAGCTGAAGAAGTAATCCCCAGGTGGGGAATACCAATTCAAATGGACTCTGATCAAGGTACCCACTTTACCGGGAGTGTCATAAAAACGGTATGCCAATTAATGGGAATTAAACAAAAATTCCACATCCCATACCACCCTCAAAGTTCAGGCATGGTGGAACGAATGAACCGAACCCTTAAAAATGCATTGGCAAAGGCAATGCAGACGTCAGGGGAAACCTGGACTGAAGTATTGCCCATTATCCTAATGACTGCGAGCCACTGAAAACCGAACGACAGGCTTGACCCCTTATGAATTGATGACAGGAAGGGCGATGCAATTGCCAGAAGGCATCATAACAGGTGGGGCCGATGTAGGCCCTTTAAAAGATAGACTAAAATGATACGTTCTGGAACTTAGCACTCAATTAAAGGATTGCGAAAAAATGTCCGTGATAATCAGGAGGACAAGGATCGGGCACAAGAGCTCACAATGACGGCTTATGTTCCCTCAGCAGGTAGTAAAGTCATGGTGAAAACTCTGCCCAGTAAACCAGGGTTCGCCCCAAAATGGATTGGGCCATATGAAATCATAATCAGTGGGGATACCTGTGCCTGTCTAGACATAAGGGGTAAAGGAGTATGGAAGCATTGGACACAATTGAAAGTATATAAAGACGACTGACTGGCTACTTTCTGAATCTGTTTTACAGGTGATCTGCATACCCTTTGTCATAAAATTCCTGTATAGACTGGACTGTAGTGATATATTAATCGTGTTTAGAGTATTATGGGTAATGGCGTTATTTTACATTGTCACGGGAAGCGCGGTACCCCATTTACGTAAAGAGAGAGGATTGCATGTAAATACCTTTCTGTATATGTCATATGTCTATGCGAAAAAAAATGGGCCAAAGCTTCTGCTGGGTGTGCGCCCATGTGCCCACCCATACGGGGGGAGGAATCCCATTTAGGCCTATCCCCTTTAAGGTAAAGGAGATGGTAGGGTGGTTATTATACCCTAATACCACCTGGAATAAGGAGGATACCATACAAACCCAAAATAGCTTGAATCCAGATCAGCTGGAACATGAGTGGAAACAGGCAGGGTATACCCCACGAACTTTAAAGGATGGTTTCATCCCCAGTACGATAATCGAAGGTATCCAGAAGAGCTATTAGTCAGCACAGGGGGAAAACTAAACAATGCAGAGGGGGAAGTCTGCTTGGTAAACTATGACGAGACAGGGTTAGTGGTTGGATGGAGTAAGTGCAAGTATAATTACACTTTAACCAAAACCAGTACTAAACCACCAGGTGCCCTAGAATGGCCCTACGTGGGAACGTTTAATTTATCCGAAGTGCTAAACCGGACTAGCAATCTACCCTGGAGGGGAATACCTGGGATCATGTACCAACTTTGGAACAAATTTGAGGCCTATAATAATACCTATTTCATTTGCGGATATAAGGCGTATCCATGGCTTCCACGAACCTGGACTGGGTCATGCTATATAGGATACGTAGTACCATACATCCATCATTTATCCTCCCTAACCCACCACTACGGGTACCAGTCGTTATGGCAACCAGCCAAGCGTGTTAAGAGAGCTATTACGGAAACCGAAAGATTCTGGGCTATAGCATTCCCCTGGTACGGAACAGGAAAAATAGCAAGGGAATCCATAAACATGGCAGCAGTGCTCGAACAAATAGCCAACGATACGGCTGAGTCCCTGAGAGAAATGAGTGCCGAAATGGTGGCGATCCGGACCACCGCCTTACAGAATAGGATAGCCCTAGATTATCTGTTGGCGGCGCAAGGAGGCACCTGTGCCCTGATCGGGACAGACTGCTGTACATATGTCCCAGATAGCTCCGAGAATATCACGAGCCTAGCAAATCATATCCAAGAAGAAATAAAGAAGCTCCATCAACCCACAAGCACAGGGTGGCTTGATTGGTTGCTAGGGAAAACTGGGTGGGGAGCATGGATGATGCAAGGGATAATAATAATAGTTGTAATTTGTATGTTGATGTGTTGTGCGCTGAGCCTTATAAAGTTGTGTTGCCAAACTGCTATGAAAACCGTGATGCCGATCGCCTCTATCGAGGAGGAACACACCAACCTGCTACCAAGGGACGAAGAACACCAATATGACACTGTCGAAGGAACAACCGAACCCACGGACATAAGCCAGTGGCTGTAAGCACCGACGAAAGGGGGGCCGAGGATGGTCATCTGGGAGCAAATGAATCGTGCTCCAGGACCAAGAGGAGGGACTGTTAGAATAAAATTTTGCTGGACAAGATTGCTGGACAAGATTTTGCTGGAAAAGACACAAACAACAAATTCGCTGACTGGGACTAATTGAATCACTGCACAGTGAGACATGCCACGCTTACGCATGGCTGGAACAAAGTTCATCTCGTGTCCTGACTGGGACTAATTGAATCACTGAGGACTAACAAGGTTCACTGGTATCCTATCATCGAACTAATCACTTGTATCCTATTATCAAACTAATCACATTCCGCCGGGGAACAAGACGGAACGAAGACCTGAAGAGGCAGAATTGGCAACACAAGTGTGTAAACTCCTGACTGGAGGAAAATAACGATATGCGCTAATAAACAAATTGATTGGATGAATGTAAATGATCTAAAACCAACTTCTTGGAATTGTATATAAGCTCGGCACGTACTACAATCGGGGAGAAGGTGCTCTTGCAGACCGCGTGGTTGCAGACGCTTCTCCCAGAGCTCTGTCATTTAATAAAGTTGTCTCTCTTACTCAAAGTCTAGTTTCCGAGGAATCATTTTTCCTACTACGAGGAATCATTTTTCCTACAACAGCCAGGATCAAGTAGATGTAGGGATTGAGCTTGGTCTCTAAGGGATCGTGACGTCAATAATATTGTGACTAACTAACCGTTGAAATCCCTAATAGGTATCAACAAACCACGTAGAGGAACTCAGCAACTGATAAGACTGTAAGTTGGACTACATAATGGTATCGGGAAAGAAATAGAATGGGGACCAGCGGGGTCACTTACTAGGTTTTATGCAGACGACCGGAAGGGTTTAGTTGATAGGATGAGAAAGGAGGGGTGGGACCCGCTCCAGAATCCAAAAGCCCAAAGAGAATGGTGGGAAGGACAAAAACAAAAGAAGGGAAAGAAAGCGGGGGTGGTACTAGTACACCAGTTAGTTGCAGTAACGAACAAAGTGCAGAGACTTCACACAAGACTTGCAAGTAAAAATGAGAGGATCCTAGAATTAGAGAGTCAGTTAATGGGGAGAGGGCGGTTCGGTCCCACGAGGACAAGAAAATTGGCTACCGGGACGACAAGTCCGTGTATTGGAACGAAAAACGGGCGCATCTTTGCACCACAATCAGAGTGCAAGGTCCAGAATCCAAGGGTGAAAAACCACCCCCTTATGCCCTGGTCGCATCAGCCCCACCCACAGAAGATAGCGCTAGTGAGAATGAAACGGTGGAAGAAGGAACTAAAGTAGCTCCCATAAGGAGGGGGGGAACGCCAGCAGCCCCAACAGCGAAGTACCGGGCTTTTAGTCCCCTTGAAAAACAAGCAACATTAAAAGACCTAGGGACACTGAAGCCACGCTGTACCAATGTGGAGTTTTGGAGAAGTCTCGAGGAGGCATGGGACATACATGACCTACATCCTCGGGACTTACATCAGCTGGTTAGAGTCAAATGTCCCCGGGACAAATGGAGGGATGTTGGAGGAGCTGCAGATCTTGCAGGCCACCGCAGTGGACAGTGGACAACGCCAGTAACTCTGAACGCTGATAAGGCAACACAATGGCAAGCTTATAATCCCTTTAAAATGGCAGTACAAGCAGTCTTGGGAGGATCAACACCAAATTGGGACCGCATATTGTTAGTGAAACAGCGGAAAGGGGAAAATAGCGGTGATTATGGTGAACGACTGTTTACCGCTTATCAAGAGTCATCGGGACAGGCTAATCCCCAAATGACTGATGGGGTCTTCATACAGATGTTTAAAGGCGGACTGTCCCAATCCCATCAGGCAATATTAAAGATGGGGGTGTAGGGGGTTTCTCTTGCTTGCTCTGGTCTCCTGCCAGGCTTCTTGCAATAATTACCCGTGAGTGGTTCGACCCACTCGCCCCTACGGTTCTCGACCTTGGACTTAGATGCAGGGAGCTGTAGTGCAGAAAAACTCAATAGACCAGGTCGAATAGCACGAAATGGATGCCTTTATTGAACAGTTTGCAGCATTATAAAATACATGTCATATGCACAGATTAAAGCAACTACAAGCATGCACACATCTATAAACTTAACTCTAGGGAAATGGGGAACACACGGCACATCGTAAAAGGGGTAACACATTACAACTACCCTTAACCCCCTCCCCTAGACCTAACTAAGTTTCGATTTGAGGAACTCGGGATCATGCTCACCACTTTAAGAATTGCGAAAAAGGGGTTTGCAGTCTTTCGGCACAGCTTCCGTCATCACGTGGGTTTGGAAAGTTCTGGCGCAGCTTGTTTTCCTCTTGGTTCTCCTGCGATGAGGCAGCCGATACAGCCTTGGTGAGCACTCGCCACGGATGAATCCGTTACCGACGTGACTTTAAGAACTGGATGCACATGGGTGAATCCATTGCCGATGTGATGTTGAGACACTGGAGTGCCGGGCCCTGAGTGTCCTCATATACGGTCATGATAATTGTCCTTCTGAGGGTGTCTTCTTCTTCGGCCTGGGTCGTCGATGATCTCCCGACAAAAGTACCCGGGCCACCCTTGTCGTCTTCCCGTCGTGGCCGGGCCTTGCCTGCCCGAACACCGAACACGTTCCGCAACCGAAGTGCTATCTAACCGAAGAGTCCGTCCTGAAGCGTTTCTGAAGCGTCCAAGAAGTGAATCCGAAGTGAAGCTCAAGTCAAGCTACTGATGGACTTTTTCAATCCACGGTTATACCTTTTTGGAACATTCTTATCTCCCGCCAAATCATAGTCCTGTCTTTGTAATAATTTTGGCGGGCAGAACTCTCTGCAGGGGTGTTTTGTCTTCATAACGGGAGTCGGTGATAGCTTAACTGGCCTTCCTGGGCCGATAATGTCTTTGCTTTGTCACCGTAACTCGGCTTGTATATTGATCGGTCTGGAGATTGCCCTTGATGGCTGTTAAACGGCTTCTCTTTGTACAGTAAATGGGTTAAAGTGTTCATTCAATTGTCCGCCCATTTCTTGATGGGCCTCATCCTGCTACCCAAATCTGTCCTGTACTTATAATCTAATCAATATGTATACTCAGTTCCATGCGTTTCGGTTTCCTGAAACTGGTTTTCGCGGGCTTTAATGTCCTTAATCCACAAGCCTGTCTGGCTTGCAGTAACAGAAATTCAAATGGTCCCAGAAGCTGGTCACGAGGTCTGGCGGCCATTTTGTGTGCCCTTTTATCAAAGGTTTCTCTGTACAAGCTTCTTTTGGTCAATAAAGCTGTTTTATTAACCCTAACTTCTTGCGTGGTTAATTATGAAAATTTCGCGAATCTTACAGGGGTAGTGACTGCCGATACTTACGATGCGGCGGTGCGATGGGCATGTCAGGTTGATGCAAAGGAGGCCGAGAGGGCGCCTGTCATTAAGCAGGAAAGAGTAGGAGCAGTGGCTACTGGGGCAGGGGCGGTCCAGAGGAAGAAGGGAGCGTGTTTTAATTGCGGGAAATTGGGACACATGGCCAAAGAATGTCTCGCCCCTAAACAAAACAGACCCGTGTGTACCAACTGTAAAAAGGCCGGACATACATCTGACAAGTGCTGGACAAAGAAAGGCGACTAGCAGACAGAGTCCAGTACTAATGGCCCCCTCTTTGAGGAGTTCCTTCAGTATGTGAAGGAAAAGGGAGGCCAGTGACAAACGGCGGCCCCCTTAAAAAGGAAGGAGATGGAGGACCCCCGGGTGTACGTATCAGCGCTGCTAGGGGGCCGGCAGTGCGACATGTTGATAGACACGGGGGCATCTGTATCAATCACGGATTTGCCTCTCCCTCTGACCAAACACAGAATAGACATAATAGGGGTAGGGGGGACGTATAAAGGCATACCATAGTGAGGTACAAGTATTAGAGTTAGAGGGACAATTATTACCCGCACAGTTTTATATATGTCCCAACAGCGAGGGAACGATTTTGGGGATTGATTTACTCAAAGAATTTAAGTTGTTAATAGACTCAAGTCAAGGAAAGCTAACGCGGGCTAAGGAAGATGGGAATAAAGACAGCTAGGACAAGCCATTCCCCTGTTTGGCACTGGTGGGGAGTGCGAAGACACTAACCCGAGATTGGAAGGAGGAAGGGGACTTTGGGACAATATGTGAGGCGATAAAATCGGTATGGGCCGCCTCAAAGCAGGATACTGGATTGGTCACAACCAAACCCATATGTGTCCCTGGACCTAATCACAAACCCCATAAACAATATCCCATTAAGCCCGAAGCGAAGAAAGCAGTAGGAAGTATCGTGAGGCAATTAGAAGAAAGGGGAATAACACGACAAGTAGAAAGTACAACCAATTCACCGACATGGCCGGTTAAGAAACCTGATGGATCTTACCGCCTTACTATTGATTATACTGCGCTAAACAGGGTAACCCCAAAATTACACCCTATAGTGGCAAACCCAGCCACTATATTAAACGGATTAAGCCCAGAACATAAGATATTTACCGTACTAGATATAGCTAATGGATTCTGGTCTCTACCATTAGATCAGGACTCACAGGAGAAATTTGCATTTACTGTAGGGGATAGACAATACACGTGGATTCGGCTGCCTCAAGGATTTCATAATAGCCCAGCGATATTTCACCGGGTAATGAGTTCATTATTAGAGTCAGTAGACCTGACTCCCTACCGTAGTACAATACTACAATATGTGGACGATTTATTAATAGCGTCAGAAGACGAAAGAGGACATGCAGCAGCCCTGGTTGTGGTCTTACAAACACTAGAAAAGGGTGGATTTAAAGTGAACCCCCGAAAGGCCCAACTCGGAAAGTTCAGTTACCTACCTGGGACAACAGTTGTCTCAGGGGGCCAGGACCATGCCCAGTGATCGCCGGAAGGCGATTCAAGAAATGCCCAGACCCGTTTCGGTGAGAGGGGTCCGGAAGGTCCTGGGCCTATTCAACTATAGTAGGAATTTCATACCAAATTTCGCAGCTATAGCAGAACCAATACAGAGGTTAGTAAAAGGAGGAAAACCCGCGATAGCACCCATTGAATGGGGGCCCAAACAGGAAAACGCATATGACGAATTGAAATGGGCCTTAATAACAGCTCCAGGTTTAGGCTTACCAGATATGAAGAAACCATTCCAAATACACTGTGAGAATGAAGGAGGATTCTATGCAGCAGTAGTTACACAACAACACGGCGATCGGAGGCGACCGGTAGCCTATTACTCCACACAGCAATCCCCAGTAGCGGCCGGACTGTCGCGATGCGTAGCGGCGCTTGATTGTGCTGCCTAGGCGGTTAAAGTTAGTGAACCAACCGTAACGACAGGGGATATCACCCTACACACTCGACATACATTGGTAGAAATGCTAAATACGGAAAAATTAAGGTCAGTCTCCAATATGCGTAGAGCTCGGTGGGAAGTGGTTCTATTACCGGTGGATCAATCAGTTAAAATAATTCGAGATACAGGGGAGAATCCTGCAGAGGGCATCTTGAGTGAGGGAGGCCCGCACCAGTGTTCTGAGTTACAAGGGGAATTCGAGGAAAACCAAGTGCAGGATGAGCCACTGACGGAAGCTCAGCTCACCCTGTATGTAGATGGATCTAGGAAATATATCAATGGGTCCCCGAGAACAGGATGGGCAGTGGTAAATGACCAATTAGAGACGGAATTATCAGGAAGATTGGACGGAGGACTCTCGGCACAAGTGGCGGAAATTGTAGCCCTTACAAAGGCACTAGAATTAGCTAAGGATAAAACAGTAAACATGTATACAGACAGTCGGTATGCGTTCGGGGTTGTGCATGACTATATGACAGCCTGGGGACGTAGAGGTTTTGTAACAACCGGAGGGGAACCTATTAAATACCAGTTGCGGATACAGGTTCTCCTGCAGGCAGCAGAAGGGCCAATGCAGGCGGCCGTCATTAAGATTAAAGCACACCAAAAGGTACAAAGTCAAGAACAAAAAGGGAATCAGGCCGCGGATGCCGCGGCACAAAAGGCCCTAGAGCAGGAAATTGAGGAAAAAGACGGGGAGAAAGTGGGAAGTCTGCAGATTGAGGAAATTAATGTCGTTAAGCTACATGAGGACACGGGACAGGCGGAGAAGTGGAATGGTACCAGGCAGGTGGGCAACAAGATGCAGACTTGGTATGGAGAAAAGAGGGGAAAGCCATAGCTCCGACTTGTATTAGACAAATGTTATTGGAAATGCATCATGGAATAGCTCATACAGGCCGCGGACCTATGATTGAAATGATCTCAAAAGAGTGGTGGTGGCCTGGGTTGGGGCGAGATGTGGCTAAACACTGTCAACGTTGTATCACGTGCGCCCAGCATAACCCTGGTCGCCCGGTTAAGATACGAATGGCATATCAGCTGCGCCCCAGGTGGCCTTGGGAAAACATACAGATAGATTTTACCGGCCCCCTTTCTACCTCGAGGGGCAAACGGTATTGCCTGGTCATCATTGACCAATTCACCCGATGGGCTGAGGCCTTTCCTACTCGAAATTGTACCGCTACCACGGTAGCATGTATTTTGGCTGAGGAAATAATCCCAAGGTGGGGAATACCCCTCCAACTTGACTCGGATCAGGGGACGCACTTTACAGGATCCATAATAAAGACAGTCTGTGGACTCAGGGTATAAAACAAAAGTTTCACATCCCTTACCATCCTCAGAGCTCGGGAATGGTTGAACGCATGAACCGAACCCTGAAGACAGCCCTGGCCAAGGCTATACGGGATACAGGGAAATCTTGGGTGGATGTGTTACCTATTATCTTAATGAAGCAACGGGCCACCCCCAACCGTATGACGGGGTTGTCACCATACGAGTTAATGACAGGAAGGGCGATGCAACTCCCGGAGGGAATAATAACAGGAGGAGCAGATGTAGGGCCATTGAAGGACAGGCTCCGTCGATATGTCCTCGAGTTAAGTAAGCAATTAAAGGAGATGCGACAACAAACAAGGGATAAACAGGTTAAAATAGATAACGAGAAGGAACAGTTCCCCTTCCCAGGTGCCCCTCTGGCAGGGACCAAAGTAATGGTTAAAAATTTACCTGGTAAACCTGGGTTCGCCCCGAAATGGTCGGGGCCATACCAGGTTATAATCAGCGGAGATACATGTGCTTGCATCAATATGAAGGGCATGGGACGTTGGAAGCACTGGACACAGCTGAAGGTCTATGAACCCTTGCCAGTGTGAGTGATGTCTGAACCACTGATACAGAAATTCAAACCTGGAACCTTTGAATTAGAACCAACAATGAGGGTCACGGTTCAAGCCTATGTGTTTTGCTTTTGATATTTGTCCTTGTCTGGATCTTCGAATGTCTGTGGCGCCGTGCACAGGGTGCTGCCTTTGTGGCTCACAGACGTGGCCAACAGGAGGGAGAGGAGACAAGGCCAAATGATCAGGGAAATGTGAATACAATAGAGGTAGAGGTAAATGAGTTTGGGCCACTGGTGACTGTCTAGATAATTATGTCTGTCCAGAATTTCAGAGCGAACCTCACAAGCAACTAGAGAAGAAGTCGAAGAAATTTTTTATTTGCGAACCTCTTGCCTTTGGACATTGTTAAATTCTATCTGTATGTAAAAATGGTGAAATTAATTTTGATGTTGTGTATGTGTTTATTGGGGGCCTGCCTGCTGATATTGAGACGGGCCCCAGAGCCGATAAGCACAAAAAGAAGCCCAAGAGAATTAAATGTAAATACCTTTTTGTATATGTCCTACCAGTTTGCAGCACAAGCGGAGAAGATGGAGGGGTGTTGGGTATGTGCGCACGTACCTATACACTCAAAGGGGGGTATTCCCTTGCGACCGGTCCCCTTTAATGCATCGGAGATGGCCGAGTGGTTAATTCGCAAAAACAATACTGAGGGGACTCTTGTAGAATGGGGGTTTAGACAGAAGTTAGAAGCAGAGGACTGGAGAAGTGCAGGCTACAGTCTCACCACTTTCAAGGGATGGTACCAGCCTAAATATAATCGGCCTCGACAACCCCCGTTCTTGGTCTTCACCAACACCTCGAGAGTCGAAAGGCCCCGAGGACAGGTATGTCTAGAACAGAATAAGACAGGAGGACAGGGGGTGGGATGGAGCCACTGTGAACAGCGATATCTCTTGCAGACGGTTGGCAGTCGTGACCCGCTGACCTTTGGAGAATGGAACGTTAACCGAACCCTGAACAAAACCAGTGGGGGCCCCTGGAAGGGCAGAGTCACCAAGATGAACAATGTATGGACAAATTATACGGCATATAATGGTACATACATTATCTGTGGCCATAAAGCCTATCCCTGGTTGCCACAATCATGGACTGGGTCCTGTTATCTGGGTTACGTGGTCCCCTACACTAGGTTTGTAGACCACCTCTCACAAGTACAGGGGAACCACGTACAGAAAAGAGACCTGTCATCGGCCCAACGATTCTTTGGTGTCTTGCTTGCTCCACTTGGGGTAGGACTGAGCATGGATGAGTTATGGAGATTGGAAAGAGTACTAGAAACAACAGCCAACGATACAGCTGAGGCTCTTAGTGACGTCAGTGCCGAAATGATGGCGATCCGCAAGGTGGCCCTGCAGAACAGGATGGCCTTGGATAATTTACTGGCTAAGGAGGGGGGCATGTGCGCACTGATTGGGACGGAGTGTTGTACCTATATCCCAGATAACTCTGAGAAAATTACCAATCTGGCAGACCACATCCGGAAGGAAGTGGAGAAACTGAAACAGCCACTGACTTCGACCTTATGGAATTGGGCGACCGGTTGGTTGGGGTCGATTGGGACTTCACTGGTACAGGGGTTGATATTATTCTTTGTAATAATAATCATGTTATACTGTATGTTCTTATTGCTGAAATGTTGCTGTGCCCGAATGACAAAGAATGCTGTTCCAGCCGCGCCAATTAGGCCGGAATATGATGAACTCGGGTTCATTTAGAAGAGCAAACCATTTTGGCTTGTGTGTAGATAGAGGTTAAAAAAAAAGGGGTTGGAATGAAGTAAGGGCAGACCATTGGTTCTGACATAAGGCACAAGAAGAAGCAGAGTTGTGTGCCGCTAGTCTAACCATATATGATGGTTCCCCAGGCAAATCAAGCTTTGGCCAGGGACCAACAGGAGGGACTGTAAGGGTGAAAAATTACGCTTAGGAAGAATAAAGGAGGTAAAGGGTGTTTTAGAAGATTTAGGTTAAGGCTGAGTTAAGCAACTGGCAGGACATAGGTATAATTTCGCTCAAACTGGTTTTGTGCTGACAATAACCGCATTTGCTTCTTTTTCAATGTGAGAGTAGGGTTGCGAAATACCAACATGTCACGTGAAAGTGTATAGTGATATAATTAAGTTCTTTTTGAAAAGTTAACTAACGGTATAGTAATATAATTAAGTTGTTTTTGAAAGAAGTTAGCTAACGGTATAGTAATATAATTAAGTTGTTTTATAATTAAGTTGCTTTGAAAGAATGTGACTGAAGGTTGCTAAGGCACCGGATTGGCCAAAGAATTAATGTAATAACTGCTGATATTGGTACCTTTCCGGCTTTTTGAACTGTATAAAAGAAGCTCGGCTGCCATTGTAAAACCAAGAAGAGGGTTATTAGACTGCGGAGTTTTTTGAACCCTTCTCCCGAAGCGCTTCGTATAATAAACTGTGTGCCTTTACCTTAAACAGAGGAGAGTGAATTTATTTACACGAACACAGCTGAAAATGGCCGCAGTGCTACCAGGCAAAAATTCACGTTGGGGGCTAAAGATTACTAGCCCAGCGTTAACTTACAGTGTAACGCCCTCCTGGTGGCGTTAGTGGAGGCATCCGACCCAAAGTTCCCGTCCAGGAGCGGCAGTGCAGCTTCTTACAGCCTCTGGGTGCGAGGCAATGAGTTCGCAATGAATTGTGGGCAATTAAAAGTGCTATGAATTAAAGGGGCAATGCATTCAGAACTAATAAAAATTTTAATGAAGTGAAAAAATGATTTCTCAGCCCTTACTGCCTAAAAAAAAATAACATTAAAAAGAAGTCCCAAATAGGAGTCTTCAGCACTTAAGGCTGAATTCCCTTCCTAACCTCAAAAAATGGGAAAAGTGCTTCAGCACTAACACAAATGGCTCAGCAATTCAGAGAAGGGGCACCCAGGGAACTGCGCACAGCACTCCAGCTTTGTGTAGGGGGTCAACACTGCAAGAGAGATCCTCTACCCACAGGGGCCAGGAGGCTCTCCAGAAAGGACGATGTGGGACCACATTATGGAGGCCATCACTGCCAGCAGTGTCGCCCCCACCACCTGGCTCCAGTGCCTAAAGAAGCTTCATTACCTCAGACCACTGGTCGAGGTCAGTGAATGCATCTTCAAAAGCCTTCTCCGACCAACTGAATCACTAGCCTCACACACTGCTCAATGCATGACTCCCCTCGCTGCCCCTCCAATCACTCACCTACCAACAATCTGTACCAATCATGAGGCACATCTCCCATTCCTAACCTCACCTCACCCCCTTGGAGTTGGTGCAGGCCATTCTTGGCAGGGACATGGCTGAGCCCTTGGTGAGCGGCGGGGCAGAAAGAATACAAGATGCTGGCATCCTCATATGTTATTCTCCTTCTGGCATGCACCTCATGCTTTACCGCCCTCCCCTCACCACAAATCCACCCTTGTGCTTTCCTCATTTCACACACCCAAGAAATGCAGCCTGCCCACCCAGTGGTTGGCCATGAGGAGGATGAAGAAACACCATCACTCAATTTGACACTCCCAGCCACCAGCTCCTCAAGATCGACCAGCAAGGCCATCTGCAGTGTCCCCCACTGAAGGTCAGCAGCCTTCCACCAGCCATGCTGCAGCCACTGGGGTAGCACTGCGTGACATCACTCGGATAGGCAAAGGCACACACAAGTCACTAAGGGAATGCATAAGGGTGATGAGTTGATTACTTGATGTCATTTGGATGGATAGATGTACAGGAAACGCTTTCGTATCAGGCACCGACGGGACCGGGAGGGTGCCGGTTGATTAAAAATTCAAACTCACCTGAAAGATGTGGGTGTCCCTTTAAGAGATGCTGACAGCACCTCTGTCAGTCTGCTGCATACTGGGTTTACCTGGCGTGCTTAGGACTCAGCGCTAGAGTCGAAGTTCGCCATGGTGACGTTAAGTCGGTGTGCAGATGTCACCACAGCGCCATTTTTCCTTTCAGGGTGATGCTACTTACCAGCAGCACTACGGTGACTTCAAAAATGGAGGACGCCACGGGACCCATCACTAGCTGGCAGAAGAGCGGTGGCCGCCACTTTCTCCACATTACACCGCGCTAACGGGTGATGATAAGGTAGGGAATTTCTCCTCCATAGTGTCTTACAAGATACTTATTAGAAATATTCAGGTGTATGATCTAAGAGAAAAAGTGGCAGTGTGGCGGAGCCACCAAAGGACTCAGAGCAGTTGTACATAATTCCTTTAACAGCAATGTAGTTACTGTCTGTGCCTGTACCTTTAATTACACTGTTTGACTGTACAATGTCTAGTTACCTTTACAGCGCGGTTTCAACGTGATGACGTCATGCCGTTAGTCACGTGACGCCCCAATGGCGGGAAGAACGTGATGACGTCATGACGTCAGTCTTCTGACCGGAGGATCAGTCCTCGTGGAGCCCTCAAGGAGAGTAGACCTGTTATTGATGTGTTCTAGCAGTTTCCAGTTTAAAATCGCTTCGTTTCATTAAAGTTCATTGTTTTAATTGCCTGAGTCGAACTCAGTCTTTCTGAGAGGAACCTCCGTTCCTACAGCAGCATGATTAGAAAGTTGGTTAATGGACAAGAAATAAACATTTAGGGTAAATGGATGTTGCTCAGACTGGGGAAGGGTTCGAAGTGGTGCACCCCAAGAGTAAGCATTGGGTCGACTTTTATTCTCAGTATATATAGATGATTTGGACTTGGGTATAGGTAACACAATCTCAAAATTTGCTGATGACACCAAAGTAGGAGGACTGTAAAGGACTTCAAAACGACAGATTAGTAAAATTGGCAGATACAATTTAATGTAGATAAATGTGAGGTAATACATTTTGAGAGGAAAAATACAAGGAATGGGATTATACACTTAGTGGAAATGGTGTGGAGATGCCGGTGTTGGACTGGGGTGGACAATTGTAAGAAGTCACACAACACCAGGTTATAGTCCAACAGTTTTATTTGAAATCACAAGCTTTCGGAGCGCTGCTCCTTCGTCAGGTGAAGTGGAGAGATGCATAAAGACACAGCTTATATCGTCAGAGAATAATGCCAGATGATTACAGGTAATCTTTGTAACTGCCTTTCCTGCAACGTATGAGGTAGACAACGTTGGCCGAGTCACATGAGTATGTACCATGTACCTGGTGGGTGGTGTCCTCACGATGGTATCTGTGTTGATGATCTGGCATGTCTTGCAGAGGTTGCCGTGGCAGGGTTGTGTGGTGTCGTGGTCGCTGTTCTCCTGAAAGCTGGGTAATTTGCTGCGAACGATGGTCTGTTTGAGGTTAGGCGGCTGTTTGAAGGCGAGTAGTGGATGCGTGGGGATGGCCTTAGCGAGGTGTTCGTCGTCATCGATGACATGTTGAAGGCTGCGAAGAACATGGCATAGTTTCTCCGCTCCGGGGAAGTACTGGACGACGAAGGGTACTCTGTTGGTTGTGTCCCGTGTTTGTCTTCTGAGGAGGTCTATGCGATTTTTTGCTGTGGCCCATCGGAACTGTCGATCGACGAGTCGAGCGTCATATCCCGTTCTTACAAGGGCGTCTTTCAGAGTCTGTAGGTCTGTAGGTCTGTAGGATGCCCCGGAGCATGGTACATTGGCGAGACCATGCAGACACTGTGGCAACGGATGAACGGACACCGCACAACAATCGCCAGGCAGGGGTGTTCCCTCCCAGTCGGGGAACACTTCAGCAGTCAAGGACATTCAGCCTCCAATCTTCGGGTAAACATTCTCCAAGGCGGCCTTCGAGACACACGACAACGCAAAATTGTAGAGCAGAAACTGATAGCCTAGTTCCGCACTCATGAGGACGGCCTCAACTGGGATCTTGGGTTCATGTCACGCTACATGTAACCCCACCTGACGTAGGGTCATCCAGACTCGAGTCGTCGTTGGCTTGTTCTCTCTACACAGATGCGGCCGGACCTGCTGTGATTTCCAGCAAAAAAAAAAGTTTTTTTGTCTGTTTTTTGTTCTTCATACAGACCCCAGCATCTGCAACATTTGACCCCTTGTGACCCCACCTCATTGTTCTTTGATGTAATGTTTTCCTGACAGACCTGTTTGGACACCATTCACACCTTTGATTGCTGTGATTATCTCTCTGCCGAGGTGTGACAAATGGCAGTTAGAAAGATTACCTGTAATCATCTGGCATTATTCTCTGACTATATAAGCTGTGTCTTTATACATCTCTTCACTTCACCTGATGAAGGAGCAGCGCTCCGAAAGCTTGTGATTTCAAATAAAACTGTTGGACTATAACCTGGTGTTGTGTGACTTCTTACTTAGTGGGAAGACAGTGAAGGGTATGGATAGGCAGAGAGTCCAGGGTTGAAATATATAATTCCCTAAATGAGCGAGTGCAGGTAGATAAAGCCTTAAAAATGCCAATAAAATGTTGGGTTTTATAAATGTGGACATAGAGTACAAGAAGTAATGATGAATTTATACAAAACATTGGTTGGTCACTGTTTTGAGCATAATAGAAAGGAAATTAGAGCCATTGAGAGCATATAGATTCACCAGGATGATGCCAGAGAAGAGACTCAGGATATTAGGTCTGTTTCCACCGGACCAGAGAAGGCTAAAAGGTGATTTATTAGAGGTTTTTAAAATTACTAAGGGTTTTGATAGTGTGAATAAATAAAAACTATTTCCTCTAATTGGAGAGTTAGTGATAAGGGCATCAATTTAAAATTGCAGCCAATGAAAAGGAAATTCAGGCAGGGTATGTAATAAGTCGTTAATCCGATATTGCCCATTTTACATAATTGCCAAATGTTAAAATTTCCCCGAGAGTTAAGCTTAATGCAGTGGGGATTCAGTGGGAAATGTGGAGAAGGGGTAAGAAGTTGGCTGAAGGATGGAAAACATTGGATACTAATTAGAGGAGCTAATTGGTAAAAACACTGAGAGTAGCAAGGGCACAGAATGTACTCTGGGTGGGGGATTCAATGTCCATCACCAAGAGATGCTCGGTAGCACCACTACTGACCAAGCTGGCCGAGTCCTTTTTTTAAATTAGTTTTTATGGGATGGAAGCATCGCTGGCAGGGCCAGCATTTATTGCCCATCCCTAATTGCCCTTGAGAAGGTGGTGGTGAGCCGCCTTCTTGAACCACTGCAGTCCGTGTGGTGAAGGTACTCCAACAGTGCTGCGAGGTAGGGAGTTCCAGGATTTTGACCCAGCGACGATGAAGGATCGGCGATAAACTTCTAAGTCAGGATGGTGTGGGACTTGGAGGGGAACTTGGAGGTGGTGGTGTTCCCATGTGCCTGCTGCCCTTATCTTCTAGGTGGAACAGGTCGCTGGTTTGGGAGGTGCTGCCGAAGAAACCTTGGCGAGTTGCTGCAATGCATCTTGTAGCTGGTACACACTGCAGCTACGGTACGCCGGTGGTAGAGGGAGTGAATGTTTAAAGGTGGTGGATGGGATGCCAATCAAGCGGGCTGCTTTGTCCTGGATGGTGTCAAGCTTCTTGAGTGTTGTTGGAACTGCACTCATCCAGGCAAGTGGAGAGTATTTCATCACACTCCTTACTTGTGCCTTGTAGATGGTGGAAAGGCTTTGGGGAGTCAGGAGGTGAGACACTGACCTGCTCCTGTTGCCACAGTATTTATGTGGCTGATTCAGTTAAAGTTTCTGGTAAATGATGACCCCCAGGATGTTGATGGTGGGGGATTCGGCGATGGCAATGCCGTTGAATGTCAAGGGGAGGTGGTTAAACTCTCGCTTGTTGGAGATAGTCATTGCCTGGCACTTCTGTGGCGCGAATGTTACCTGCCACTTATCAGCCCAAGCCTGAACTCATAGAGGTCTTGTTGCATGCGGGCATGGACTGCTTCATTATCTGAGGAGTTGTAAATGGTGCTGAACACTGTGCAGTCATCAGCGAACATCCCCATTTCTGACCTTATGTTAGAGGGAAGGTCATTGATGAAGCAGCTGAAGATGGTTGGGCCCAGGACACTGCCCTGAGGAACTCCTGCAGCGATGTCCTGGGGCTGTGATGATTGACCTTCAACCACCACAACCATCTTCCTTTGTGCTAGGTATGACTCCAGCCAGTGGAGTGTTTCCCCCCCCCCCCCCCGATTCCGATTGACTTCAGTTTTACTAGGGCTCCTTGATGCCACACTCGGTCAAATGCTGCCTTGATGTCAAGGGCACTCTCACCTCACCTCTGGAATTCAGCTCCTTTGTCCATGTTTGGACCAAGGCTGTAATGAGTTCGGGAGCCTAGTGGTCTTGGCGGAACTCAAACTGGGCATCATTAACCAGGTTTCTGGTGTGTAAGTATCGCTTGATAGCACTGTCAATGACACCTTCCATCACTTTGCTGATGATTGAGAGTAGACTGATGGGACGGTAATTGGCTGGGTTGGATTTGTCCTGCTTTTTGTGGACAGGACATACTTGGGCACTTTTCCACATTGTCGGATAGATGCCAGTGTTGTAGCTGTACTGGAACAGCTTGCCCAGAGGCACGGCTAGTTCTGGAGCACAAGTCTTCAGCACGAGAGCCGGGATGTTGTCGGGGCCCATAGCCTTTGCTGTATCCAGTGCGCTCAGCCGTTTCTTGATATCACATGGAGTGAATCAAATTGGCTGAAGACTGGCTTCTGTGATGGTGGGGACCTTAGGAGTAGGCTGATATGAATCATCCACTCAGCACTTCTGGCTGAAGATGGTTGCAAACGCTTCAGCCTTGTCTTTTTCACTCACGTGCTGGGCTCCACCATCATTGAGGACGGGGATATTCATGGAGCCTCCTCCTCCCGTTAGTTGTTTAATGGTCCACCACCATTCACGACTGGATGTGACAGGACTGCAGAGCCTTGATCTGATCTGTTGATTGTGGAATCGCTTAGCCCTATCTATAGCATGCTGCTTCCACTTTTTAGCATGCATGTAATCCTGTGTTGCAGCTTTCCCAGGTGGGCACCTCATTTCTAAGTACGCCTGGTGCTGCTCCTGGCATGCTCTTCATGGAGGGGCTCAGAGGAATAAAGAGTACCGGGGAGGGGGGGTTGGAGAGCTGGGCGAGAGTATGGAGAGAGTGAAAAGCAAGGCCATGAAGGGATGGGAATTTTAAATTTGAGGCATTGCGGAACCAGGAGCCAATATATCTCAGCAGCGATGGGTGAGTGAGACTTGGTGCGGGATAGGACATAGGCAGCAGAATTTTGGATGAGCTAAAGTTTAGGGAGGGTGAAGGATGGGAGGCTGGCAAGGAGAACATTGGAATAGCTGAATCTGGAGCTAAAAATACATAGATTAGGGTTTCTGAGTAGTGGCAGATGCGGGCAATGTTGCAGAGACTTTGTGACTGGAAGGATATGAGATTAGAAGCTCAGCTCAGGGTCAAATAGGACATTGAGGTTGTGAATAATCAGGTTCAGCCTGAGACTATGACTGGGGAGAGGGTTCATTGGCGGAGGCCCAAAGACAATGATTTTGGCCTTCCCAATACTTAACTGGAGAAAATTGCAGCTCATCCAAGACTGGATGTTAGTCAAGCGGTCCGACAACACAGAGGCAGTGGATGGGTCAAGAGAGGTGGTGGAGAGTTAGAGCTAGGTGGAGATGAACATGTGGAAGTTAACCGCATGTCTTCAGATGATGCCACCAAGGGGCAACATATAAATCAGGAAGAGGAGGAGTAAACAGATAGTATCCTTGGGGGACTCTGGAGGCAACAGTGCAAGGGTGGGAAGAGAAGCATTGGTAGAGATGCTCTGGCTAACATCAGATAGCTAAGAGTGGAACTAATCAAGGGTAGTCTCACTGAGCTGGAGAAAGAGAAGCATTGGAGGAAGATGGTGTGGTCAGCCGCGTCAAACACTGCAGAGAGGTCGAGGAAGGATAATATACCGTGGTCACTGTCACAGCGGATGAGATTTGTGACTTTGGTTAGGGCCATTTCGGTGCTGTGGCTGGGGCTAAAACCTGATTGGAGAAATTCAAACATGTGGGAATGATAGGCACAGATTTAGCAGGTGACAACACGTTCACTGACTTTAGAAAGGAAAGGGAGGTTGGAGATGGAGCAGTAGTTTGCAAGGACAAAGGGATCCAGGGTGGATATTTTGAAAAGGGAGAGGTGATGGTGATTTTGAAAGGGAGCGGGACAATACCTGAGGAGAGGGAACCACTTACAATGTTGGCTAGCATGGGGGCTAAGAAGGGAGGTTGGATGCTCAACAGCTTAGTGGGAATGGGGTCAAGGATGCAGGAGGTGGGTCTCATGGAGAAAATGAGCTTGGAGAGGGCCATGAGGGGGGATAGCAGAGAAACTAGAGAAAGATGCAGGTTCAAGGCTAGAGCAAGGGGAAGCCTGGGCTTGGTGGAGAAAGGGGTGAAGCAGCAAAGGCAGCTGGACACAGGAAGACATTCAGGTCCTGGATGCAGTTCAGAGACGAGTCATATAATCAGAGTTGAAGTATGAGGAAAGACTGGAGAAACTTGGACTTTTCAACCTTGAAAAGAGGAAGTTGAGAGGTATGCGAGATAAATAGTTTGGAAATGGTAGAACTTTAAATGCTTTTTTTTTAAACCATATGAGGAAAGGGTAGGGAAATGGAACTAAATGGATAAAGAGCCAGTTCAAGCATGATGGGCTGCATGTACTGTAAAATTCTATGATCTGTGACCCAAAAAATTGCTCCAAACAAAGATTCGAACTAATAAAAGGCAAATGTCAAGAAATTCTTCATGCAACAAGTGATCCACATATAGAATGGAGTTCTGAATAGAGCAATGGAGGCAAAAAAAAACCTGGAGTAATTCAAATAACTGGGTGCTCTGATGGAAGGACCTTGGGGTCTGGATGGATGAGCCTTCCTCATCTGTATTTATATAGTGATCCTTAATGAGAGGCTCACCAGCATTATTGTAGATCCACTCCAATTGTCTCATCAGCGTGCATGCGTTCTCATGACATCAAAGGAATTTTTTTATTCTTTCTTGGAATATGGGCATCACTGGCAAGGCCAGTATTTATTACTCATCCTTAGTTGCCCTGCTTTGATACAAATGAGTGGCTTGCTAGGCCACCCATGAGGGCAATTAAGAGTCAACCATATTGGTGTGGGACTGGAGTCACATATAGGCCAGACCAGGTAAGGACAGCAGGTTTCCTACCCCAAAGTAGGGTTTTTACAAGAATACACGGTCACTTTTGCTGATACCAGCTTTTTATTTCCAAATGTTTAAAACTAAATTCAAATTCTCAAACCGCCATGGTGAGATTTGAACTCATATTCTCTGGATTAGTAGTCCAGGCCTATCCTCAGGATTACGAGTGCAGTAACATAACCACTGTACCCAATCATGCTGTTCAAAATAGTGTATTCCTTCAAATGTTATTTCAAATAGTTCAAGTATCTAACGGAGGTGTTTAAGATGATTAAAGGATTTGATAGGGTAGAAAGAGAGAAACTATTTCCTCTGGTGGGGGAGTCCAGAAAAAGGAGGCATAACCTTAAAATTAGAGCTCAGCCGTTCAGGGGTGATGTCAGGAAGCACTTCTTCACACAAAAGTTGGTGGAAATTTGGAACTCTCTCCCCCAAAAAGCTGTTGAGGATAGGTTAATTGAAAATTTCAAAACTGAGATTGATAGATTTATTTTGGCAAAGTTGTTAAGGGTTATGGAACCAAGGCAGGTAGATGGAGTTAAGATGCAGATCAGCCATAATTTACTTCAATGGGGAAACAGGCTTGAAGGGCTGAATGTCCTACTCCTGTTCCTCTGTTCAAGTGTTTAAAAAGTCAAGCCAAAACTCATTTGTGTGGATACATTTCATAGAATCATAGAATGGTTACAGCGCAGAAGGAGGCCATTCGGCCCATCAAGCCCATGCCAGTTCTCTGCAAGAGCACTTCAGCTCGTCCCGCTCCCCTGACCTTTCCCCATAGCCCTGCAATTTTTTTTCCTTCAGGTACTTATACAATTCCCTTTTGAAAGCCATGACTGAATCTGCCTCCACCACCCTTTCAAGCAGTGCCTTTCAGATCCTAACCACTCGCTAAGTGAAATTTTTTTTCCTCATGTCACCTTTGGTTCTTCTGCCAATCACCTTAAATCTGTGTCCTCTGGTTCTCAACCCTTCCATCAATGAGAAGAGATTCTCTCTTTCTGCTTTGTCCAGACCCCTCACGATTTTGAACACCTCTATCAAATCTCCTCTCAACTTTCTCTGCTCTAAGGAGAACAATCCCAGCGCCTCCAGTCTATCCACGTAACTGAAGTCCCTCATCCCTGGAACCATTCTTGTAAATCTTTTCCGCACCCTCTTTAAAGTCTTCACATCCTTCCTAAAGTGTGGTGCCCAGAATTGGACACAATACTCCAGTTGAGGCCGAACCAGTGTTTTATAAAGGTTCATCATAACTTCCTTGCTTCTGTACTCTATGCCTCTATTTATGAAGCCCAGGGTCCTGTATGCTTTTTTAACTGCTTTCTCAACCTGCCCTGCCACCTTCAACGATTTGTGCACATATACCCCCGGGTCTCTCTGTTCATGCACTCACTTTAGGATTGTACCCTTTAGTTTATATTGCCTCTCCTCATTCTTCCTACCAAAATGTATCACTTCACACTTTTCTGCGTTAAATTTCATCTGCCCATTACACCAGCTTGTCTATGTCCTCTTGAGGTCTATCACTATCCTCCTCACTGTTCACTATACTTCCAAGTTTTGTGTCATCTGCAAATTTTGAAATTGTGCCCTGTACACCCAAGTTTAAGTCATTAATATATGTCAAGAAAAACAGTGGTCCTAGTACCGACTGCTGGGAAACCCCACTGTATACCTTCCTCCAGTCTGATAAACAACTGTTCACTACTACTCTCTGTTCCCTGTCAGTTAGCCAACTTCATATCCATGCTGCCACTGTCCCTTTTATTCTATGGGCTTCAACTTTGCTGGCAAGCCTATTATGTGGCACTTTGTCGAACGCCTTTTGGAAGTCCATGTACACCACATCAGCCGCATTGCCCTCATCAAAATACACAATCAAGTTAGTTAAACACAATTTGCCTTTAAACAAATCCATACTGGCTTTCCTTAATTAATCCACACTTGTCCAAGTGACTGCTAATTTTGTCTCAGATTATTGTTTCTAAAAGCTTCCTCACTACTGAGGTTAAACTGACTGGCTTGTAGTTGCTGGGTTTATCTTTACACCCTTTTTTGAATAAGGGTGTAACATTTGCAATTCTCCAGTCCTCTGGCACCACCCCCGTATTCAAGGAGGATTGGAAGATTATGGCCAGTACCTCCGCAATTTCCACCTTTACTTCCCTCAGCATGCTAGGATGCATCCCATCTGGTCCTGGTGACTTATCTACTTTAAGTACAGCCAGCCTTTCTAGTACCTCTTCTTTATCAATTTTTATCCCATCCAGTATCGCAACTACCTCCTTTTTCACTATGATTTTGGCAGCATCTTCTTCCTTGGTAAAGGCAGATGCAAAGCACTCATTTAGTACCTCAGCCTCCATGCGTATATCTCTATTTTGGTCCCTAATCAGCCCCACCCCTGTAGGGGGTGGCGTGTGCCCAATCAGCTCTGCCCCTGACTGTCCCTGAGCGGTTTGAATCGCTCCCACACCCCTGGGTTCTAGACACCAGACTTTTGTACAGGCGGCGATACAGAAAATAGAGTAGACAACTGGTTTGGTACAAGAAAACTGTAATTTTTATTAAAGGCACAATAAAGTCACAACACTGAGAATTACTAGAATAATTACAGGCATATAAAATTACACTTATTTGGGAACGGGGAACACACGGCACATCGAGGGAACAAACACATTAAAAATCCCCTTATCCTTATCCCACCCCAATACCTAACTAGATTAAGCTATGAGGGGCCAGGGATTCATGCTCAGCAATTTGAAACCTGTTGATTAAACCGTTTGTGGTTTTTGGGGTTCGCTCTTGTTGTCCTTTGGGGGCCTGTCGTCATCACGTGGTCACAGGGCACAGCGATGGAGTCGTTTGTGCGAAGTATCCTCCTTTTCCTCCGTTAAAGTCTTGGTTGGGTACTTTACTTTGCAGAGGTGGGTTTTCTTCTGGTGGCGGTTTGGTCACCGACAGCTTTGTTGCGGTTTATATTGTCACTTTGATCTTACTACACACGCTTCAAACGCCAGCTTATAACTAGGCCGAGGTGTGTACCCACTCATCCCCAACGCTTCTTTTTCGCTGCCCTTTTCTGCCTTTATCGGTTTTACCGTTCGTCTTGTCTCGTCTGCCCTTCTCTGCTTTTATTGGTTTTACCATTTGTTTTGTTTCATCTCGTCTGCCCATTCGTGACCCCGTGTGTCCTGTGCGCATTCGATTCAGGTCCCATTCTCCTCCTGAGTTTGGCCTGGGGTGTAGTAATGGGCGTCCTCGGTGTCGAGCAGCGCGGGCAGGGAGAAGAGAGTCCGTGACGAGGCACGAAGCAAGAGTGAGAAGCAAGAGAGCTTGGCTACCGGTGGGCCTACAATTATACCCAGTTCTTCATCCCTTATCTGCGCGCCGAATCAGGTCAGTTCTTTGTCTAAATTTTGCCGGGCTCTTTAACAGCCATCCACTTTAACGGCTTTTGGGGCGGTTGTCTCCTGGTTTAATGGCTTCAATATCCTGGCTGTTTGTTATTTATGAAACTTAATCGTCTTTTCCTGGCTTGGTGGCCACATTGATGTTACCGTTTATGTATGCAAAAAGCTAATGGCCTCAAGATTAGGGCCATCCTGACTTGATCTGTTCCAAGATGAAGAATGCATATTCTGTGTTTACCTAGCTATCTGACTTTACAAAGTCTTTCACAGATCCATGCATGTTAGGTTTTGTTTCAGGTTTTGAAAGGGCCTGCCTTTTGCAGGGCCTTGCTTTTAAAATCCTGTAGGTTTTGGTCACGCGGTTTCAGAAGCCATTTTGGGTACCCTTTTTAATAACTTGTCCATGCAGGGTCCCTTTATCCATAACTTTCGGGGAATGTGGGAATTTTGAGAACCCTACACTCCCCCCTGTTGATACTAAACTCGCTTTAAATATCATTGACAAGGTGAGCAAAATTCCCAACACTCCATAGTCAATCTTCCCCTGTAATTACCTATCTATGATCCCACAACACATGCATTTGCCATTCTGTAAAAATGTAGTGTACATAAGCATACATAGACAGAATACAGGCGTTTACACACAGCAAAGCATGGAGGGGGTCCAACACCCCTGCACCACTTGGTACACATACATCTTTATTAAAAATAACAAATTGAAAATCTTTATTAAAAACAAAACACAAAAAAAAATCTTTATTCAGAAACGCACAAAAAAAATTCAAACAGGTTTATCTCCCACCACCTTAACATAATGCTCCTTCCAGGTCCTTTGGTTTCAGAATTCTAGCATTTGGCCTTTTCCCTTGCATTGAGTGCACACTAGGTACAATACTATTCCCAGCTAACAAACCACGAGGATGTGGGAAGCCAGTCTAATCCACGAAGGGACCTCTGTTTTCAAAAATGTCCCACCAGGGTGGAACCACAATATCCAATATCTTGGCCCCTATCTCTACTGTCTTCTGCTCCAGAGTGTAGAAATGTTTCTGTGAGCCTATTGCTGCTTTGAGTATTTTGGTAAGGTGTTCTGGGAAGAGGGGGGATTGCATAGCCGAAATGCGCTACATACTTTTGCAGGTTGGTGAAATTCTCTTTTACAGTGAGCTGAACAGTGGAGGGTTCAGGAATGGGGACAATTTGTCCCTGGGCCACTTGAACTTCTGCCTCAGGTTAAAAGCAGAAACTGTCACTTACCAGACACCAGCTATGCTGTCCATGCTGGTAGTGGGGCGCACCCATGGTGACACAATATGTCCCACCTCCTACATATGCTACCTGTGGGGGAACATGGTCTTGTGCCATTACCTCCATGGTACAGTTTATAGGTTTTGCGCCAGCAGCTTTAAACCCGCACTGTGGTTTTGAATAGGCGTTCAAGTGTTGGGGACACAGTATTATGTATGCTCCCTGGCTCTGGCACCCCGAGAGGTCAGTACCTGTCATAGCGTGCTCCCACTTTATGACATAAGGTGGGACCGCTGTGAAACGAATGTGTGCACCCCCTTGAATGACTCCAATGTTCTCTACCCTGTATACCGGTGCGGGTCAGGCTGTCCCACCCATGACCGGCATCCTCACTACTATCCCCATGATAGTGTGGTTAGAACGTCCACAATCTACTGGGACTGGGTAGGCCTCAGAAGCTAGCCAGAGTTGACACGGGCTTAATGCATTCTCAAACAGATGGAGGGCTGCGAGGTGCTTGTTGCTGATCCAGGAGGGGACTAAACCCTTGATAAAGGGTTTTGACCCGAAACGTTGACTCCAATTTCTCTCCACGGATGTTGCTTGGCCTGCTGAGTTTTTCCAGCATTTTCTGTTGTTATTTCGGATTTCCAGCATCTGCAGTATTTTGCTATCGTACTACTGTTTTAAATCCTCCAGGTTACTGCGGCCCTCGCCTAGCAACCATGCCCCATACAGTACGCACACCTCGTTCTGTGCAGCCTGATCTGAAGCATTTCTGTCCTCTCTTATAAGGGCATTTACAGTCTTTGCGTGCTTCTCCAGCTCAGCTATTATCTCCTTTAAATGGACCATCATGGCCTGGTCCTTGTGTAACTCTGAGCCTACTACCTTATTCTCATCCATTAAGATTTTTCTCAATTGTGTCTTTAGACCGTTTATCTGTGTCTGCAATTCAATGTCATCCAGGCTGTTGATGACAGAGGATCCCGTGTTAAACGCTGTAAAAACATCGTTCCAGGCTCCCCTTCTTTGTCTCCCTGTATTACCAAAATACTCCTGGTGTGTAGTGTACAGTTCTGTTTTGTCTACATTGGCAAAATCGAACGCGTAGCATTTCCTAAACATGTCCTTTAACAGGGCCTGGTATAGCTGTTCTGTCTCTTTGGGACACCACTCCGGTAAGTGTACCTCGGTGAGGTTTAAAATCACGGAGGCTACCGCGTAGTGTACCCCCTGGTATAGCACCTGATCCGTCGGCACTAGTACCAGCCCATTCCCTGGTCCCTTGGTGGTGGCGGGGCCCCCCCACCCTGTGTGTCCCTGCTGCCTGGGTCGTGGGCAGGGGATATCCGGGGCGGGTCACAAGTTCAGTGGCATTCACTGGGATCGGGGAGTATGGGACCGCGCACGCCTTCAGGCTGGAATCACACTCCACCCCCTCCGCGGCATCTTGCCATTGCCGGTGGAAAATGATGGATATGCCTGTGGGGCAGACCTTCTCTGACCCCCACATACAGACATAAATCCCCTGATCCAGTTCCAACCACTTGTCCCTGCACACACTCAATTCCCCGTGAGTCCCTGTAATCGTCCGATGGGTACTGTTCCCCAATCGTTCCCACTCGACTGCGGGGTTTCCCATATCCGTGCACAGTTTCCTGAGCCACCACCACCTATCCAAAAGGTATCTGTCCCTTGCATGTTAAACATACACGTTTCCCTACGGTGACGCTGACCCTTGTGGCAACGACCTGTACCCTGGGGCACAGGAGGGAGGCCCCTCCGTACGTGAACCCGGTCTGGCTGGAGTACTGAGTCGAACTGGACCCCAGCCACCCTGACCACCTTCCGGGTCGAGGAACCAACCAGAGATCAGGCCATCTTAGACTGGGTATTATGTAATGAGAAAGGATTAATTAGCAATCTTTTTGTACGAGGCCCCTTGGGTCGGAGTGATCAAATTATGATCGAATTCTTCATTAAGATGGAGAATGAAGTAGTTGACTCAGAGACTAGGGTCCTGAATTTAAATAAAGGAAACTACGATGCTCTGAGGAGCGAGTTGGGTAGGATTGATTGGGGAATGGCACTCAAAGGGTTGACGGTGGATAGGCAATGGCAAACATTCAAAGACCGCATGGATGAGCTACAGAATTTGTTCATCCCAGTTTGGCATAAAAATTAAAAAAAGGTGACTCAACCGTGGCTAACAAGGGAAATTAGGGATAGCATAAGATCCAAGGAGAGGACATATAAATTGGCCAGAAAAAGCAATAATCCTGAGGATTGGGAGCAGTTTAGGATTCAACAAAGGAGGACAAAGGGATTAATTAAGAAAGGGAAAATAGAATATGAGAGTAAGCTTGCAGGGAACATAAAAACTGACTGTAAAAGCTTTTATAGATATGTGAAGAGAAAAAGATTGGTGAAGTCAAGCGTAGGTCCCTTGCAGTCAGAATCAGGGGCATTTATAATGGGAAACAAAGAAATGGCACACAAACTAAATACATATTTTGGTTCTGTCTTCACAAAGGAGGACAAAAATAACTTCCCAGAGATGCCGGGGAACATAGGGTCTGATGAAAGGGTGGAACTGAAAGAAATCAGTATTTGTAGGGAAATGGTGTTAGGAAAATTGATGGGACTGAAAGCCGATAAATCCCCAGGGCCTGATAATCTACATCCCAGGGTACTTAAGGAAGTGGCCCTAGAAATAGTAGATGCATTGCTGGTCATCTTCCAGAACTCGATAGACTCTGGAACAGTACCCATGGATTGGAGGGTAGCTAATGTTACCCCACTATTCAAAAAAGGTGGTGTTGAAAAAGCGGGGAATTATAGCCTGACACCGGTAGTGGGGAAAATGCTAGAGTCCATTATAAAAGATGTAATAGCAGAGCACTTGGAAAGCAATGACAGGATCGGACAAAGTCAACATGGATTTACAAAAGGTAAACCATGCTTGACTAATCTACTGGAATTTTTTGAGGATGTAACTGGTAAAATAGATAAGGGAGAACCAGTGGATGTGGTATATTTGGACTTTCAGAAGGCTTTCGATAAGGTCCCATATAAGAGATTAGTGTGCAAAATTAAAGGCACATGGGATTGGGGGCAAGGTATTGACTTGGACAGAGAACTGGTTGGCGGACAAAAAGCAAAGAGTTGGAATAAACGGGTCGTTTTCCGAGTGACAGGCAGTGACTAGTGGGGTACCGCAAGGATCGGTCCTAGGACCCCAGCTGTTCACAATATATATTAATGATCTGGACGAGGGAATTGGATGTAATATCTCCAAATTTGCAGACGACACAAAGCTGGGTGGGAGGGTATGCTGTGAGGAGGATGTCGTGAAACTCCAGTACGATTTGGACAGGTTGGGTGATTGGGCAGAAACATGGCAAATGCACTATAATGTGGATAAATGTGAGGTTATCCACTTTGGTGGCAAAAACAGGAAGGCAGATTATTATTGGAATGGCAATAGATTGGGAGAAGGGGAAGTGCAAAGAGACCTGGGTGTTCTTGTGCACCAGTCGCTGAAGGTAAGCATGCAGGTGCAGCAGGCGGTTAACATAGAAACATAGAAGATAGGAGCAGGAGTAGGCCATTCGGCCCTTCGAGCCAGCTCCGCCATTCAATGTGATCATGGCTGATCATCCAAATTCAGTACCCTGTCCCTGCCTTTTCCCCATATCCCTTGATCCCTTTAGCCTCAAGAAACATATCCAACTCTTTCTTGAATATATTTAATGAACTGGCCTCCACCACCCTCTGTGGCAGAGAATTCCACAGGTTCACCACTCTCTGGGTGAAGAAATTCCTCCTCATTTCAGTCCTAAATGGCTTACCCCTTATCCTTAGACTATGACCCCTGGTTCTGGACTCCCCGGCCATCAGAAACATCCTTCCTGCATCTAGTCTGTCCAGACCTGACAGAATTTTATAGGTTTCGATGAGATCCCCTCTCAATCTTCTAAACTCCAGTGAGTATAAGCCCAATCGACACAATCTCTCCTCATAAGTCATTCCTGCCATCCCAGGTATCAGCCTGGTGAATCTTCACTGCACTCCCTCCATGGCAAGAACGTCTTTCCTCAGGTAAGGTGACCAAAACTGCACACAATACTCAAGGTGCAGTCTCACCAAGGCCCTGTACAACTGTAGCAAGACATCCTTGTTCCTGTACTCGAACCCTCTTGCTACGAAGGCCAACATACCATTTGCCTTCTTAACCGCCTGCTGCACCTGCATGCTTACCTTCAGCGACTGGTGCACAAGGACACCGAGGTCTCTCTGCACTTCCCCTTCTCCCAATCTATTGCCATTCAAATAATAATCTGCCTTCCTGTTTTTGCCACCAAAGTGGATAACCTCACATTTATCCACATTATAGTGCATTTGCCATAGAGTCATACAGCACGGATAGAGGCCCTTCGGCCCATCGTGTCCGCGCCGGCCATCACGCCCTGTCTAATCTAATCCCATATTCCAGCATTTGGTCCGTAGCCTTGTATGCTATGGCATTTCAAGTGCTCATCCAAATGCTTCTTGAATGTTGTGAGGGTTCCAGCCTCCACAACCCTTTTGGGCAGTGAGTTCCAGACTCCAACCACCCTCTGGGTGAAAAAGTTCTTCCTCAAATCCCCTCTAAACCTCCCGCCCTTTACCTTGAATCTATGCCCCCTAGTTATTGACCCTTCTACTAAGGGAAAAAGCTCCTTAGTATCCATCCTATCTATGCCCCTCATAATTTTGTACACCTCAATCATGTCCCCCCTCAGCCTCCTCTGCTCCAAGGAAAACAAACCCAATCTGCCCAGTCTCTCTTCATAGCTGAAGCGTTCCAGCCCTGGTAGCATCCTGGTGAATCTCCTCTGCACCCTCTCCAAAGCTATCACATCCTTCCTGTAGTGTGGCGACCAGAACTGCACACAGTATTCCAGCTGTGGCCTAACCAGTGTTTTATACAGCTCCATCATAACCTCCTTGCTCTTATATTCTATGCCTCGGCTAATGAAGGCAAGTATCCCATATGCCTTTTTTACCACCTTATCCACCTGTTCCGCCGCCTTCAGGGATCTGTGTACTTGCACACCCAGATCCCTCTGACCCTCCGTCTTTCCTAGGGTCTTACCATTCATTGTGTATTCCCTTGCCTTGTTAGTCCCCCCAAAGCGCATCACCTTGCACTTTTCCGGGTTAAATTCCATTTGCCACTGTTCCGCCCATCTGACCAACCCATCTATATCGTCCTGCAGACTGGGACTACCCTCCTCGCTATTTACCACCCTACCAATTTTTGTATCATCCGCGAACTTACTGATCATACCTTTTACATTCATATCCAAGTCATTAATATAGACCACAAACAGCAAGGGACCCAGCACCGATCCCTGTGGTACCCCACTGGCCACAGGCTTCCAGTCACAAAAACAACCTTCGACCATCACCCTCTGCCTTCTGCCACTAAGCCAGTTTTTTATCCAACGTGCCAAGGCACCCTGGATTCCATGGGCTCTTACCTTCTTGACCAGTCTCCTGTGCGGGACTTTATCGAAGGCCTTACTGAAATCCATGTATACCACATCCACTGCGTTGCCCTCATCCACACACCTAGTCACCCCCTCAAAAAATTCAATCAAATTAGTCAGACATGATCTTCCCTTGATAAAGCCATGTTGACTATCCCTGATTAATCCTTGCCTCTCCAAGTGGAGACTGATTTTGTCCCTCAGAATTTTTTCCAATAATTTTCCCACCACTGATGTTAGGCTCACTGGCCTGTAGTTCCCCGGTTTTTCCCTACTCCCCTTCTTGAATAATGGAACTACATTAGCGGTTCTCCAGTCCTCTGGCACATCCCCTGTGGCCAGAGAGGTTCTGAATATGTGTGTTAGAGCCCCCGCAATCTCTTCCTTTGCCTCACACAGCAGCCTGGGATACATTTCGTCCGGGCCTGGGGATTTATCCATTTTTAGGCCTGCTAAAACCGCCAATACCTCCTCCCTCTCGATGTTAATGTGTTCGAGCATATCACAGTCCCCCCGCCCTATTTCTATGTCTACATCGTCCCTCTCCATAGTGAAAAGAGATGCAAAAAATTCATTTAGAACCCCTCCTACATCTTCCGGCTCCACACACAGATTGCCACTTTTGTCCCTAATGGGCCCTATTTTTTCCCTAGTTATCCTCTTACCCTTAATATACTTATAAAACATCTTAGGATTTTCCTTTATTTTGCTCGCCAGTGTTATTTCATGGCCCCTCCTTGATCTCCTAATTTCTTTTTTAAGTATCCCCCTGCACTTTTTGTACTCCTCTCGGGCTTCCTCCGTCTTTAGCCTTTTGTATCTGCCAAAAGCCCTCTTTTTTTTCTAATCCATTCTCGTATATCCCCTGACATCCAAGGTTCCCTGTGGTTTTTGGAACCACCCTTGACCTTTACGGGAACATGTTGCCATTGTATGATCTCAATCTCCCTTCTGAAAGCCTCCCATTGCTCCGATGTGGGTTTTCCTACAAGTAGCTGATCCCAGTCCATTTTGGCCAGATCCTGCCTTATCCTATTAAAATCGGCCTTCCCCCAATTTAGAACCTTTATTTCCGGCCCATCCCTGTCCTTTTCCATGACCACCTTAAATCTCACCATATTATGGTCACTATCACCAAAGTGCTCACCTACTAGCACTTCTTCCACTTGGCCGGCCACATTCCCTAGAATTCGGTCCAGTACCGCCCCCTCTCTTGTAGGACCTTCTACATGCTGGCTCAAAAAGCTCTCCTGGATGCACTTTAAGAATTCTACACCCTCTGTGCCTTTCACACTCTGACTATCCCAGTTAATATTGGGGAAGTTGAAATCCCCCATTATTATTACCCTATTATTTGCACATTTCTCTGAGATTTGCCTACATATCTGTTCCTCTATCTCCCCCTGACTGTTTGGAGGCCTATAGTACACTCCCAGCAAAGTGCTTGCCCCCTTCTTGTTTTTAAGCTCCACCCATATGGCCTCATTAGAGGAACCTGCTAATATGTCATCCCTCCTTACTGCAGTAATTGATTCCTTAATTAATATTGCTAGACCCCCTCCTCTTATACCCACCCTCTGTCTCGCCTGAAGATTCTGTACCACGGAATATTGAGCTGCCAGTCTTGCCCCTCCCTCAACCATGTCTCCGTGATAGCAACAATATCATACTCCCATGTGTTTATCAACACCTTCAGTTCATCCACCTTATTTGCAAGACTCCTTGCATTAAAATAGATGCCATCCAGCCTTGCCCTTGTGTATTTGCCCTGTCTACCAAGCTGACTTGTTTTTTTCTCTATAATTGGCAGCACATCACCCCCTATTTCAGCTCCCCTCTCTATCCCATCCCCCTGCCAAGTTAGTTTAAACCCCCCCCAACAGTGCTAGCAAACCTCCCCGCAAGGATATTTGTCCCGCTCTGGTTCAGGTGCAACCCATCCGACTTGTACAAGTCCCACCTTCCCCAGAAGCAGGCCCAGTGATCCAGGAAAGTAAAACCCTCCCCCCTACACCAACTCTTTAGCCACGCATTCATCTACTCTATCCTCCTATTCCTATACTCACTAGCACGTGGCACTGGGAGTAATCCAGAGATTACAACCTTTGAGGTCCTGCTCTTTAATCTGTTACCTAGCTCCCTAAATTCTTGATGCAGGACCTCATCCCCCTTCCTACCTATGCCATTGGTCCCAATGTGGACCACGACCTCTGCCTGCTCACCCTCCCCCTTAAGAATGCCCTGTAGCCGCACAGTGACATCCATGACCCTGGCCCCAGGGAGGCAACAAACCATCCTGGAGTCACGTTTGCGGCCACAGAAACGCCTGTCTGTTCCCCTTACGATAGAATCCCCTACCACTATTGCTCTCCCACTCTTTTTCCTCCCTTTCCGAGCAGCAGAAGCGTCCCTGGTGCCAGGAAGCTGGCTGCTGCTGCCTTCCCCTGGTGAGTCATCCCCCTCAACAGTATCCAACTTGGTATACCTGTTTGAAAGGGGGATGTCCGCAGGGGGCCCCTGCACTTCCTGCCTGCCTCTGTTGCTCCACCTGATGGTCACCCCCTGTGCAGCCCTACCCTGAGGCGTGAACAACTCGCTAAACGTGCTATCCACGACCCTCTCAGCATCGCGCATGCTCCAAAACTCATCCACCCGCAGTTCGAGCGCCACAATGCGGTCTACAAGTAGCTGCAGCTGGATGCATTTCCCGCACACATGGTCGCCAGGGACACTGGCAGCGTCCCTGACTTCCCACATAGAGCAAGAGGAGCAGAACACGGGTCTGAGCTCTCCTGCCATGACTTACTCCTTTAATTAATCTAAAAATGTATTCAATACCCCAGTTACAGGTATACTCTAGGGCGCTTTATTTACCAACTGTCCTCACTACAACACAGAGCCCCTAGAAATTTAACACCACAGAATTCAAGCTTGTAATGAAGAGAGAAATACTCACCAACCAATCACTTACCTGCTCCCTGGTGGCGTCACACCCCGATTACTTTTTACCTCTCTGCAACTTCTGAGCTCGCAGACTGGAGTTTGGTATGCCTCTCCTGGCCCCGCTGCCACCTTAAGTACCTCGCCGCCAAGTCTCCCACAGGTCCCGTCTCTCGCTGCCTGCCGCCGCTGCTCTGAGGCCTCTCCTGGCCCCGCTGCCGCCTTAAGTACCTCGCCGCCAAGTCTCCCACAGGTCCCGCCTCTCGCTGCCTGCCGCCGCTGCTCTGAGGCCTCTCCTGGCCCCGCTGCCGCCTTAAGTACCTCGCCGCCGAGTCTCCCATAGGTCCCGCCTCTCGCTGCCTGCCGCCGCTGGCAGCGAGAGGCCATGTTTCTGCCCAATCACCCAACCTGTCCAAATCGTACTGGAGTTTCCCGACATCCTCCTCGCAGCTTACCCTCCCGCCCAGCTTTGTCTCGTCTGCAAATCTGGAGATATTACATCCAATTCCCTCGTCCAGATCATTAATATATATTGTGAACAGCTGGGGTCCTAGGACCGATTCTTGCGGTACCCCACTAGTCACTGCCTGCCACTCGGAAAATGACCCGTTTATTCCAACTCTTTGCTTTCTGTCCGCCAAACAGTTCTCTATCCAAGTCAATACCTTGCCCCCAATCCCATGTGCCTTAATTTTGCACGCTAATCTCTTGTGTGGGACCTTATCGAAAGCCTTCTGAAAGTCCAAATACACCACATCCACTGGTTCTCCCTTATCTATTTTACCAGTTACATCCTCAAAAAATTCCAGTAGATTAGTCAAGCATGCTTTACCTTTTGTAAATCCATGTTGACTTTGTCCGATCCTGTCACTGCTTTCCAAGTGCTCTGCTATTACATCTTTTATAATAGATTCTAGCATTTTCCCCACTACCGATGTCAGGCTTACCGGTCTATAATTCCACGCTTTTTCTCTACCACCTTTTTTGAATAGCGGGGTAACATTAGCTACCCTCCAATCGATGGGTACCGTTCCAGAGTCTATCGAGTTCTGGAAGATGATCAGTAATGCATCTACTATCTCTAGGGCCACTTCCTTAAGTACCCTGGGATGTAGACCATCAGGCCCTGGGGATTTATCGGCCTTCAGTCCCATCAATTTTCCTAACACCAGTTTCCTACAAATACTGATTTCTTTCAGTTCCTCTCTTTCATCAGACCCCATGTTCCCCAGCATCTCTGGGAGGTTATTTGTGTCCTCCTTTGTGAAGACACAACCAAAGTATGCATTTAGTTGGTCTGCCATTTCCTTGTTTCCCATTATAAATTCCCCTGATTCTGACTGTAAGGGACCTACGCTTGACTTCACCAATCTTTTTCTCTTCACATATCTATAAAAGCTTTTACAGTCAGTTTTTATGTTCCCTGCTAGCTCACTCTCATATTCTATTTTCCCTTTCTTAATTAATCCCTTTGTCCTCCTTTGTTGACTCCTAAACTGCTCCCAATCCTCAGGATTATTGCTTTTTCTAGCCAATTTATATGTCCTCTCCTTGGATCTTATGCTATCCCTAATTTCCCTTGTTAGCCACGGTTGAGTCACCTTTTTTATTTTATTTTTACGCCAAACTGGGATGAACAAATTCTGTAGCTCATCCATTCGGTCTTTGAATGTTTGCCATAGGCATTAAGAAGGCAAATGGTATGTTGGCCTTCGTAGCAAGAGGGTTCGAGTACAGGAACAAGGATATCTTGCTAGTTGTACAGGGCCTTGGTGAGACCACACCTTGAGTATTGTGCAGTTTTGGTCGCCTTACCTGAGGAAGGACGTTCTTGCCATGGAAGGAGTGCAGCGAAGATTCACCAGGCTGATACCTGGGATGGCAGGAATGACGTATGAGGAGAGATTGTGTCGATTAGGCTTATACTCACTGGAGTTTAGAAGATTGAGAGGGGATCTCATTGAAACCTATAAAATTCTGTCAGGGCTGGACAGACTAGATGCAGGAAGGATGTTTCTGATGGCCGGGGAGTCCAGAACCAGGGGTCATAGTTTAAGGATAAGGGGTAAGCCATTTAGGACTGAAATGAGGAGGAATTTCTTCACCCAGAGAGTGGTGAACCTGTGGAATTCGCTGCCACAGAGGGCGGTGGAGGCCAGTTCATTAAATATATTCAAGAAAGAGTTGGATATATTTCTTAAGGCAAAAGGGATCAAGGGATATGGGGAGAAGGCAGGGACAGGGTACTGAATTTGGATGATCAGCCATGATCTCATTGAATGGCGGAGCAGGCTCGAAGGGCCGAATGGCCGACTCCTGCTCCTAGTTTCTATGTTTCCCTCGTGGAAGTAGATGGCGAGCTCCTCCACATCCCGTTCGCCACTTCCATCGGTAACTATAGGTGCTCTCTCTCCTGAGCACCCACAGATGTGGGAGTCCTCCACGTCACCTCGCTTTCCAATGCTCATTCCTAGCAGGGCAAGTAGTAGTACGCCCCCCCTTCATCTTGAAATCTTTTCTGCAAAGAGATACAAGAACATAGAGCCAGGTCCCGAGGAGATTCTCTGGCTTGGGTGAAGCATAGTCGGGTCTTGCGACCTCAACTCAAAATAAACACTTTTACAACAATACTACTGCTATTGAACTACCCATCACCTCGTTTAAACTTAAACTAAACATCCAAACTTAACAATATCAAACTTAAATTATGTAAACTATTTACATCCACCGCCCGTCTCCAGGCGGCCAGCCTAATTCCTGTTCGGGCTGCGGCACACCGCTCCCTTCGGTGTGGCCGCACTGTCCTGTGCTTTCGGTCCCTCACAGCCTGTGGCTGCTGGCTGGGAACCTCTGTCCTTAGACCGACCCCTCACTCGAGAGGCTGCCCTTTTTAAATGGGGAGCCGGTGACCACGGTTTCCTTGGCTGGGGTGTCCATGGGGACCTTCTGGGGACTTTGGCGGGTGGGGTTTTTCTGGCTCGTGGGCCTTTAACCCGATCCACTGCCCCCTCCGGTGCGGTCTGTGGACTTACCACTACCGCTGGCTGGGGATCTTGATCCTCAGGCTTTACCTCTCCTGAACCTGGGCTACGGGCAGGTAACTCTTCACAGCCTGGTGCTGCAGGCTGAGGGTCCCCGCCCTCAGGTCCCAAATCTGGGTCCGGGGCGGGGTCTTCGCCCTCGGGTCCCTCCTCCTCTAAACCTGGGTCAGGGGCGGGGTCTTCGCTCTCGGGTCCCTCCTCATCTGAATCCCAGAAGAGTGTAAGAGTGTCCCAAGCGGTGGGCAGGATGGCCCCGCCCCTTAAACAAGCCACAGCGCCTGCCTGTGTAGTCTGTGAACTTGCTCCCGCTGCAGGCTGAGGATTTCTATCCTCAGACCTTATCCCAACTGGCTGTTCTCTCTTCTCGGGCTCAAACAGTTTACACTGATTGATGTAACTAGCAGCCTGTTTTAAAGTCTCGTCCGCTGCCTTGAACGAGCCTTCTATGGACTCCCCATCCTTTCTCCTTACCGGTTCGGCCTTAAGGACGGGATCTTGGGCTTGGGCCTGCTTTAGGTCCGGGGCCGAAGCTACCCCGTGTGCCATTTGGCCATTTCCCCAGCCTGCTCGTTCCCTGTAAATCCCATTAGGCTAAATGGGACCTTGTTAGACCTGGGTGAATTGGTCAGGTCTTCCGAATGGACCACCGTGCTGGAAGCTCCAGTGTCCACCGAATATCTCCTCTGCACCGTCTCCACCCACATTTTAACACAGGGCCTGCTCCCCTCATCGTTTTCAAGGGGACACAGGTCGACAGGCTGCGCTGGTTCTAGTCAGGGCTGTGGGTTGGATGGGGCGGATGGGGTCAGAGCACCGGTAGCGGCTGCTACTCTCCCCTGGCCAGTCAACAGGGACCTCATGGTGTCCAAAAATGACACGACCGCGGCAGGAGGGATTCCTGTCTCTGACTTTTGGGCTGGGGCTGTGGAATTCTTTCCCTTGTTATCTTTCCAAGGGTTTTTGCACTCCTTCCTCCAGTGTCCATCCTTCCCACACCCGTAACAATTGAGCTTAGTGCTAGGAGGGTTATTCCCTTCCTGATGCCACTCCTTCCTACCCTGTCCGGGTTTTACCTCATGCACCTCCCCCTTAGGTGGGTGTGCATCAGTTCCCCTACCATTCTTATAGGCTAGGGTCAACTGTCTGATCACCATAAGTTCGGTGGTCTGGGGATTCCTAGGGTCGAACCAGACTTCCGCCTTGGCCCGGACCTGTGGCAAGCTGTTTGCCACCAAGCAACGGAGCCAGTGGGCCAGTTGATCCCGGTTCAGGAATGCCCGGTTATGTGCCCCAGGACAGGCTCTCCTATATACCGGCCATAACCTGTCCGCGAAAGCCTGCGGGGTTTCCCCTGCGAGCTGCACTGTCTTCTCCACATGGGAGAAAGGACTTCCCTCATTCAGCCCCATGGCCTCCAGAACTTCATCCCTGAGCTCCTCATACCTGCACTGCCCCCTCTTACACTCATCAGAGAGGGACTGGAGGAACCTACTCTCCAAAGCGAACAGCAGCATTTTGGCCTGTTCAGCGCCATTGCAATAGTTGACGCTGGCTGCCTGTTCCACTTCCCTGAAGTGGACCGAGGGGTCCCCATTTTCTGCGAGCTTTGGGATATGGCTCACCATAGTCCTAAGCTGTTGGGTGCTATAGGGTAATACAAACTGGTTTTGGAGGGGTCCCATGTCCTCGCCGTTAACGGGTGGGCCGAACCTCTGATGCCGGGCTGGGCACATCTGCCATGGTTCCAGCCTCTCTTGCGGGGGTTGTTCCATCTCCGCTTCTACCGCTAACTCCACCCCCTCTTGCTGCCAGACCTCGCTAAAACCTGGTGCTATGGGTGGTGGTCGTGGGTCCTCCTGTCCCTCAACTGGGTTGTCCCTTGGCACTACCTGTGGTGTCTGAACCGTTCTCCCCTTGTTCCCTGTAAAATCCGCCTGGGCTGCCTTCGGGCTTATGAGGCACACCATGCCCTTTGCCTTCCTTAGGGCCAGGCTCAGATTCTCTATCTGTTCCTTGCAGGGGCCATGATCTGCATCTTCAAACCCCTGTTCGCTTGCCAACTTATAGGCTGCCTTTACTTCTTTTACTTTCTCCTCCTGCTCTCTTACTTGTCTCGCTAGGTGGGCGTTCTTTTCCCGCAACCTCAACTCACTGCTCTTGGCTTCGGTGACCTGGCACTGTAGGTATTCCAACCTGGCCTTATGTTCTCCCATTAATTGCACCCTTTCCTGATTTAGGGCCTGCAATGCTACTAGTAACTTCTTCCCTGCTACAGCCTTGTCCTGGACCTCCAGGGCTGACTCCCTTATCTCAGCTGCCTGTGCTGCAACGAGCCTGTCCAAAAGCTGGACCTGCTTCTTGAAGCACATCAGCCAGACTGCCTTCTCTAGGGATTTCTTGTGCTCCTTCCCTTCTGTCCACTTAGCTGCGGCATCTACCGGACACCCAGCCTTTAACAGATTGGTGATCCACTTCTTTGTGATATTCACCTTGCTGAACACATAATCAGAAATCCTTCCCTCCATCATGGTTTGCTCTTCCGAACCATTGTCTACTGTATTGCACCCGTTGCCGGCGTCTTGCCGCGGTCGCCATTTCTGTACGGGGTGGCGTGTGCCCAGTCAGCTCTGCCCCTGACTGTCTCTGAGCGGTTTGAATCGCTTCCACACTCCTGGGTTCTAGTCACCGGACTTAGGTACAGGTGGCGATACAGAAATAGAGTAGACAACTGGTTTGGTACGAGAAAACCGTAATTTTTATTAAAGGAACAATAAAGTTACAACACTGAGAATTACTAGAATAATTACAGGCATATAAAATTTCACTTATTTGGGAATGGGGAACACACAGCACATCGAGGGAACAAACACATTAAAAATCCCCTTATCCTTATCCCACCCCCAATACCTAACTAGATTAAGCTATGAGGGGCCAGGGATTCATGCTCACCAATTTGAAACCTGTTGATTAAACCGGTTTGTGGTTTTTGGGGTTCGCTCGTTGTCCTTTGGGGGCCCGTCGTCATCACGTGGTCACAGGGCGCGGCGATGGAGTCGTTTGGGCGAAATATCCTCCTTTTCCTCCGTTAAAGTCTTTGTTGGGTACTTTACTTTGCAGAGGTGGGTTTTCTTCTGGTGGCGGTTTGGTCACCGACGGCTTTGTTGTGGTTGGGGCTCAGTTGGCGGTTTATATTGTCACTTTGATCTTACTATCCATGCTTCAAACGCCAGCTTATAGCTAGGCCAAGGTGTGTACCCACTCGTCCCCAATGCTTCTTTTTCGCTGCCCTTCTCTGCCTTTATCAGTTTTACCGTTCGTCTCGTCTCGTCTGCCCTTCTCTGCTTTTATTGGCTTTACCATTCATTTCATCTCATCTGCCCATTCGTGGCCCCGTGTGTCCTGTGTGCATTCGATTCGGGTCACGTTCTCCTCCTGCGTTTGGCCCCCGGTATAGTAATGGGCGGCCTCGGTGTCGAGCAGCGCGGGGAGGGAGAAGAGAGCCCGCGACGAGGCACGAAGCAAGAGCGAGAGGCAAGAGAGCTTGGCTACTGGTGGGCCTACAATTATACCCGGTTTTTCACCACTTATCTGCGCGCCAAATCAGGTCAGTTCTTTGTCTAAATTTTGCCGGGCTCGTTTAAAGTGATTACAGCCATCCACTTTAACGGCTTTTGGGGCGGTTGTCTCCTGGTTTAATGGCTTCAATATCCTGGCTGTTTGTTATTTATGAAACTTAATCGCCTTTTCCTGGCTCGGTGGCCACGTTGATCTGTTACCGTTTATGTATGCAAAAAGCTAATGGCCTCAAGATTAGGTCCATCCTGACTTGATCTGTTCCAAGATGAAGAATGCATATTCTGTGTTTACCTAGCTATCTGACTTTACAAAGTCTTTCACAGATCCATGCATGTTAGGTTTCGTTTCAGGTTTTGAAAGGGCCTGCCTTTTGTAGGGCCTTGCTTTTAAAATCCTGTAGGTTTTGGTCACGAGGTTTCAGAAGCCATTTTGGGTACCCTTTTTAATAACTTGTCCATGCAGGGTCCCTTTATCCATAACTTTCGGGGAATGTGGGAATTTTGAGAACCCTACACCCTCCTCTTACTACCCGTTTCCTATTTATATGCCTATGGAAGACTTTTGGATTCGCTTTTATGTAGCTGCCAATCTATTCTCATACTCACTCTTTGCCCCTCATTTCTTTTTTCACTTCCCCTCTGAACTTTCTATATTCAGCCTGGTTCTCACTTGTATTCTCGACCTGACATATGACATATGTCTTCTTCTGCTTCATCTTATCTCTTTCGTCATCCAGGGAGTTCTGGCTTTGGTTGCCCTACCTTTCTCCCTCGTGGGAATGTACGTCGACTGTACCTGAACCATCTCCTCTTTAAAGGCAGCCCATTGTTCGATTACAGTTTTGCCTGCCAATCTTTGATTCCAGTTTACCTGGGCCAAATCCATTCTCAACCCACTGAAATTGGCCTTCCTCCAATTAAGTATTTTTACTCTTGATTGCTCCCTGTCCTTTTCGATAGCTAATCTAAACCTTATGATACTATGATCACTGGTCCCTAAATAATCACCTACTGACACTTGCTCCACTTGACCCACCTCATTCCCCAGAACCAGATCCAGCAATGCCTCCTTTCTCATTGGGCCGGAAACATACTGATCAAGAAAGTTCTCGAACACACTTCAGAAATTCTTCCCCCTCCCTGCCCTTTACACTATTGCTATCCCATTCTATATTAGAATAGTTGAAGTCCCCCATTATCACTACTCTATAGTTCTTGCAGCTCTCTGTAATTTCCCTGCAAATTTGCTCCTCTATATCCTTCCCACTAGTTGGCGGCCTATAGAATACACCTAGTAGTGGTGCTGGCACCTCTATTGTTTCTCAACTCTAACCAAATAGATTCTGTCCTTGACCTCTCCCGGACATCTTCTCTCTCCAGCACTGTAACATTCTCCTTAATCAATACTGCCACCCCACCTCCTTTCTTTCCATCCTATCTTTCCTGAACATCTTATATCCAGGAATATTTAGTACCCAACCCTGCCCTTTTTTGAGCGAGGTCTCCGTCATCGCCACTACATCATATTCCCATGTGTCTATTTGCACCTGCAGCTCACCAACTTTATTTACCACACTTCGTGCATTCACACACATGCATTGTAAACCTATCTTAGACCTTCTTGTAGTCTCTCTTAGTCTGACCCCACTTAATACCATACTATTTCTTACTCTAGTGCTATCTCTCTCCCAATCCTTTGTGCACCTTGTTTCTCCTTTCAAATGCTACATCCTGGTGCCCATCCCCCTGCCAAATTAGTTTAAACCCTCCCCAACAGCACTAGCAAACCTCTTCCCGCAAGGACATTGGTCCCAGCTCTGTTGAGGTGCAACCCATCTAGCCTGTTCAGGTCCCACCTCCCCCAGAATCAGTCCCAATGTCCCAGGAATCTAAAGCTCTCCCTCCTGCACCATCTCTCCAACCACACATTCATCTGCTCTATCCTCCTATTTCTATATTCACTAGCTCGTGGCATCAGGAATAATCCAGAGATTACTGCCTTTGAGGTCCTGCTTTTTCATCTCTTTCCTAGCTCCCTAAAATCTGCCTGCAGGACCTCATCCCTCTTTCTACCTATGTCATTGATACCGATATGGCTGTTCACACTCCCCCCTCAGAATGTTCTGCAGCCGCTCAGTGAAGGCACCAGGAAGGCAACATACCATCCTGGAATCACGTCTGCTGCCGCAAAAATGCCTGTCTATTCACTTAATTGTCGAATCTCCTATCACTATTGCGTACCTGATCTTCCTCATCCCCCTCCCTGTACAGCTGAGCCACCCATGGTGCTGTGGACTTCGCTCTGGCTGTTCTCCCCAGAGGAACCATCGCCCTCGCCAGTATTCACTGGTTAGAGAGTGAGATGAGCTCAGGGGACTCCTGCACTACTTGCCTGGTGCTCCTTGTCTGTCTGACGGTCACCCATTCCCTCTCTGCCTGCACACTCTTACGCTGCGGGGTGAACACCTCCTGAAACGTGCTATCCACGTAGCTCTCAGCCTCACGGATGCACCGCACTGACGCCAGCTGCTGCTCAAGCTCTGTAATCTGGAGCTTGAGCTCCTTCAGCTGATGACACTTGCACATGTGGTTGTCCAGGACATTGGAAGCGTCCTGGAGTCCCCACATGGCACAAGATGTGCATTCCATGGGACTGAGGTGCCCTGCCATGCCTCTACTTAATAAACTATTAAATAACAACAGAAATAAACTTAAGACCTAAAAAAAATCACTAGCTACTCACCAATCAGCTCCTTCCCTTGTGCTGATGTCACTTACCTCGTTCCCTGATGCTCGCGCTCCCTCCGGGCTCTTGGGCCTACCTTTATCTACGGCCGCTCCTCTCGCTCTCCCGCAGGTCCGCTCTCGTGTCTATTAACTTAGATACCTTGGGTGCTGTGGCTCCGCTCCTCCTTTTCAGTCAGACATCTCACCCACCTTCCTCCTCTCCACCGAATTCCTTTGCTCACCAAATTCCTCCATTCTGCCTGCGAGCCACTCTGTTTGCGATCTCCAAGCTCTGTGCTCAAGCCTTCCAATGTTCCATTTTGTAACCTCTGTATAATAAATAGCATTTTTAAAACATGTCCGCTTTCTGACAGCTGTAATAGAAATTTTGAAAGTGGGGAAAAAACAAAACAAATGGAAGAAAGGATTGAGAAAACAGGAAAAATACACATTGTGGGGAAGCTATAAATGTAGGATAGAAGAGAAAGAAATATAACAATCGAACAGATGTTATTGTTAAGTAATGAGAGAAAGGAAACTAAGTTAACAAAAAGTAAAAAAATCCCTACTTTACATAGTAAATTTGTAATTGGCTATTACCTGAAATAGCCACACGGTGTCGTCAGGGTATAGAAGATTTACTGGAGGAGAATCATGGGCTTTACATTCTCCGGGTGCAACTATTGCAGCAACCGTACTCCGTGGTTTTCTATTATTTTACATTATCCTTAAACAATGATTATGCTTATTTTAATTTGCCGAATAAAGCTTTCACGTTCCATTCACATATGGGGGGGATGCAACACCAGAGCCCTGCGGATTTATGCTACGTGATCCATGTGCTACTTTAACAGGCCGCGGGGTGGTGCAAGTGCTCGCCTTGTGCACAGAATTGGCTGAATTAATTGCCTTTTTGTAACCGCGTTTGTGCAAAAACGCGTTGTGGAGAGGGGGGGAAAAAACATGGTGGAGGTCGATATAATAAAATTAAAGAAAGATGCGTGCAAAAAAAAACAACCCCGGTGTTTTATTTTTGCCCCAGTGCTACTGGTTTGCTCGGGTGGAGAGAGAAGGCGAGCTTCGGGGATGACCTCAATCAGCTGTTGATCAGCTGGCACCAGCTCTCCACCTCTCAAGGCGGAAGCAGAGTGAATCATGCACAGGCGCACTGGGGTTGTTTTTCACAAAAACCGTTTTAAGTGAGGTGGTAGGTATGATATCCCCGTCTTTTGTACAGACCAAAAGCTGGGCAACAGCATCTCTGACTGTCCAAATCCAGATGCTCCTTTTTAATATTCCACTGGTCGCGCCTGCAGCTTTTGCAGCCAAAGGCATTGATCAGTGGTGAAGATCCCACTTTTCAGATCTTCATTTTTTTGTACATTTTTTTATACACACACATATCTATCTATATATAGATATATATAACCATGGTGCTGGGAAAGGTGAAGAGTTTTACAATAAGCTATGACTGTCCTAATGATAACAACATCCCCGTCTATGCCAGCGGAGATTCAGTCTCTGGACGGGTGATTATAGAAGTTACTGGTGAAATCAGGGTGAGATCTCTTACAATCCATGCGAGGGGACAGGCGAAAGTGCGCTGGACGGAATCGAGAAACGCTGGTTCTAATACTGCCTACACTCAAAACTACACTGAAGAAGTGGAGTATTTCAACCAGAAAGACGTATTAATCGGACACGAGAGAGGTAAGCTTGGAATTGTAATAAAATAGGCTTCAAATACGATCTGGAAGTTTGCATTGTTCAGTCTTTGTGCAGCTTACTGTAACACTACTGTAAAATGTTAGCAATCCAGGGCAGATCACAGGACATATTCTACAATAGTGCATTGTTATCGTAAAATATTCTCAGTATTAAAATATGCGGTAAGCAACAAAAAAAATAATCCGGCATAACTTCACAGATGTAAAAGTTCGGTATCCTGTGGTTCACCTTTCACTGCCAATTTGTTTGCCAATGAGTGGGGAAACGGTACACGGGATGGATAGCAAACGCTCTAAAACCATTTTTCGTCTCAATACCTCACTGGTTTTGTTGCAATTCTATTGCACCGATTCATAGGGGTTTTAAAACTCCTTTTGTCTGTGATCAATCCCGTCATTCTGTAATATAATGTGATGCAACGCAAAAGATCACATATCTGTCGAATTATAGCGACACAAACTTCACCCAAGCTTTTTTTTAAAAAAAATCTGCTTAAATCTTGAGACCAACAATTCATAAGTTACAATAGAAATTAAATGCCTGAATGTCTTTTTATAACTGCAGTAATTTATATAATGCCCTGTGTGTCTGCAATGGCTTCCAGACTAAGTCCTTGAATTGAACAGTCCTTAATTTACAGTCCAAAAATATTTGAGAACTAGCTCATTAGTTTTTTTTATAAAGCTAATCAAATGATTACTAATTTGGTGCAACGGTCCTATTTTATTTATCTATATATACTATAATATGTAGTCACATTTACACTATCATTCGACACTCACTTAGATGAGGTGCTATGGCATCAAAATGGATTTTATATTGTGGATTTATACAATATAAAATGTCCCAATAATATTGTACTTACAAATTATGTATTAAACCATTGCAAATCTATTGTATATTTAGTAACATTAAAAAAAGGGTTAGTTGTTTTCCTAAGTTTCCACCCTTTGTTCAAAGCGGTTCAATCCTGTTTGGGACAAGGTTTGGGGGAAGAAGGGGGGGCTGAGTCTTCTCTTTGCTCATTGGTCGACACCGTCAGATGGTGAGGATGACTTAATGCTATTTTGCAGAAAAACAATTTGCAACAGCTGCTTTGCACCTTCGTTATATATGTATTTTGCTAACGAAAATGTGTATTTTTCCTGAAATGACCCTTTTCAGCACCCATGTATTGGTGCAGTTTTGATACCGTACTACAATATTCAATTTGCAAAGCTTCCGCTGCAAAACTGCGTTATTTGAATCCAGTTTCGAGGATATTTTAGGAATTTATCAAGACATTGCATGTCGATTTTTTTTGTACATTTATGTATCCACCTTGAACTCCCATTGGGGTTCAGTTAATGGGCAAGAACACAACTAGGATTATTTGCCCTGACCCAGCTGACGAATACATTCATTTTATTTCCAATCTCTCAAAACAATAGTTGGGCATTTGTGTAATTACCCAATCTGTAGCCGACATCGTCGAATGATTGCAATGGGTTTTTATTGACTGTTATACATTTTTCTACCTTTTTTGCAATGAAGTTTCGTCTTATGTGTCTTGCCCAAGTTTCTGTCGTTCAGCTTAGCTTTGTTGCAGTTGCCCCTCCCCGGACTGCTGATTGGTGCTGCTGTTTGTTAGGCTGTTGCTAAGGCGCTGTTAACTTTTCTTTGGTCAATGGAGCTGTCTGTCACTTCGCTTTCTCTGCCCCAGTCATCAGCATTGCAAAAAAAAATCCTCTGAAAAGAGTTAAAGGCTTTGAAAGGGACAGCAGTAAAACATTGATTTAGAAACCAGTCAATTGGCAGAAATGCACAATTTATTAGAATTTTTATTTTTATTATGGACGCTACTTTTATTCCTGAGAGTTGTGGCAACGCCGGTATCTTATCTTCGGTTAAAAATACACGGCGAACGACCAATGATCAATCCGTTGGGGTTCTGTAATCGTGGGAGTTTGCAAAATGATGGGTCCGAAACATTTTGTGGCGATTAAAAAAGAAATTCAAAATCCGATGAAAATTTTTTTTTTCAATAGTCCTTTTTCTGTGGATATGCATTGAGGAGCTTTGTGCGGTTGCAATTTGTAGAGCAGTGTGCCGCGCCAGCCCGCCCACTGCTCCTCCTCCAGCCTCTCCCTCCCACAGCACGCTAGGCTGCGCTTTGCGCTCTCTCCTGCCCTCCCTGTCTGCTGTGCTGATGAATACCATGTGCATGCGGCTGCGCTGGGCTGTTCGCGCCGGTTCAGGCCGGCTCTCTCCGCTCTCGGGCGCTGCCGCCTGATTGACAGCTCGCTACTTGTTTACCGCTCCACTGCAAAAAGCCCAGCGTGCTGAGCTGGCAGAAAACGCAGAAGGAAGAAAGGCAGCCCAATCTTGCTGGAAAGCAAAGTTACACAAAGGCTTTTAATAATGCAATATATATTATATTAAAAAAATAAATGCAACCTTTTTTTGTTAATGCAACATTGTTCTTTAAATATTTTTTTATTTAAAAAAACGTTTCCAACCATGTGTACTAGGAATTGCTCTTCGTAATCCACCATCATGTGCGTTTGCACGTTTTTAGTCGTGCATTTCAATAAAACTGATAATTCCTATTAAAACCACAATTTTTAGCATCCACTGTAATGATCTGGTGGAATAGGCATCCCTTTTGGAAGAGACAGGTGCCGTGTTGCAAAGGGTCGTCAGTAAATGGAAACCAGCATCAGGTTGTTACAGAATTTGCAGATTTTTTTAAAATCCTGGTGCTCGTCAAGAAACGTATAACTTAATATGGAAACGAATCGAGGTAGTTTGAACACGGTCACGTCATTGAGGGGAATAAGGAAGGTCAAGTTGTTTATCGTAAAATTAAAATCCCCAAAGGCTCAACTGTGGCTGTGCAGGGTGGAGCTACTCGGACCCTGTGGTTCCTGATAGGACCACTTCAAACAACGCTGGAGATCGCCTAGTAACTCCACAAACAATCAGGCTTAATGTACCTTCCCCTTTTCCTATAGGGGTAACTATCAGTAGCCGGGATCCAATGCTATCGTCCAAGAGGAGGAAATTGTTAACTGCACTACCATTAGCCCATTTGATCCCATCCTTTCAGAATAACAACCCTCAGATCTTCCCATCACAGAATTATTATTTTTTTTAAATGAGTCCAATGTTTTGGCCTCCACCACTTTTTCTAGCGACCCATTCCAGATGATACTACAGAAAATGCTGGAAAAACTCAGCAGGCCAGGGAACATCCGTGGAGAGAAATTAGAGTCGACGTTTCGACTTGCCTATTTATAGAAACAGAAAACATCACTAGTTTTTTTTTACCAGTTCCCTGCTTGAATACTAAATCCTCTATACTTAGAAGAGCTAGAATTTTAAAATTCTACTGCCTTTCTATTAACAAATAATATAGCCTATCTGTATTGTGTTAGCACTCCCATGAGAAAATAAGGTGAAATAATGTCCTTTAGGGCTGGTCTGTATGTGACTCCAGCCTCACACCATTGTGGTTGACTTTTAACTGCCCTCTGAAGTGCCCTAACACACCACTCGGTTGTCTCAAACTGCTACCAACAATTTAAGAAGGTGGCCCACCACTACCCTCTCAGGGTAACTCGGGATGGGCAATAAATTACAGACTTGCCAGTGTCACCCACATCCCAAGAATGAATTAAAATATTGGAGGATACAGCTGTTTATGCAGATTATCAAAGCATCAATAATATAAATTAGAGCAGGGTTTGTTCATGGTTTCCATCACATACCCATACTGATGTCTAATCATGCTAATTTTCCCTAAACTGTACCCGGTACATTTATTGCATTATTTACCCCGAGTCTTAAGTTGTCCAGAATTTATTTTTCCAATAGAAATATTACTTTCCTCTAAGTTGTACCTGTCACAAAACTCTGAGGGATGCTGATGTGTTTGTTGTTATAAAGTAAATTGTTTCATCTCCTCATCTGGTAAGTAATGGCTGTGCATATGTACATAACCCATAAAATAGCTGGTTTGCTGCTTCAAATTATTTAATTTTTTTTTCCAGATGATGATGATTCTGAAGAAGACCTCACCACTATACCTTCAGGCAGACACGATTACCCATTCAGCTTTGAGCTTCCACAGATGTAAGATTTGCATTTTTCTTTATTACTGCTGCTTCCTTGTGATGTGTTTTTGGAGTAAATTGCAAAAAAACCTCTCTTCAAAATGTGAATATGAATTTTTATATAATTGTAGATTTGTATCATAAAGCTGCTTGTTGATGAGATTCCCCTCATTCCTTGTACAAACCCTTTTTGCCTGGGTGAGGTTCTGATGAAGAAGGATGTTCAGCCCATTTGATCTCATCCTTTCAGAATAACAACCCTAAGGTCTTCCCAAAACAGAATCATTTATTTTAAATGAGTCCAATGTTCTGGCCTCCACCACTTTTTCTAGCGACCCATTCCAGATGATAATCACCCTCAGTGTAGAATTACATAGAATATACAGCACAGAAATGGGCTATTCTGCCCAGCTGGTCCATACTGGTGGTTATGCTCCACATGCGCCTCCTCCCACCCCTCTTCATCTAACCCTATCAGCATAACCTTCTATTCCATTCTCCCTCATGTGTTGATCTAGCTTCCCCTTAAGTACATCTATACAATTCGCCTTAACTACTCCTTGTGGTAGAGTTCCACATTCTAACCACTCTTTAGGTAAAGAAGTTTCTCCTGAATTCCCTATTGGATTTATTAGTGACTATCTTACATTTATGGCCCCTAGATTTGGTCTCCCCCCACAAATGGAAACATCTTCTCTACATCTACCCTGTCAAGCCCTTTCATAACCTTAAAGACCTCTATTAGGTCTCCCCACAGCCTTCTCTTTTCTAGCTTATATCCTCTTCTCTTGCTACCCTGGCAATTCTGAAAGTCTTCACAGGAGACTTGTATGATGAAAGAAGGGATCTGGGATATTATGCTTGTAATCAAAATTATTTCAACCAACTAAACTCCCTATGAATTTTGAAAGACCTTCTGCAGTAACTTGACTGATGGCATTGTCTTGATTGATTCCTATGAAGTTGATTTTGGTGTTGCAAATTAGTACCATATTGTATGCGGCCATTGCTTTATGATCCTTTTTTTCTGACAGACCATTAGCTACCTCCTTTGAAGGCAAATATGGCAGTGTTCGCTATTGGGTGAAAGCTGAACTGCACAGGCCGTGGATGCTGGTAATGAAAGTGAAGAAAGAATTTACAGTCTTTGAACACATTGACATTAACACTCCATTGTTGCTGGTAAGTGCTGGAAAACTTTGCAAACTTACCAGTGTAAAGTTATGTAGATTTCTCCAGACATGTACATATTTGACTCAGTTTAATAAAGAATGCAAGATGTTAATGTAGGGCTCCCAGTAATTGAAACTAAGTGGTTACAATAAAACAAAAATTATTATTGTCCACTGGCTGAAACAGCTAGGCTACATTTGTTAGAAAGCCTTAAAGAAAATGTTGCCATTACATTTTTATGAAACAATTGCTGTTTTAATTAAAAGTGTGATCAATTGGTGTTGAAAATTGGGTAGATCCCTTACAAGCTGTAGTATAGGTGATTATTGTACAAGACTTGCATTGTTCTGCTTAAATTGAATGTAAGCTCATAACTAATAAGTCATTTCCCATCGAAGATTATGAACCTATTTAACTGCAATACAGTGGTACAAATTCTTCCAGAAGATTAAACTGTTTCTCCGGACAGACATGAATGCTTATGAAACAGACACATTCATCAAGTTTTAAAAAAAAAACACTGCATGGTCTCCAGAATTTGTAAATCCCATTTATCCCACACTATGCAGATTTTATTTTAACTCCAGTCCCGGTTAATCTGAAGTGAAAGTGATGCCAATAATTAAACTTTTTCATATTGAGTATGGCTCTTAGATTTTTTTAAATAAATTTGATTGTTTTAAATGCACGTGAAATACTGTAGCATTTTGGTTCCCCCATAGTTGTGCAAGCAGACTGCATTTCCTCAGCTCTGGCTATAAGTGTCTCGGATGCTGCAATAAAGGGTATACACACAAAAGCAAGGCTATTCCACCACAGGGGTCATCACAGCTTAACTATCCAGTCATTAACTGACACATACAAGTAATGTATTTCTAGCAGTACATTGCTGGATAATGACCAGGAGCAGAAATTCCTACTCATTTTTACACAGACTAACACATATACTTAATTGGATTTTAACTAATGTTCATAATTGCCTCCCATTCCCCTAAACCCTGATACTGATGATTCTTTTTAAAGGATCTTGACTTTTAGAGTGATTGCTATACATTTCTTCATAAATATTCATGGCAGGGGGGGTGGGGGGTATTTTTGTGAACAATGCTCAACAATTTGAACTTGTGAACTGTTCAGAACAAACAAACCTTTTTGACCAGTGGTGTTTCAGTGGTACTAATTTTAACATGTCCATCAAAGGTGGTGGGGTACTGTGCACTAGCTATGGGACTGACATTATGCACTCTTGTGCATTGTGCAAAATTGATCACATGCCTGTAGTAAAATTCTCTGTACAAATCATTAATACCTTGCACTTGAAAGTGTATAGCAGAGATTTTCAGGTATTTTGCTATTAATAAAGCACCATATGTCATCCTGAGAGACTGTCTATTCTGAAGGGGAGCAGGGGTATTTACTGTGCTTTCTGTTCTTTTTGCAGTCACCACAGGCAGGCACAAAAGAGAAAACTCTTTGTTGCTGGTTCTGTTCCTCAGGCCCAATATCCCTAAGTGCCAAAATCGAACGGAAGGGCTACACACCAGGTAAAAATCTGGAGCACTGAAAACTAATTTCCGTCCTTGGTCTATGCTAGGTTAACTGATTTCAGCCGGGTGGCAGTATTGGTGCTACAACTGACTTCAATGTGTATGCACTAGGACAGGAAAAATCAGCCAGGCTTCACACTCCCAATTGCTATCCAATTATCCCTACTTCCAGCGACCCTTACTGCAAAGTGCAGGTGTACATATTTCTATTAAGGAGAGGATTAGGCTTGGCTGTCATCAAATAGCCTTTATCAAATGTATCCAATAGCCTGCTAGCATTTACTGTCCACACCAAACTGGCCATTCTTTATGTTTAGGTCAAGTACCAGAGGGTTGCTGGTGGCAGTTGGACCATATCTTGGCATGAGTCACCACTTTCAGGAGAGAATCAGAGAAGGTTTGCAAAGAGGAGATTCTTTACAACAATAATCATCAAATTTAGTTCATTGGTTTTACAAATTCTATAAGTGCCTCTTTTCAAATCTTGGCTTTTAATTACAATAAACTAAATACAATACATTTCTTTAAATCGCTCCACCTAGTAATATTTTAATTGTGAAAGGAAAAAAAATGGCTCCAGATTTCCACTGTTAATGCTGCGACCAGTGCTATTCACATTGCCATTTTGGTAGTTGTGTCCTTGCATGTTAAAGCACAAACACTATCAATACAGAAGACTACTGATGAACAGGTTGAGGCATTAGATGTTATTTAAACTGGACTTTAAATTATTGTCTTTAATGAGACTGAATGCATATTCCAGATGTAGTGCACAATATAATTTGCATTTGTGTGTATGTGTGTTTTTCTTGTGTAGGTGAATCAATTCACATATTTGCTGAAATTGAGAATTGTTCTTCCCGTATGGTAGTGCCAAAGGCAGCCATTTACCAAACACAGACTTTCTATGCCAAAGGGAAAATGAAGGAAGTTAAACACCTTGTAGCCAACTTGAGAGGAGAATCACTGTCATCGGGAAAATCAGAAAGTTGGAATGGAAAACTACTGAAAATTCCACCAGTGTCGCCCTCGATTGTAGACTGCAGTATAATCCGTGTGGAATACTCATTGACGGTAGGTGGTTTCTTGAATTACAGTTTGTGGGCTGACAATGCAAAATGAGGACATTGAAACACATTGGTAACACCAGTCCTTTAAAGAAGGAGGTTTACTATGCTATCATCTTTTTCTTGCCTTAGTTTTTCCTCACCTTTTCTCTTTCCCCATCCCCAAGTCTAGCTCAATACAGTCTTTGGTTACGATGTTTAGTTTGTAGACACATCTGAGATAGGTGGGGATCCTTTCCCAGCCAGTTTCCCTCCTAATAACTTGACCAATGCTGAGAAACTGGCTGTCGAGGAAAGTGCAAGTAACTGTATGGGAAATTTTCATGGTTTTGATCTTTTTCCTAACCCTTTTTTAGGTTTCCTGCCGTAAGCTTGAAGAATGCAAAATTCCCTTTTCCCCAGGTAACGTTTTGTGACTGCAGGTGTTTGTAAGATGAACAAAAAAAAATTGAATAAAATGTCTTTTTAATGTTTGTATGTATTTCTTTCCCATTTAAAAAATTATTTTCTCCCTTCTCTAGATCACCACGCACTACATCCCGGCCAAGAGGGCGTGAAGGTGACCTGCTCCCAGGCCAATGCCGCTCTGTAACCGGCTGCCAGGAGGTGCGCGGGGTGATTTGCCCTGTTTTTAAAACTGTTAAAACATTTTTTTATTATTCTTATGGGGGAGACAGTTAGCTTCCACTTATCCCTCCTCCGCTGGCCTGGTTGAGATTGGTAACTCACTGTCTTGCGAATAGTGTCATTTTATATTTTAGAGGAATTGTCCTTTCTCCAGGAACCTGCTAGTTTAAAGTTCTGCTGCCTATTTTTTTTTTCTTGGTGGGTTAGCTTAACTGTGACCATTCTAGGCTACGTTACCGTGATGTGTAACAAGGTTTAAGAAACTAACATCTATTAATGTCCTTCTGCAAAAGTGTGTGAGCTTGAGGGTAACCGTGGTTTCCTGCTGGGAATTTAGTAGTGTCTGCATCATTAAAAACCACATCACCACCTGTTGCTGTATAGTCAAATCAAAATCTCCTTTTTGTAGAACACTGGAGCAATTCAGTGATGAAGGCAATCATTCCGAATTTGAAAATAGCCCTGTAGTAAAACTTGGGAAATTGTGTATCATTTTTTTTCCTCCTAGTTGGCAATCGTAAACTCATGCAACATTTTTCAACTCCCTGGTGGATGAGGTATTTATGTAAAGGGATGCTCTCACTTTTTTTTAATTTTTTTTTTTTGTATTCGTATTTCAAAGAGATCACACAAGCGACTAGAGGGTAAAAGCAGTACTAAACCACTACATATCAAAGTTACAGATTCAGTATCTAACCTGTGCTGAGTTTAACTGTTCACAGCCAACATAATAATTTGGGTGTCTCAGTGCACCTGGCTGATGGAGGGGAAAAAAATTAGTCAGGGTTCCTGTTCCTGATCACTATTCAGTAGCCTCTACTGCGGTGCTTGGTATGTGAACATCAGTTGAGAACAGGATCAGGCTTGGCTGTGATTCCCCTTATAGTTGAATGGCCTGCAACTACTTACCATCTAGGGCCCTAAATGAAGAATGGTTCCTTGGGTGAGGTATTGAAGGGCTGGTAGCGGCACCTGTAGAATATTAGGCAACAAGAGTCAGCGCCTTTGGTGGGGGGAGGGGAATCGTTATTTAAAACTTGCATGCCATTAAAGAATGGCACAAAAGTACAATACAGATCTTTCAGAAAGCGTACAAGATAGATGAGTTGCAATCGAATAACTTTTTTTGAGATGAGGCCCAATTTTTTACAAATAATTTACCAAAATATTTCTGAATACAAGTTTTGCAGTTTAACTTTGTCTTTTCAGTAACTAAGCATTCAGAGGTAAATTGCAGTGCCTTCTCCCAAAGCTCATTGGGTTAATGCACACCATGGTACGTTATTGAGCTGTGCAAACTGAGGCGCTTGCACATTTTGATTCCAGCTCAGCCGAGTTCTGTGATATCAGCCGGACATTGGTGAAGGCACTACTTGTAACCTCGATGGTAGTTTTTTTTTATATAAAGTAAAAACAAAACTGATCAGGTTTCCCACTCCAGATTGCTATCCAGGGACCATGCTGGAAGTGCATGTGTATGGATATATATTGGAAACTGGGTTAGTTGGACCCCAATAATGGAATGGCCAACTGACCTTCATTATCCAGGTGTTCATGTGACAAATAGCCACTTGGGTGAGGTACCAGAGGGCTGTGCTGCTACCATTGGAACCTTGCTCCAGCATAAGTTACCACCTTCTGAAGAGGAGGGGTAAGGGGAGAAAATTGGAGAGGGGTGGAAAAGTAAGTGTCAGTGATTAAAACTTTCAATTCTTTTTTCTTAGGTCTATGTGGATATCCCTGGGGCAATGAATTTAACCCTGAATTTACCACTAGTTATTGGTACAATTCCCTTGCATCCCTTTGGCAGCCGAACATCCAGCGTCAGCAGCCAGTGTAGCATGAATTTGAACTGGCTAAGCCTTGCACTGCCTGAAAGACCTGAAGGTAAAAACGAGCTCTGGCAAAAATGTAATCCATTGAGAGGCAGCTCCCCCTTTGGCCAATTGGGTAGAATGACGACCCGGTGTAATTAGCTGGACAAACTATAAGGTCCACGGTTTGATTCCTGGCCAGTGCTAAGCTAGCTAATCTCAATTGGGGTAATATTTATTGTGCTACAATAGCCCACAGGGATCGGGCCACGGATGTATTTAAAAAGAAATCAGCCAGGGTTCCCGCTTCTGATTGCTATCCAGCTGCATCTGTTGGAAAACATGGACATATGAATACTTGGATTGGGTGCAACAGGGATGCCTGTTAATGGATGAATAGCTTCCTGACACCTACTTTCTGGGTTGTCATGTGAAGAATTGCTACTTAGGCAATATACCGGAGAGCAGCTAATGGCTGTGGAACTCTACCAGCAAGAGCCAATGCCTTAAGGGGAGGAGGAGCAAAAAGCAGAAAGAAATCATAACTAAATGCAGCAGTGATGTATGTTTTAATAAGTTACTGTTGGGTGTTAGACTAATAAAATAGGAATCTAGTATTGTATACAATGTTGTCATTACAGTTGATTGAACTAACTGCAATTCATTTTAAATAATGACCCACGCCTGTGTTTTCATTTTAGCTCCACCCAGCTATGCAGAAATTGTGTCCGAGCATCAACGACGAAATAATCTGGCTACCACGGCAGTACGGGATGAATTAGAAAGAGTGTTTGAGGGACCATTGTTCGCCTACATCCAGGAATTTAGGTATCAGCCTCCCCCTGTATATTCAGAGGTAAGAGTCTTTTGGGTTATTTGGAAGAATGGAAATATGGGGAACTCTTATTAATTGGAATTTCTGAGTGTACAGAATCTATATAATTAAAGATCTTGTGTAAAACACATGACATTTGGGTAGATTTTCCTCATTCCCCAGGCACAGTGAAGAGGGTTGAAGGGCATAAACCTGTTATGTTGGGTCTTCACTCTGTCTGCAGTATCTGGGATTTTTTGGGGCTTCCCAAACTAGTATAATTGGGCCTGCACCTGTAGTAGGAGCAGCCCGAACTTTTCCAGTATAATGAGGCGGGAGGAGGCGTTCCAATCTGGCCTGGGACCGTTGGGAACCCCATTTGGAGAGGCGTCTGGAAAAACCTTGGCGCAAGGGCCTGCCCCTAGACTTCTACAGATCAGAGAATCTGCAGGGGTCTGGAGCAGACAAGTTGGCAAATTATTTTAACACTGCATTAGGACAATTGCAAACACTTGGGGCCTTCTGGTTGCTGCTCTCCAGCTGTAGCCAGAAGGACTTGGTCTCAGCGGATAGGACCACAGCTGCAGGCACCTGCTGCAGTTTTGCCTCTACATCTGGGGGTGCGGGGGAATGGTAGCAAAAGGGCCAGCAGGGGGCAGGCATTTGTCTAGAGTTTCCCAGACCGTGCAAATGGCGCAGGGAAGGAAAAACACCGGCAGCTGCTTCATCAGAGAAGATTCCACAGAAACCCACAACACAGCAATCATTTGAAAGGCTGCAATTTCAACAATCCTGTGTTTATTGTTTCAAAGTGGTTCTAGTCACCATTTTTTTTATTTCTGACCCATCTGAATATATAACAATAGAAATAATATTTATATGATTACTACTGCCGCTTCTAAATTCACATCCATCTGCCCAGCACTGACAATGGGGCCAAATTAATTCTCTCCATTGTTACTGGTTTTGAACTAACCTGGTTGCTTCAGTCCTTTATATTCCTTTCTGTGACAAGTCACTCCTGACATTGTCTATCCAGAGCTCCCTTGGCCTTCCTCAGCTTCTTGTTCCATGTACCTCTGTGCGCCGGGCCATGAAAGGTCCTAGCTGTTTCCATTCTTGAAATGTGCCCAAACCATCACCGTTGTCTTTCTTGGATCCTCTGTATAAGCCATGCTCTTATTATATCATTCTTGATTCTTTGCATCCTGGATACTCCCAGTATTCCTCTCAACTAACTCATCTCTGCTATTAGTATCTTTTGCTTGTTAACTTTTCTCAGTGAAGAGGGTTGAAGTGCATAAATCTGTTATGTTGGATCTTCACTCTGTCCGCACTATCTGGGATTTTTTGGGGCTTCCCCAACTAGTATAATTGGGCCTGCACCTGTAGTAGGAGTAGCCCGAACTTTTCAGCAGCATTCGGATCCTTTTACTAATATAGGGATAACCACTGCTTCATAAACTCTTGCCTTTTTTTCATACATTCATGGGATGTGGGCATCGCTGGCAAAGCCAGCATTTATTGCACAACATTAATTGCCCTTGAGAAGGCGGTGGTGAGCCGCTGCTTTGAACTGCTGCAGTCCGTGTGGTGAAGGTACTCCCACAATGGTGTTAAGTAGGGTGTGCCAGGATTTTGACCCAGCAACGATGAAGGAACAGCGATATATTTCCAAGTCAGGATAGTGTGTGACTTGGAGGGGGACTTGGTGATGATGGTGGTGTTCCCATGCACCTGCTGCCCTTGTCCTTCTAGGTGGCAGAAGTCGCGGGTTTGGGTGGTGCTGCCGAAGAAGCGTTGGCGAGTTGCTGCAGTGCATCTTGTAGATGGTACACACTGCAGCTACGATGCGCCAGTGGCGGAGGGTGTGAATGTTTAAGGTGGTGGATGGAGTGCCAATCAAGTGGGCTGCATTGTCCTGGATTCATCTGATCATTGCTACCTTGTGTTGGGCAACTTTTCAGATAGACTTTTAGATGTAGGGTAGAAATCACTGCAACAAAATCAAGAACATCAGGGCCCAGAATTTCTTGAAAACTTGTGCCAAAACACGGCATTAGTACGGTCTAATGCCAATTTTCAGTGCCAAAGATCGAAGAAATTAGTTTGTAAGTGACTTGCACCCATTTTTACACTACATCCAAATTTAGAATCTTACAGCTCAAAAGGAGGCCATTCAGCTCATCATGCCAGGGCCGGATTTCTGAAAGAGCTACCAATTATTCCCACTCCTCTGCTCTTTCCCCATAACTCTGCAATTTTTTTCTTTTTTAAGTAGATTCCCTTTTGAACATTATTATAGAATCTTCTTCCACCACCCTCTCAGGCAATACATTCCAGATCAGCATAACTCGCTGAGTAAAATAATTTCTTCTCCTCTCCCCTCTGGCTTTTTTGCCAATTTTAAATTTGTGTCCTCTGGTTACTGACCCTCCTGCCAGTGGAAACAGTTTCTCCTTATTTACTCTATCAAAACCCCTCTCAATTCTGAACGCCTCCATTAAATCTCCCCTTGACCTTCTCTGCTCTAAGGAGAACAATTCCAGCCTCTCCAGATAACTGAAACCCTTATCCCTGGTACCATGCTACTAAATCTCCCCCACACCCTCTCCATGGCCTTGACATTCTTTATAAAGTGTGGTGCCCAGAATTGGACACAGTACTCTAGTTGAGTTCTACCCAGTGATTTATAAAGGTTTAGCATAACTTCCTTGCTTTTGTACTCTATGGCCCCGATATTTACGGGGAGGGTGGGGGTGAGGCCGAAGAACCCAGCAAGGCTGAGGACGAGGACCTCATGGACATTTTTTAGCTCCATTTCCCGCCCAACCCCAGCCAAATTGACAGCCTGGTCGGCGGACAGGAGGGAGACTCCGGCGGTAGAAGGCCGTAGCCAGGGACTCTTGGGACAGTCCCCAGCAATCGGGAGGTCAGGGAGGCTCGCTTGTGGGGGGGGGGGGGGGTCAACAATCATGGCTGGGTGAGACCGATGGCTTCCTTTAGGGGTCTGGAGAGAGCATTCCTGCCCCTCCTGGCCCACAAGGAGTGCTAAAAAGAGCCACTTAACTTGTGGAGCTGGCAGCTCCCATCCGCCTTTCACTGCTGAGCTTCCAGACCCCTGGGAAGCCCATTCAGCAACTGTAAATTTTAAATTAGGCTTCCAATTGCACTGTGGATGCCCAATTTAAAAATGTTAATTAAGTGTCCCACCTCTTCACGGCGGGACATTACATTTGGAAGCCCCGATATCCACCGGCATAGAGATGGCTGCATACGCGACGCTTTGGTGTGTTGCGTGTATTTCACTTTTTAACCCTCCTATAAAGCCTGTAAGCTTTTTTAACAGCATTCTCAACTTGTCGTGCCACCTTCAAAGATTTGTGTATGTTATCCCCCAGGTCTCTCTGTTCCTGCACCCCCTTTTAATATTGTACCATTTAGTTTATATTGCTTCGCTTCATTTTGCCTTACAAAATGCATCACCACACTTCTCTGCATTCAATTTCATCTGCCATGTATCTGCCCATTTCACCAGTCTGTCTATGCCCTCCTGAAGTCTACTACTATTCTCCTCACTGTTTACTACATTTCCAAGCTTTGTATCATCTGCAAACTTTGAAATTAAGCCCTTTATACCCAAATCCAGATCATTAATTTCCTCAATCTTTTGCACCGATTCAGTGAAACCTCTGCTGAAACTCTCTGCTGCTCATTAACAAAGCTCCGCCCCTCATGCAAAAGACCAAAGAACGCCTGTTCTGAATGGGTGTACTGTACATACATTTTAGGTGCAGCAGGACCCAAAGTTAGATTTTTGATGAGCAATTGCTTTTGCTTTAAGTGTTTTTTTTTTCGTTCTGCTCATTGAAACCTACACTGGATCTTTGAATGCATTTTTACAACATCAGAATGAGTTGCATTAAAAATTCAAATGCATTCACAGTTGCATTTTGTTAAAGATGCACGCCTAATGTGCACAAAGGATGGCTTGATGGCCTCAAACTTTTAATTTTCATACACAAAGAAGGAATAGGGAGTAAGTTCTGCGCTTCGGGCCCCGGTTGTTTACGCACTTCGGGCCCCGGTTGTTTACGCTGCTTTCTGCTTGTTTAACGGCGATTTTTACGTTCTAGCAAATGCTAAATGACATTCTGCAATTTCGGCAATGGCAAGATCAGCGTGAATTTTGGTATAAATTGTCAGTTGCGCATTGAAGGAAATTCCAGGCCTAGAATTTTTAGGAACAGAAAGCAGCCATTAGACTCCACCATTAAACCATCCCTTTGTCATAGACTAATCCCACCCAGCTACCTTTACACTAAAACCCTTATTTTGTTGTTCCTGTTCCCAGTTTTCTCCCTCCTCCCCTGACAGCACTGACTCATGGCTGGCATCACCTGGTTGAGACATGGACCAGAAGCCAAACCTGAACTCTGTGGCTCTATCACATAGTAAATACAAAAAAAAGTGGTCACCAAGTAATTAGCAGCATATGTTTGCAGAGCCCTTTACTGCATGTGCTTACCGCTTTTGTTGTTCTATTTGAGACTGTTGTGGACTGGGGATCTGTCTATACATTTGTTTGTTTATTCTTTTAATTCATTTTATTTTACAGATTGATCCTAATCCAGATCAGTCAAATCAGAACCGAGAAATAAACCCGTGTTGTTCCTCCCGCTGATGGGCTTTAAGTGGCTATTGAGCCTATTCTTTCACGACAGTTTTAAAATGCATCACTGCACTGTTGAGGACAGAAGTCTCGACATGAAGAGGAAACTCAGTGATGTTTTATAACAGTGGATAGACAGAGACAGCCTATGCTAATGAAACCGAAAATCTGTGGCCTAGACAGAAAGCTGCTGAAGAGGCCGGAAGAAATCGTAACATTTTCATGTGGCACATACAAGAAGCAGCTGAAGTGGACAGTGGCCACAGTATGTCATGACATTCACACCATTCTACTGGGGTTCTCAACCTTTACTGAAATTTGCACATATTATTCAGTGCTTGTGTTGCGCTTCATATTCCATTCAGTCTTGATGATGGCTGTTTTTTTATTTTTGTCTGTGGTGAATTGCAGGCCGCAGACTTCAAATTATTGATTTCTGTCTGGGGTCTGCACAGTTCAAAGATCAAGTCAGCAGTGTACAAAACTGACAATGCACTGATGTTATGTAGCCTGGACTGTACCTGCTTTGCACGTGCTCAGTATTGTCTTCTCAGGCTGGCCTTGCAACACCAACCTAATTGTGGCTTCTTTTAAAACATCAAATGCCTTCAAGCCAATATTTGTTGCTATTTGTTCTTTTGCAGCCTATTGTAGTAGAATAGCAACAGATCAACAACCTGGAATAAGGCTACAGAGAAGATTGGAGGTTAATTTTCTATTGGTGGGAGACTATGTATTTTGTTGTTCCTATTTGTTGCATTTCTACTATATACAGAGTAGCTTTGTGTTTCAGACTGCCTAAAACACTCAAATCTCAGGTGAATTTGTCACTTGCCAAATTGTTGGTATTCTCTTTTTTTGTGTTTTGATTAAATTGCACTGTTTTAAAATGAGGGACACTTGCAAAATATGGATGGACTTTGAATTCCATTTTGTCCCCCATAACCATCACCACATTTGACCATAATATTTACTCGCACAATGAAGCATTACTTTTTCCCCTTCCGTATTTCTGTTACCCTGTTCCCAATGAATTGGGCCAAGATTTGATTAACCTGTTTACACAAAAAAAAAATCAGCAATTCTAGACATTCTAAAAGTCTGAAGGACTTAAACACTTTGTTTAGTACTGGATGCTACACGTTTCACCAAGGTGGAAACTTTTAGAACCAGTAATGGGCATTTCTGTTGTGAAAGCAAGTCAAATTCTTCCAATTCGATCAGTCGCACGATTGAGTACAAGTGGTCTTATTCCACGAGTGGCCTTTTCGTAAAGAATACAAATTCAAGTGAAGTATGCTATTCTGTATTGACAAAAGTGCAGCACAAACATGGAATAGTTATGTGGAAGGGTTTGACTGTATTACGCTGTGTATTTTTCTGTTACGTTGTGGAGAGAGGGCATTGAGGTTCACAGCATTTTGCGAGTGCCCCTGATTTACAAATTGTTTTGTGGGGTAGTTGGCATATTAGGGCATTTGATGTTTCCATTTGGGCAACCCTCATTTTTTTTTCCAAAACTAGGGATCAACAATTGCTTATGTCTACAGTAGGTGTGAAACCTGATTCCATATGAGAAAAATTATAAAAAATAAAAAAAGGGATCGATCAATATTCTGCACCCTTCATTGGCCAAAGATGACTGGTCATTACTCATGATGTCAGTTTTTCTTCGCTTTTCAGATCTTGAGTGCAGTTATTTGAATGGAGTTCTCAATACTTCAGTTATCAATGTATTTGCTGAAACCGAATTGGTATGCAAATGTTTTTTAAATATATATTTCTTAGATATTGGTCGATCCCTAATGTAAGAAAAAAGGACTTTGTAGTCCAGTATTCATTTTAGTTTCCTGATTTAAAAATTAGGAATAAATATTTTAAAAATCCAAAATGTTCTAGAAACCAAGTGCAATATTTAATGTTTTTTGTAAGGTTTTTTCCTTGACCGTGTACAGACTTTTTTTTAGTTTGGTGCTGTAATTATCTTTGTAGATTTTGTTAAGGAGACAAAGATCCATGTTCTGTGGTTTAATTTTTGGTTAGCTGTTCGTGTATAAAATTAAAATGTTTTGCTATTGAATTTTTGCACTTAGTATTTTACTTTTCCTGCCTCTCTCTAAATGCATACATGGTAATGTAGCTAAAGCTGTCCAAATGGCTCAGTTGCTAAATGCCCAGCCCAGGGAGATCCCAGGTTTGATTCCTGTGTTGAAAGCCTGGCTGAGATCAGCTCAATCAGTAGGGCCTCTACAATTGGCCATAGAGCCCAAGGGAAAGGGAAAAATGGACCAGGGTTATTGCTATCTGGCACCCCCTGCTGGAAGGTGTATGTGTGTGAATGTCTGGTAAGTACAGGATGAGCTCAGTTGTGGTGCCGCTCACCACAGATGGCCTGCCATCACTCGCTGTCAAGGTTGACCATGAATGAATACAAGGCTGAGGAACCACAAGGCTACCAATAAAAGGAAATGTTCCCCAATTATAATCAATCCTTGAAGTGTGGAATTTTGGGAAGGAGAGCAGGTCAATGCAGCCAATGTAAAAATACATTGAAGATTTAAAGTTTTCGATTGTGGTGTAATTGATTATCTACTCACAATCAAGACAGGCTGGGCAATCTGTCTTGCCTCGTTCCTAGTTTACACAGTGGAAAAACCAAGGCCAAAGGCACTGACCTATTTTCTGTAAGAAGAGAAAAAGCACTTTGAGCCTCTTGTACAGTTCGATTAGAATTAGCAAATATAGAGTCAGAGTTATACAGCACAGAAAGAGGCCCTTTGGCCCATCGTGTCTGCGCTGGCCATCAAGCCCTATCCTAATCCCATTTTCCAGCACTTGAAACGCCATAGCATACAAGGCTACGGACCAAGTGCTCATCTAAATGCTTCTTGAATGTTGCCTCTACCACCCTTTCAAGCAGTGAGTTCCAGATTCCAACCACCCTCTGGGTGAAAAAGTTTTTCCTCAAATCCCCTCTAAACCTCCTGCCCCTTACCTTGAAACTATGCCCCCTGGTTATTGACCCCTCTACTAAGGGGAAAAGTTCCTTTTCTATCTACCCTATCTATGCCCCTCATAATTTTGTACACCTCAATCAGGTCACCCCTCAGCCTTCTCTGCTCTAAGGAAAATAATTCCACTTGCCGCTGTTCTGCCCATCTGACCAACCCGTCTATATCGTCCTGTAGCCTGAGGCTTCCCTCCTCGCTCTTTACCACTCCACCAATTTTTGTGTCATCTGCGAACTTACTGATCATACCTCCTAAATTCATATATAAATCAATTTAATACTTGGATTGTTTTACTTTGCTTTCCTCCGCCCCCCCCCACCCCACCCAGAATTTTGCACATTTTCAGTGTTGGAAATGTAAATGCCATTTTTTAGTTAGCTGGAATTTGTGTCAAATTCTAACCAAGATTGAAAATAATTTCCTTCATGTTTCATTTTTTAATCATGTATAATAAAAACTAAGCACCCCAATAACCATTGTTAACATTAATTTTCACAGAGGACACCCTCCGTCGGGTTATGTGGCACTACCATCGTGCTAAGTGGGATAGATTGAGATCAGATCGACCTGCTCAATTCAGCATCCCATGAGGGTTGTGAGCGATCAGCAGCAGCAGCACCACAATCTGTAACCTCATGGGCCAGCATATCCCTCACTCCTCCATCGCTATCAAGCCAGATGACCAATCCTGCTTCAACAAAGAGTGCAGAAGAGCATGCTTGGGGAGTACCTGAAAATGAGCTGCCAACCTGGCGAAGCTACAACATGCAAGCTACGACTACGTGCATGCTAAACAATGAAAGCAGACTGAACTAAGCGAACCCATTACCAGTAGATAAGATCAATGCTCTGCCACATCTAGTCATGACTGTTGGTGGAAAATTAACTTAACCGAAGGAGGAGGTGAACAACCCCATCCTCAACAATGGTGGAGTCCAGCACTTGAGAGCAAAAGATGAGCTGAAGCTTTTTCAACTATCTTCAGCCAGAAGTACTGAGTGGATGATCCTTCTCAGCCTCCTCCTGAGGTCCCAACCATCACAGATAATCAGTCTTCAGCCAATTTGATTAACCCCACGGGACATTAATAAACTGCTGAATGCACTGGGCACAGCAACAGCTACAGGCCCCGACAGCATCCTGGGGATGTAGTATGGAAAACCTGTGTTCCAAAACTAGCCGAGCCACTAGTTTCAGTACAGCTACAATACTATATCGGCATGACAATGTGGAAAATTCCCCAGGTATGTCCTGCCCACAAAGAAACACAATTTTCTCCATCTTCAAGATGGCGGCGCGCACGGACGCAGCGGCTTTGTCTCCCGAGACTGAGCGTTTTCACCCTCCTTCTGAGTCTCTTCTGGACTCTGCTGATTCGGGAATTAAAGGCTGACCTACCGTACAGCCGGCAGACGCTCCTAGATATCGGGGCCGACTGCGTGCGGCTTACACTCGGCGACATCGATCTGCCTCCCGACATCGCCCGACCCCTGGGACCAGCGTGGCGTCCTTCCCCAGCCGGAAGTCAGCACAGACCGCGCAGGGAACGCAAGCAGAAGCGGGGTAAGAGAGCAGGTATCCAAAACAGGCTGAAGAGGGCCCCACACAAACCCTCCCTCCCAAGTATTTTCCTGGCCAACGTCAGGTCACTGGAGAACAAAATGGATGAGATCAAACTGGATCTCTCCACACAGAAAAGGACAAAGGAATGCTGCGCCATGATCTTCACAGAGACCTGGCTGAACAACGGCATCCCTGACACCACCATCCAACTAGAAGGACGCACGGTCTTCCGCGCCGACAGAACTGTAGACTCCGGTAAGAGCAAGGGAGGCGGTTTGTGCATTTACACTAACAATGCCTGGTGCACTAACACTGATATAATTGATAGATCCTGCTCGGCTGATTTGGAATTCCTCATGGTAAGGTGCAGACCCTTCTACCTGCCTCGGGAATTCACGGCTGTTATCATCACTGCGGTCTACATCCCACCACATGCTAATGCCAAACTAGCACTGAAGGACCTCTACAGGGCCATCGGCGAACAACAAACTGCGCACCCAGACGGAGCTTTTATCGTCGCGGGGGACTTCAATCACATAAACCTAAAAACTGTACTACCGAAATTCCACCAGAATGTCTCCTGCCCCACAAGAGGGGAGAACACACTGGATCAAGTCTACACGAGCATTGTAGACGCTTATAAGGCCATTCCCTGCCCCCACCTTGGGAAGTCTGACCACCTCTCCCTGTTTCTAGCCCCGGCATACAAACCGCTCATCAAAAGAGGGAGACCATCAGTGAGAGCAGTGAAAGTATGGCCAGAGGGGGCAGTATCGGAGCTTCAGGACTGCTTCGAACGCACTGACTGGGGCATGTTTGCCCATAATGACATCGAGGAATACGCATCCACAGTGCTATTCTACATCAACAGCTGCGTCGAGGTCGTCACGACCCATACAAATATCAGGACATACCCCAACCAGAAACCCTGGATGAACGGAGAGGTCCGCTCACTGTTGAAAGCACGCGACGCAGCATTTAAATCTGGCGACGCGGCGGCTTACAGTGCAGCTAGGACCAACCTAAAAAAGGGTATCAGGACTGCCAAAAGGAAACAGACACTGCGGATAGAGGATCACTTCCACAACAACTCGGACCCCCGGCGCATGTGGCAAGGCATCCAGTCCATCACTGACTACAAAGGCAAAAACACCAGTCCCCCGGTTAGCGATGCCTCCCTTCCGGAGGAGCTTAACAACTTCTACACTCGCTTCGACAGGGACAACATGGAGCCGGCTACCAAAGCCTTGCCACCCCCGGAAGACCAGGTGCTCACTCTGTCGACCTCCGACGTAAGGGGTGTTCTACGCGGAGTGAACACACAAAAGGCTGCTGGACCGGATAGCATCCCTGGACGGGTACTCAAGGAATGTGCTGATCAGCTGGCTGATGTCTTCACCGCCATCTTCAATCTGTCATTGGCCCAGGCAGTAGTCCCTACATGCTTCAAGACCGCTACCATTATTCCTGTGCCAAAACAAACGGCTGTGACGTGCCTGAACGACTATCGACCTGTCGCACTCACACCCATCATAATGAAGTGTTTCGAGAGACTGGTCTTAGCCCACATCAAAGCCAGTGTTCCTGCCTCCCTTGACCAACACCAGTTTGCCTATCGTGCAAACAGATCAACGGAGGATGCAATCACAACTGCTCTACACTCGGCACTGAATCACCTAGATGGTAAGGAGACCTACATCAGAATGCTGTTTATAGACTACAGCTCAGCATTCAACACTTGTCCCCAACAAGCTGGCCACCAAACTCTTGGCCTGAACACTTCCCTCTGCAACTGGACCCTGGACTTCCTAACAAACAGACCCCAGTCTGTCAAATTAGGTAACCACACCTCCCCCCACCCCCCCTGACCCTGAACACGGGGGCCCCACAAGGATGTGTGCTGAGCCCCCTCCTCTACTCCCTCTTCACCCACGACTGTGTGGCTGTTAATGGTTCCAACACCATCATCAAGTTTGTGGATGACACCACGGTAGTCGGCCAGATCACCAACAATGATGAGTCAGCCTACAGGGAGGAGGTCCAGCATCTCGTGAAGTGGTCCGCCGATAACAACCTGGCCCTTAACACCAAGAAAACAAAAGAACATCATTGTGGACTTCAGGAAGTCCAAAGGCGGAAGTCACACCCCCATCCACATCAATGGGGCTGTGGTGGAAAGGGTGGACAGCTTTAAGTTCCTCGGAGTCCACATCACGGAAGACCTCTCCTGGTCCCTCAACACCTCCTCTCTGGTGAAGAAGGCCCAGCAGCGCCTATATTTCTTAAGGAGGCTGAAGGGATGTAATCTGTCACCCCTGATCCTCTCTAACTTTTACCGCTGCACTATAGAGAGCATCCTGACAAACTGTATCACAGTATGGTATGGCAGCTGTAGCTACTATGACCGGAAAGCCCTGCAGCGGGTAGTCAAAACTGCCCAACGCATTACCGGCACCCGGCTACCGACCATAGAGCACATATACCAGAAACGCTGTCTACGGAGGTCACGGTCCATCATCAAAGACCCTACCCACCCCAGCCACAGCCTGTTCGCCCTCCTACCATCTGGGAGATGCTACAGATGCATTCGCACCCGTACGACCAGATTTAGGAACAGCTTCTTTCCCAGGGCTGTCATCCTACTGAACTCCACAAATAAACTCTAAAGCCTGCACATCTGCCAATGCACTTTATTATGGTCATATTTATGTTAATATACTACAAGCCAAATGTATGTTGAATGTTTAAATGTCTTAATCCAAATGTACACTCTCGGGAGCCGCAAGCCTACATTTCGTTGTACTGCACTTGTGCACTAACAATGACAATAAAAGTTGATTTGATTTTGATTTGATTTGATTTGATTTAAACATTGGGAAGACCAAAGCCATCGTCTTTGGCCCCCGCCACAAACTCTGTACCCTTGTCACCGATTCCATCCCCCTCCCTAGCCAGTGTCAGGTTGCAGCCAACTGTTTGCAACCTCAGCATCCCATTTTTGTGTGTGTGAGAGAGAAAGATGTGTTATGGAAGCTGTAGTTTTTAGCCTCTCCACTATAGGATTATAATATCCAGAGTGCATTGATATTCACATCACAGGACTGCCAGGTAAAACATTTTTACAAATAGTCACAGCGAAAAAGAGCTTCAAAAATGGAAAGGTTTAATTCTGATATTAAATCTGATTCATGATTCTAAGGATTAATCCCTCAGGACTAGCATTTTTTTTGATGGAGGAAAAAGTCTGGAGCCACTGGCAGAAATGAGGACTAGGTAGTTTAATTACCTCTTCTGAAAGGAAATAGGCCTGGCTTGGAAACTCATCTATATTAGTTTGAGACAATGGGAAGATGGTTAACATATCCTACCAGTGATACTCAGATATGTAATATCTGCACAGCAGGAGCTGGGCTGAACATATATAGATGCTGTGGGTGGGGGAGATTTCTGGGACAAGGTAGGGGGAGAGACAGTTTAATTTCCTTAAGTGTAGTGCTGACTAGACTCTGGGAGAATGCTAGTCAGAAAATTATATTTAACTCACTAAGAGGGGAAGTGTGGCTTGCTTTGTTATTTTTAAAGTTCCAAGGAGCATTACAAAATCAATTAAAATTCATGCTAATTATTGTTCACATATTACATATTAAAAAAGTCAGCTTGTTGATTTAAATGGCCTCATCTCACTACAGTGTTCATCTGTCCACCTTTCCAAAGATAGAGGAAACACATTTGGGAGCTCGTGAGTTAACAGTATCCAGTTCACAGAACAGAGTTTTCATCATTTTGATTTCCGGGTCATCCTGTTGTATGACTAGATATTGTCCAGTAAAGTTAAACTCCTGATAATAAGGTAATGTAAGGGGATCCTCTCACGGGTCAGACTGGTGACACTGAACCCAAGTTGAAAATTGGTGGCTAGTTGCCTGGGATACTGATTTGCACTGGTGGCATAAAAGTGATTTAAAATATTTATAATTTAAAACCGAGGCAGAGATATTTTAAAACGCCTTCCATATCAAAAGAGGCAGAATTTGAAATTGTTCGTTTAGTGGCTGAAGAAAAAGTAAAAGGGAGAGTTTCAGCTTAAAGAGCACAAATTTCAACTAGAGTTGGAGTGACACAGACAGGAAGAAGAGCAACACAGATTTGGGGCCAACAACGAGAAAAGTGCATCGACAGCGAGTCCAGTAAGTGAGGTTTGCCCATAATCTTAAAAAGAAAAGAAAGACTTGCATTTATATAGTGCCTTTCACAACCTCAGGATGTCCCAAACCGCTTTACAGCCAATGAAGTACTTTTGAAGTGTGGTCACTGTTGTAATCCATGACATTGTGGATGATCACACTGACATCATGGCATTGATGGAGGCATGTTTGAGGGGTGATGACACCTTTCCCTTTAATGAAGCTTCCACACCTGACTATACTTTCCACCATTTGTCCCGCTCAAACCGCTGCGACAGTTTATCTTTAAATCACACCTTACTATGTCTCCCTACTCCTCTGGCAACACCTCCTCCTTTGAGCATCTCACCTTGTTCCACCCCTCATGTTTCTCTTTTAAAATCCTTGTTCTGTACCGCCCACCCAAATACCACACCAATTTTCTCACTGAGATATCTTCTCTGCTTTCCTCCCTCTGCCTCTGCACCGAGCAACTTCTCATCCTCGGTGATTTCAACCTCCACCTCAACTCTTCTTGCTCCCTCTCCTCTGAGTTCACTGCCCTCCTTTCCTCCCTTAATCTCTCCCTCCATGTAAACTCATCCACTCATATACATGATCACCCCCTCAATCTTGTCATCTCACGTGGCCTCGCTATCCCCACCGTAACTATAGTAATCTGGGAGGTAATGTTTAAGTTATCCACCAGATGGAGCCAAATATTAAGGGATCACATTCACCAGTGTTTAAGGTAATAGGTCATGTAGTCAATGTCCTGGTACACCAGTTATTAAAGTAATGTGGCATTGCATTATGGGTATGACTCAGAGGTGAATCCTCCATCTTGCCATCGTGCAGTAAGAAATTGTGTGTTTTGCTTGCAGCCTGTAAGAGATGTTTCTCTGCTACACCGGGTAATTAAACAGTTGGGTTTTGTTCCTAAGATCTCGCTTCTCTCAGTTTCTGACCTTACCACTCGGATATCATATATTGGCGACGAGGATCAACAGATCACATCTTGAAGAAGAAAAAAAAAGAAAGAGCACTGAATAGAGGATCATGGCTGCTACGGTAGGAAAGATCTCTACTTTTGATGTTCAGACACAGACCTGGGATGAGTACTGCGAGTTGCTGATGCATTTTTTTGAAGCAAATGATATAAATGATGTCGGAAAAAGGAAAGCTATTTTGCTCACTTCCGTGGGAAGTCAGACGTATAGTTTAATGAGAAACTTATACAGTCCTGCAAAGCCGGGAGACAGTACATTTGCTGAATTAGTGGCCTTGCTAAAGGAACATTTCAATCCCAGACCGAATGAGATTGTACAGCGTTTCAAATTTAATTCACGGAACAGAAAACCGGGAGAGACTGTATTAGATTATGTAGCGGTGTTGAGAAAATTGGCTCATGATTGCAATTAAGGCAACAACCTGAAAGACATAATAATTTAACTTTATTGTCATTGTACAATGCACAAGTACATGAACAACGAAATGTGATCTTGCAAGCTCCCATGAGTCCAGTACAAATAACATTAAACATAAATAGCACCATCCTGGGAGAAGCAAAGCTGCTGCGTCTGTGCGCGCCGCCATTCCATTTCCACCATTCCTCCTGTCCGACAATCTTCAGCCCAACGCCCGGGCCTGCTCACCAGCCGCCCCTCCCGGGGCTCCTTCCGTGACCTTCTGACCAACCGCCCCTCCTCGGGGCTCCTTCCGTGACCTTCTGCACCTGGTCTTCCCTAATGGTCACCCCTCCAGGTACTAACCAGGCCTGGCTCTGACTTAGCTTCCAAGCCTTGCCAGTGACCCTGTCCCTAGTCCCAGGAACAGGGCTGAGAAATAGGCTGGTTTGCGGGATAATGGATGATTGAATGCAGCAGAGATTATTGTCCGAGACTGGGCTTACATATGAAAAAGCGTTGGAACTTGCTCAAGCCATAGAGACAGCGAACCGCGATGTAAAAGAAATACAGGGTTCAGACTGGGCTACTACAGAGCAACTTGCAGGTCCGGTTGTTGTGCACAAGTTAAATATGCATCAGAAACCACAACGTGAGCATGTAAAGGCATGTTATAGATGCAATGGCGGTCACCTGGCGAAGGAATGCAGGTTTCTGGAGGAAAAGTGCCACAAGTGTGGGGAAAAAGGGACACATAAAACGTGCATGCAGGGCAAAAGCAATCGTGGAGGAATCCAAACCAAAAGGGGGAGGAAAGCAAAACCCAGGAAGAGAAGTGAAAAAACAGGGAGCACATCACATCAGCGGAGAAGCTGAGAAAGAAGACGACATGTTCATAATGCATAGTATGGTAGAGAACATTCCAAAAGTGGATCCTATCACTTTGCAACTGACAATAGATGACTCTATGGTCAACTTTGAAGTGGATACAGGATGCGGGGTGACCATAATGAACAGGGAGGAGTACTCAAAATTGTGGAACCGTGCAAAAGTTCCAGAGTTAAAGTCTTGCTCTATGCAGCTTAAAACATATACCGGTGAACGAGTGGTGACATTGGGTACCGCTACTGTAACTGTGCAACACAGGGACACCGTGGAACAGCTACCTGTAGTTGTAGTATTGGGTTGTGGACCAAACTTGTTAGGTCGGGGCTGGATACAAGAACTTAAATTAGATTGGGGAGCAATAAATCAAATAGAGGGAGGCAAACAATTGTCTTTGCAAGAAGTGTTGATTGAACATGAGAACGTGTTCAAGGAAGAACTTGGCACATTTAACGGCCCCCCAGCTAAGATTTATGTAGACAAGGAGGCACTGCCAAGGTTTTCTAAACAATGACCTGTGCCGTATGCCATGAAACCGAAGGTAGAGGCTGAGCTTGACTGTCTTTTGAGAGAGAACATTCTGGAACCCATGAAATGTTCAGAATGGGCAGCTCCCATTGTACCTGTTTTAAAACCGGACAATTCGGTAAGACTCTGTGGAGATTATAAATTGACAGTAAATAGGGTGTCTAAACTAGAACAGTATCCTATTCCTAAAACAGAGGATCTCTTTGCGAACCTGGCTGGAGGGAAGAAATTCACGAAGCTGGATATGAGTCATGCATACTTGCAGATTACACTAGATGAGGAATCAAAGAAGTATGTAACCATAAATACACACAAGGGTTTGTTTACCTATAACCGCTTACCATTCGGTGTCTCATCTAGTCCAGCTATTTTCCAGAGGACTATCGAGGGTGTACTGCAAGGGATCCCACATGTTTCAATCTATCTGGATGACATTCTGGTGACGGGAAGAACTGACCAGGAGCATCTGAGCACTCTGAGGGAGGTACTACAAAGATTGGATAAGGCTGGGTTACGGCTCAAGAGGAGTAAGTGCACTTTCCTGGGGAATGAGGCTGTGTTCCTGGGACACAGAGTGGATGCCACCGGGCTCCATCCAATCAAGGAGAAGGTACAAGCACTGCAGGAGGCCCCAGCTCCTACCAATGTGACTGAGTTAAAAGCTTACCTGGGACTGCTAAACTATTATAACAGATTTTTACCAAACTTGTCAACAGTGTTAGCACCTCTTCACAAACTTCTGCGTAAGGAGACACAGTGGCAGTGGGAAGAGGAACAGAGGGTTTCATTTGAACAGTCCAAGAAACTGATGCTGTCCTCGGATGTGCTGGTTCACTACAATGCAGAGAAAGACATCATTCTCTCTTGTGATGCTTCATCTTACGGGGTGGGGGCGGTTCTTTCACAAAGCTTGGAAGACCTATAAGGTTTATGTCTCGAACTCTGACACCAGCGGAAAAAAACTATTCCCAGTTAGATAAAGAGGGATTAGCAGTAATGTTTGGGTTACAGAGGTTTCACATGTACATATATGGCAGGAAATTCACCATATGCACTGATCATAAACCTCTTCTATCTCTTTTTAATGAAATGAAAGCAGTACCACAGATGGTGTCACCCCGGATCCAGAGGTGGGCAGTGACGTTGAGGGCATATGAGTATGTCATCGTTTACAAGGCGGGCAAGTACCATGGGAACGCAGATGCCTTGAGCTGTCTTCCACTGCCAGGTACACCTATCCATGCAGCTCCAGAGGACAGAGTTTTGATGTTGGAGGACATGGACACGGCAATTGTGACCGCAGAACAAGTAAGGACATGGACCGGTAAAGATCCAGGACTGTCTAGAGTCTGAGAATATGTAATGAGGGGTTGGCCACAGCATCCGGAAGGGACTGATTTCACACCTTACAGTGTCAGGAAGACAGAGCTGAGTGTGCAGGATGGTTGCGTGTTGTGGGGAGCACGAGTGATTATTCCACAGCCAGCACGACAGTCTATCCTAGGGCAACTACATCAGTGTCATCCTGGAGTTTCGCGTATGAAAGCCTTGGCAAGGAGTTACTTGTGGTGGCCAAAGCTAGATGAGGAGATAGAAAATCTAGTCAAGACATGCAGTACTTGTCAAGTACACAGGAAGGCACCAGCAGCGGCTCCTCTCCACCCCTGCGAGTGGCCGGATAAACCATGGAGAAGATTACATGTAGATTATGCAGGTCCATTCATGGGAAAGATGTTCCTCATAATCATTGATGCCCATTCCAAATGGGTGGATGTGTATCCTGTAAATTCTGCTTCATCTACTGTTACTATAGACTGCCTGCGTAGGAGTTTTAGTAATCAAGGGCTACCGGAGATCGTAGTAAGTGACAATGCCACGTGTTTTGTGAGTACAGAAACAAAAGAGTTCATGAGAAACAATGGCATAGTGCACGTGGCCTCAGCTCCATATCATCCATCTTCAAATGGACTTGCGGAGAGAGCCGTACAAACATTTAAGGAGATGATGAAAAAAAGCGCAGAAGGGAGTTTGGCAACCAAGGTGTCACGAGTTCTGTTCAGCTACAGAATAACACCTCAGTCTACTACAGGAGACTCTCCTGCTGAGCTGTTGTTAGGACGTCGACTACGCTCCACTCTTGACCTGGTTCACCCAGACCTAAAAAGGAAGGTGGCAAACCGACAAATCAAACAAAAGGAGAACCATGAGACAAGGACAAAGAGCCGCAGTCTTGGAGAAGGAGATGCGGTCCTTACCAGGAATTTCAGTTGTGGTCCAAAATGGATTCCTGGCGTCATAGACTCAATGACCGGTCCAGTATCATATACGGTCATGGTGGGAACTGGTCAGGTAGTACGCAGACATGCAGATCAGATACTGACCAGACAAGGGGAAATCGAACTGAAGGTTCCAGAGGAGATGTCGGAGGACAAGTTGGCCCCCAGTTATCCAAATGCATCGGTGGTACCACCACCACGAACAGAGCCAGTTCCACCTGGACCCCTTCATCAAGAGGAAACCATCATAGCAGAGTCAGATTCTCTGAGCACTGCTCAGGAGCAGCAGGTGGCTCTACCACAACCAAGCAGGGACTTGACTGTAAGATGTTCACCAAGGACTCACAAGCCGCCAGAGAGATTGATAACGACCTGTTAGATTCGTTCAGTATGGACTATCGTTAAAGGAGTTTCCTTATGGGACTTTTTAAGAATGTTGTTAAGAAATTAATGTTCAACTTAAGAGGGGAGGGATATAGTAATCTGGGAGGTAATGTTTAAGTTATCCACCAGATGGAGCCAAATATTAAGGGATCACATTCACCAGTGTTTAAGGTAATGGGTCATGTAGTCAATGTCCTGGTACACCAGTTATTAAGGTAATGTGGCATTGCATTATAGAGCCATAGAGTTATACAGCACGGATAGAGAACCTTCGGCTCATCGTGTCTGCGCCGGCCATCAAGCCCTGTCTAATCTAATCCCATATTCCAGCATTTGGTCCGTAGCCTTGTATGCTATGGCATTTCAAGTGCTCATCCAAATGCTTCTTAAATGTTGTGAGGGTTTCTGCCTCCACAACCCTTTCAGGCAGTGAGTTCCAGACTCCAACCACCCTCTGGGTGAAAAAGTTCTTTCTCAAATCCCCTCTAAACATCCCGCCCTTTACCTTGAATTTATGCCCCCTAGTTATTGACCCTTCTACTAAGGGAAAAAGCTCCTCAGTATCCATCCTATCTATGCCCCTCATAATTTTGTACACCTCAATCATGTCCCCCCTCAGCCTCCTCTGCTCCAAGGAAAACAAACCCAATCTGCCCAGTCTCTCTTCATAGCTGAAGCGCTCCAGCCCTGGTAACATCCTGGTGAATCTCCTCTGCACCCTCTCCAAAGCGTTCACATCCTTCCTGTAGTGTGGCGACCAGAACTGCACACAGTATTCCAGCTGTGGCCTAACCAGTGTTTTATACAGCTCCATCATAACCTCCTTGCTCTTATATTCTATGCCTCGGCAAATGAAGGCAAGTATCCCATATGCCTTTTTTACCACCTTATCCACCTGTTCCGCCGCCTTCAGGGATCTGTGTACTTGCACACCCAGATCCCTCTGACCCTCCGTCTTGCCTAGGGTCTTACCATTCATTGTGTATTGCCTTGTTAGTCCCCCCAAAGTGCATCACCTTGCACTTTTCCGGGTTAAATTCCATTTGCCACTGTTCCGCCCATCTGACCAACCCATCTATATCGTCCTGCAGACTGAGGCTACCCTCCTCGCTATTTACCACCCTACCAATTTTTGTATCATCCGCGAACTTACTGATCATACCTTTTACATTCATATCCAAGTCATTAATGTAGACCACAAACAGCAAGGGATCCAGCACCGATCCCTGTGGTACCCCACTGGCCACAGGCTTCCAGTCACAAAAACAACCTTCGACCATCACCCTCTGCCTTCTGCCACTAAGCCAGTTTTGTATCCAATGTGCCAAGGCACCCTGGATTCCATGGGCTCTTACCTTCTTGACCAGTCTCCTGTGTGGGACTTTATCGAAGGCCTTACTGAAATCCATGTATACCACATCCACTGTGTTACCCTCATCCACACACCTAGTCACACCCTCAAAAAATTCAATCAAATTAGTCAGACATGATCTTCCCTTGACAAAGCCATGTTGACTATCCCCGATTAATCCTTGCCTCTCCAAGTGAAGACTAATTTTGTCCCTCAGAATTTTTTCCAATAATTTTCCTACCACTGATGTTAGGCTCACTGGCCTGTAGTTCCCCGGTTTTTCCCTACTTCCCTTCTTGAATAATGGTACTACATTAGCGGTTCTCCAGTCCTCTGGCACATCCCCTGTGGCCAGAGAGGTCCTGAATATATGTGTTAGAGCCCCCGCAATCTCTTCCTTTGCCTCACACAGCAGCCTGGGATACATTTCGTCCGGGCCTGGGGATTTATCCATTTTTAGGCCTGCTAAAACCGCCAATACCTCCTCCCTCTCGATGTTAATATGTTCGAGCATATCACAGTCCCCCCGCCCTATTTCTATGTCTACATCGTCCTTCTCCATAGTGAAAACAGATGCAAAAAATTCATTTAGAACCCCTCCTACATCTTCCGGCTCCACACACAGATTGCCACTTTTGTCCCTAATGGGCCCTATTTTTTCCCTAGTTATCCTCTTACCCTTAATATACTTATAAAACATCTTAGGATTTTCCTTTATTTTGCTCGCCAGTGTTATTTCATGGCCCCTCCTTGATCTCCTAATTTCTTTTTTAAGTATCCCCCTGCACTTTTTGTACTCCTCTAGGGCTTCCTCCGTCTTTAGCCTTTTGTATCTGCCAAAAGCCCTCCTTTTTTTCCTAATCCATTCTCGTATATCCCCTGACATCCAAGGTTCCCTGTGGTTTTTGGAACCACCCTTGACCTTTACGGGAACATGTTGCCATTGCATGATCTCAATCTCCCTTCTGAAAGCCTCCCATTGCTCCGATGCGGGTTTTCCTACAAGTAGCTGATCCCAGTCCATTTTGGCCAGATCCTGCCTTATCCTATTAAAATCGGCCTTCCCCCAATTTAGAACCTTTATTTCCGGCCCATCCCTGTCCTTTTCCATGACCACCTTAAATCTCACCATATTATGGTCACTGTCACCAAAGTGCTCACCAATAGCACTTCTTCCACTTGGCCGGCCACATTCCCTAGAATTAGGTCCAGTACCGCCCCCTCTCTTGTAGGACTTTCTACATGCTGGCTCAAAAAGCTCTCCTGGATGCACTTTAAGAATTCTACACCCTCTGAGCCTTTCACACTCTGACTATCCCAGTTAATATTGGGGAAGTTGAAATCCCCCATTATTATTACCCTATTATTTGCACATTTCTCTGAGATTTGCCTACATATCTGTTCCTCTATCTCCCCCTGACTGTTTGGAGGCCTATAGTACACTCCCAGCAAAGTGCTTGCCCCCTTTTTGTTTTTAAGCTCCACCCATATGGCCTCATTAGAGGAACCTGCTAATATATCATCCCTCCTTACTGCAGTAATTGACTCCTTAATTAATATTGCGACACCCCCTCCTCTTATACCTCCCCCTCTGCCTCGCCTGAAGATTCTGTACCCTGGAATATTGAGCTGCCAGTCTTGCCCCTCCCTCAACCATGTCTCTGTGATAGCAACAATATCATACTCCCATGTGTTTATCAACACCTTCAGTTCATCCACCTTATTTGCAAGACTCCTTGCATTAAAATAGATGCCATCCAGCCTTGTCCTTATATATTTGCCCTGTCTACCAAGCTGACTTGTTTTTTTCTCTATAATTGGCAGCACATCACCCCCTATTTCAGCTCCCCTCTGTATCCCATCCCCCTGCCAAGTTAGTTTAAACCCCCCCCAACAGTGCTAGCAAACCTCCCCGCAAGGATATTTGTCCCGCTCTGGTTCAGGTGCGACTCAGAGGTGAATCCTCCATCTTGCCATTGTGCAGTAAGAAATTGTGTGTTTTGCTTGCAGCCTGTAAGAGATGTTTCTCTGCTACCCCGGGTAATTAAACAGTTGGGTTTTGTTCCTTATATCTCGCTTCTCTCAGTTTCTGACCTTACCACTCGGATATCACAGTAACTATCACCGATAAGGCAATCTCCGACCATTTCCTTATATCACTCTCTACCCATATTCCCCTTCCCCTTCCAACTCCACTTCCTTCTGTGTCCGCCCCTGGTAAAAATCTCCGCCCCCCACCCCCCACCCCGTCAAGTCCCTTACCACTGCATTTCTAATTCCCAACTATCTAGCCTTTGGCCTACAATTCTTCATGGCATTTCTGCAGCTATTGATTTGCTAAATCACACCCTCTTAACCATCTTTGATGCCCTTGTCCCCACTAAAATCATTACACTATCTCACCCTAGTCATTCCTCTGGTATACCCCTCATCTCTGCTCCCTTAAGTCCAAGGGACGCAGATTTGAACTTCTTTGGCGGACAACTGGTCTAACCATCCATCACCAGATATGACTAGATCATATAAAGCATTATCGGATCCTGCTCTCCATCGTTAAACCTGCCCACTATTCTAAGATCATCCAGGAAGGCAAAGATAACACCAGGTTTCTCCACCACTAACTGTCTTCTCAAACCACCCTCCCCTGCCTCCTCCTCCCTCACCTCCAAAAATAAATGCAAGGAGCTCATGTGCCTTTTTGTTAAAAAGATTGAGAACATCCGTTCAACTGCTCCGCTACTTCCCTCCTTTCCCCTAGCCCACCAGCCTTACTTCCTCCCTGTTTCCCTCTGCCCTAACCCTAAATTTGCATATTTCTCTAGCTTCTCTCCTAGCTCCCCGCTTGCCCTTTCAAAGTTCATCTTGTCTATGAGATCGACCTCCTGCTCTCTCGACCCTATTCCTACTAAATTGCTGACCACCCAACTTCCTTTCCTGGCTCCCATGTTAGCGGATACTGTTAACGGCTCTCTCTCCTCGGGTATTGTCCCCCTCTCCCTCAAATCTGCCGTCATCACCCCTCTCCTCAAAAAAACAACCTTTGACCATTCCATCCTTGCAAACTATCGCCCTATCTGCAACCTCCCTTTCTTGAACATGTTGTCGCCTCCCAAATCCATGCCTATCTTTCCCAGAACTCCTTGTTTGAATCTCTGCAATCAGGATTCTGCCCCCACCACAGGACTGAAACGGCTCTTACCAAGGCCACAAATAACATCCTAATTGACTGCGACAAAGGTCAACTATCTGTCCTCGTCTGTCTCGACCTGCCTGCAGCCTTTGACACAGTTGACCACAAAATTCTGCTCCAACGCCTCTCCATCTTTGTCCAGATGGCTGGAACTGCACTTGCCTGCCTCCATTCTTAGCTTTCCAGTCATAGCCATAGAATCACCTGCAATGGCTTCTCTTCCCGATCCTGCAACATCACCTCTGGTGTCCCCCAAGGACCCATCCTATTTCTCTTCTACATGCTGCCCCTCAGTGACATCATCCAGTGACACTGCATGAGTTTTTACATGTACGCTGATGATAGTAATAGTGTAAAGGGCAGAGAGGGGGAAACATTTCAGAAGTGTGTTCAGGAGAACTTTCTTGATCAGTATGTTTCTGGCCCCACGAGGAAGGAGGCGTTGCTGGATCTGGTTCTGGGGAATGAGGTGGGTCAAGTGGAGCAATTGTCAGTAGATGAACATTTAGGGAACAGTGATCATAGTATCATAAGGTTTAGATTAGCTATGGAAAGGGACAGGGAGTAATCTAGAGTAAAAATACTTAATTGGATGAAGGCCAATTTCAGTGGGATGAGAATGAATCTGGCCCTGGTAAATTGGAATCAAAGATTGGCAGGCAAAACTGTAATCGAACAATGGGCTGCCTTTAAAGAGGAAATAGTTCGGGTAAAGTCGAGGTACATTCCTACTAGGGGGAAAGGTAGGGCAACTGAAGTCAGAGCTTCCTTGGTGATGAAAGAGATAGAGAGTAAGATGAAGCAGATAAAGAGCGCGTATGACAGATGTCAGGTCATGAATACATCTAAGAATCAGGCTAAATATAGAAACTTCAGAGGAGAAGTGTAAAAGAAAATAAGAGGGGCAAAGAGAGGGTATGAGAATAGAATAGCGGGTAACATGAAAGGTAATCCAAAAGTCTTCTATCGGCATATAAATAATAAATGGATAGTAAGAGGAGGGGTGGGGCCAATTAGGGACCAAAAAGGAGACCTACGCATGGAGCCAGAGGGCATGGCTGAGGTGCTAAATGAGTACTTTGCATCTGTCTTCACCAAGGAAGAAGATGCAGCCATAGACATAGTGGAGGAGGAGGTAGAGGAGATACTGGATGGGATCAAAATTAATAAAGAGGGGGCACTAGAAAGGCTGGCTGATTGTTGATAAGTCACTAGGACCAGATGGGATGCATCCTAGGATGCTGAGGGAAGTGAAGGAAGAAATTGTTGAGGTACTAGCCATAATCTTTCAATCCTCCTCAGAAACGGAGGTGGTGCCAGAGGACTGGAGAATTGCAAATGTTACACCCTTTTTTGAAAAAGGGCGTAAAGATAAACCCAGCAACTACAGGCCAATCAGTTTAACCTCGGTTGGGGAAGCTTTTAGAAACAATAATCAGGGATAAAATTAACAGTCACTTGGACAGGTGTGGATTAATTAAGGAAAGCCAGCACGGATTTATTAAAGGCAAATTCTGTTTAACCAACTTGATCAAGTTTTTTGATGAGGTAACGGAAAGGGTTGATGAGGGCAATGCAGTTGACATGGTGTACATGGATTTCCAAAGGCATTCGACAAAGTGCCACATAACAGGCTTGCCAGCAAAGTTGAAGCCCATGGAATAAAAGGGACAGTGGCAACATGGATATGAAATTGGCTAAGTGACAGGAAACAGAGAGTAGTGGTGAACCCCAACCAGTCCCCATCCACCACCACCCTCCTCTGCCTGGCTGAGCTTGTTCTCATATTGAACAACTTCTCCTTTGACTCCACTCATTTCCTCCAAATTAAAGGTGTTGCTATGGGTACCCGCATGGGTCCTAGCTATGCCTGCCTTTTCGTGGGTATGTGGAACACTCTTTGTTCCAGTCCTACTCGGGTCCCCTCCCTCACCTCTTTTTCCGGTACATTGATGACTGCATTGGTGCCGTTTCCTGCTCTCGCCCTGAACTAGACAATTTCATTCACTTTGCCTCCAATTTCCACCCTTCCCTCACCTTCACTTGGTTCATCTCTGACTCTTCCCTTCCCTTCCCTTCCTCGACTTCTCCATCTCCATTTCTGGGGATAGGTTATTGACCAACATTCACTACAAGCCCACTGACTCCCACAGCTACCTGGACTACACTTCCTCCCACCCTGCCTCCTGTAAGGACTCTATTCCATTCTCCCAGTTTCTCCATCTCCGCCGCATCTGCTCCGACAATGCCACCTTCCACGGCAGTGCTTCCGACATGTCTTCCTTTTTCCTCAACCGAGGATTCCCCTCTACCATGGTTGACACGGCCCTCAACCATGTCCATTCTATCTCCTGCACTTCTGCCCTCACCCCTGCCCCTCCCTCCCGGAACCACAATAGGGTTCCCCTTGTCCTCACCTTTCACCCCACCAGCCTCCACATTCAAGGATCATTCTCCGCCATTTCCGCCACCTCCAATGTGATCCCACCACCAAACGCATCTTCCCCTCCACTCCCCTTTCAGCATTCCGCAAGGACCACTCCCTCTGAGACATCCTAGTCCACTCCTCTATCACCCCCAGCACCCCTTCCCCTTCGCCTGGCACCTTCCCATGCAAGCGCAGGAGATGCAACTCCTGCCCATATACCTCCCCCCTTCCCACTGTCCAGGGCCCCAAAGACCCCTTCCAGGTGAAACAGCGATTTACTTGTACTTCTTGCAATCTAGTATACTGTATTCGCTGCTCACGATGTGGTCTCCTCTACATTGGGGAGACCAAACGCAGATTGGGTGACCGCTTTGCGGAACACCTCTGTTCAGTCCGTAAGGGTGACCCCGAGCTTCCGGTCACCTGTCATTTCAATTCAACGCTCCATTCCCACTCGGACCTCACCGTCCTTGGCCTCTTGCATTGTTCCACGGAAGCTCAGCATAAGCTCGAGGAACAGCACCTCATCTTCCGATTAGGCACTTTACAGCCTTCGGACTCACTATCGAGTTCAACAATTTCAGATCATAACCTCGGCCCCTATCATATTTTTATATATTTTTTATCCACACTTTTGGTTTGTGACTTTTCCTTTTTTCTCTCTCTCCCCCACATGACAGCTGTCTTTCATTCTGCCAGCGCATTTCATACTTCATCTAGAGCCATCCTTTGTCTCTTTACTTGTCCTATTACCATCTCGTCTCACCTTAAATGTCTCCTTACCCCTCCCAGACCTTCCCTTTTGTTCTTTCATCCCCTGCCCCATTTCCCAGCCCCCTACTTGCTTCTTAATCTGTTTCATTTCCTGCCTTTTTTTTCTCAGTCCTGACGAAGGGTCTTCAACCTGAAACGTTGACCCTGTTTCTCTCTCCATGGATGTTGCCTGGCCTGCTGAGTTTTCCCAGCATTTTCTGTTGTTATTTCGGATTTCCAGCATCCGCAGTATTTTGCTATCTTAGTGGTGAACGGTTGTTTTTCGGACTGGAGGAAGGTATACAGTGGTCTTCCCCAGGGGTCGGTTCTAGGACCACTGCTTATCTTAATATATATTAATGACTTGGATATGGGTCTACAGGGCACAATTTCAAAATTTGCAGATGTCACAAAATTTGATAGGCAACAGTGAGGAAAATAGTGATAGACTTCAAAAGGACATAAACAGGCTGGTGGAATGGGCAGACACGTGGCAGATGAAATTTAACGCAGAAAAGTGCAAAGTGCAACATTTTGATAAAAAGAATGAAGAGAGGAAATATAAACTAAAGGGTACAATCCTAAAGGGGGTGCATGAACAGAGAGGCCTGGTATATGTGCACAAATCGTTGAAGGTGGCAGGGCAGGTTGAGAAAGCAGTTAAAAAAGCTTACGGGATCCTGGGCTTCATGAATAGAGGTATAGCGCTCGATTTTGTCAATGGGGAGCTTTTGGAGGCGGGACTCCCACTTTTTGGGTTGTAGTCCCGCCTCCATCGACTTGTGGCCAACCCACACTATTTTCCCTTGATTGACCTTGTTACGCCCGCCCAGTGGACTTAGCAGGCCAATTAAGGGACACCTGGTTACTGGTGATGTCAGCGATTGACATTTCATCTGTCAAGAGCTTTTGACAGATGAAAAATCAGCATTTGACAGCTCTGTGAAGCCGTCAAACACTGACAATCTGTCTTCTATCTTGAGTCCTCTACTCAGACTGAGTTAGAGAGCTCTCCAAACCAGAAAGCAGAGGCTGCAGCTTTTGACAGTTCAGCGGCTATTCTGCTTTCTGTGCCAGTGAGCTGAGGGACTCCCGAGACCTGAAGGAAGGAAGCCTGCAGGAGAAAGTAAAGGTAAGTAAAACTTATTAAAACACTTTACACTTACCTCACACACTTACCTCTGCACACATGCACCCATCACTCACCTGCACAAAAGACATCTCGACCCCTCCAACCCCTGCAGACCGATGGTCCGCCTCACGAACTTGCCGTGGTTCAGACCCATCGGACAGCCCACACTTCAGGGCTAAAAATAGGGATTAGGCAAAAAATTGGCACTAATCCCCTTCCCGCCTCGGGGAGGCGGCTCCCAGCACAGGTCGGGTACCCGCCTCCTGGGACATTGGCACGGAGGCGGGTTGGGGGCGGGATGGGTTCCTGCCCCTGATTCTGCAATTTTCCCACCACTCCCGCCTCCAAACCCACCTCCTCGGGGCTTGGAAAATCGAGCCCATAGAGTACAAAAGCGCGGAAAGTGTGATGAACCTGTATAAAACACTGGTTCGGCCTGAACTGGAGTATTGTCCAATTCTGGACACCGCACTTTAGGAAGGATGTGAAGGCCTTAGAAAGGGTGCAGAAAATATTTATAAGAATGATTCCAGGGATGAGGGATGTGAGTTACATGGAAAGACTGGAGAAGCTGGGGTTGTTCTCCTTAGAGCAGAGAAGATTGAGAGGAGGTTTGATAGAGGTATTCAAAATCATGAGGGGTCTGGACAGAGTAGATAGAGGGAAACTGTTCCCATTGGCAGAAAGGTCGAGAACCAGAGGACACAGATTTAAGGCGATTGGCAGAAGAACCAAAGGCAACATGAGGAAAAACGTTTTTACTCAGCGAGTGGTTAGGATCTGGAATGCAATGCCTGAAAGAGTGGTGGAGGCAGACTCAATCATGGCTTTCAAAAGGGAGTTGGATAAGTACCTGAAGGAAAAGAATTTGCACGGCTACGGGGAAAAGTCAGGGGAATGAGACTAGCTGAAGTGCTCTTGTAGAGAGCCGGCATGGGCTTGACGGGCCGAATGGCCTCCTTCCGTGCTGTAACCATTCTATGATACCCAGCTCTACCTCTCTCGAATAATTCACCATCTCTATAATGTCAGACTGACATCTAGCAGTGGATGAGTAGAAACTTCCTCCAGTTAAATATCTGGAAGACCGAAGCCATTGTCTTCGGTTCATGCCACAAACTCTGTTCCCTTGCCACCAATCCTTCTCCCTGGCAACTGTCTCAGGCTGACCAAGTCGGTTCGCAACCTTGGTGTCATATTTGATCTCGAATTAAACTTCCTACCTCATATGCGATCCATCACTAATACCGTCCATTTCCACCTTCGTAACATTGCCAGTCTCCGCCCTTGCCTCAACCTATCTGCTGTGGAAACCCTCATCCATGCCTTTATTACCTCTAGGCTTGACTATTCCAATGCACTCCTGGCCAGCCTCACTAGTTCTACTCTCCATAAACTTGAGGTCATTCAAAACTCAGCCGCCTGTATCCTGACTTGCACCAAGTCCCGTTCACCCATCTCCCCTGTGCTCGGTGACCTACATTGGCTCTCAGTTAAGCAACACTTCAATTTTAACATTCTCATCCTTGTTTTCAAATCCCTCCATGGTCTTGCCCTTTATCTCTGTAATCTCCTCCAGCCCCACAACCCCCCGAGATCTCTGCACTCCACCTATTCTGGCCTTTTGAACATTCCCAATTTGAATTGCTCCACCATTGGTGGTCATGCCTTCAGTTGCCTAGGTCCCAAGCTCTGGAATTCCCTCCCTAAATCTCTCTGCCTCTCCAATTGTACTTCCTCCTTTAAGATGCTCCTTTGACCAAGCTTTTTGTCATCTGGTCTGACATCTCCTTATATGGCTCGGTGTCAAATTTTGCTTTCTTTTTGATAATGCTCCTAAGAAGTGCCTTGGGGCGTTTTATTATGTTAAAGGTGCTGTATAAATAGAAGTTGTTGTTGTAATGTAGGAAACATGGCAGCCAATTTGAGCACAGCAAGCTCCCACAAACAACAATGTGATAATTACGAGATAATCTGTTTTGTAGTGATGTTGATTGAGGGATAAATATTGGCCAGGACACTGGTGATAACTCCCCTGCTCTTCTTTGAAATAGTGCCACGGAATCTTTTATGTCCATGTGAGAGAGCAGACAGGGCCTCGATCTAACATCTCATCCGAAAGACGGCACCTCCGACAGTGCAGAACTCCCTTGGTATTGCACTGGAGTGCTCAAGTCTCTGTGGAGCAGGGCTTGAACCCACAAACTTCTGACTCAGAGGCGAGAGTGCTACCAACTGAGCCATAGCTGACCACGATCATTTTGCTAAATTGAACCTGATTCTAAATTTTTAAGAGGGAGATGATATTGATAGTTTTATTTGACCATTTCAATTGGTAGCTTGTCACCCAGTGATATTCACATATGTAATATCAGAAGGCTCTTTCTCACTCAGCATAGCAGGATTCGGACATGTAGATGCTGTGGGTGGGGGAGGTTACGGATTCAAGGTGGTAGGTTTAATTGGCAGCCCACCTGACTAATCCCCAGACATATGGGGAGCTGTGGGAAGTTCAGAGTTCAATTCTTGGCCTCTCGTCCTGCTACATAAGGACAGAAAGTAAAAGTTTTTGGACAATTAGTAAACCACAAAGTAAGAGACACAGCTGTCTCCTTAGGGTGTTGCCATCTAGATTCAGGGAGAATGCCAATCTGTAAAGTGTATTTAGCTCACTAATGGGAAGTGTGATTTGCTTTATTTTCTATGTGGTGTTGACCATTACAAAATGAGTTAAAATTCACTGTAATCATTTCTCTGTTCATGCATTATATATTAAAGAAACTAGCTTGTTGATTTAAATAGGCCATGTCTTACTAGAGTGCTCAATTTTCCGTTTTTCTGAAAATAGGAGAAACACACATGGGCCGTGCGAGATAACAGTAGCCAGTTTACATAACAAGGGATTTTCATTGTTATGACCACTAAGTCACGCTATCATATGATTAGATATTGGACAGTAAATCAGAAGGGACATGGAAATTGTAATTGTTCACAGAAGATACGAGTGACATTAAACCTGAGGGCAGACTTGAAATTAATAGCCCTGAGATCGCGGTGTCTGTGATGGCGTACTCCCAGAGTACTCCGGAGGTACGCCTCCGACTGCAACTTCTAGGCCAATAAGTTTCATTTTTATCAGAATTTTATACATTTTAAGCTGTTAAATAACATTTCTGCGATAAAGGTGTTTGTCTTTTTATGTCACTGAGGAAGATTGATATTTGAATGCAATGCAAAAGCTTGTGACGTTCTTTCAGATATTGTGTTTCGAGTCAGTCACTTGCACCAAGGTGAATAACTAAGTGTTCAAGGTGCTGGTCATTGGAGACTTGATGGTGGGAAAAATCTCTTTAGTCTAGTGATGCACCAAAGACAGTTACTGCAAGAATTACAAATCCACCGTGAGAAATAAACAAAAGTACATAGGGCTAAAAATTCGATAGCCCCCAAAAATGGGCGCGGGTTCGCAATGTGCAATCGGTCTGGGCCCGTTGAAAGGAATGCAAGCAGCATGCAATTTTCATGCTGCCTGCTAATTACAATGATTGCAGCATTCAGCCCAGCTCTGAACACACTGCTGAGCGGCTGAATGCACAGCAGGGGGCCCAAGTTCGTGCGAGGCTAGCTCCAATTAAAGCTAGCCTCCACTCCTTAAACACAGTCTGCACCTCTTAAAGAGCAGGTGCATTCTGCCTGCAGCAACTCATGCAACTGGTTGTGGAGGCAAGGCTCATAAAAGAAGAAGAGTGAAAAATGGCTCAACTGGCCAGAGAAAGGGCTCTAAGGTTCTTGGACGCAATACTAGAGGCCTTAGTGCAGGGGGTGGAAAGGAGGAGACAGATCCTCTATCTGCAGGGAGCTAGGAGACCCTCCAGACACACAGTCAGGAGGTAGTGGAAGCAGATAGCCGACGAGGTCAATGCCACCTGTCTTGCCCCAAGGTCATGGATACAGTGCCAAAAGAACTTTAATGACCTCACACGAGTGGTCAAGGTCAGTGAATGCATCTTCAAAAGCCATATCCCACCAACTGCACCACTAGCCTCACACACTGCTCAAAGCACCACACCCCCATCACTCACCTAACAACAATCTCTATCAATCACGACTCAAATCTCACATTCATAGCTTCACCTCACCCTTACACACATACCACTGCTGCAAGCCTTACACCCACATCTCACAACTTGCATACACTGCCAACTATTCAATCATGACAGGCACATCACCCAAACACACTGCACCACACTCACTGACAGACTTCCCTCTTTCTTGCAGTAGAAGGTGGCACACAATAGGAGGCAGCAGGAATTAACGAGAAGGGGAGAGGCAAGGGAAGGTGCCTCAGAACCACAGGCAGCAGCGGCTAACTGGCGGGGGACAGGCAAGCCTGCATATCCTCAACTGGCTGGAGGAGACGGTGCTTGAATTATTGGAGGGGCCGTCACTGAGGCCATAACGAATGGCGAGGCTGAAACCACTGAAGATGCTCATACCTAATCCTCCTTCTCACATTCCACTTCCCCCTCATCCCACAATCCCACAATCTCTTCTCACCTACAAGCTGCTGATGGTGTAAGCCTGCACATCTTGCTTCCCCACTCCCCTCACCACAACCCAACCCTTGTGCCTTTCTCCTTTCAGATACCCAAGAACTCCAACCTGGCCAGACAGTGCTGGAAGAGCAAAAGGATCTCACATCTTAGATACTGGCACTGCGCGTACTTTAGAGGGTAGTATAGAGGCAGGGTCTGCACATGGTGAATCACCAGGCATGAGTGGTCTGCAGCCAGGGCAGGGGGAAAGGGTAGCACAGGTGCCAGCTCCCACAGGGCAAGGTTGCATGCAAGTTCTGCTGCACAGGACTCAGATGAGGACTTCGATGGGGTGGCCTATAGAAGAAGGGTGATGGGCATGCACACAGAAATACTTGGTGCATTGGCAGGCCTGCCAGAGAGTGTGTTGTCACTGTCAAGGAGCATGGAGGAGTCCTGCACCAACTTTGCACAGGGCTTTGAGCAGAACTTGGAGCCCATGATTTCCAGGATGGAAGTGATGGGCAACACTATTTGCGTACTTGTGGACCCAACTACGATGCTGAGTCTGATGGACGATGTCTCAGCTGAAGCGACCCAACATCTGAATGCTGCAGTGGAAGCTCAGGCTGCTCTCATGCAGGCTCAGCTTGCTCCGACGCAAGCTCAGACAGCTGCCATCATGGCTGTGTTTATCAGTGTTGATAGGGGCTTGCAGGGTGTCACAGCAGTCCAGCAATCTGTCCTCCAACAGATTACTAGAATTGGTGAGGCGACGCCCAGGGGCGCGGCAGTAGCTCCATGGCGCACGAACCTGCTGTCCTCTCTCAGGATGACAGCATTCATCCTCGCACCAGTGCCACTCCACTAGTGCCCTTGCTGTCAGCCAGCCAGCCCAGTCTGCTGCCGCCCATGCCAAGCTTGCTTCGAGGCTAACGGCGAATGCCTTTGCTTCGCTGCTGACCGCAAATTCCGGGCCAATATATTTTTATTTATCCTTATTTTATTCCCAATTTTCCCTCCTGCAGACATGTTGTAGTAAGTTCCACAGGCATCCTCAGTTCTCCAGAATTTGCTCAATGGTCATTATTCAAGTGTGAGCCTCGGAGTGTTGGCAGACCGGACTATGGAGGCATCCCACCCGAGCTTGATCCTGTCCTCAACTGGTGTTTACAAGCATGCAATTTACAGTAGGGGACATTGGATAACAATCAAGGGCAGGAGCCCTTTTCTCCTCCCTAGCCTGGGGACACAGATTCCAATTATTGTGTACCCACTGCCCAGCTTCTGTTCTGGCTGGGATCATGTAATTCAAGACAGGCCAGGAACTGAAACTAGAACCTTCCTCATTTCGGTACCACACCATGCAACAAATATACTGTGCAGCGGGGAGGGGAGGGGGCTATTTCTTAATAAATTGTTTACCACCCCCCTCCCCCAACACTCTTAGTTGCCCTGCACATTATGCCATTCTCTGAGTGAAAAGGTAGGTATGTAGGCAAGGGATTTGTCACTAATCTGTATGAACTGCACACGTTTGTGACCAGTTTTACTATGAGTCTTTGCTTTGGCAGCTTGGTTAAGATCAAAAGATTGCTGTGTACAGGAACACCAGTTTGAGTCTATATACATAGATACATACATAGAGATAGGAACAGGAGTAGGCCATTCGGCCCTTCGAGCCTGCTCCGCCATTCAATGAGATCATGGCTGATCTTCGTCTGAGATCATAGCTGATCTTACCAGTTCAGTACCCCGTCCCCGCCTTTTCTCCGTAACCCTTAATCCCCTTAGCCTTCAGAAATATATCCAATTCTCTCTTGAAAATATTTATTGAATTAGCCTTCACAGCCCTCTGTGGCAGGGAATTCCACAGGCTCACCACTCTTTGAGTGAAGAAATTCTTCCTCATCTCTGTTTTAAATGATTTGCCCGCTATTTTTAGACTGTGGCCCCTGGTTCTGTGCTCCCCGGCCATTGGAAACATTCTCTCTGAATTCAGCCTGTCCAGGCCTGCCATAATTTTATATGTTTCGATGAGATCCCCTCTCAATCTTCTAAACTCCAGTGAGTACAAGCCCAAACTATTTAATCTCTCTTCGTAGGTCATTCCCGCCATTCCAGGTATCAGCCTGGTGAATCGCCGTTGCACTCTTTCCATGGCAAGAACATCCTTCCGCAGATGGGGCGACCAAAACTGTACACAATACTCCAGATGCGGTCTCACCAGCACCTTGTACAGCTGTAGTAAGGTATCCCTATTCCTATACTCGAACCCCCTTGATATGAAGGCCAACATACCATTTGCCTTCTTAATCGCCTGTTGCACCTGCATGCTCTCCTTCAGTGACTGGTGCACAAGAACACCCAGGTCCCTCTGCACTTCCCCATCTCCCAATCTATTGCCATTTAGATAATAATCTACCCTCCTGTTTTTACCCCCAAAGTGGATAACCTCGCATTTATCCACATTATAGTGCATCTGCCACGTATCCGCCCATTCCCCCAACCTGTCCAAATCACACTGTAGCCTCCTGACATCCTCATCAGAGCCCACCCCTCCTCCTAGTTTAGTGTCGTCAGCGAATTTGGAAATATTGCATCCAATTCCCTGATCCAGATCATTTATATATATTGTGAACAGCTGGGGTCCCAGGACAGATCCTTGCGGCACCCCGCTGGTCACTGCCTGCCACTCCGAAAACGAGCCGTTTATTCCAACTCTCTGTTTTCTATCCGCCAGCCAGTTCTCTATCCACGTTAATACTTTGCCCCCAATCCCATGAGCCTTAATTTTGCATGATAATCTTTTGTGTGATAACATAAGAAATAGGAGCAGGAGTAGACCATTCGGCCCCTCGAGCCTGCTCCGCCATTCAATAAGATCATGACTGATCTTCTACCTCAATTCTACTTTCCTGCATTATCCCCATATCCCTTGATTCCCTTAATATCCAAAAATCCATTGATCTCTGTCTTAAATATACTCAACGACTGAGCCTCCACAGCAATGATGCAGCATGCTGGTGCACCAATGCAGATACAATACACCCCAGAGCATCATGTTTTGTCAATGGTCTTAGAAGTAACAAAAATTGCTTCATCAAACTTTAAATTGGAGCCAGGAAGGCTTAAAATGCTGGGCATGAAATTAACAGCTAATGCAAGTGATATCTGGAGCTGCTGGTACCTTGTCCAGGGGGAATAGACAGGAGGTTTTGAATTAATTGGCCACTCCTCCAATTTAATTATGCGTTAGAGGCCTGTATAACCTCCTAACATTTTCCCACCTAATGTACTCATCCATCATTTTACCTCCAAAACAGTATGTTCTGAGAGCTGATAACTCTCCTTAAATGAAACATCTGGATTTTTTTCTTATTACATTGACCAATGATAATATAAACTCTAACAACCCAATATTGATCAGATATGCTTTCTAAATGAATTGATATTTGTATTTGATAAAGATTTACACTTCAGAAAGAAATATATACTGTTTCACTGAAAATTAAGCATATCTGTCTTACGGAAAACGTCATAAACATTGTGATAGATCAATTTATTGGTGTATAATTCCCTATTGATATATAAATCCTGTGTGTTTTTAAGTTCATTCAACTACAACAAACCAGTTCAGCTCCATACCATACAGAGTACAGGACGCGTACAAACAGCAAACCATTTGTAATTACAGGAGTCACCTCAAGCTGGTATCTCTTATCTCGCTGTTTCTGAAAAGTCAGAATTCTTCTGTTCATATTACTGATGTTTACGGTGAAAGGAATTGGATGCTGGCTAAGATTTCTAAAGGAGCACGTCAGCTTGTTTTCATTAAATCAGTCACGCAAAGAATTGAAATAATCAATTCAGCTGGGACTGGATTATGCACGTAATATTAGACCTACACATTTATTTTCCTATGCTTTATCGTACATTCATTTTCTTGTTTAATGCAACTGTTAGCTCACAATTTTAAACACAAAGAAAGTGAACATAGAGAAAACATGGGAAAGAGCCATGGCCTATGACTTATATCAAAAAGGCTGACCTTGGTAGCTTAAAAAATAACAAAGTTGCAAGTGAGCTTTAATCAACACCATGTGTGATAAATACATTGTATACCACGGCTCCTCATCATTTATTCTGTTTATGGTGGTAATTTTCCAAGTTTACACTCCCAGTGCAGAGCCTCGCCAACTGGCAGTGCATATCAGGCATTTGGTCACACACCTCCCGCCTGTTATCAAGTAAGGAAATAAAATGATAAGGATTGTGGGTTGTCTCCTTGTGAGAATTGTGAGAAGGATTTTTTTCACAATGCCATTTGTTCTTAGTTATAACATAATTTCCATAATTTTGTGAGATGACATCTTTGTGTGTGGTTTAAAACACGATGCTTACAAGATATCAGGGTGAAAATCTGTTTGTGCCCAGTCTCTGCCCATAGCCAAATAGCTAGTCAAAAAGTCACTGACTAGGCACACACATAATGGCTACCGGGAAGAGGTACTGGAGCACCAGTGATGGCTGTGGAACAGGACCAAGCTAACGCCACTGCCTGTAGGGGAGAAAACAGAAAATACGGTTATCTGAGCAAAGTAGCATGACGATATGTACCCAAGCACAAGTTACGGCCTTCAGGAGAGAAGAGTAAGGGGAATTTTTGTTTAATAATAAAAGATTAAAAATATAACAGCAGAACTTGGCAAAAGCAAAAAGTACAAATTCGGTTGACAAAACCTGGCAGCACAAGTGGAAAAAGTGAAGTTGTGCAATAAAACTTGGGTAGTGGTATGAAAAGGCAATCCTTGTGGCAAAAGAACACTAAGGGGGAAGATGTCTTCTGTGTGCTACGTGTCCCAAAATCCTAAACCGGTTCTTTATAAATTGGTTATAGTTTTGTGAAACACGGTGCACAGAGGAAATCACTGCCCATGTATCATTTCTAGATGTCAATTTCAAGGTTCTAGCTGCACAAACCCTGGGAGCATTGTTCTCATTGTTTGCAAGGCCACTAGAATTTTTGACTTGCAACCTTTCACTTTTGGTCATGGGGTGTGGGAGCAGACAAGCTGACACTATTGTTGGTGAGAGTTGTACTCCATGAACTGTCCATCACTATAGACATGTAAGATATAAAAGGAGAAAAACAAACCGTTTTGAAAGATATAAATTGTAGGAAAGCGAAAGAATTAATTTAATTTTAAAAAAGTACACAAGATGCAAGTAGTTCTTATAAGACCTAACAATCACTGGATGGACCATCATGAGAATGCTGACCAGCACCATGGTGACATTTCTGCGCTATTTATTTATACACCTCAACGGCTTCAGTTGCAAAATTAAAAGCTGTTATAAAGCTACAGTGGTAATAATGACCCTACCTAATCTCACGTGGCTCCAGCTGGGGTAGTTCGCACTTCCTTGTTATGACACGCTGTCATGGTGTTTGTCAGTATTGTCAGAATGATGTATCGAACGTTGATTTTGTCTTATAAGTTGCACTTTTGTTTTGTTTGCATTTTATTTATTTTCACTGGTTTTGCCTATGGATGTCGGAAGTGCAGCGTGAGGGGCTGGCAGCATCCTTTTGGATAATGGCAGCAGCTAGTTTGTGAATGATGCTGATGGACTCCAAAAGCCTGCTGGCATCAGTAGGATGCTGGCAGCGGTCTCTGAGAAGCTAGAGGTATCTTTGTTGGCACTGGCAGCTGTGTAAATGTTGGTGGCATAAATTTCGAAAGCCTTACAGAATCCTGTGGATGTTGGTGACAGATTCCAAGAGGTAGGAGTTGTCCGTGTCGTAACAATTGCACAAGGGTAGCAGCATAATCCTGAATGTTGACTGGACTCTCATTGGTGGCCTTGGGAAGATCAAAGGCTTGCTAAAGGTCAAAGATACTTTATTGTGTACGTGATTGTAATGTATATGAGTGTATTATTCCGAGAATAACCAATACACAGGAGTGGATATGAAGCAGTAATCTCATGAAGAATTTCAGATTATATCATAAACCACGAGGACAAACCTCAAATGACTTTTAATGGGTATCTTAACTCTTGATGAGATGGTTTTGAAATCACGCCAAGTTATTATTTCTATAACATATAAGGGCCAATTCTCCTACTCCACCCCACAGCCAGGCATAAATCAGGCTGCGCGCCTGAATGGAATGCACCTGAACCTGTCTGTATTTTTGGTTTCTGATGATTTGCCTTGAAGACCTGCAGCAGCTTAAAAGGAAGCTTGCTGTTTGGAATGTTGGCGGCACTGTCCTCCCTATCCAGGGAGAAGCAAGTGCAACTCATGAGGAACCTCCTCCTTCTATGAGATAGCCATCAGGTTAACAGGGCGGTGGGGCAGCGTTTATCAGGAGGTAGTAGACTCCATTAATGCCAGGAGCAATGTGCAGAGAATATGGCTGCAGTGTTGCAAAAATTTTAATGATGCCACCGGGAGAAATGAGGTGGAAGCCAGCAACATCATCTCATAATTATGTACTGTACCAACTATTACTATCATGAATTGTTCCTTTTCACCCATGCATTTATTCACTGTGACTTTGCCTTCCCATGGGCACCCATTAAGCTGCACTGTGCATTGTTGAGCACCATTCCCTTCAGTAGAAGGCTGCGCAGGATAACCAACTGACAGCTCTTTGCATGCATGACTAGCACTTGCATGCTGCATGTTTTTATCTTCACAATACCTCTGACCCTTTTTGAGTACCAGGCCCTCCAAAACCAAGCTGGACTTGGACAAGAAATTGAAAAGCAGGATACATCCTATTCAGTTACAATGAAAGCTTGCACAAACCAGCAGCTCCATGCCAACTGTTTCATGAAGGCTATTTGGCAATCAGTTATTTGGGGGGCATGTGACTAATACTTTTTCTCTTTCCATGTCTGCACATAAGACAGAAGAAGCTCTCTCAGGTCCCTTAGAACTGGATTCACAAGTACCTCAGATGGCACCCCAAAACTCAATCTCACTCTGCAAAGCAACAGAACACATCCATCCAACCTCCTGGGGATTTAGATAATACGCTTGAGGGCAGCACATTAGTTGATCCATGGAGCACAATATGTAGAAGCAGGTAGAGCTGGCCCACGGGGAGTAGGAAGGCATTTATATTTTGAGAAAAAAAATTGGTTCTGGGATGGATAATGGATAAATTACAGGAATAAAAATAAATTCTGCATGCCACGTGACTCATTCTTACTGCTGGATATCAGGAAACACTGTTCTTGTATGTATTGATAATGACATTTACAACAGTAGTGTTATTTTTCAATAAAAATCATTTTTCTGTAATGTGGGAAGACCACACATTTTATTGTCCAGTAAAATCCCATCACTGTCCTATAAAAATTCCCTCTCCCTATACATGATGTAAAACAGCATTAAAAACACAATCACTTTAACAGTGATGGGCTATCGGCAGTAAAGGAAATGGTCCTGTCACTGACAAAAGGAAAAGCACCAACAAAAAACCCAACCTAGATAGCTCACCAAAGGTAAAACAGAACAAATGGAAATCTATTTACAGTATTATAACCAGAAGGCTAGAGCCTTGTTCAAGGATGTAACACTTCCCAACCATCATTAATTATTATCTATGTTAGACACACCCTGCCATCCAATACTCCATATTAAGTATTGTGTCTACATTATCTTACAGCTTAAATTATCTTTGTTGAGACCAAAATTCTGCTTCTGGAACAAGTTATTTATTTGCCTCACTGAAGGCGGTACGATGTTATCATTGTGTCACTTTAGGTCACATTTTCTTCTGGTTAAAGCGCAAGACTTCCTTCTAACATTATAGTTAAAGGTTGCAACAGCTTTGATAGCAGCCAAAGCAAGGCTGAAAGATATTAAAAGCATTTAACTGGAGTAATTTTCTTGTGTGGCACTTGTATGTCAGAGAAAAGGGAACCTGTGATTGTAAAGAGTGGCAGAATTCCATTTTTTGGTGTTGATAAAAGCAGTACTGAAGGAACCAGTTCCACTTGAGCTAAGAAAGAAATGAGAGGTTCCCTTATTTGGTAAGTAATTCATGCCTTTGTCATTCCAATATTTCTTTTGCTTTTTGACCTCTATTTGCAATTGCATCATGGCATGAAATTATGTAACAAACAGATTTTTGTTTAAGTAACATGTAGGGAAGGTGCTCAGTGGCAAACTGTTGAACAGAGAATTAGTGAGATAAGTAGACGATAGGTAGGATGTAGAACACCCTACCAGAAACAGTGGTGGAGGCAGGATCCATAACAGCTTTTCAAAAGGAAGTGAATAAATACTTGAAAAAGCAACATTTTAAAACAGAAGAGAAATGGGACTAAATAAATCTATAAAAGAGCTGGTATAGATATGACAGGCCAAATATCCTCATTCCTGCTGTAAAAATTCTATGGTCTCAAAATTCCTGGCGGCCCACTCCAATGATGTAAGTGCGGGAGAGCGGAATCCTCACCCGACCTTCACTGTAAAGGTCTCTACTTCAGCAGTTGTAAGGTTTAGTTATGCAGTCAAACCTTTCCATCCTAGAGGTGTTAGACCTAAAAGCCAGCATTAAAAGCCGCCAACTGTTCCTTTATTACAGCAAAATGGTTGGTGAAGCAGACCAAACAGTGCTACCGCTGCTCTAAAGGGATTTCTGGACTACGGAGAAGAAAAAGCAGCCACAAATTTTACTCCAGATTGCCATCCTATGACCTCCTGATGGAAATATTCATGTTGTAGGATTTGCAAAATTTCTACATTTTCCCAAAGGTTATTATTAACAAAAGGGACCCTGCGTGGACATTTTAATTAAAAAGGGTACCCAAGATGGCATCCGCGCCTCGTGGCAGAAAGCCTGTGAGGTTTTAAAAACTGGGACTCTGCGGCACAGGCAGCTTGTGGAGAAATCGAAACCAAAGCTGCAGTTTCTGTGAAGAGAGACTTTGCATTTTGAAAACCAGACAGGCCTTTGAATTATGTATTAAGCCAAATCGGAGACAGATCAAGACCAGTTTGGCCTATACTTAAGGCCATCAAGCAGTTTGCATAAATAATCGGGAACAGCTTAAGGAAGCCATCGAGGCTGGACAGGCCCATTAAGAAGTATTAATAACAAAACAAGTCAATTATCAGGCCAGTAGATGTGATTACCGGCCCTCTAAAAACAGTTAGTGTAGATTGCTACCATTATTTAAACTAGCCTGCCAAGATTGGGACAAAGAACTAACCTGATTTGGCATGCAGATATAGGCCGTCCGAAGGAGTATAATTGTAGGCCCACTGGCAACCTTCTCGCTCTGCTCTCTGCCCTTGCTCCCGGCTCCTGCTCTGGCCCCTCGCCCTCGTGGCTACTGCTCTTTCCCTGTCCCACGCTTACCGCCCGGCCACTGCCCGTGCCTTCCCCATTCCATCAGGGACGCCCGGCATTGCGCCAGGCAGACACGGACAAACCAGGCCAGGCCAGGCGGGACGCGACGAGGCGAGGTGGTGAAGAAGACGATTGAAGAAAAGCTTCGAATAATCGGGCCTTCAGTCCAGCTGACCTGCGACTATCTTCCTGCAAACTCAAACTGTCGGCCGAGGAAGAGGAACCATCATCCCTGCGAGGTAAAGTACCCAAGCAGAGACTTTAACTTTGGGGTACTCGTACCTGGACAACGCTCTTGCAGCACCCGGAGACCGCGTGACGACGGCAGGTTCCAGAGAGCACAAAGAGCGAACCCCAAGCCCCACCGCTGTTTTGAATTCAGCAGATCTTTGATTGGTGAGCATGAATTCTGGCCCCTCATAGCTTAATCTAGTTAGGTATAGGGGGTGGGATAAGGATAAGGGGATTGTTAAAATAGTTGTTTACCCTCGATGTACCGTGTGTTCCCCATCCCCTGTATAAGTATAGTTATGTGTATTTGCCTGTAATTTTATACTACAGGTAGACTATCCTTTATCCGAAAACCTTGGGACCAGCTGTGTTTCGGTTTTCGGAATTTTTCAGATTTCAGAAGGTTTTCATCTCCGTATCTGACAACAAACACTGTTGCTTAGCAACAGCTTGTAAACACTTGGGCCCTGCCTTGGAAGCATCTCTGAAGCTGTTGCTAAGCTACAGAGACTCTTTCCACAGCCTGACTGTTTAAAAAAATGCTAGGGGAAGAAAAAAAATGCTAGGGGAAGAAAAAAAACCCAACAAAACGGCTGCTGATTTCTGCTGTTAGATCGAGGTTTCCGGCTCCCCCTGCTCCGTATCTGAATTCCTTGACTTAGCGGGGGTCTGGGGCTCGACTGCCGCCGCCAGTTGTGGGAAAGCCGGATATCGGCTGACTCCTACACTAAGCTGGCCCGCAAATCAGGTCGGGGGGGGGAGGAAGAAAAGACTATTGGACGGGCCGCTGCAGCTATCGGACGGGCCGCTGTATTGTTGGGTTCACTCTCCCGGTACCTCCTTCACACTGCCCGGCTCGGCCTGCAATCTCCTACCCAGGAGGGAACTCTGTGACCCTCTGCCCTGCTCACAGGGAAAGGCAGAGCTCCCGGACCACTCCTGTCATGTTTGGCGCCACTCGGGTCATGTCGTGCGCACGACTTACGCTCCATGAAAAAACTTTCGGTTTTTAGAGGTTTTCGGTTTTCGGAAGTGCAGATAAAGGATAGTCTACCTGTAGTAACTTCTTGTAAGACTGTGTTATTTTTCTGTTTAATAAAATCTTGAGTTTTGCTTACATCCAACCACCTGTCTACTCAAGTCTTTTCTGTATCGCCGCCTGTACCTAAGTCCGGTGTCTAGAACCCAGGGGCGTGGGAGCGATTCGAACCGCTCACAAACAGTCAGAGGAATAACTGACTGGGCGCATGCGCCAACCACCCCACACCACCCCCCACAATGTGTAGATGTTAGGTGAGCATAGAATCAAGGTCTGCAATGGTGTCCGACATGGATATTTATCAATCTCCTCCTCTTCCTTCTCCCTCCCCCCACACCTACATGTACTTTCCTGTTCACACTCACACATGAAGAATAGCCATTTATGAAATAGCAGGGCTGTTGATGCATGTGAAATTGCACCCCAAATGAATCAATGGCTTCAAAAAAGGAAGGAAATAAGATGAGAAAATTGGAGGAAAGGAATTTTTAAAAAAGTAGCTCAAAAACCATTGCATTTTATGAGATATGCAAAATGATGCCAATCAGCATATTCTCTTAAAGATATACCCTATAAATGGGAGGCTAACAGTATACATCACATGAAAATTCGGACTATATAACATTTGTAGAAATCCAAAAATAAAATTAGGCTTGCTTAATATGTGGCCTTCTCATAAAGTTCCCCATTGCAGTAACTTCCTAATCTGTTAACTATAAGATGTGCTAATATTCTTGCTCTGAATATAGAGGTTGAATTTCCAGGGTGGTTCTTCTATTTATCCTTCATAACTTCGGTGGAAGAGCTGCGGAAACCCTGGGTAAATGGTATAAATTCCGCCGAAGTTATGGTGAATGAATGGGAGAATCCTGTGGAGATTCACTCTGATAGTTTCCATAACTTGTTTTTTGTTCAGTCCAGGAGGTCACTTATCCCCCAGCTTTCAATTCTGATGGAAAAATCTACACCGGAAACATTAAAACCTATCCTTTCTCTTTACAGATTAGTGCATCCCTTGTGCCATTGTGCATGGATAGTCAGGGATATGGAGAATACCTGTGATGTTTATCTGTAAACCTGGCTTGAAAAGGCTTTCTTCATTGGTGACCTGGTGATGCCTGCATCATTTAACATTGATACTGATGAGTATTTATTTTAAACAATACAGGTTTTCCAGCTTACTCCTGAGATATTAATAATATATTTTGTGGTCTGATTTTTTACAAATGTTGATGGAAGTGAGAATGTAGGTGTACCAGAGAAGGAAGTGGAACAATTATTGGAAATAACTGTAGAAAAGGAATTGATTCTGGAACTATTAGCAGAACTCAAGATAGATACGTCACCAGGCCTTGATGGCATGTACCCTAGACTGTTGAAGGAAGTCAGAGAGGAGGTAGCAGAGGCATTAATCACAAATTTAAAATCCTCAAGTTTGCAAGTTGAGCCTGGAGACTAGCCAACATAATACCTTTGTTCAAGAAGGGAAGCTGTAAACCAGTTCTTACGGCCTGCAATTCTGATTTTGTTTTTGGTGCAAAAGTGGTGTAGTTCTGGTATAGGTTACTGGAATTTGCCCTGTAAGTCAGACAACCCAGAGCTATACCTGTTCTACAATACACACTACATTTCAGTGGAACTGGCTGCTAGCAGAAGATATGCCCACCTGAACCTACTTTGCTGCAGTGGTAATAGTTCCAATATCTCAAGGCCTAGAAATTCGGTGGAGCCCCAAACGGGGTGCCAAGCTCGCCTGGGCGCCGGAATTACCGCTGCGATCGGAGCCGTTGCGCCCGCCGGAAATTCAGCTTGAGCGCCCCAAGAGGGACGCGGGGCGCTGCTCGAGGCACCCCGCGTCCCTCTTGGGGCGCTGAAACTGAATATCGCAGTGCGCTGCGGTACTGCAGGCCTTCCTCCCCTTCTTAAGGGGGAGGGGCCTGCACCAGCGCGATGACCGATCGCGAGTGCCGGCAAAAGAGCCCGGCACCGAGGAGAAGTGCCGGGCACTCTGGACACAGCCGGCACTGCCCGGGGGGGGGGGGGGGGATCAGGAGACCGGGGAGGGAGGTGCTGGCAGGCGGCCACCGAAAAAAATGGCCGCCCCGCACCTCCACCTTAATTTGCGCCAGTACCGCCACAGGTAGGCCCCATGAACCGGGCGCGATTTGCAAATGGCGTTACAGAGGCGGGCGCTACCAAATATCGTGATCGGGGCGGTAGCGGGGCACTGCACACACCGATGACGTCATTGGTGGCGGCGCAGCACTACAGGCTAACGCCGCCATTAGCGCCCCGCTAAATATCGCGGGAGGCGTGGCCAGTGGCGCTAAAGCCACTGAGTGCCCTCTTTAGGCGCTAACTGGTGGCGCAGCCCACCGAATTTCTAGGCCCAAGTGTTTTATGGCAACTATAGTTTCCAATTCCTGGTAACATCTACTGAATCTGCGCCGTACACTGTAGTTTTAAATCCTTTCTATAATAAGCTGCCTGTGCACAGTACTTTGTGGCCTAACCATGAACAAATACTGGGATGTTTGTGATGTACCTCTGTTATCTCTACTGCTATGTCTGAATTCTGATTCTAATCCACATTTCCCAAAAGCTGCATGCTATGGACGTAATCTCTTCTGGCCTGAATTTTAATCAATACAATCATTTTAGCACCAAAATTCTTCTGTGGTCTAATAGTCAGAAATCCAAAACATCACACTGCCCAATAAACAGGTTGGCAGCTGGCACTAGGAAATTACATGGAAGAGTAATGGTGATAGTGAAAGGTCAAAGGGGAAAGAAAAGCAGATGGAGAGATGAGACGATGGGAGTGCGGGGGGGGGGAATTGTCTGGCAGTTATGAATTTTGAGTGAATACTGGAGGCAGGCAGGTGTGGACAGAAGGGCTGGGGTCTGGCAGTATTTTTGGAGACAAGGTGGAGGAGAATTATGGCTATCCGCTTTCATCCTATCCTAGCCCCTCTCTCATCATCAAGGCTTCCCTGTCCCTTTAATTTCTTTTTTTTAAACTTATTTGAAGACTGTAAATGCCTAATTCTTGTATCCATAGTGCCACTTAGGCTAAGTTAGAGGTCTCACAGGTAACTAGGCAAATGCACCACCTACCTTGGAGACCCGTCATGGGTAACTCAATCAGATGTAAGTAAAATCAATAGAAATACATTAATTAGCATGACAGAAAAAGATGATGGAAATAGTGTGACAGAAAAGAGTTGAAAAATGTGAATGTTACATTTACAGGATGTATATGCTATATGCAAGGCTTTTAATATATATCATGAGATCTCAGTTGCAATCCTCAGGGTGAGTTAGCAGACAGGTTGTTTATTAACAATAGGATTGTAATGTCATGTAATGCATAACATTTTATAATCAACAACACTGATTTAAGTCAAATTCCATTTTTATTACCAGGTACTTTGAGATTTCTACTGCTGTTTTGAAAATTGAATTAAAAAACTCTGGGCATTGATGTGCCTCAATAATCCCGAGACTCGATGTTAGCGGAACAAAACAAGGCTTTTATTAACTTAGAAGATAACACGCAGTGGAGAGAGGTATCCTTCCATCTGGAGCTCTGCAGTACTGGATATGAGGCCAGACTGAGCTGGCTTACATAGAGGCCAGGTATGGGCGGAGCCCTACACACAACACATTCCATACATTCCAATATACAATACAATGGTGAGGAGAAACCTGAAACCAACCACAGTCACAGGCAATACAATGGTGAGGGGAAACCTGAAACCAACCACAGTCACAGGCAGTGATGAATGGAATATTTCATCACATTCACCCCTTCTATAGATTTAGGCCTAGAAATTCAGTGCCCTTAGCGCCGATTTTGCGGCGCTAGAGGGCCTAGCGCTGCAATTGGCGCCGGCGCCTAAATTGCCTGGGGCCCTTCCGCCGCGGTAGACCGGTAGCGCTGCGCCGGCACCGATGACGTCATCGGTGTGCGCAGCGTCCCGGTTGCCGTGGTGACGGGCCCCAGCGCCGAAATTGACTTGCGGCCGCCTCGCCCGTGGCAGCCGCAAGCAACGTTCTGGCAGAGGTGCCTTGCACAAGTTTGCGCCGGCGCATTCCCGCCGCCCGCCTGGCCGCAGCTCCCTCCCCGGACTTCCCCCCCCACCCCCCCCGGAACAGAAGCAAGCCCGGCACTTGTCCGAGGTGCCGGATCATTTTTAATAAGATTATCGCGGGCCGCGGCCGGGTGCAGGCAGCTCCTCCTTAAGGGAAGGAGGAGGCCTGCACTTCCCGAACCTGCCGCACCGCAGCGGGCGCCGCAGCGCCGGAATAGCGCCGAAATTCAGCACATAGCGCCAGTTTTCAGGCGCTAACAGCTTTCAGCAGCGCCGGCAGCCATTTGGGCGCAGAACCAGTGAATTTTGGGCCCGACCAGCGCGACTTAGCTCCGGCACTAACTTCCGGCGCTAAAGCCCTGGCAGCGCCAAAACTCAATTTCTAGGCCTTAGTCTGTTCGGGGGTTTGGTAGTCCTCTGCGACCGACGTGGCTGTTGTGGTGTCGCGGGTGTCAGCTGGGTGTCCCCGGTGGCCTCCTGGGTCTCTGCCGGGGGTGCCGCCAGGGTTGTTGAAGGGGTAGTGGTGGGGGTGCCATTGGTCGATGTTCTTCCGGGGGTGATGAAAGAGTAGTGGGTGGGTAAGAGTTGCTGTGGTCGTTGTTGCTGCTATTGCCGTGGTTGTTGTCGTTACCGGCTGGGGCGACGTCTTTTATTGACACGGTGTCCTCCCTTCCGTCGGCGTGCCGGACATACGCGTATTGGGGGTTGGCGTGGAGTAGGTGCACTGGCTCCACGAGAGGGTCCGTCTTATGGCCCCTCACATGCCTTCGCACGAATACCGGACCTGGGGTGGAGAGCCATGACGGCATGGATACGCCTGAGGTGGATTTCCGGGGAAAGCTAAACATTCGTTCATGAGGCGTGGCATTAGTGGCAGTACACAATAGCGACCGTATCGAATGGAGCACATCTGAGAGGACTTCCTGCCAGCGGGAGATAGGGAGGCCCTTGGTCCTTAGAGCTAGAGTGACTGCTTTCCATACTGTCCCGTTCTCTCGCTCCACTTGACCGTTACCCCGGGGGTTGTAGCTGGTGGTACGGCTCGTGGCGATACCTCTGGACAGCATGTACTGGCGTAGCTCTTCACTCATGAAGGACGCCCCCCTATCCGTGTGGATGTAGCTCGGCATACCGAACAGGCAGAACAGGCTGTTGAGGCATTTAATGACCGTGGCGCTGGTCATGTCTGGGCAGGGGAAGGCGAATGGGAACCGGGAGTATTCGTCCACAATGTTCAGGAAGTAAACATTGCGGTCGACGGACGGGAGGGGGCCCTTGAAATCTAAGCTGAGCCGCTCAAAGGGCCGTGTAGCTTTGATTAAGTGGGCTCTATCAGGGTGGTAGAACCGAGGCTTGCACTCAGCGCAAGTGCGGCAGTTCCTGGTCAGAGACCGAACTTCCTCAATCGAGTAGGGTAAGTTGCGGGACTTTATGAAGTGGAACAGCCGCGTGACCCCTGGGTGGCAGAGGTCGTTGTGGAGGGTCTGTAGCCGATCCCCGGTGGCGCTGGCACACATCCCTCATGAGAGGGCATCTGGGGATTCGTTAAGGGCCCCCGGCCGGTAAATGATGTCATACTCGAAGGTGGAGAGCTCGATCCGCCACCTAAGAATCTTATCATTTTTGATCTTCCCCCTCTGTTTATTATTGAACATAAACGCTACCGACCGCTGGTCGGTAAGTAGGGTGAAGCGTTTGCCGGCTAGGTAGTGGCGCCAGTGGCGCACTGCCTCCACGATGGCTTGGGCCTCCTTTTCCACGGAGGAGTGTCTGATCTCGGGCCCTTGGAGGGTCCTCGAGAAGAAAGCTACGGGCCGCCCCGCCTGGTTGAGGGTGGCCGCCAAGGCAAAGTCAGACGCATCACTTTCCACTTGAAATGGAGTGTTCTCGTCCACTGCCTGTAGTGTGGCCCGCTCAATATCCTGCTTAATGCTTTTGAAGGCGGCGTGGGCCTCAGCAGAGAGCGGAAAAGAGGATGCTTTCAAGAGGGGGCGGGCTTTGTCGGAGTAGTTGGGGACCCATTGGGAATAATAAGAAAATAACCCCAGGCACCTTTTCAGGGCTTTGGGAGTGTTGGGCAGGGGCAGCTCCCGTAGGGGGCGCAATTGGTCGGGGTCTGGTCCGATTTCCCCATTCTCCACCATGCTGCCTAGTATGCAGAGGCGCGTGGTGTTGAAAATGCACTTGTCCTCGTTGTAGGTGAGGTTGAGTTTTTGTGCGGTTTTCAGGAACCTCTCGAGGTTCGAGTCGTGATCCTGCTGGTTGTGACCGCAGATGGTGACGTTGTCGAGGTAGGGGAAGGTTGCCTGCAAGTGGTGGTCATCGACCATGCGATCCATCTCCCTCTGGAAGACCGAGACCCCATTCGTCACCCCAAAGGGGACTCTGAGGAATTGGTAGAGGCGTCCGTTCGCCTCGAAGGCGGTGTACGGGCGGTCCTCTGGTCTGATAGGGAGCTGGTGGTACGCTGACTTGAGGTCGATGGTGGAGAACACCCGGTATTGGGCGATTTGGTTCACCATTTCTGATATGCGGGGTAGCGGGTAGGCGTCTAGTTGGGTGTACCTGTTGATCGTTTGGCTATAGTCGATCACCATCCGTTTCTTCTCGCTACCCCTTACCACCACCACTTGGGCGTGCCACGGGCTATTGCTGCATTCAATAATGCGCTCTTTCAGGAGCCTGTCTACCTCGGTCGCAATAAACCGCCTGTCCTCCCAGCTGTACCTCCTGCTTTTGGTCGCTATTGGCCGGCAGTTAGGGGTAAGGTTCGCGAATAGCGAAGGCGGCTTTACCTTCAGGGTAGCCAGGCCGCACACTGTGAGGGGCGGCTGGGACCCACCGTACTTGAGCGTGATGCTTTGGTGGTTGCACTGGAAATCCAGGCCCAAGATCACACTCGCGCATAGATTCTTCATGATTAATACTTTAAAATTATCGTATACAGTCCCGTTAACGGACAATTGTACCGTGCAGTAACCCAGAATGGTCGATGTCTGGGTTTTATCAGCCATAGAGATGGTACCCCGAGTAGGGACCACCTTTAGGGAGAGTTGTTGTGCCAGTTCAGGGTGGATAAAACTCTCCGTGCTTCCGCTGTCAATTAAACATTTAACCCGGCACCCGTTTACCTCGATGTCCACCATTGATTTGGATAGCGGGTGGGGCCTGGTCTGGTCCACTGTGACCGATGCCACTGTAGGGCCCTGATCGAGACAAGATGGCGTCCACGCTGTCTGCTCACAAGATGGCGGACCCCACGAGGTCGGGCAAGATGGCGTCCAAGATGGCCGCTCCCACGGCGCACACGCGGCAGTGGCGGGTTTTGGTTTTCCGGCGGGGTTCCCTCTGCACACCTTCCCGAAGTGCCCCTTCTTACCGCACTTAAAGCAGGTGGTGCCTTTCGCCGGGCACAGGTTTCTGGTGTGCTTTGGCTGCCCGCAGAAGTAGCAGTTGGGTCCCCGACGCGTCGCGGCTGTCGTAGGGCTTCTGGGGGGAGAGCGGGGCCCCGACGGTGTCGGGCTGCCGGGCGGGGAAGATGCCTTCCAAGATGGCGGCGCCCTTGGTGCACACGTGGCGGCGTGGACGGCGCGGGCTGAAGAGTAGGCGTCCGAGTTTCTCTGGGCCACATCCAGGGATCGCGCGGTGTCCGCAGCCTGTTTCAGGTCCAATCCCGTTTTTTCCAGCAGTCTTTGCCGGATGTAAGTGGAGCTGAGGCCTGTGATAAAGGCATCGCGAACAAGCTCGTCGGTGTACACTGCGGCTTTTACATCTCGGCACTTGCAGTCTTTGCCAGGCATTTTCAGGGTGCCTAGGAACTCCTCCACCGATTCCCCAGGTCGCTGTGCGCGAGTGGCGAGCAGATGCCTAGCATACACCTCATTCGTAGGCTGCTGGTAATGCACCTTTAAGATGTCGCAGGTGGCCAGGTACGTGTCGGCGTCTTGGATGAGGGGGTAAACCCGGTGGCTTACCCAATTCCGCAGAATTCCGAGTTTCATACTCGCAGCGTCCGTAGCGTCTTTGACGGCTGCGGAATTGTCCAGGAAGAATTCCATACACATAAACCAGTGTCCGAAGTGTGCTGATGCGTCCAGAGCATGCTGATCCAAATCCAAACGTTCGGGTTTCAGGAGTTGATCCATTGTGTTGAAAAATAAGTTAATAAAATTGATGTGCCTCAATAATCCCGAGACTCGATGTTAGCGGAACAAAACAAGGCTTTTATTAACTTAGAAGATAACACGCAGTGGAGAGAGGTATCTTCCATCTGGAGCTCTGCAGTACTGGATATGAGGCCAGACTGAGCTGGCTTACATAGAGGCCAGGTATGGGCGGAGCCCTACACACAACACATTCCATACATTCCAATATACAATACAATGGTGAGGAGAAACCTGAAACCAACCACAGTCACAGGCAATACAATGGTGAGGGGAAACCTGAAACCAACCACAGTCACAGGCAGTGATGAATGGAATATTTCATCACAGGCATTTTACTGTGAAAACTGTAAATTAGTAGCTTTGATTCATCTCTTACCTTTTTTAAAGGTGAGGACACACAGGAAGATGGTAGGACATTTTAGCAGTAATGGAGATGGGGGTTGTGGTGTTTAGGAGCAGTTATAGGGATTGGTCTGTTTTGATAGTGTTGGGAATGGTTCTAGAGTATGGCAGTATGCTAGAGGTGAAACATGAGGTTTGATAGGACATGGGATTGAATGCGATGTTTGGTTTACTGGGTTCTGACCAGGCATAAAGGGGGCAGGTTCTTAGGGTTTGACAGTGGTGGTGGGTGGAGGGTGGAAGGGCAATTACCACGATAAAGTAGCACTGCGGAGGGGGGGCAATCGGGAGGTCCTGGGAGTACTGGGGGATGGACAGAGTCTAGCAGCACTGCATGGAAAGGTGTTAAGATGTAGCAGCACTGAGGAGCCTACTGGGGTGTGGAGTACTGGGGAAGGGACAAGGTTGCACTGGTTGGAGATCTTAAGGTCTGTCAGCACTATGGAATGGAGTCACAGGGCTGGATATTGATACTGGGGCGGGCTGGGGTCGTGTAATCCGCATTTCGTGTTAGCCACCCGATTCGAAATCAATGTGGGAAAATGATGCCATTTTAACTTAATTGGCCAATTGAGTTCCAACGTGTGGGAACCCATGGCCAATGAGTTTTTCCAGTCTGAAAGTCGCCTCCGATGACATCATCATTGCTGCTGCATTTAAGGTCTGCAAAAAGCCTTGCTTTTTCTGCAGACTGCCAAGTTTTTGCCCTTGCACCTGCAGGAAGAATGGCCAGCCAGAGACCTAGGTCTGCACCCCACTTTGATGACGTTGCCCTGCAGGCTTTAGTAGAGGGAGCAAGAGCAAATAGAGGTGCTCTTCCCTTCTTCAGGGAGGAAGAAGCCTCCCCAGCAAACCAAGGCTGTGTGGACCCAGGTGGCAGAGGAGCTAAACTCTTTGTCAATAACCCGCAGAACCTGGCTTCAGTGCAGGAAGACGTTTCATGACCTTCTGCGCACTGGAAAAATGAGTATGAATTTCCCATCACCCTCAATCTGATCCCCATTGCCTCTCCTCACCAGCACTCAGCTTTAGCAATCTCTTCCTCCACATCCCACTTGACACTGACATCCATGCACCCTTACCCATTCCCTCTCTCTCTATGATCACATTCACCTAACTATTCGACTATGCAGCCCTCACACTCCCTATCACTGTGATGCAATGTCCAACACACAGGGAGTGCCCTTGGTCTTGCCACCTCACTCCATCTTTGTCTCCTTCTAAGCATCTATGCTATGGATTCTCTACACTCACTCCTTCATTCTCACTCAAACTCCACTCGTCTCCCTCAAGAGAGCTCACAAAAAGCGAGAAAGAGCGAGGACAGGAGGAGGGCCACCCTCAGTAGCCCAGCTCACCACCTGGGAGGAGGCAGTCCTGGAGATCGTGGGAGTGGAGGAAGATTCCCAAGTGGGGGATGGACAGACGGGCGCATCACAGCAAGCTGGTGACAGAATAGTTTTCCATCTCTCTCAATGACATTGCATGAGTCGCTGATAATGATTCTTAAGCTCTAACAGATGGACTTATGATCATCTGCAATATGCAATGTGCATGTAACCTTGGCCTCAAATCTCTGACTCTTTCCTTTACTCCCCCACAGGACCATCGCAAGCAACCATCCCCACTATCCAGGAGGAAGAGCATGAGCCTCAAGACTCCTCAGAGGAAGCTGCAACCTCTGAGGGTACAGCATCAGCAGAATTCACCGCACCCAGCACCAGCGCAGACACTCACACCTCGGTGGGACCATCGCGAGATAGAGTAGTGTTGTCACCTGGTGTATCACAGCTCACAAGTGAGCATCAGCAGGTTGTGGAGACAGGGACAGCAGTGGAGAGTCCTAGTCAGAGGGCGCAGGACTCTGCCAGCTCGGCTCAACTGCATGTCGACCCTCTGCCTCTGGGCCCATCCATAAGATCAGCGGTGCTGGAACTCCAAGAACAGATGCAGAAGTCTCTGGCAGGTTTTGTCTCCAGGGTCACTGCGAGTGTGGAGCAAATGGAGGAGTCCATTGCGAACATGAGCAGAGCCTTTGTGGAGTCATTGGCGCATGAACGCATCACCATGGAAAGGATAGCAACCACCATGGAGGTGATAAGTCACCAGAGTGCAGAAAACATGGTGACTGTTCAGAATAGGCTGACATCGCTGGAGGAGCGATGGTCAGCTATTATACAGAGAAACCAGACCTTCATGGAAGTCCTTCTGAGTAGGACTGCCAGTGCAGATATGGGTCCTCATGGCCCCCCTGATGTGCAGCAAGGTGCTCTCAAGCCACTGGCAAGCACTGAGGGGGACCTGACCTATGAGAGGGAAGTTGGTAGCAGACATCAAGGAAGTGGGGGCTCCTCTCCAAGCGCTCACACTTCCATGTCACTGCAGAGCCCTCGGTCAGAGCCCCACCAGAGTCCACACTTAACTGAGATTGGCGTCTCAACCCCTGCACAGCTGCAGGAGCAGCAGACTGTTGGCGAACCCTTACAGGTTCGCAACCCCAGAGGACACCCACCAAAGGTGTCAAGACAGGAGCAGCAAGAAAGTGAGCAAGGGGCCTCCACATCTGCTGAAGCCACAGGGGAAGCACCACGTAGGAGCACGCGTAAGAGAAAGATACTGCACAAATAGTCACAAGAGTAGTCACTTGGGTGAAATTTGATGTTTTATGTTAAAAAGCCATCCGATGATTACTGTAAATAAAAAATCTGATGGCTACTGCTGTAGTTGTGGCGTGTGTCATTTCGTGAATGGGACTTCCAAATTGAGGGCATAGGATTACTTGCAATTGTCAGTATGGTGGTCAAATTGCTAGGAATCCACTGGTTCTTGGTCATTGTCGAAGCTGAGGTAAGAAGCTGCGAGGCAAAAGTGCTTGATTGGCTAGGCTAAGCAAATCTGGCCAAGATGAGTGCATTCCTTGCATCTCGGGCAGCAATGTTCTCGTGTACTGCTGCCGCTGGTTGATGGGCCTCTGCAAGATGTTCGTTTTCGCTCTCCTCCTCCTCCTCCTCCTCATCTGAGGAGGATATGTGATGAGCCACTTGGTCCTCAGGAATCTGCAAGCCACGACGCTGTGCCATGTTGTGAAGTGCACAGCAAACCATGACGATTCTGGAGACCTTGGCTGCTGAGTACTGCAGGGCTCCACCTAATCTATCCAGGCATCTGAAGCGCATCTTCAGCAAACCGATGGTTTGCTCGATTATGGCTCTGGTGTACATGTGGCTGGAGTTGTAGCTCTCCTCAGCTTCATTGGATGGGCTCCTCAACAGCGTCATTAGCAACGTGTTCAGGGGATAGCCCTTGTCTCCAAGTAGCCATCCGTTAAGTTGGTCTGGCGGACTGAATAGCGGAGGCACACTAGACTGGCGCAGTATGAAGGAGTCATGGCAACTGCCAGGGTACTTGGCACAAACATGCAAAATTTCCTTCTTGTGGTCACACACCAGCTGAACGTTAAGGGAGTGGAAGCCCGTACGGTTGACAAAAATACCTGGATTGCAATGGGGTGCCTTAAGGGCCACATGTGTGCAGTCAACGACGCCCTGCACCCTTGGAAAGCCTGCCAGATTAGCTAATCCAACCGCACGCGTCGTGACACTTGCTTGATCCTTGGTGAAATGGATGTGATTGTGCGCGATGGCAAAGAGGGCATCGGTTACCTGCGTGATGCAAGTGTGTGCGGCCGCCTGGGAGATGTCCCTGATGTCTGCTGCTGATCCCTGGAATGTCCCTGAGGCAAAAAGGTTGAGTGCAGTGGTGACTTTGACGGCCACTGGTAAGGGTTGTCCACCTGGTCCTCTGGGCTCCGGGTCTTGTTGCAGCATTGCGCAGATGTCACCCACTACCTCTCGTGAAAGTCGGAGTCGCCTTTGGCACTGCTGCTCAGACATGTTGAGGTAGCTGACCCTGCATCTGTAGACCCTGTTTGGGGGGTATCTCCTGCGCCGACGGGCTTCCATGCGCTGGCCCCTTCTGGCCTATGCAGCTTCAGGTGGGTGAGCAGCAGCTTGGCGCTCCTGATCATATCTCCTATATAATGGTTGAGCTGCAGCTGATAGTCAGCAATCCAATTGTGCTCCCGCCAGGTTTCACCGTTGTGTTTCAGAACAGGCATGCTTCACGTGGGAAAAGGGTTAAAATCACAAAGGCCTATCAAAATGGCATTATAGAGGCAATTTAGTGCTTATTAAGGGCCTTAACGGCCTATCCCGCCTCTTGGAGGCGGGATGGAGACGGGACCAGTCGACACAATTTAATGAAAATTGCTTGGAGGCGGGATGGAGGCAGGGTTGGGCCCGCCCGCCAGTTTTTGCTATTTTAACCCCCCCACTCGCCTCCAAACCCGCCTCAATGGCCCGATGAAATTCGAGCCCACAGAGTCTGGGAGAGTTGGCGGTCGGTAAAGGTGGAAAATCTCAGGAGTTGGTATCGCTAGGGAGAGAGTCCCATGGTTCAGTAGGACTAAAAAGGGAACTCAGGATTCCGTAGCACTGCGGAGGGAGGGGGAGGGAGTTGTTGGGATTTGGGAGCAGTGTGAGAAGGGTGCCAGGTTCTGAAAGAATTGTAGTGGCAGCAAGGGTACTGGTTCACTGAGGGGCGAGGCAGGACTAAGAGAATGTGCTCACCCAGCCACCATCTGATCCTAGCCATCAATTCAGGTCCTGGCCTGAAACTAGGTATTATGTTCAAAATCCACTGTTACTACATTTGCCGACTATGTGGAGGAAAATACAGTAATTAAAGTTGTTTTCTTGCTTGAAAGCAATTGCAAGCTGGGATCCGGGATGATAGCTGAAGATCTCATGTGGGGAGGGGAAACACTTGGGCTGAGAGGGCCTACGGATCAGGTCAGGCGCTATAAATGGGAGGTACGGACCAGGAATACTTAGGAGAGGGTGGGGACTGACATCAGGGAGAAAATTGCAACAGCTCACACCCTCTCACTCACTCTCACACCTACTCTGTCTTTCTCTTTCCTTTCCCACACACTTGCATACACACTCGCTCCGTCCCCTACTCGCTATCTGTCTCTGCCTGTCAGTCTCTTCCTCTATAATTGTACCTATTTTTCACTCTGTCTTTGGTGCTGTTTATTTGACTGTTTACCTCACATCCTTTCTGTTTCTCTTCTTCCACTCACCCTTTTATGGTTTTTTCTCTCCCTGTCCTATTCTGCTTCTCTTTGTCTATCTTCTTTTTCTTTCTTTGTCTTCTTTTTCTCTTTTATCTCTACTACCCCTATCTCTTCTGCTTCTCTCTCTTCTAATTCTCTCAGTGCTCTTCTGCTTTTCTCTCTCTCTATCACTTCTTTTGCTTCTCTTTGTCTTCATCTTCATCTGCTTCTCTCTCATTTTCTCTCCTTTTCTGCTTCTCTCCCTTTTCTTGCCTGTCATCTGTGGGTCATAGGGAGCAAGAGAGATCTGGCCAGGCCACATATAAGGGGAAGCAAGGAGTGGGAGGGATCCAACCAGGGCTGTAGATCAGTCATTGTGCAGACCAGGAGCATCTGTAGTGGGGACAGACCGGCCAAGTGTGCAGGCCGGCAGCACTAGAACAGGATGTTGGGAGGGTGCTGCATAATGGCCATTCTTAATTCAAAATACTTTAAGTAATATAATGTGTAAATTTTTTAGAAAGAAACAAAGGAAAGATTCTGGAGGAAGGTGAGAGAGACAAGAGCATCCATTTCAGTGAGCCTCAGACCATAGTACAACCTTGGAGATTCAAAACAGGAGCTGGGATGACTCAATCAAAGGTAAATATTTACTAAGTTTAGCCATGGGAGGTGGGCATTACATCCAGTTGTGACAGGCAAACATAGTGTAAATATGCGTGACAGGAAATTATTACAGAAAGTAAATGTGATACTTACAAAAAGTAGGAACATATCAAGATTTTTGGTATATTACCAACAACCCATCATTGGTGCTGCATTTGGTGAGTAAGATGATGTGCTAAAGAAAGAACACAGCGCCTTTCAGGACCTCAGGTTGTACTAAAGCAGTTCGAAGCCAATGAAGTGTAGTCACTGTAGTAATGTAGGGAAAAGTGACAGCAAACTTCACACAGCAAGGTCCTACAAATGCAATGAGATAAATGACTAGACAATCTGTTTTAATGATATTGATTGAGGGATAAATATGGCCAAGACAACTCCCCTGCACTTCTTGAAATAGTGTCATGGGATCTTTTAAGTCCACACAAAAGGGAAAACAGGGCCTCATCTGAGAGACAGCATTTCCGACAGTGCAGCATGCCCTTGCTCCTGTATAGAAGTGTTAGGCTGGATTGTATGTTGAAGTCATGGAGTGGGGCTTGAACCCACAACCATCTGATTTGGAGTGAAGCGGTGTGAGACTCCCTTTGGACATTCTTTAAATGATCATACTGTAGGAGTCTCTGCACTCCTAACAAAGAATCTGTAACTTACTGGAAGTTAACAAACTGAATTTATTGTCTAAGAACTTTACAAAACAAGAAACTACAGGAGAAGCTCAAAACAGATCTTTTCTCTTTCAATCCACACGAGGACTGGCTGGCCCCGCCCTCTACCTCTGACATCATGACGTCATGACGTTTCCCACCAAAGGGGACGTCACGTGACCCACGTGATGACGTCATTGCGTCAGATCGCGATGTTGTCGATCTAGCTCTGTTTAACCAGAGCCAACTTGAACGGTAATAACATTGGTTACAGACAATTAATGCTAGAGGTAATAACATTGGTTACAGACAATTATGTAAGTCACTGTAAGAGTCTCTTAGTGGTTTTGCCACATACGCCCCCCCAGAATTGTCTTTAACGAATAGAGTCAATCGCTGAGGAGGTCGGACAAGTCTGTTGGACCGACTCCGAAATTCCCGGAGGGGAAAACGCTGAGCAGGCGGCGAACTGGCAGGCAGCACGGCGTTGTCAGGTGTGGTAGCGGCCGGCAGCCGGCCGCGGCGCGGAGGCTGCGCCAGCTCGATCGGTCGTTCGAGGTCCAGGTGCGCAGGCTTGAGGCAATCGACAGAGATGTGATCCGGTTTGCCCCCGACGTCAATCACGAAACTCTTGTTCCCTGCCTGCAAAACCTTGAAGGGTCCGGCATACGGCGGTGCGAGCGGGGTACAATGGCCGTCCTGGCACACAAACACGAACTTGGCTTTCGACAACTCCCCGGGACGTTGGACGAAAGCAAACCATGCCGTGAGGTTGGAACTGGGCGGAAACAGCGGGCCGCATCCCGGAGGGTCTCTTCTTGTGTGGCCGCGGACCATGGTCGCGTAGGTAACGGCAGGAATTCACCTGGGACTCGAAGCGGTTGCCCGTAAACCATCTCCGCCGCCGACGACTGGAGATCTTCCTTCGGCGCCGTGTGGAATCCTAACATCACCCACGGTAGTTTGTCGACCCAGGATGCATCCAGCAGGCTGGCCCTGAGCGACGCCTTCAAGGAGCGGTGGAACCGCTCGCACAAGCCGTTCGCTTGTGGGTGATAGGCCGTAGTGCGGTGGAGTTTAACGCCCAACACGGAAATCACCTCATTCCACAGTTCGGACAAAAATTGCGGCCCCCGATCCGACAAAATATCCGCAGGGACACCAAAACGGGCTACCCAAGATGAAACGAAAGCTCGCGCAACGTCCGCAGATGTGGTGGACGTCAGGGGAACTGCCTCCGGCCACCTCGTGGTGCGATCCACCATCGTCAAAAGGTACGTAAAGCCCCGGGAAGGTGGGAGTGGTCCCACTAAGTCGATGTGAATATGATCAAATCGCCGTTCCGGGACCTCAAAGGTGGCGAGGGGGCTCTGACATGGCGCTGCACCTTGGACCGTTGGCAAACAACACAAGTGTTCGCCCAGTCCCTGACGTCTTTGCGTATTCCCCTCCATACGAATTTGGAGACCAGCAGTTTTTGCGATGCCCGCACTCCAGGGTGCGATAGGCCGTGTAAGGCATCGAAAATCATACGACGCCATTTAGACGGGACGATCGGACGGGGTGCACCCAGCGAAACGTCGCAGAGCAGTGTGGTACCTGCGGAATGGAAAGGCACATCCCTCGGCTGGAGGCTGTTTGGAACCGAACGAAAACCCTGGGTCTCCGGGTCGTCCGCTTGGTCAACCGCCATCTGTGCGTAGTCAATGCCCAATTGGACGGCCTGGACGGCGGCGTGGAATAGGCAATCGGCGACGACGTTGTCCTTACCGGCCACATGTCGGATGTTGGTGGCGCACTCCGATATGTACGTCAGCTGCCGTTGCTGCCGAGCCGACCATGGTTCCGCAGACTTGGCCATTGCGAACAGCAATGGCTTGTGGTCGACAAACGCGATGAAGCGTCGTCCTTCGAGGAGGAAACGGAAATGGCGGATGGCCAAAAACAAAGCCAACAGCTCTCGATCGAAAGTACTGTACCGGCGTTCATGCCGTTGTAGCTGGCGGCTAAAAAAGGCCAGGGGTTGCCACGCGCCATCGACCCACTGCTCCTGGACGGCCCCCACCGCGTAGTCTGACGCGTCCATCGTGAGAGCGATGGTGGCTCCCGGCAGGGGTGTGCTAACATGGTCGCATTGGCGAGTGCGGCTTTCGTCTCCTCGAAAGCACAATCCATGTCCTGTGACCATACCACAGGGTCCTTTCCCGTCGAGCCTCTGCGAGTCTCATATAGAGGACGCATGAGCTGTGCAGCCCTGGGGATGAAACGATGATAGAAGTTAACCATCCCCAGGAACTCCTGTAAAGCTTTCACGGATTTCGGTTTCGGGAACGCCGCAATTGCTTCCACCTTGACCCGAAGTGGCGTTGCCCCCGTGGGGGTTATGCGGTGGCCCAGGAAATCCAGTTGCGATAGGCCGAAACGGCATTTGTCCGAGTTAACGATGAGGCCGTGCTGCTGAAGCCATCTGAAAAGGACCCGAAGGTGCTCAAGGTGTTCCTCCTTGGAGGTGCTGGCAACCAGAATATCGTCCAAATAAACAAACAGAAAGTCAAGGTCCCGCAGGACTGAATCCATGAGGCGCTGAAACGCCTGTGCCGCATTCTTAAGCCCAAAGGGCATTCGCAGGAATTCAAAGAGTCCAAAGGGGGTAATTACCGCTGTCTTTTCGACATCCTGAGGGTGCACCGGCACCTGATGGTAACCACGGACGAGGTTGATTTTGGAAAAGATGGACGTCCCCGCCAAATGTGCTGAGAAATCCTGTATATGGGGAATGGGGTAGCGGTCGGGCGTCGTTATGTCATTGAGGCGGCGATAATCCCCACAGGGCCGCCATCCCCCGCCGGGCTTGGGGATGATGTGGAGAGGGGAGGACCAGGGGCTACTGGACCGACGGATGATCCCCATTTTTTCCATCACGGCGAACTCCGCCTTTGCTGCCGCTAGCTTGCTGGGCTCTAAACGTCGCGCCCTGGCGTAAACGGGCGAGCCGGTAGTCGAAATATGGTGCTCCACACTATGCTTGACGGTCGGAGCCGAAAAGTTGGGCTTCGTCAGCTCGGGGAAATCCTCGAGGAGACGGGTGAAATCGTCGGGCTGCGGTCGCGCACATGAAATCGTGTGTGACGCAGCCGTGCTGCGCGCCCCCGAAATATCGTCGAGCGTGGCGGCGCGAACGAGGCGTCGATTTTTCACGTCCACCAACAGGCCGTTGGTGCCTAAAAGGTCAGCACCCAACAGGGCCTGTGAGATTTGAGCGGTGATGAAATTCCAGCTGAAAAACTGTCCACCGAAACATACTCGGACGAGGCGCTTCCCGCAAGTGCGGATCAAACCCTCGTTGGCCGCTTGCATAGGGGGACCACGGCTGCCGGAGCGAAGGTCTATGACCGAGGCGGGCAGTATGCTGCATTGCGCCCCCGTATCGCATAGAAAACGACAGCCGGAGATGGAGTCGGTTACGTAGGTGAGATTCCTGGAAGCACCGATCGCCATCGCGGCCGCGGGGGAAGTACCGGGATCGGCGTGCTTGACTCGCGGCGGTCTATTCGACGGTCTGGTAATGAAACTGCGCGGCGGGCGGCAGCAGCGGGCCTTCGGGCCAAAACGGGCGTGGTAATAGCAGAAACCGGTCGTTGGAGGTGCCTTTGCCGGAGCCAGGGCCGGGCTCTTCGTGGCGGGGCGTTGCGCAAGGGCGCAGTATTGTTGCTGGACCGCGTAAATCTTATCCGCCTCTTCGGCGAGCGCGACGCAGTCTGCGGTTTCTGCTCAGGCGAGGGACGCCTGTACTTGCTCAGGAAGTTGAGTAAGGAACAGTTCGCGAAACAGAAAGCACTGGGGCTCGGACCCCAGGAGAGTCAGCATATGACTCATCATTTCTGAGGATTTGGAGTCTCCTAACCCTGGTAGAGCCAGTAAATGGCAAGCGCGCTCCGCTTTGGTGAGACCAAATACCTGCAGCAATCGTGTCTTGATGGCGACATACTTGTCAGCAGTCAGAGGACTCTCCAGCAGGCTGATGATTCTCGACGCCGTCGAGCTCTCGAGGGCGGAGACCACGTGGAGATATCTGGTCTGATCCTGAACGATGTTGTGGAGCTCAAATTGCGCCTCGGCTTGCACAAACCAAGAGGCTGCCTGTTGTTCCCAGAATTGGGGGAGCTTCAAGGCCACTGCATTGGCCTCCATTACTGGTCTGTGTTCGGCGTTCACCGCGAAAAACGATCGCGAGGAATCGGGGTCACCAATGTAGGAGTCTCTGCACTCCTAACAAAGAATCTATAACTTACTGGAAGTTAACAAACTGAATTTATTGTCTAAGAACTTTACAAAACAAGAAACTACAGGAGAAGCTCAAAACAGGTCTTTTCTCTTTCAATCCACACGAGGACTGGCTGGCCCCGCCCTCTACCTCTGACATCATGACGTCATGACGTTTCCCGCCGAAGGGGACGTCACGTGACCCACGTGATGACGTCATCGCGTCAGATCGTGATGTTGTCGATCTAGCTCTGTTTAACCAGAGCCAACTTGAAAGGTAATAACATTGGTTACAGACAATTAATGCTAGAGGTAATAACATTGGTTACAGACAATTATGTAAGTCACTTTAAGAGTCTCTTAGTGGTTTTGCCACAATACCTCAATTTAAATTTTCCCGTCCCAGCTCTCTAAACATTTGGAAGGTCAGGGCATGCACAGTGTTCTCTCTTAAACAGTACAGCTAAAGCTTCAGCCAGGCATGAACCATGTCCTATGAGGAGAGATTGAGTAGACTAGGCCTATATTCTCTAGAGTTTAGAAGAATGAGAGGTGATCTCATTGAAACATACAAAATTCTTACAGGGCTTGACAGGGTAGATGCAGGGAGGATGTTTCCCCTGGCTGGGGAGTCTAGAACCAGGGGTCACAGTCTCAGAATAAGGGGTCGGCCATTTAGGACTGAGATGAGGAGAAGTTTCTTCAGAGGGTGGTGAATCTTTGGAATTCTCTACCCCAGAGGGCTGTGGAGGCTCAGTCATTGAGTATATTCAAGACAGAGATCAATAGGTTTTTGAATATTAAGGGAATCAAGGGATATGGGGATAGTGCAGGAAAGTGGAGTTGAGGTAGAAGATCAGCCATAATCTTATTGAATGACGGAGCAGGGTCGAAGGGCTAAATAGCCTACTCCTGCTCCTATTTCTTGTGTTCTTATGTTCTTATGTTCATATGTTCTCATCATGCATTGAGGAATGACATCCCTGCATTGCTATATGTAATTCATTTTCTTGTTCTCAACTTTTTGCGTATATCTGGAATGCTGAGTGGTAGCACTCTCGGCTCTCAGTCAGAAAGTTGTGGGTTCAGACTTCACTCCAGGACTTCAGCCTGTAATCTACTAAGGAGTGCTACATTTTCTAATAGAACTGTCTTTCACATAAGAGTTAAACCAAGGCTCCTCTCAGGCGGAAGTAAAATATTCCTTGGCACTATGCGAAGAAAAGCAGGAGAGTTCCCCCAGTGTCCTGGTCAATAATTATCCCACCGCCAACACAACCAAAAACAGATGAACTGGTGGAAAAACATTTTCTGTTGTTATTTCGGATTTCCAGCATCTGCAGTATTTTGCTATCGTACAGATGAACTGGTCATTCATTTCATTGCTATGTGCAGATCGGTTGTTGCGTTTGTCTACTAAACAAAACTGACTAAACTTCAAGGCTAAAGGGATCAAGGGATATGGGGAGAAGGCAGGGACAGGGGACTGAACTTGGATGATCAGCCATGATCTCATTGAATGGCGGAGCAGGTTCGAGGGGCCAAATGGCCTACTCCTGCTCCTATCTTCTATGTTTCTATGTAAAAGTAATTAATTGGCTGTGAAGTTATTTGGGGCATTCTACAAACATGAAAGATGTTAGCTGTGGCTCAGTGGGTAGCACACTCGCCTCTCAGCCAGAAGGTTTGTGGGTTTCAAGTCCCACTCCAGGGACTTGAGCACATAAAGCTAGGCTGGCACTCCCAGTGCCATGCTGAGGGAGTGCTGGACTGTCAGAGGTGTCGTCTTTCGGATGAGACATTAAACCGAGGCCTCGTCTGCTCTCTCAGGTGGACGTAAAAGATCCCAAGGCACTATTTCGAAGAAGAGCAGGGGAGTTATCCCCGGTGTCCTGGCCAATAGTTACCCCTCAATCCACATAACAAAACCAGATGATTTGGACATTATCACATTGCTGTTTGTGGGAGCTTGCTGTGTACAAATTGGCTGCTGCGTTTCCCACATTACAACAGTGACGACACTCCAAAAGTACTTCATTGGCTGTAAAACGCTTTGAGACGTCCGGTGGCCATGAAAGGCACTATTTAAATGCAAGTCTTTTCTTTATATAAATGCAAGTTCTTTCTTTCTTAATTGATGAAAATAACAATCTGGTATTTAGAAGTACCTGTATATTACTGGGTGCATTAGAATTTAAAAAGAAACCATACAGCTACCGGCTGTCCTATCTCTCTTTTTTGTTATTATAACTAGGACTGGTTGCTCCAGAGGGGAAGAGGGCTTTGTTACGACAGTTCTTGGATCTGCATTGTGTTATTGTATCATGGCAGCTGCAAGTTTGTTAAAATTGTTGTAGCCAAGATGGGGCATAAGGGTGAGAGCAGTTCATGGTGATGTACTGTAGTCTTATCTGTGTGTTCTAATTTCATGGTCCAGAAATAACAAATAAGAATTTCACATTTTGGGTTTTCCAAACTTGTGGTATAAATATAATTATACTATATATTTCTTCCCTTGAAATTTGCTCATCAAAGGTTAGAAGGTTTTTTCAGTAAGCAGTTAAGCTAAACTACATAGTGCAGGTACAAGGTTCAATTCACTGGGTAAGGTGACTTCAGTTGTGGGCTGTAGTAAGAGACTAGAGCTGGCCTTTGTGTTCTTTAAGGAGTGGAAACTTGGCTATGGTCCCTGTTCCTGTTCCTGATAGCTATCCAGTGACTGTATATTAGAAGCGTGTGTGCATGTAGATGGCAGGTAAGGAAAGATTGGGCTTCAAAACAGATGCTGGAAATCGGAAGCAAAAACAGGAAATGCTTGAAACATTCATCAGGGCAGACAGCGTCTGTGGAGAAATGAAAAATTTAAGGCTGCAGGTACACTAAACATCCGTAAGATAAAGATCCTCTACCAACCTACCCCCACCACACAGTACTGCCCTCCGATGATCAAAATCCACGACATGGCCTTGGACAACGTGAACCACTTTCCATACCTCGAGAGCTTACTGTCAACAAGGGCAGCCGTCGGTGACGAAGTCCAACACCACCTTCAGTGTGCCAGTGCAGCCTTCGGTTGCCTGAGGAAGAGAGTGTTTGAAGACCAGGACCTCAAACCCGGCACTAAGCTCATGGTCTACAGAGCAGCAGTGATACCCACCCTGATGTATGCCTCAGAGACATGGACCATGTACAGCAGGCACCTCAAAGCACTGGAGAGGTACCACCAACACTGCCTCCGCAAGATCCTGCAAATCCATTGGCAGGATAAGCGCATCAACATCAGTGTTCTCGTTCAGGCCAACATCCCCAGCATCGAAGCTTTGACCACACTCGATCAGCTCCGATGGATGGGTCACATCGTCCGCATGCCCGATACTAGACTCCCAAAACAAGCGCTCTACTCGGGGCTCCGACATGGCAAGAGAGTCCCAGGTGGGCAGAGGAAATGCTTCAAGGACACCCTCAAAGCCTCCTTGAAAAAGTGCAACATCCCCACTGACACCTGGGAATCCCTGGCCCAAGACTGCACAAAGTGGAGGAGAAGCATTCGGGAAGGCGCCGAACACCTCGAGTCTCTTCGCCGGGAGCAAGCGGAAGCCAAGCGCAGGCAGCGCAAGGAGCGCACGTAAACCCAAGCACCCCACCCACCCGCCCCTTCAACCACCGTCTGCCCCACCTGTGACAGAGACTGTAGGTCCCGCATTGGACTCATCAGTCACCTGAGAACTCCTTTTTAATGTGGAAGCAAGTCATCCTCGGTATCGAGGGACTGCCTAAGAAGAGAAGATTTTAAAGTTTTACTTGTAAAGATCTAAAGCTGCGATTGTGTATATAAGGGTCAATTTTGCATTTCCAACAAGGAGTGAGGCTTTAGGAAGCACATAAAGAGAAATCATGGTGCACAGCTGTGACTCTTCACATTAAAATGAGTGGACAGAAATTCACAGGCTTTGTGCTATGATTTCCGGCAATGCACACGCTGTGAGTGCCACTCTGCACTGGGACTGGGGGATCAACCCTACAGCGGAGTTAATACGATGGATTTGTTCACTGCCCAAGTAAAGTTAATAGCTGGGGAGCCTTTCGTTGCCTTATGCTGACTCATGTCTGTGAGAACTGGTTCCCTTTCATTCCTTTTGAGCCCCTCTGCTGCTAACATGCCATTTGCCGATTAGCAGACAGCAACAGCTGTTATCATGCTCACATACCCAGGCTGTGATGCCTGTGTGCGTGTGGCAGGAGAGCACAATATTTGCAAATAAAGAACACTTCCAAAGTTTAAATGCTCACCAGATTTAATACCGGGATTTAGTACAAGCCCTTAAAGGCAGATTTATTTTTTTACTCTTTTGAGTTTTGGCAGCACACATCAATGATTGTGGCTGATATTTTCCATTACGTGCCTGTTGGTGCCTCACCAGCAGCTGTAAAAACATTGACACAAGGTTCATTTTCCCTGTTTTCCTTTCAGCTCTCCCTGCTTTTTTTTCCTTCTCCTCTAAAGTCGCTGACTCATTGTGGGACACAGTTCCACGGGTGCCAGCAGTCCAGTAATATCTCAACCAGAGAGGAAGATTTCCCCTGTGCACATGTATGACAAAATAAATATGTAGAATAGGTTTATGATTTCATTACACATTCAACACAGAGGAAGTGCTATCCCAAATGGTCATTCTTCATGTTTGAATTCTAAACAGCAAGCATTGGTGGATTAGTCAAATGTGAGGGACAGTGCAATCATGACCTCACCCAAAATCCACACATGAGCTTGCAGCAGGAATTGCAGTCATAAGCAGGAATCCCAATTGTTTCCCCGTCCCCTTCCTGGAACAGGATTTACAGCAACATACCTGTCATCCTGGATGAACATATATCAAACCTTGGACCTTGAGCTCCCCAGTAGCTTTACAAGTTTACCCAGTGTGGGGCTGAGCCACACAGAGCAGGAAACTCCAAAGTTCAATCCCTGCTTTGTTCTGAGCCAACTCTTCTCAGCACCTGGTTTAGGGGAGGGAAGATGCTGCTCACTATCTATGAGCGTGGGCATCAGGACAAGTATGGGCAGGATTGTGATGCTCCCCCCACAGCAACAATAATCTACTGACGCTCACTGTCAAGGATCATACTTGAATATTGGTTGCTTGGGCAAGGTACCAGAGGGTGACCGGTGTCCATGAAACTGTACCCCAGCAAGGCTTCAGCAGAGGAGGGGAGAAAACTTCACTCTGCTACTGCAGAACTGCAAGACTCTCCAGGACAGCCCACATTACAGGACGACTGGATAGAATGCACCAGAGAGTTTTAGCTCCCATAGAAAAATTCTGTCCAGATTTTCAATTGCATGCTTTTGGGTAGCAGAATGACAGCCCAGAGCAAGAAATTGTGTGGGGACCGGTTCCACCAGCCCATAACCCACAACCACTTCTGGGATTTTCCACTGGAAGTGACAATGACATTGAACATGTTTGCCTTAATATGTGTTTATATTTCTTGCAAATACAAATAACTTTTACTGCATTTACTATCTATTAGTTGGTTTTGCTGTGTAGTCTGCATTTTTTTCCCTAATACTTGCCTCATTATTCTTGGTTGCTGCTACTATTTAAATAACACTGTAGAAAATGATAAGGGTGGATACTCCTTTGGGGCTTTTCACAGCAGTGCATGATTTAGATATGATAGAGTTTCTTTGAGAACAAATGCAAATGCAACAGCACCTAAGGTTTTTTGTCTGCACCAGTATAGGAGGAGAGAAACCTTGAGAGAGAAATAGAAGTGAAGGAGGAGAAAGAGAGGGAAAAACAGTAGGTTTATTTTGTATCAGTATCCATAGCTGGAGAGTTGGGAGAGGCAATGACAAAAAGTTTGAAGCCAGTAGTAGAATTAACTATGGCTCCGATATGCACATTCACAGGAGTCTGCCTCTATTGAACAAATTCCTGAATTACTTGCAGCTCACATAATGGAGAGAAAAGATGGAGAAGATGCATTTATGGGAAGGGAGAGAGAGCCCCTTTGAGAAGGGATAAAGTAGGGAGAAGGAGAAAGACTCTCTTGGTAACCTGGAGGAGAAAACAGATTTGGAGAGAAACAGAGGGAGGAATTTTGCCAGCCCTGGGGAGGCGGGTTTGGAGGCGGGACTGCTGAGAAAATGGCAGAATCTGGGGGTGGGTGCCCATTCTGCCCCCAACCCGCCTCCGTGCCATCTTCCCAGGAGGTGGGTACCCGACCCGCGCTGGGAACCGCCTCCTCAAGGCGGGAAGGGGATTAACAGGTAGTTAACAGGCAATTAAGACGATTATCCCCATTTTACCCCTGCAAGTGCGGTCTTCCCGACGTCGGGAAACCCCGCCAGGGTCACTGAGGTGAGCAGTGGGTCTGCGGGGGGTCTGCGGGGTCCAAAAGTGCGCTGTGGAGGTGAGTGCTGGGTGCAAGTGTGGAGATGTAAGTATGTGAGGTGAGTGTAAAGTGATAGAAAATGTTTACTTACCTTTGTTTCTTCCTGCAGGCTTCAACAGTTGGGGAGCCGGAGACTCCGGCATCTCACCGGCAGAGATGACAGATGGCTGCTGCATTCTCCGATGCAACCGCCATCTGATTTCTACTCAGCAGATAGGTTTGATGAGTCTTGAATACAAGGACTCATCAAACAACATAGAATGTCAGTGTTTGACAGCTTCACAGAGCTGTCAAACGATGACAATTCATCTGTCAAACATTTTTGACAGATGAAACATCATACGCTGACGTTCTCTGTCATCGGCTTTCCCTTAATTGGCCTGCTAAACCCGCTGGATGGGCTTAACAAGGTCAATCAAGGGAAAATAGCGTAGGTTGGCCAGACGTCGATGGATGCGGGACTAAAACCCAGCCTTCGATAATGTACCACATGATAGACTAATGAATAAGATCAGAAAATGCAGAGTCAGGGGACAAGTAGCAGAATGTATAGCTAGCTGGCTTGAAGACAGAAAGCAAAGAGTAGGGGTAAAGGGTAACTATTCACAGTGGCAGAAGGTGGGAAGTGGTGTTCCACAAGGATCAGTACTGGGACCACTGCTGTTCACAATTTATATTAACGACTTAGACTTTGGAATCAAAAACACAATTTCTACATTTGCGGATGACACCAAATTGGGTCAATACTGAGGACTGCAACAAATTACAAGAAGACATTAATAAAGTTGGAGAATGGGCATATAACTGGCAAATGAATTTCAACACAGATAAATGTGAGGTATTAAATTTTGGTAAGAAAAATAGGGAGGTCACTTATTACTTGGAAAATAAGACTCTAAATGGGGGGTAGAGGAGCAAAGGGATCTCGGAGTACAAATACACAAACCACTAAAAGCAGCGACACAGATTAATAAGGCCATAAAAGAGCAAACCAAGCACTAGGGTTTATTTCTAGAGGGATAGAATTGAAAAGTAGTGAAGTTATGCTAAACCTGTATCGAACCTTGATTAGATCACACTTGGAGTACTGCCTACTGTTCTGTTCGTCATATTATAAAAAGGATATAGAGGCACTGGAGAGGATGCAAAAAAGATTTACAAGGATGTTACCAGAAATGTGAGGATATACCTATCAGGAAAGGATGAACAGGCTGGGTCTCTTTTCTCTTGAAAAGAGAAGGCTGAGGGGTGACCTAATAGAGGTCTTCAAAATACTGAAAGGTTTTGATAGAGTAGACACAGAGAGAGGGCTAGATTTTCAATGTGCCGTGAGGCGGGCTTTCAGGCGTACGGGGGACAAAAGTCCCGAATTCGGGGTTCCCAACACCATCCCGCCCAAAACCCACCTCCACGTAAGTTTCAAGGGAGGCAGGTACCCGCCCCACACTGGGACCCGCCGACCCGAGGCGGGAAGGGATTAGTGCCAATTAACTGCCTGTTAACAGGCAGGTTAGAGCAGGCGGGCCGTCGGGTTGAAGGACTTGGAGGGGTCGTGATGTCGGTGTTCAGATGAGTGATGGGTGCATGAGTGCAAAGGTAAGTGTGTTTGGTGTGTCTAAAGTGTGTAAAGAAGTTTAAATTACCTGTACTTACCTTAACAGCCTTCCTTCCTCTAGGCATCGGGAGTCCATCACTCAGCCGGAACTGAAAGCTGAATGGCTGCGATCTGTTAAAGTGACAGCCTGCAGCTTTCAGTTCCGGTGACAGTTCTAACTGAGTCTGCGTAGAAGGACTCAGGTTAGAAGTCAGACTGTCAGTGTTTGACAGCTTCAAACAGCTGTGAAACACTGATATTTCATCTGTCAAAAACTCTTGACAGATGAAATTTCAGTCTGTGACGTCACCTGTTGGGGGGGGGCCCTTAATTGGCCTGCTGAGCCCGCTGGGCGGGCTCAACAAGGTCAATCAAGGGAAAATCGCGTCGATTGGCCGGACGTCGATGGAGGCGGGACTAAAAGCCAAAAGTTGTAGTCCCGCCTCCTTCCCGACAGCTTAATGAAAATCCAGCCCAGAGTGTTTCCACTTGTGGGGAAGAGCAAAACTAGAGGCCATCTATATAAGATAGTCACCAAGAAATCAAATAGGGAATTCAGAAGAAACTTCTTCATCCAGAGAGTGGTGAGAATATGGAACTCGCTACCACAGGGAGTGGTTGAAGCGAATAGTATAGATGCATTTAAGGGGAGGCTAGATAAGCATATGAGGGAGACAGGAATAGAGGGTAATTTTGATAGAGTTAGATGAGGAAAGATGGGAGGAAGCTCGAGTGGAGCATAAATGTGGGCATGGACTGGTTGGGCTGACTGATCTGTTTCTGTGCTGTATATCCTATGTAAACCTATGGAATCAGTTTCCACCACCTTTTTAGGTGGAAAGTTCTAGATCCCGACAACTCTCTGGTTGAAAAAAATTCTCCTCATCTCCCATCTAGATTTTTTGCCAATGATTTTAAATCTATGATCCCTGGTTATTTATCCACTCACCAGAGGGAATACTTTTTCCCTATTTACTCTATCAAAACCTCTCATCATCTTGAAAACCTCTATTAGGTCACCTCTTAACCTTCTCCGTTCCCAGGAGAACAATTCTATCTTTTCCAACCTCTCTGCATAACTGAAGTCCCTCATCCCTGGTAACATTCCGGTAAACCTCCTCTGTACCCTTTCTAAGGCTTTACACCTTTCCTGAAGTGTGGTGCCCAGAATTGTCTGAAATACTCCAGCTGAGGACTTACTAGTGATTTATAAAGTTCTCACATGATCTTTTTGCTTTTATATTCTATGCCTCTATTTAAAAACCCAAGTAATCCATATGCTTTTTTAACCACCATATCAACTTGCCCTGCCACCTTTAAGGATTTGTGTATATGGACACAAATGTCTCTCTGCTCATCTACACTTTTCAAAATCGTGCCATTTATAGTATACTAGCTGGGGAGCCCCGCGTTGCGAGGGCAATTTTGGGGCGCTTGGTCTCCCTGCCCCTGTGTGTGCCCCCTCTCCCCGTCATGTCCTCTCCCTGTCCTATCCCTCCCTCCCCTCCCCTCTCTCCCTCCCCTCCTCTCCCTCCCTCCCCTCCCCTGTCTCCCTCCCCCACCCCCACACCTACCCTCCCCCACCCCCTCCCCTCCCCCACCCCCTCCCCTCCCCCACTCCCCTGCTCCCCCACTCCCCTCTGTCCCTCTCTCCGGCCCCTCCCCCTGCCTAGCGCCTGAGGTCCGGTGCTGAGGTCCGCCGCGTATCGCGCGGCTGATGGACGGCCGCTGTGGGTGGGCGGGCGGCGCATGCGCGGTCAGTGCGGGTGGCACATGCGCGGTCAGTGTGGGCGGCACGAGCCCCCCGCGATTTCCCGAGGCTCGCCCCCCCGCGATTTCCCGAGGCTCTGGCCCCCCCGCGATTTCCCGAGGCTCTCCCCCCCCCCCGCGATTTCCCGAGGCTCTCCCCCCCCCGCGATTTGCCGAGGCTCTCCCCCCCCGCGATTTCCCGAGGCTCTCCCCCCCCCCGCGATTTCCCGAGGTTCTCCCCCCCCCGCGATTTCCCGAGGCTCTCCCCCCCCCCCGCGATTTCCGGAGGCTCTCCCCCCCCCCTATTAAATTGTTATTTAATTCCCTAACACATCATTAAAATATTTACCTTAGTTCCCTAACACACAGAAAGTGTGGGGGAAAAAATTGTGAAAAATCAAGATGGCGGCCACTCACCTCGGTTCAGAAGGATAAGGCCCGCCCACACACGCACCGATTGGTCGACCGGTCAGGTCACCGAAGCATAGGATTGGTCAATCGTCGAGTCACTCGACACTCAACTGTAGGAAGGAACCCGCCGTCCGATTGGTCGACCTCGACGTCACACGGTCGCTAATGAGATGCTAATGAGCGGAACGCTGAACGTTTTTGGGATACCGCGGGCGGGATTTTTGTCCGGCCGAAACGTAAATACGCCTATGACCGGTCCGGAATCACAAGCTTTCTTTTGAGGTGACGCGCGCGTCGGTACGCTCTGTAACTTTCAAACGTATAGAGAACGGACAGACATCGGGACAGACAGACATCGGGACAGACAGAAGAGCTCTTTTATATATATAGATTGGGGCCGTATTTTCCGATCGGAGGGTTCCTGCATGCAGAGGCCTTCGATCTGGAAAAAATCTACGGACTTACCTGAGGGCTCCCAAGGTCCAGACACTTCCGCTCCTGGCCCTCTCCAACTCGAAATGCGCAGGGCCCATGTATCCCAGAGGCGCACGCGGTTTCCAAGCGTCCCTGGGATCACGTGGGCCATGGGGAGCCAATCAAAGAAGGGAATCTCCCTTCATACACTTGACAGATAGATCTGTCAAATTTATGAATGGAGATCACCCAAAAACACTGTAAAACATTAAATAAATACATTTTATAAAGCACATTTTTAAAATGAGTTGACATTACAATAAATTAAATATTTTAAACAAAAATTAAATTTTTTCAAAAAAATAATTGAAGTTTTTTACGGGTCTAAAAATAAACTTACCTTTTTTAAAAAGTATTTTTAAATGATAAATGAGTGAAATTTAAAAAAAACTTTTTTTCAAATCTTATGCTGGTAAAAGCAGGCCTTACGCTTTTTGCCAGGCGTAAGATTTCTAAGGGTTTTTTGCGGGCGGAGGTTCTCCAGAGAGCGGAACTCTCCCCCCGCAGAGAACCTTCTCTAGGGCAGGCGTCCGAGATCGGAAATATCGGTTTTCAGCGTATGCGCTTGGCATGCCTGAAACCGGCATTTCCGATGTCCCTATGGGTGTATACACAGCCCGTACACACCCGTAGGCATCGGAATATACGGCCCATGATCTTTCCCAAAGTGCATCACTTCACACTTCTCAGCATTGAACTCCATCTGTCATGCTTCTGCCCATTTCACCATCCTGTCTATGTCATCCTAAAGTCTACAATTATCCTCATCATGATCTATTACGTTGCCAAATTTCTTAACATCTGCAAACTTTATAATGCTGCTCCCTACACCCGAGTCTAGGTCGTTTATAAAAATTGAAAGGAGTAATGGACCCAAAACTGGCCCTTCTGGAACCTCCCAGTCTAAAAAACATACATCCACCATCACCCTCTGCTTCCTGTCACTGAGCCAATTCTGTATCCATATGCCACTTTCCCCTTAATTCCATGGGCTTCCATCTTCTTAACAAGGCATCAAGGGGTATGGGGAGAGAGTGGGAATATGTTATTGAGATAGAGGATCAGCCATGATCTCATTGAATGACGGAGCAGGCTCGAAAGGCCGAATGGCCTACTCCTGCTCCTATTTTTTTATTTCTATGTTTTCTAACAAGCCTTCTATGTGGTACTTTGTCAAATGCCTTCCGAAATTCCATATAAAGCAGAAATACAGAAGACAGGCATTTGTGAAAACAAATGGAAGATACCTGTTTTGCCGAAAGAGATCAATGAGATGAAATGATTATACAGGTAGACTATCCTTTATCCGAAAACCTCGGGACCAGTCGTGTTTCGGTTTTCAGAAAATTTCGGATTTCGGAAGGTATGTTATAAGACTGGGAAATTTGTCGGGGGTGGGTCGGCGGGGGGGTCGGCGGGGGGTCGGGGGTGGGGGTCATCGGGGTCGGCGGTGGGGGTCGGCGGGGGTCGGGTCGGCGGGGGGGTCGGCGGGGGTCCGCGGGGGGGTCGGCGGGGGGGTCGGCGGGAGTCGGGGTCGGCGGGGGGGTCGGCGGGGGGTCGTCGGCGGGGGTCGGGGTCATGCGCACGACTTACGCTGACCCTCTGCTCAGCGTAAGTCGTGCGTCATTCTGGTCATGTCGTGCGCACGACTTATGCTGAACGAAAAAACCTTCGGTTTTTAGAGGGTTTCAGTTTTCGGAAGTTCGGATAAAAGGTAGTCTACCTGTACTTGCTAGGTTAGGCGGAACCAAATAAATATATTAGACTTTGCTTGTGGGTTTTAGGCTATAAAATCTAATGAGGTAAAAGTAAAATTTCTTATGTTGCTAAAAACTTTAATCATTGCTTTTATGGGAAATCTTTAGGAAAAGGGGATTTCTCACAAATGTTATACAAACAAATTCTGGAGGCCAATGCATCAGACAACAGGGAGACAGTAATCCAGAGCGTAATAGAGCATGCTAAGTATTGTATAATCACACAATACTGAAAGTGACTCAATGTTGACTCATGATTTCCCAATCAGCCAAAGGATTTCCCCCTGCCTTCAGTTATTTTAGACCATCCTATCTTTGAGAAGCCCTGAAGCTAAACCTACAGATCTTGAAGTCTTTCACTAATAGGTGGCATAGAGTTGCTAAAAAAATCCAATTAGTCAGAGAAACTTTTTTTATTCATTCACAGGATGTGAATACAAGGCCAGTATTTATAGCCCATCCCTAATAATGTCCTGGCCAACATTTATCCCTCAATCAACATCACTAAAACAGATTATCTGGTCATTTAAAAAAATAACCTAATGGGATGTGGGCATCACTGGCAAAGCAATCATTTATTGCCCATCCCTAATTGCCCTTAAGAAGGTGGTGGTGAGCTGCCTTCTTGAACTGCTCAGTCCATGTGGTGATGGTACTCCCACATACTGTTAGGAAAGGAGTTCCAGGATTTTGACCCAGCGACGATGAAGGAACAGCAAAATATTTTCAAGTCAGGATGGTGTGTGACTTGGATGGGAACTTGGAGGTGATGGTGTTCCCAAACGCCTGTTGCCCTTGTCCTTCTAGGTGGTAGAGGTCGCGGGTTTGGGTCGCTGCCGAAGAAGCATTGGCGAGTTGCTACAGTGCATCGTGTAGATGGTACTCACTACAGCGACGATGCGCTGGCGGTGGAGGGAATGAATGTTTAATGTGGTGGATGAGGTGCAAATCAAGCGGGCTGCTTTGTCCTGGATGGTGTCGAGCTTCTGAGTGTTGTTGGAGCTACACTCATCCAGGTAAGTGGAGAGTATTCCATCACACTCCTTACTTATGCCTTGTAGATGGTGGAAAGGCTTTGTGGAGACACTCGCTGCAGAATACCTAGCCTCTGACCTGCTCTTGTAGCCATAGTATTTATGTGGCTGGTCCAGTTAAGTTTCTGGTCAATAGTGATCTCCAGGATGTTGATGTTGGGGGATTAGGTGATGGTAATCCCATTTAATGTCAAGGGGATGTGGTTAGACTCTCTCTTGTTGGAGATAGTCATTGCCTGGCACTTATGTGGTATGATTGTTACTTGCCACTTATCAGCCCAAGCCTGAATGTTATCTAGGTCTTGCTGCATGTGGGCACAGAATGCTTCATTATCTGAGGAGTTGCGAATGGAACTGAACATGATACAGTCATCAGCGAACATCCCCACTTCTGACCTTATGATGGAGGGAAGGTCATTTATGAAGCAACTGAAGATGGTTGGGCCTGGGACACTGCCCTGAGGAACTCCTGCAGCAATGGCCTGGGGCTGAAATGATTGGCCTCCAACCATCTTCCTTTGTGCCAGGCAGGACTCCAGCCAGTGGAGAGTTATGCCCCTGATTCTCGTTGACTTCAATTTTACTAGGGCTCCATGATGCCACGCTTGGTCAAATGCTACCTTGATGTCAAGTGCAGTTACTCTCACCTTACCTCTGGAATTCAACTCTTTTGTCCATGTTTGGACCAAGGCTGTAATGTGTTCTGGAGCTGAGTGGTCCTGGCGGAACCCAAACTGGGCATCAGTGAGCAGGTTATTGGTGAGTAAGTGCTGCTTGATAGCACTGTTGACAACACCTTCCATCACTTTGCTGATGATGGTAATTTGCCAGATTGGATTTGTCCTATTTTTTGTGGACAGGGCATACCTGGGCAATCTTTCACTTTGTCAGGTAGATGCCAGTGTCGTTGCAGTACTAGAACAGCTTGGCTCGAGGCACGGCTAGTTCTGGAGAACAAGTCTTCAGCACAACAGCCGGGATAATGTCAGGGCCCATAGCCTTTGCTGTATCCAGTGCACTCAGCTGTTTCTTGATATCATGTGGAGCAAATCGAATTGGCTGAAGACTAGCTTCTGTGATGGTGGGGGACCTCAGGTGGAAGCCGAGATGTATCATCCAATCGTCTCTTCTGGCTGAAGATGGTTGCAAACGCTTCAGTCTTGTCTTTTGCACTCACGTGCTAGGCTCTGCCTTCATTGAGGATGGCAATGTTCATGGAGACTTCATCTCCTGTTAATTGCTTAATTATTCACCAGCATTCACAACTGGATGTGGCAGGACTGCAGGGCATTGATCTGATCCATTGGTTGTAGGATCGCTTAGTTCTGTCTATAGCATGCTGCTTCTGCTGTTTAGCATGCATGTAGTCCTGTGTTGCAGCTTCCTCAGGTTAGCAGTTCATTTTTAGGTATGCCTGGTGCTGCTCCTGGAATGCTCTTCTACACTTCTCATTGAACCAGGGTTGGTCCCCTGGCGTAATGGTAATGGTAGAGGGAGGGATATGCCAGGCCATGAGGTTACAGATTGTGGTGGATAACAAACTTCATAAAGTATGTTATTCTACACATTTATGAATACCACTCACTGATTTATTCTGGTGATTTATATTTAAAGCAATAAAACTGTTCTATCTCCTTTTAATGGACACAAATAGTTCTTGATATCAATGAATGAGATGCTTCAAAGGAAGAATTCAGCATTACTGGTTAAAGAAGGGATTAACACAATTGTAAGGAAGGATATTAGCTCTGATGATGTGGAATCTGTATGGGTAGAATTGAGAAATACTAAGGGGCAGAAAACGTTCGTGGGAGTGGTATATAGACCTCCAAACAGTAAGGCGGAGGTTGGGGATGGCATTAAAAGGGAAATTAAAGAAGCATGCAATAAGGGCACAGCAGTCATCATGGGTGACTTTAATCTACATATAGATTGGGCTAACCAAATTAGTAACAATACTGTGGAGGAGGAATTCCTGGAGTGATTACGGGATTGTTTCCTGGACCAATATGTCGAGGAACCAACCAGAGATCAGACCATCTTAGACTGGGTATTAAGTAATGAGAAAGGATTAATTAGCAATCTTGTTGTACGAGGCCCCTTGGGTCGGAGCGATCATAATATGATCGAATTCTTCATTAAGATGGAGAATGAAGTAGTTGACTCAGAGACTAGGGTCCTAAATTTAAATAAAGGAAACTACAATGGTCTGAGGAGCAAGTTGGGTAGGATTGATTGGGGAATGTCACTCAAAGGGTTGATGGTGGATTGGCAATGGCAAACATTCAAAGGCCGAATGGATGAACTACAGAATTTGTTCATCCCAGTTTGGCATAAAAATAAAACAAAAAAGGTGACTCAACCGTGGCTAACAAGGGAAATTAGGGATAGCATAAGATCCAAGGAGAGGACATATAAATTGGCCAGAAAAAGCAATAATCCTGAGGATTGGGAGCAGTTTAGGATTCAACAAAGGAGGACAAAGGGATTAATTAAGAAGGGGAAAATAGAATATGAGAGTAAGCTTTCAGGTAACATAAAAGCTGACTGTAAAAGCTTTTATAGATATGTGAAGAGAAAAAGATTGGTGAAGTCAAGCGTAGGTCCCTTGCAGTCAGAATCAGGGGAAATTATAATGGGGAACAAAGAAATGGCAGACCAACTAAATACATATTTTGGTTCTGTCTTCACAAAGGAGGACCTCCCAGAGATGCCAGGGTCTGATAGGGTCTGATGAAAGGGTGGAACTGAAAGAAATCAGTATTTGTAGGGAAATGGTGTTAAGGAAATTGATGGGACTGAAGGCCGATAAATCCCCAGGGCCTGATAATCTACATCCTAGGGTACTTAAGGAAGTGGCCCTAGAAATAGTAGATGCATTGCTGGTCATCTTTCAGAACTCGATAGACTCTGGAACAGTACCCATGGATTGGAGGGTAGCTAATGTTACCCCACTATTCAAAAAAGGTGGTAGAGAAAAAGTGGGGAAGCCTGACATTGGTAGTGGGGAAAATGCTAGAGTCCATTATAAAAGATGTAATAGCAGAGCACTTGGAAAACAGTGATGGGATCGGACAAAGTCAACATGGATTTACAAAAGGTAAATCGTGCTTGACTAAACTACTGGAATTTTTTGAGGATGTAACTGGTAAAATAGATAAGGGAGAACCAGTGGATGTGGTATATTTGGACTTTCAGAAGTCTTTCAATAAGGTCCCGCATAAGAGATTAGCGTGCAAAATTAAGGCACATGGGATTGGGGGCAAGGTATTGACTTGGATAGAGAACTGGTTGGTGGATAGAAAGCAAAGAGCTGGAATAAATGGGTCGTTTTCCGATTGGCAGGCAGTGACTAGTGGGGTACCGCAAGGATCGGTCCTAGGACCCCAGCTGTTCACAATATATATTAATGATCTGGACGAGGGAATTGGATGTAATATCTCCAAATTTGCAGACGACACAAAGCTGGGTGGGAGGGTATGCTGTGAGGAGGATGTCGTGAAATTCCAGTACGATTTGGACAGGTTGGGTGATTGGGCAGAAACATGGCATATGCACTATAATATGGATAAATGTGAGGTTATCCACTTTGGTGGCAAAAACAGGAAGGCAGACTATTATTTGAATGGTGTGGAGATGCCGGTGTTGGACTGGGGTGGACAAATGTAAGAAGTCACACAACACCAGGTTATAGTCCAACAGTTTTATTTGAAATCACAAGCTTTCGGAGCGCTGCTCCTTCATCAGGTGAAGTGGAGAGATGCATAAAGACACAGCTTATATAGTCAGAGAATAATGCCAGATGATTACAGGAAATCTTTCTAACTTTCTAACCGAGGTGTGATAAATGGCAGTTAGAAAGATTACCTGTAATAGAAACATAGAAACATAGAGATAGGAACAGGAGTAGGCCATTCGGCCCTTCGAGCCTGCTCCGCCATTCAATGAGATCATGGCTGATCTTCGTCTGAGATCATAGCTGATCTTACCAGTTCAGTACCCCGTCCCCGCCTTTTCTCCGTAACCCTTAATCCCCTTAGCCTTCAGAAATATATCCAATTCTCTCTTGAAAATATTTATTGAATTAGCCTTCACAGCCCTCTGTGGCAGGGAATTCCACAGGCTCACCACTCTTTGAGTGAAGAAATTCTTCCTCATCTCTGTTTTAAATGATTTGCCCGCTATTTTTAGACTGTGGCCCCTGGTTCTGTGCTCCCCGGCCATTGGAAACATTCTCTCTGAATTCAGCCTGTCCAGGCCTGCCATAATTTTATATGTTTCGATGAGATCCCCTCTCAATCTTCTAAACTCCAGTGAGTACAAGCCCAAACTATTTAATCTCTCTTCGTAGGTCATTCCCGCCATTCCAGGTATCAGCCTGGTGAATCGCCGTTGCACTCTTTCCATGGCAAGAACATCCTTCCGCAGATGGGGCGACCAAAACTGTACACAATGCTCCAGATGCGGTCTCACCAGCACCTTGTACAGCTGTAATAAGGTATCCCTATTCCTATACTCGAACCCCCTTGATATGAAGGCCAACATACCATTTGCCTTCTTAATCGCCTGTTGCACCTGCATGCTCTCCTTCAGTGACTGGTGCACAAGAACACCCAGGTCCCTCTGCACTTCCCCATCTCCCAATCTATTGCCATTTAGATAATAATCTACCCTCCTGTTTTTACCCCCAAAGTGGATAACCTCGCATTTATCCACATTATAGTGCATCTGCCACGTATCCGCCCATTCCCCCAACCTGTCCAAATCGCACTGTAGCCTCCTGACATCCTCATCAGAGCCCACCCCTCCTCCTAGTTTAGTGTCGTCAGCGAATTTGGAAATATTGCATCCAATTCCCTGATCCAGATCATTTATATATATTGTGAACAGCTGGGGTCCCAGGACAGATCCTTGCGGCACCCCGCTGGTCACTGCCTGCCACTCCGAAAACGAGCCGTTTATTCCAACTCTCTGTTTTCTATCCGCCAGCCAGTTCTCTATCCACGTTAATACTTTGCCCCCAATCCCATGAGCCTTAATTTTGCATGATAATCTTTTGTGTGGAACCTTATCGAAGGCTTTCTGGAAGTCAAGGTACACCACATCCACTGGCTCTCCCCCATCTATTTTACCAGTTACTTCCTCAAAAAATTCCAGCAGATTAGTCAAACACGATTTACCCTTTGTAAATCCATGTTGACTCTGTCCGATCCTTTCCCCATTTGTCAAGTGCTCCGCTATTTTATCCTTAATAATGGACTCTAGCATTCTGCCCACAACCGATGTAAGGCTTACTGGTCTATAATTCCCTGCTTTCTCTCTACCCCCCTTTTTAAATATTGGGGTAACATTAGCTACCCTCCAATCCACGGGTACTGTTCCCGAGTCAATGGAGTTCCGGAAGATGATCCTTAGAGCATCTGCTATCTCCAGGGCCACCTCCTTAAGTACCCTAGGATGTAGTTTATCAGGCCCCGGGGATTTGTCGGCCTTCAGTCCCCTCAACTTACCCAACACCATATCCCTAGAGATACTAATTTCTGTCAGCTCCTCCCTCTCATTAGTCCCTATGTTTGCCGATATTCCTGGGAGGTTATTTGTGTCCTCCTTTGTGAATACAGAACCAAAGTATGAGTTTAATTGGTCTGCCATTTCCTTATTCTCCATTATATATTCTCCCGAATCGGACTGCAAGGGACCGACTTGGGATTTTACCAGTCTTTTCCTCCTGATATACCGATAAAAGCTTTTGCAGTCTGTCTTTATGTTTGCTGCAAGTTTACTTTCGTATTCTATTTTCCCCTTCCTGATTAATCCCTTTGTCCTCTTTTGCTGTATCCTGTACTGCCCCCAATCTTCCGGTCTGGTGCTTTTTTTTGCCAGTTGATATGCCCTTTTTTTTGATTTTATGCTGTCCCTAATTTCCCTCGTTATCCACGGTTGAGTCACCTTTTTAGGTTTATTTTTATGCCAAACCGGTATAAACATGTTCTGGAATTCTTCCATTCTATCTTTGAATGCTTGCCATTGTCTATCCACTGTCAATCCCCCCAGAAACACCACCCAATCAATCTTACCCAATTCCCGTCTCATACCCTCGTAATTCCCTTTATTTAAGTTCTGGACCTTAGTCTCTGATTCAATTTCCTCACTCTCCATCTCGACTGAGAGCTCGATCATATTATGATCGCTCTGACCCAAGGGGCCTCGTACAAGAAGATTGCTGATAAGTCCCTTCTCATTGCACAATACCCAGTCTAAAATGGCCTGATCTCGAGTCGGCTCCTCGACATATTGGTCCAGATAACCGTCCCGAAAACATTCCAGGAATTCCTCCTCCTCAGAATTTTTACTAATTTGGGTAGTCCAATCAATATGTAAATTAAAGTCACCCATGATGACAGCTGTGCTCTTATCGCACGCTTCTCTAATTTCCCTTTTTATGCCTTCCCTCACCTCCATATTACTATTTGGAGGCCTATATATCACACCCACTAAAGTTTTCCTCCCCTTGCTATTTCTCATTTCTACCCATACAGATTCCGTTTCATCCGAGTTAATATCCTTCCTTTCCATTGCATTAATCCCCTCCTTTACCAGCAATGCTACCCCACCTCCCCTACCTTTTTGCCGATCCTTCCTAAATATTGTATGTGGTAAACCACTGTTATAGTTATCACTGTATATTGTTCTCACTGTTCTCACTGTCACATCACTACACGAGGTCGCCTCTTGTCGCACTGTTATACCTGGGCTGACCACCTCCGACTCCGCCCATTACCTGCCCAGGTATAAAGGTAGCTGACTGGCTAGTATTCCTCCCTGTTGGATCGGATCACCCACGAGGGTGGGCTCTGTTATTTAGCCAATAAAAACCTTCAGTTACGTTCTTAACTCGTCGCCTTTTATTGGACTAATTGATAGGCATATCAATTTTATTGACTAAATTTTAAAGATGTCTGATAATGAACAGCAACAGCAAGGAGCTCACCCAGCAGCACAGCAACAGCAGCCTCCAGACAACGGGCCACACCAGCCGGCTTGGCTGCAAGCCTTGAAACCACCATACCTGGATCTAAACCCACAGGCACCAAACTCAGCCAACGACTTCAAACACTGGCTGGACTGCTTCGAATCGTACCTGGAGGAAGCCGTCGTCCCTCAGAGATCCAAACTAAGAGTCCTGAAAGCCCAAGCGAGCCCGAGAGTATATACACTCATCCAGGACATGACTACGTACGACGACGCCATCAACCTACTGAAACAGCAGTACCGGAGCCCGGTAAACTACATGTACACTAGGCATCTCTTAAGATCTCGCCAGCAACAGCCAGGAGAATCGATAGCTGAATTTTCACGAGCGCTGAGACAACTCGGCAGGAACTGTGACTTTAAAGCGGTGACGGCTACTGCGAACATGGAAGACAATGTCCGCGACGCCTTGGTGAGAGGCCTACGTTCCGACTACACACGGCAAAGACTGCTTGAAGCTAAGGACATAGACCTGGACAAGGCCGAAGCCCTCGCCCTCACCCTAGAGGCCACCCAGCAAGACCAGGAAGCGTTTGCCAGGTACTATTCGCGACCCTGGGACTCGGGCCTGACCCCCACCCCACCACCCTTCACAGCGCTGCCCCCGGGACCTACCTCAGCGTCTGCATCACGGATCCGACCGGGCCCGCTAGCCCCGGTACCGGCCCCGACATCAGGCAACCCCGATCGGGCCGCTGGCTGCTTCTTTTGCGGCCAGGAGAAGCATCCGAGGTCGCGCTGCCCAGCCAAAAACTCGACCTGCAAAACCTGCCTCAAGAAAGGCCACTTCTCCAAGGCCTGCAGAAGCAAATCCTCAGAAGCCAGCAGTGCCTCATGCGAACCCTGGGGGCGGCCATCTTTGTGCGGGGCAGCCGAAGCCTGCAGAGCCTCATGGGAAGACCAGGGGCGGCCATCTTTGTGCGGGGCAGCCGAAGCCTGCAGAGCCTCATGGGAAAACCAGGGGCGGCCATCTTTGTGCGGGGCAGCCGAAGCCTGCAGAGCCTCATGGGAACAGCAGGGGCGGCCATCTTTGTGCGGGGCAAACGATTTAAACAGAGCCTCATGTGAACTACGGGGGCCGCCATCTTCGCCGCCATCTTGTCATGACAACGACGCGCTCATCTACACCCTAGCTTCCGTGACCCTGGATCAAGCCCGCCCGCACCACCTGGCCAGCTCAATGATGGACATCAAAGTCAACGGCCACGCCACGACCTGCCTGTTCGACAGCGGAAGCACGGAGAGCTTCATCCACCCAGACACGGTGAGCCACTACTCCCTCCCCGTCCTGCCAACGCGCAGCCGCATCTCGATGGCATCGAGGTCGCACGCCACAGACATCAGCGGCTACTGTGTCGTGACATTGTCGGTTAAAGGGACAGAGTATAAAAATTTTAAACTCCTCGTACTCCCCCAGCTGTGCGCTGCCGTCATACTAGGGCTGGACTTCCAATCCCACCTCCAAAGTGTAACCCTAGCATACGGTGGACCCCTCCCCCCACTCACAGTCGACAACCAGCGAAAGTTAAACCGCCCACCGCGTAACACCTGCAGCCTATCCACCCTCAAGGTACCGCCACCTTCCCTGTTCGCTAACCTCACCCCCGACTGCAAACCTGTCGCTACTAAGAGCAGGCGGTACAGCGCTGGGGACAGAGCCTTCATTAGCTCTGAGGTGCAGCGACTCCTGAAAGAGGGCATTATTGAGGGGAGCAGCAGCCCCTGGCGTGCCCAGGTGGTGGTAGTCAAGACCGGCGACAAAAATCGCCTGGTTATCGACTACAGCCAGACCATAAACAGATACACCCAGCTGGACGCATACCCCCTCCCCCGCATATCGGACATGGTCAATGAGATTGCACAATACCGCGTATTCTCGACCATCGACCTCAAGTCGGCCTACCACCAACTCCCCATCAGCCCGGAGGACAGCCAGTACACCGCCTTCGAGGCGAATGGCCGCCTCTACCAATTCCTTAGGGTCCCCTTTGGTGTCACCAACGGGGTCTCGGTTTTCCAACGGGAGATGGACCGGATGGTTGACCAGAACGGACTACAGGCCACTTTCCCCTATCTCGATAACGTCACCATCTGCGGCCGCAACCGGCAGGACCATGACGTGAATCTGGAGAAATTCCTCCGTACGGCCCAACGGCTGAACCTCACCTACAATAAGGAGAAATGCGTGTTTAACACAGCGCGCCTTGCCATCCTTGGCTGTGTAGTAGAGAACGGAGTCATCGGCCCCGACCCCGAAAGAATGCGCCCCCTCATGGAGCTACCCCTCCCCCACTGTCCAAAAGCACTTAGGAGAACCCTGGGGCTTTTCGCCTACTATGCCCAATGGGTACCCAATTATGCGGACAAAGCCAGACCCCTCCTGAAAACCACATCCTTCCCCCTCACGGAAGAGGCGTGCGCGGCCTTCTCCCTCATTAAGGGAGACATAGCCAAGGCCACAATGCACGCAGTGGATGAGTCAATCCCCTTCCAAGTGGAGAGCGATGCATCCGACTTCGCCCTAGCCGCTACCCTTAACCAGGAGGGTAGGCCGGTAGCCTTCTTCTCAAGGACCCTACAGGGCCCCGAGACCCGACACTCGTCGGTCGAGAAGGAAGCCTAGGCAATTGTGGAGGCAGTACGGCGCTGGAGGCACTACTTGGCAGGCAAACGATTTACCCTCCTCACCGACCAACGCTCGGTTGCCTTCATGTTTAATAACAAGCTGAGGGGCAAGATCAAGAACGACAAAATCTTGAGGTGGAGAATCGAGCTTTCCACCTATGATTATGAGATCTTGTACCGGCCCGGTAAACTGAACGACCCCCCTAATGCTCTTTCACGCATTACATGCGCCAGCGCGCAAAGTGATAGACTTCAGACCCTCCACAATGACCTCTGCCACCCCGGAGTCACCAGACTCTACCATTTCATTAAGGCCCGCAACCTGCCATACTCCATCGAGGAGGTCAGGACCATGACCAGGAACTGCCAGATCTGTGCTGAGTGCAAACCGCACTTCTATAAGCCGGACAGAGCAAGCCTGATCAAGGCCACCCGCCCCTTCGAGCGTCTGAGCATCGACTTCAAGGGGCCCCTACCGTCATCCGACCGTAATGTGTACTTCCTCAACATCGTTGATGAGTACTCCCGTTTCCCCTTTGCCTTCCCCTGCCCAGACATGACCAGTAACACGGTCATTAAATGCCTGAACAAACTCTTCGCCTTGTTCGGGTTCCCGAACTATATACATAGTGACCGGGGCGCCTCCTTCATGAGCGAGGAACTCCGTCAGTTCCTATTGGAGAGGGGTATTGCAGCAAGCAGGACCACCAGCTACAACCCCCGAGGGAACGGCCAGGTGGAAAGAGAGAACGCGACGGTATGGAAGGCCACCCTCTTAGCCTTAAAGTCTAAGGGCCTCCCAACCTCCCGCTGGCAAGAGGTCCTCCCGATTGCGCTGCACTCCATCCGGTCACTACTTTGCACTGCCATTAACACCACCCCCCATGCCCGAATGTTTGTCTTCCCCAGGAAGTCGACTACGGGAACCACCCTACCAACCTGGCTGACCTCTCCGGGACCCGTCTTGCTGCGAAAGCACGTGAGGGCCCATAAAACGGACCCCCTGGTCGAGAAGGTGAACCTCCTGCACGCCAACCCCCAGTACGCCTATGTGGCTTACCCAGACGGACGGGAGGACACTGTCTCCTTACGAGACCTCGCACCCTCACCCCCCCCTCCCAACCCCCCGAGTCCAGCCGAGGTAGACGGCATGCCGGAACCCCACGAGCCTTTGCCGACTACGCAGACACCAGCTTTAACACCGGATAATGTAACACCGCCGCTGCGACGATCGGAGAGGCTAACGAAGCCTCCGGACAGACTGACATACCAGAGCTGGTAATACACTTCACCCCGCCGGACTCTAATCTAAACAAGGGGTGAATGTGGTAAACCACTGTTATAGTTATCACTGTATATTGTTCTCACTGTTCTCACTGTCACATCACTACACGAGGTCGCCTCTTGTCGCACTGTTATACCTGGGCTGACCACCTCCGACTCCGCCCATTACCTGCCCAGGTATAAAGGTAGCTGACTGGCTAGTATTCCTCCCTGTTGGATCGGATCACCCACGAGGGTGGGCTCTGTTATTTAGCCAATAAAAACCTTCAGTTACGTTCTTAACTCGTCGCCTTTTATTGGACTAATTGATAGGCATATCATTGTATATCCCTGGATGTTAAGTTCCCAGCCTTGCCCACCCTGCAGCCACGTTTCTGTAATCCCAATCAAATCATACTTGTTTACCTCTATTCCCACAACTAATTCATCCACCTTGTTCCTAATGCTTCTTGCATTAAGATACAAAGCCTTCAGGCTTGCTTTTTTCACACTCTCATTATGAATTAGTTTGGCCCTTTGTGTTTCTCTCCTTTGCTTATTGCTTCTCACCTTTCTACCATCTATTTCTGACTTCATATGACTTCCCTCTTTTCCACTACCTAGGTTCCCATCCCCCTGCCAAATTAGTTTAAATCCTCCCGAACCGCCCTAGAAAATATTACCCCGAGGACATCGGCTCCCTCACAGTTCAGGTGTAGACCGTCCCCTTGGTACAGGTCACTCCTCCCCAAGAACTGGTTCCAATGCCTCAAGAATTTAAATCCCTCTCCCTTGCACCACTGCTCAAGCCACGTATTTAGCTTATCTATCTTACTCTCTCTAAACTTATTAGCTCGTGGCACTGGTAGCAATCCAGAGATTACTACCTTTGAGGTCCTACTTTTCAATTTAGCTCCTAACTCCCTAAATTCAGCTTGTAGGACCTCCTCCCTCTTTTTACCTACATCGTTGGTACCTACATGTACCACGACAACTGGCTGATCCCCCTCCCCCTTCAGAATGCTCTGCACCCGCTCCGAGACATCCTTGACCCTTGCACCAGGGAGGCAACATACCATCTTGGAGTCTCGGTCTCGGCCACAGAAACTCCTATCTATCCCCCTTACAATTGAATCCCCTATCACTATAGCCCTATCCCTCTTTTTCCCGCCCTTCTGTGCAGCAGAGCCAGTCATGGTGCCCTGAACCTGGCTGCTGGTGCCTTCCCCTGATAAGTCATCTACCCCAACAGTACCCAAAACGGTAAACCTGTTTTGGAGGGAGATGACCGCAGGTGACTCCTGCACTACCTTCCTGCCTTTACCCTGCCTTTTGGTCACCCATTTACTGTCTGAGCTAGCCTTTACCTGCGGTGTGACCAACTCACTGAATGTGCTATCCACAACATCCTCAGCATCGCGTATGCTCCAGAGTGAGTCCATTCACAGCTCCAGCGCCGCCATGCGGTCCGCTAGGAGCTGCAGCTGGACACACTTCCTGCACACATAGTTGTCAGGGACAGTGTCCCTGATTTCCCACATGGCACAGGAGGAGCATGACACGGGTCCGAGCTGCCCTTCCATGACTTAACCCTTACAATACCCTTTTATTTACTACGATTTAGCTTAATTATTGAATTCTACTTAGAATAAGTTTGTGAAAGTACTCACCAACCAGTCACCTACCTGTTTTCTGGTGTTGTATTTTCACTGCCGCCTCCTGTCCTGGAACCTTTTCCACCTAGGTTAGGCTCCTGAAATCATCTGGCATTATTCTCTGACTATATAAGCTGTGTCTTTATGCATCTCTCCACTTCACCTGACGAAGGAGCAGCACTCCGAAAGCTTGTGATTTCAAATAAAACTGTTGGACTATAACCTGGTGTTATTTGAATGGCAATAGATTGGGAGAAGGGGAAGTGCAAAGAGACCTGGGTGTTCTTGTGCACCAGTCGCTGAAGGTAAGCATGCAGGTGCAGCAGGCGGTTAAGAAAGCAAATGGTTTGTTGGCCTTCGTAGCAAGAGGGTTCGAGTACAGGAACAAGGATGTCTTGCTGCAGTTGTACAGGGCCTTGGTGAGACCGCACCTTGAATATTGTGTGCAGTTTTGGTCGCCTTATCTGAGGAAGGACGTTCTTGCCATGGAGGGAGTGCAGCGAAGATTCACCAGGCTGATACCTGGGATGGCAGGAATGACGTATGAGGAGAGATTGTGTCGATTGGGCTTATACTCACTGGAGTTTGGAAGATTGAGAGGGGATCTCATCGAAACCTATAAAATTCTGTCAGGCCTGGACAGACTAGATGCAGGAAGGATGTTTCCGATGGCTGGGGAGTCCAGATCCAGGAGTCATAGTCTAAGGATAAGGGGTAAGCCATTTAGGACTGAAATGAGGAGGAATTTCTTCACCCAGAGATTGGTGAACCTGTGGAATTCTCTGCCACAGAGGGCGGTGGAGGCCAGTTCATTAAATATATTCAAGAAGGAGTTGGATATATTTCTTAAGGCTAAAGGGATCAAGGGATATGGGGAGAAGGTAGGGACAGGGGACTGAATTTGGATGATCAGCCATGATCTCATTGAATGGCGGAGCAGGCTCGAGGGGCCGAATGGCCTACTCCTGCTCCTATCTTCTATGTTTCTATGTTAATCATGAATTCATTTATCTTAGTGATGCTATCAGTTCTGATGGCCTGGCTTACTTTGGAAACAGTAACTTCCACCTACACTAATGATCTGTTTGTAGATGTGGGTGTGTAGGTACCGATGGATAGATACAGAGCATCTCTCATGTAGTCTGAACAGCCGGTCAGCCCACCGTTGTTCTTTTCTGCCCAATGTCAGGTAGGGGGATTTCCATTTGGATATTTTGCTGCTGAGGACCAAATATAAAGAATGTACAATTAGCACAAAGGCCCATGAGAACCCAAATGACAACAGGAAAATAATAAAGAAAAATAATTTGAAAAAGATATGGCAGAGGTACATTTATGTTCATATAATTGTGCTAGGTGTCAGCTTGGATGAGTTGTTGGCATTCTTGCCATTAAGGTGTAAGGTGATGGGTTCAAACCCACTTCAGAACTTGAGCACTTATCTAGGCTAACACTTTAGTGCAACACTGAATAAGCACTGCATTGTTGGAGATGCCATCTTTCATATGACACCTTAAACCATGCTCCTGTCTGCCTGTTTGGATGAATATAAACGGTCCCATGGCACTATTTGAAGAAGCATAATGGAGGTTTCCCAATGTTCTGGACAACATTTATCCTTCAACAAATACCACGAAAACAAATTTAGCCATTATGAGCACATCTCCAGGGTGGTCACAAACGTGGTGGAGGCAGGCTTTCACCAAAGCACGTGGCCTCATAGAAACATAGACGATAGGAGCAGGAGTAGGCCATTCAGCCCTTCGAGCCTGCTCCGCCATTCAATGAGATCATGGCTGATCATCCAAATTCAGTACCCTGTCCCTGCCTTCTCCCCATATCCCTTGATCCATTTGGCCTCAAGAAATATATCTAACTCTTTCTTGAATATATTTAATTAACTGGCCTCCACCGCCCTCTGTGGCAGAGAATTCCACAGGTTCACCACTCTCTGGGTGAAGAAATTCCTCCTCATTTCAGTCCTAAATGGCTTACCCCTTATCCTTAGACTATGACCCCTGGTTCTGGACTCCCCGGCCATCAGAAACATCCTTCCTGCATCTAGTCTGTCCAGACCTGACAGAATTTTATAGGTTTCGATGAGATCCCCTCTCAATCTTCTAAACTCCAGTGAGTATAAGCCCAATTGACACAATCTCTCCTCGTACGTCATTCCTGCCATCCCAGGTATCAGCCTGGTGAATCTTCGCTGCACTCCCTCCATGGCAAGAACGTCCTTCCTCAGGTAAGGTGACCAAAACTGCACACAATACTCAAGGTGCGGTCTCACCAAGGCCCTGTACAACTGCAGCAAGACATCCTTGTTCTTGTACTCGAACCCTCTTGCTACGAAGGCCAACATACCATTTGCCTTCTTAACCGCCTGCTGCACCTGCATGCTTACCTTCAGCGACTGGTGCACAAGAACACCCAGGTCTCTTTGCACTTCCCCTTCTCCCAATCTATTGCCATTCAAATAATAATCTGCCTTCCTGTTTTTGCCACCAAAGTGGATAACCTCACATTTATCCACATTATAGTGCATTTGCCATGTTTCTGCCCAACCACCCAACCTGTCCAAATCGTATTGGAGTTTCATGACATCCTCCTCACAGCATACCCTCCCACCCAGCTTTGTGTCATCTGCAAATTTGGAGATATTACATCCAATTCCCTCGTCCAGATCATTAATATATATTGTGAACAGCTGGGGTCCTAGGACCGAGCCTTGTGGTACCCCACTAGTCACTGCCTGCCACTCGGAAAACAACCCGTTTATTCCAACTCTTTGCTTTCTGTCCGCCAACCAGTTCTCTATCCAAGTCAATACCTTGCCCCCAATCCCATGTGCCTTAATTTTGCACGCTAACCTCTTATGCGGGACCTTATCGAAAGCCTTCTGAAAGTCCAAATACACCACATCCACTGGTTCTCCCTTATCTATTTTACCAGTGACATCCTCAAAAAATTCCAGTAGATTAGTCAAGCATGATTTACCTTTTGTAAATCCATGTTGACTTTGTCCGATCCTGTCACTGCTTTCCAAGTGCTCTGCTATTACATCTTTTATAATGGACTCTAGCATTTTCCCCACTACCAATGTCAGGCTTACCGGTCTATAATTCCCCACTTTTTCTCTACCACCTTTTTTGAATAGTGGGGTAACATTAGCTACCCTCCAATCCATGGGTGCTGTTCCAGAGTCAATCGAGTTCTGGACGATGACCAGCAATGCATCTGCTATTTCCAGGGCCACTTCCTTAAGTACCCTGGGATGTAGATTATCAGGCCCTGGGAATTTATCGGCCTTCAGTCCCATCAATTTTCCTAACACCATTTCCCTACAAATACTGATTTCTTTCAGTTCCTCCCTTTCATCAGACCCTATGTTCCGCGGTATTTCTGGGAAGTTATTTGTGTCCTCCTTTGTGAAGACAGAACCAAAATATGTATTTAGTTGGTCTGCCATTTCTTTGCTCCCCATTATAAATTCCCCCGATTCTGACTGCAAGGGACCTACGCTTGAGTTCACCAATCTTTTTTGGACTCCAGGGCCCTATCTACCCTTTTCAGACAGTGACACTCCTGTGTACTTCTAACATTTTCTGTTTTGATTTACTACTTTTAGAACTGGCTTGTCAGATCAGTTTTGTTTGTTTTCACACAATGTATTATTCTTCTACAGTACCTTCTCTGATTGAAATAAAAACAATGAACCAGGGGCCCCCTTTAGAGGAGGGGATATAATTGAAACATTTAGTGACCTTTTTCATCGGCGGTCCAGCACACGATCCAGGCTTGAACCCCCAGGTTTGGCCCCACTTTTGTCTCTCCAGCAGCTGGTATGGTACCTTTCATCTGAAGTACCAACTGTTACTCTTCCACCAGGCTGGGGTCAAGGAGACTTTCGGCCTGGGAGATCCCTATGTTCCTATGTAGCTAGCAGCAGATAATCCAGGCTTCTGTGGCACAAAGAATCGCTAACTAAAACAGTGCCCTATCTACCCTTTTCAGACAGTGACACTCCTGTGTACTTCCAACATTTTCTGTTTTGATTTACTACTTTTAGAACTGGCTTGTCAGATCAGTTTTGTTTGTTTTCACACAATGAATTATTCTTCCACAGTACCTTCTCTGATTGAAATAAAAACTTGATGCCTCCTACATCCTTGTATCTAGTTTATACTTGAGATATTTTACATAACATAAGAACATAAGAAGTAGGAGCAGGAGTAGGCCATACGGCCCCTCGGGCCTGCTCCGCCATTCAATAGGATCATGGCTGATCCGAACCTAGACTCACGTCCACTTCCCTGCCCGCTCCCCATAACCCTTAATTCCCTTATCAGCTAGGAAACTGTCTATCTCCGTTTTAAATTTATTTAATGTCGCAGCTTCCACAGCTCTCTGAGGTAGCAAATTCCATAGATTTACTACCCTCTGAGTGAAGAAGTTTCTCCTCATATCAGTTTTGAAATGGCAGCCCCTTATTCTAAGATTATGCCTTGATGGCAAGAATGCCAACAACTCATCCAAGCTGACACCTAGCACAATGATATGAACATAAGTGTACCTCTGCCATATCTTTTTCAAATTATTTTTCTTTATTTTTTTCCTGTTGTCATTTGGGTTCTCGTGGGCCTTTGTGCTAATTGTACATTCTTTTTGTCATTATGAAGTGATAATAGTTGTAATATTGGCATAATATTGTGAAGTATCAGTGCAACACTGAACAAAAGACTTACTGAAGACTCTAGCCTCAAGAATCATGTACCCTGTGAACATTTCTGACCCATTCACAAAGCACAGAAATTAGGGGTGGAGATTATTACAAGTCTTCATCCCCTCTTACATTGTTTTAGATTTGTGAGGCTTCCCAAAGCAGTAAATTTGGGGCAAGCCAAGGACAGGCATGGAGGTGAAGCAGGAGAAGGCATTCCTATCCTTCTTGAATCATTTTCAGAGAGCATCCAAAGAAGCTTACATTAGGCCCTGTCCCTCGGTTTTCTCAGATCGGAGGATCTGAGACAGGCAGACAGCAAGGTAATGGAGATCTGAGAACATAAGTGCAACCTTCTGCTATAGCTTCTCAAATGATCTTTGGAACTGTTGGCCTTCAGGGTGCTGATAATCCTCAATTTTATTCCTGATAATTTATTTTACATGGAATGGAAACAAGACTAATGGGTCTGGAATTGCCTGTGTCTGTTTTGTGCCCTTTTTGAATATGGGCACCACATTGGCCTGTTTCTAATCTACTCACAAGTGTCCAGTGACCCCTTCACAATGACAGTCAGTGCCTCACAAGTCTCCTCCCTAGTTTCTTTCAGCACGCTAGGATAAATACCATATACTCCTGGGGATTTACTTGTTTTCAGCCCTGTTACCCAGTCTAGGGCTTCCATCTCATTTCTGTAAGAGTCATTGGAGCGATTTTCGGCAGCATGTTTGGGCGCTAAAGAGCCTCCAAGGTGCTAAGCTGGGGTCTTGAGCTGAAATACTGGTTAAGCCCGCGTTTAGTGCAAGATGCCATCTTGGTAAAGGAGTTGAGGCCTGCGCTGGGAACGGCCGCCTGAAGGCTCATTAAGGGGCTGATAGCCTGCTAGTGCTCATTAAGGAGATTACACGGCATTTTGGTGGCTGGCGCTTGTCCTAATGCCTTCTCCTAACAGCGATCAGCTGTTTGGGAGTAAACAAGGCGTTGATATGGATTTTGAGCGCTACTTAAAGGGATATTCACCATTTCATGCTCATTTGCTGCTAGAGCAGTGAAGAGGACCTCTGAAACACTTCGAGAGACTTCACCAACACTTGAGCAACATTTATTCTGCAAATTCTCTGAGGACTTCACCTAAAAAGAGTGAGTGCTTTGCTACTCCACCTTATAGGAGTCACCAGGAGAAAAGGAGTCCTTGGTCATGGGCATCTTGCTAGGGGTCTGTTGTGTCTGTGTGTTGATAGAGACACTGAAGACAGGAGTTGGTTTGATAGGTGTTTACTAAACAAAGTCTGGAGGGAACTAACGGATACAACACAATACTCAGGCTTATATAGCCAAGTGGCCATTACCGGCATTACAGTACACATGGGGCTCTTAAAGGCACATACACTACAATTCCTCCCCTTTTAGCTAACCAGTACATAATATTTTAAGTAATTATTAATTACATGTTACAAGAAAAATAATCTATACATTGCTGCAGTTAATTAATTATAAGTCAACCTCTCTGGAGGCTTCCTGACTCGGTCCGGATAACGCCTCGGTGGTGTAGTAGTTTCTGATGGTGTAGTAGGTTCTTTTGGCAAGGCTGATTCGGCTTGAATGCCAGTGTCGGGTTCATCGGGTTCCAGTATCACTGGATCGGAGGTAGATATGGGTATCTCTGCTTCATCGTTAGGCGTATAGAGTTGTGGTGTAGGTTGTCCCTTTTCGGATGACTCTATGATTTGGTCAGCATGGCGCCTTATTATGCTTTCTCCGATGTCCACGGTATACATCAGCGGTCCTAGTCGTGTGCAGATAGTTCCAGGCTGCCATTTCTCTGTACGGTAGTCCCGGGCCAAAACTTGTTGACCTATCTGGAAGGTTCTAGTTGGCCTTTCATTCATGCCTTGAAATTGCCGGTTTTCCACGTCCCTTCTGATGTTGGGCTTGATCAAATCCAGCTGGCATCTTAGGCTTCTATTGAAGGACATCATGGCGGGAGTTTGGTTTGTAACCATATGTGTTGCATTCCTGTATGCGAACAAGAAGTTATCCACCTTGTGCTGAAGTTTTATGTCTTCATTACCCATGGCCTTTGTGGCCTTCTTGAAGGTCTGGACAAACCTTTCAGCCAATCCATTGGTGGCGGGATGGTATGGGGCGGACGTGTATTGCTTAACCCCATTGTTTTTTAAGAACTTCCTGAATTCTTCGGACACAAATTGCGGTCCATTATCAGAACAGATCTGTTCCGGCAGCCCATTCCTGGCAAATATGGTCCTTAATACTGTGATGGTTTTTTCCGTGGTGGTGGAGGACATCTTTATTACCTCCGGCCACTTGGAGTGTGCATCAACCGCGATTAAGAACATTGAGTCCATAAATGGACCAGCAAAGTCGATGTGTACCCTTTGCCAGGGAGATGAGGGCCACTCCCATGGATGTAGAGGGGCTTGGGGTGGAGCGTTTTGGACCTTCTGGCATCCTAGGCAGCTCTTGGTCATTTCTTCGATGTCTCCATCAATACCTGGCCACCATACAAACGCTCTGGCTAGGTTCTTCATTTTTACTCCACCCAGATGCCCCTCGTGAAGCTCCTTTAGCACTTTATCCTGGAGTTTGGGTGGAATCACCACTCTGGATCCACACATCAAGGTTCCTCGGCACACTGACAGCTGTTCTCTTCTTTGCAAGAATGCTGGCAACAGTGGTTCGCCATGTGCTGGCCATCCCTTCACCGTTAAGTCGTAGACTCGTGAGAGAGTCGGGTCATTTCTCGTTTCCTTTTCAATGGCAGAATTTGTTACTGGTAGACATTCCACTATGGTTGAGTGGAACATCTCCACTGGGTCTACTGTAGGTGCCTCTTCTACCATTGGCAACGGTAGGCGCGATAAACCATCAGCATTCCCATGCTGTTTTGATCCTTTGTATTCTATGTTGTATTGGTGTGCCCCTAGAAAAAGGGACCACCTCTGTAGCCTTTGCGCTGTCATAATGGGAACACCCTTTTTAGGGTTGAATATGGAGATGAGGGGTTGATGGTCAGTCAACAAGGTACATTTTTGTCAGTGTAGGTAATACATAGATACATAGAAGATAGGAGCAGGAGTAGGCCATTCGGCCCTTCGTGCCTGCTCCGCCATTCGATGAGATCATGGCTGATCCTTTAATTCAGTATCCCGTCCCCGCCTTCTCTCCGTAACCCTTAACCCCTTTTGCCCGTAGAAATATATCTAATTCCCTCTTAAATATATTTAATGAGCTGGCGTACACTGCCCTCTGTGGCAATGAGTTCCACAGGTTCACCACTCTCTGAGTGAAGAAATTCCCCCTCATCTCTGTCCTAAATGGTTTAGCCCTTATCCTTAAATTATGTCCTCTAGTTCTGTTCTCACCCGCCAAGGGAAACATTCCTTCTGCATCCAGTCTGTCTAGACCTGTCAGAATTTTATACACTTCTATGAGGTCCCCTCTCAATCTTCTAAACTCCAGTGTGTACATCCCTAAACTACATAGTCTCTCCTCATAGGTCATTCCCGCCATTCCTGGTATCAGCCTGGTGAATCGCCGCTGCACCCCCTCCATGGCAAGAACATCCTTCCTCAGATGAGGCGACCAAAACTGTACACAGTACTCGAGGTGTGGTCTCACCAGTGCCCTGTACAGCTGCAGCAAGGTATCCCTGTTCCTGTATTCTAACCCTTTTGCTATGAAGGCCAGCATACCGTTTGCCTTCTTGACCGCCTGTTGCACCTGCATGCTCGCCTTCAGTGACTGGTGTACAAGAACACCCAGGTCTCTCTGTACTTCCCCCTCTCCCAATCTATTGCCATTTAAATAATAATTTGCCCTCCCGTTCCTGCACCCAAGGTGGATAACTTCGCACTTGTCCACATTATAGTGCATCTGCCATTTATCCGCCCAATCGCCCAGTCTGTCCAAATCGCTCTGGAGCTTCCTGGTCTCTTCCTCTGAGCCCACCCCCCCTCCTAGTTTAGTGTCGTCTGCAAATTTGGAAATGCTGCATCCGACTCCCTGATCCAGGTCATTAATGTAAATTGTGAACAGCTGGGGGCCCAGGACAGATCCCTGTGGTACCCCACTTGTTACTGCCTGCCATTCAGAAAATGAGCCGTTTATTCCAACTCTCTGTTTTCTATCTGACAGCCAGTTCCCTATCCACGCCAAAACTTTCCCCTTTATCCCATGAGCCTCAATTTTCCATGCTAATCTTTTATGTGGGACCTTATCGAAGGCCTTTTGGAAGTCCAGGTACACCACATCTACTGGCTCTCCCCCATCTATTCTACCAGTTACTCCCTCAAAAAATTCCAATAGATTAGTCAAGCACGATTTACCCTTTGTAAATCCATGTTGACTCTGTCCTATCCTGTCCCCATTTGCTAAGTGCTCCGCTATTTCATCCTTAATGATGGACTCCAGCATTTTGCCCACAACTGATTGGTTGAATTTCTTCACTCCCCATACCAGGCTGAGTGCTTCCCTGTCGATTTGGACATAGTCACGCTCAGCTGAGTTCAATGAGCGTGACGCAAAAGCTATCGGCCGTTCCGAGCCATCAGGGAATTTATGCGATAATACTGGTCCTATGCTGTAAGGGGATGCATCACACGCCAGTCTGATTGGCAGTGATGGGTTGTAATGAGCCAAAACTTCTTTGGACGTGATTAAGTCTTTGCATTTATGGAAGGCACGTTTACAGTCTTCGCTCCATTTCCAAATTACTCCTGTTTGTAGCAGTTCATTAAAAGGGTGTAGAAGAGTTGATAAGTTCGGTAAAAATTTATGATAGTAATTTATTAATCCCAGGAACGACCTTAATTGTGAAACATTTTCAGGTGCTGGGGCTTTTATGACCGCTTCAATTTTTTCAGGTGACTTATGCAACCCTTCCTTATTAATTATGTGGCCACAATATGATATTTGATTTTGGAAAAATTCGCACTTGGGGCGATTTGCTCGTAGGCCCCGTTCTCTCAGCCTGGTGAGCACCTGCTCCAAATTGGCAAGGTGCTCGTTGTCGTTTTCTCCTGTTACAAGGATGTCGTCTAGGTAGCATTGAGTCCCCGGAATCCCTTGGAGGACTTGCTCCATAGCTCTTTGCCAGATAGCTGGAGCGGATGCTACTCCAAAAACCAGTCGATTGTACTGGTACAGACCTTTGTGTGTATTTATCGTGAGATATTTTTTAGAGGCCTCTTCAACCTCCATCTGTAGATATGCCTGTGTCAAGTCAATTTTGGTGAAACGCTTCCCTCCGGATAGTGAGGCGAAAATATCTTCTATCCTCGGAAGAGGATACTGTACCATGTGAAGGACCGGGTTTACAGTCACCTTGAAGTCTCCACAGATGCGAATTTTTCTCTGTTCTTCAGATTTATCATTCTTCAATGCTTTCTTCATGACTGGGACGATGGGTGTTGCCCACTCGCTCCAATCTATTTTAGATAATACGCCTGCCTTTTCCAAATTCTCCAGCTCTGCCTCGACTGCTGGACGAATTGCGTATGGCACCGGTCTTGCCTTAAAAAACTTGGGAATTGCTGCATCTTCCACTTTTATTGAGGCGGTGATGCCTTTCAAGGTTCCTAGTTTCTCTTGAAACACTTCCTTGGCGTTGGCCAAGATGTCTTTTAATCGTTCAGGTATGACGTCATCATCATTTTTTTCCTTACTGGTCACCGTCAGTGCCTGAATGGAGTGCCAGTCTAAACGTATTTTCCTGATCCATTCACGTCCCAACAGCGGTGGACCACCATCTTGTAGAACATATAAATACAACTTCTGTATTTCCTTGCCGTTGTATACAACAGGCACCCTTATTTTTCCTTTGGGGTATACTTTCTGCCCCGTATATGTTTTCAAAATAATGGATGTGTCTTTTAAAGGTATATGCGGAAATAGCCGCTCGTAATCCCATCGATTTATAATGGTCAGAGCTGATCCTGTATCTAGCTCCATTTTAACTGGGGACCCTGCTATTGTGAGGGTAACCCAAATGGTCTGGTAATCTTCTTTGGCAATTACATTATGTAATTTGAGAGAGCTTAGTCTCTTGTTCCCGGAGTCACTATCGCTCTTCTGGTCTTCGGAGCTACTGTCCGTCATCATTTGTACCTTTCTGTGCTTTTCCTTATTGATTTTTTTCCTGTTAGTGGATTTTCTGTTTCCAGATCGGCATGCACGTGTAATGTGTCCCATCTTTCCGCATTGCCTGCATGCTTTGTCCTTGAACCAGCAGTCCCTCTGGTCATGGGTGGATCTGCCGCAGCGATAACATCTCTCGAAACCCCGTGTCATTTCATGGGTGCCGAAGTCTTGTGGCTTTTGCTGTATCTCTGCAGCTCCTCTTGCACTGAAAGCCTTGTCCAGTGTTAAATCTTTCTCAGAAAGTAGCCTTTTTTGTGTTCCTACACTTAGGAGACCGCAGACGAATTTGTCTCGTAGAGAATCTGCCAGTCCTGCCTCGAATTGGCAGTGTAGGGTATCAACAATCTCCTTAAAATTCTTGTCCATCGGTTCGGCTGCAGTGATTAAGTTTCGTAACAGCTTGTATGTCTTTGCGCCCATTAGATTTAGAAGTACTGAAGCTTTTTTTTCATCTTCTATTCCATTTGCGGTGCAATATACCTCCACTCTTTCCACATATGTGGTCCAATCCTCTATCTCATTATCAAAAGCATCAATATTGCCAGAATTAGGCATCTTAGAAAAGAAATGGCGCTTCCCGCGCTTTTCTTTCTTTTCTGCAGAAAAGATATGGCGCTTCCTGCGCTTTCCCACCGCTGCTGCCGATGACAACGCTGTTTCCCGCGGTTTCCATTCTTTTTTATTTATTTATTTACAGTTGGAGACTCGTTCCCGCCGGACTCTCTCTCTAGGTCTGAATGCCGACCTGCTTGCAGTGCCGGCTGTCTCCCGAGTGCTCCCTCCCCGTCTGCTACTGCTTGCCTCCGCTTTCGCTGCTTGGCCCAGCTATAGAGCCAGCCGCTGGAGCCCCAGCCTGACGCCCAGGAAGGATTACCACAGTACCTGCCACCAGCTTGGCCAGCTGGTGAAACAACAGCTGCTTTCACTTCTTGATTCTTCTGGACGCCAGAGGAATCGATGTCCTTGAGGTCCTGCCGAATTGTAGGTGAGTCCGTTTCCACTTCGTCGCCACTTTTGTGTCTGTGTGTTGGTAGAGACACTGAAGACAGGAGTTGGTTTGATTGGTGTTTACTAAACAAAGTCTGGAGGGGAACTAACGGATACAACACAATACTCAGGCTTATATAGCCGAGTGGCCATTACCGGCATTACAGTACACATGGGGCTCTTAAAGGCACATACACTATAGGGTCCCCCTTGGTCTGCAGGAGAAATGGGAGGAGGACATGAGGCCAGGCAGAGCAGCACCAACTGCTACAGGAGGGCGAGGTGACATCCCTCTGCCTCTGGACCTCCTCCATCAGGACCTCCAGTGCAGCATCTGAAAACCTGTGCACCCTCTCCCTCGGTCTCTGAACCATCCTGCAACATGCCACATGTGCCAACCAGCACACTCCACACCTTCAGTGGAAGTGAGTGCAAGGAGCCCGTATATACTGCTCCACGAAAATTGCGTCCAATCAGCACTTGAGTGCTAAACCTGCAATTCTCTGCTTTAGCACCTGCAGGCAAGTTCAAATTATGGTAATCAGTAATTAGGACCAAAATTGTGTGCTAAATCCCGACTTTCAAACTGGCATGTCTTATTAGCACAGCAACCATTTAACACCTGTATTCACCCTTTGGTCAAAATAACTCCCATGGGTTTTTGCTTAGGTTATCTCTGTTTGGTGAGAGCATGATGCTCATGTCTTCCCTTGAAGGAAGTAGTCATTCAGACTGTTTTGTGTTCACCTCAGTTTTAAGCTTGTTAGTACCTTTTAAGGTTTTCAGCTCTTCTTTGATTGTCCTCTTACTTTTCAGCTGTGGATGAGTGTCAGCTGTGGCTCAGTGGGGAGCAGACTTGCTCCTGGGTCAGAATGTTGTGGGTTCATAGTCCCACTCCAGGGACTTGAGCACATAAAGCTAGGCTGAAACTGTGATGAAATATGTCATTCATCAGACTCTATTTAACTACATATATTGTATTGCCTGCTCCTGTGTTTTTACCTCGTATTGTATATAGGGCACCGCCCCCTTTCTCCCCACTGGGTGTGTCGGCTCCGCCCATACCTGGCCCTACTTAAGACAAGCCCAGGCTTGTCTTGCAGCAGAACAGCAGAATGCTAGGTGAAGACACAGGCATCTTTCTTTGCTAATAAAAGCCTTGTTTTATCCAGTTAACTTTGAGCCTTGAAGTTATTGAGGCGCATCAATTTTATTAGCAAACTTTCAATGATGGATCAACTTTTGAAACCGGAACGCTTGGATTTGGACCCGCATGCTTCGGATGCATCGGCATGGTTTGGACACTGGTTCCAGTGCTTGGAATTTTTTATGGCCAACTCCAAAGCCGTCATAGCCTCTAGAGCCACCGGAGATGTGAAACTCGGGATCCTGCAGAATCGGGTAAGCCACCGGGTTTTTCCACTCATCCAAGACGCCGCCACCTACCTGGATGCCTGCAACATTCTAAAGGCCCACTATCAGCGGCCTACCAACGAGGTGTACGCCAGGCATCTGCTTGCTACCTGCACACAGCGACCCGGAGAGTCGCTAGAGGACTTTCTAGTCACCCTAAAAGTGCTTGGCAAAGACTGCAAATGCAAAGACGTGAAAGCCACGGTATACACAGACGAGCTTATTCGGGATGCCTTTATCGCAGGCCTTAGCTCTAATTACATCCGGCAGAGACTGCTAGAGAAAACGGGCCTAGATCTGACACAGACTGTGGACACAGCGCGATCGCTGGATGTGGCTCAGAAGAACTCTGACTCTTACTCTTCAGGCCACGCGGCCCACGCCGCCTCGTACGCACCAAGGGCGCCGCCATGTTGGAAGACATCTTCCCCGCCCGGTAGCCCAACACCGTCGGGGCCCTGCTCTCCCCCCAGAAGCCCTACGACCGCCGCGACGCATCGGGGCCCCAAATGCTACTTCTGCGGGCAGCCGAAGCACACCAGGAACCTGTGCCCGGCGAAAGGCACCACCTGCTGTAAGTGCGGTAAGAAGGGGCACTTTGGGAAGGTGTGCAGAGGGAACCCCGCAGGCAAACCCGCCACTGCCGCGTGCGCGCCGTGGGAGCGGCCATCTTGGACGCCATCTTGTCCAACCTCGTGGGGTCCGCCATCTCGCGAGCAGACATCGTGGACGCCATCTTACCCGGCCTCGTGTGGCCCACCATCTTGTCCCGATCAGGGCCCTACAGTGGCGTCGATCACAGTGGACCAGTCCAGACCGCACCCACTATCCAAATCAATGGTGGACATCGAGGTAAACGGGTGCAAGGTTAAATGTTTAATTGACAGCGGGAGCACGGAGAGCTTCATTCACCCTGGTCTGGTACAACGACTCTCTCTAACTATAGTCCCTACTCAGGGCACGATCTCTATGGCCGACAAAACCCAGATATCGACTATTGCGGGTTACTGCGCGATACGATTGTCCGTTAAAGGCACTGTATATAATAATTTTAAACTGTTAATTATGAAGGATTTATGTGTGAGCGTGATCTTGGGCCTGGATTTTCAGTGCCACCACCAAAGCATCACGCTCAATTTCAGTGGGTCCCAGCCGCCCCTCACAGTGTGCAGTTTGGCTACCCTGAAGGTAAAGCCGCCTTCGCTATTCGCGAACCTTACCCCTAACTGCCGGCCAATAGCGACCAAAAGCAAGAGGTACAGCTGGGAGGACAGGCGGTTTATTGCGACCGAGGTAGACAGGCTCCTGAGGGAGCGCATTATTGAACGCGGCAACAGCCCGTGGCGCGCCCAAGTGGCGGTGGTGAGGGGTAGCGAGAAGAAGCGGATGGTGATTGACTATAGTCAAACAGTCAACATCTATACCCAACTAGACGCCTACCCGCTACCCCGCATATCCGAGATGGTGAACCAAATTGCCCAATACCGGGTGTTCTCCACTATCAACCTCAAGTCAGCGTACCACCAGCTCCCTATCAGACCAGAGGACCGTTCATACACCGCCTTCGAGGCAAACGGACGCCTCTACCAGTTCCTCAGAGTCCCCTTTGGGGTGACGAATGGGGTCTCGGTCTTTCAGAGGGAGATGGACCGCATGGTCGATGACCACCACTTGCAGGCAACCTTCCCCTATCTCGACAACGTCACCATCTGCGGCCACAACCAACAGGACCACAACTCAAACCTCGCGAGGTTTCTGAAAACCGCACAAAAACTCAACCTCACTTACAACGAGGACAAGTGCGTTTTCAACACCACGCGCCTCTGCATACTAGGCAGCGTGGTGGAGAATGGGGAAATCGGACCAGACCCCGACCGATTGCGCCCCCTACGGGAGCTGCCCCTGCCCAACACTCCCAAAGCCCTGAAAAGGTGCCTAGGGTTATTCTCGTATTATGCCCAATGGGCCCCTAACTACTCCAATAAAGCCCGCCCCCTCTTGAAAGCATCCTCTTTCCCGCTCTCTGCTGAGGCCCATGCTGCCTTCAAAAGCATTAAGCAGGATATTGAGTGGGCCACGCTACAGGCAGTGGACGAGAACACTCCCTTTCAAGTGGAAAGTGATGCGTCTGACTTTGCCTTGGCGGCCACCCTCAACCAGGCGGGGCGGCCCGTAGCTTTCTTCTCGAGGACCCTCCAGGGGCCTGAGATCAGACACTCCCCCGTGGAAAAGGAGGCCCAAGCCATCGTGGAGGCAGTGCGCCACTGGCGGCACTACCTAGCCGGCAAACGCTTCACCCTACTTACCGACCAGCGGTCAGTAGCGTTTATGTTCAATAATAAACAGAGGGGGAAGATTAAAAATGATTAAATTCTTAGGTGGCGGATCGAGCTCTCCACCTTCGAGTACGACATCATATACCGGCCGGGGGCCCTTAACGAATCCCCCGACGCCCTCTCACGAGGGATGTGTGCCAACGCCACCGGGGATCGGCTACAGACCCTCCACAACGACCTCTGCCACCCAGGGGTCACACGGCTGTTCCACTTCATAAAGTCCCGCAACTTACCCTACTCGATTGAGGAAGTTCGGTCTCTGACCAGGAACTGCCGCACTTGCGCTGAGTGCAAGCCTTGGTTCTACCGCCCTGATAGAGCCCACCTAATCAAAGCTACACGGCCCTTTGAGCGGCTTAGCTTAGATTTCAAGGGCCCCCTCCCGTCCGTCGACCGCAATGTTTACTTCCTGAACATTGTGGACAAATACTCCCGTTTCCCATTCGCCTTCCCCTGCCCAGACATGACCAGCGCCACGGTCATTAAATGCCTCAACAGCCTGTTCTGCCTGTTCGGTATGCCAAGCTATATCCACACGGATAGGGGGGCGTCCTTCATGCGTGAAGAGCTACGCCAGTACATGCTGTCCAAGGGGATTGCCACGAGCCGTACCACCAGCTACAACCCCCGGGGTAACGGTCAGGTGGAGCGAGAGAACGGGACAGTATGGAGGGCAGTCACTCTAACTCTAAGGACCAAGGGCCTCCCTATCTCCCGCTGGCAGGAAGTCCTCCCAGATGTGCTCCACTCAATACGGTCACTATTGTGTACCGCCACTAATGCCACGCCTCATGAGCTAATGTTTGTGTTTCCCCAGAAATCCACCTCAGGCGTATCGATACCGTCATGGCTCTCCACCCCAGGTCCGGTACTTTTGCGGAAGCATGTGAGGGGCCACATGACGGACCCTCTCGTGGAGCCAGTGCACCTGCTCTACGCCAACCCACAATATGCGTATGTCCGGCACGCCGACGGACGGGAGGACACTGTGTCCATAAAAGACCTCGCCCCAGCCGGTAACAACAGCAACAACGACAACGACTACAACAACAACAGCAACAACGACAACAACCACAATAACTATTACCCACCCACTCCACCCACTATTCTTTCATCACCCCCGGAAGAACACCAGTCAACGGTACCCCCACCACCTACTCCTTCAACAACCCCGGTGGCGCCCCCAGCAGAGACCCAGGAGGTCACCTGGAACACCCAGCCGGCACCCGCGGCACCGCAACCGTTACGTCGGTCACAGAGGACTATCACACCCCCGGACAGACTAAATCTGTAGAAGGGGTGAATGTGATGAAATATGTCATTCATCAGACTCTGTATTTAACTACATATATTGTATTGCCTGCTCCTGTTTTTTTACCTTGTATTGTATATAGGGCACCGCCCCCTTTCTCCCCACTGGGTGTGTCGGCTCCGCCCATACCTGGCCCTACTTAAGACAAGCCCAGGCTTGTCTTGCAGCAGAACAGCAGAATGCTAGGTGAAGACACAGGCATCTTTCTTTGCTAATAAAAGCCTTGTTTTATCCAGTTAACTTTGAGCCTTGAAGTTATTGAGGCGCATCAGACACTCCAGTACAGCGCTGAGGGAGTGCTGCACTGTCGGTGGTGCTGTCTTTCAGATGAGACATTAAACCAAGGCCCCATCTGCTCTCTCAGGTGGATGTAAAAGATCCCATGGCACTATTTCGAAGAAGAGTAGGGGAGTTATCCCTGGTGTCCTGGCCAATATTTATCCCTCAACCAACATAGCAAAAACAGATTATCTGGTCATTATCACATTGCTGTTTGTGGGAGCTTGCTGTGTGCAAATTGGCTGCCGCATTTCCCACATTACAACAGTGCCTCCACTTCAAAAGTACTTCATTGGCTGTAAAGCACTTTGAGATGTCCGGTGGTCGTGAAAGGCGCGATATAAATATAAGTATTTCTTTTTACTTTTGTAGTACTGTAACAATTTTTATTGTTGTGTTTAGCCTCTACTGCTCTCCTTTTTTCTAGGCTTCTCTTTGCTCCTCTGATCGCACTTTTAGTGTGTTTCTGCATTTTCTTATATTCTTCTGAGCAAATTCTTTCCACTTTCTCCCTTCAGAATCTGTAGAAGTCATGATTCCTTTGTATTTTACTTTTAATTTGTTTGTTAATCCATTCAGGATTTCATTGGTTCAGTCTGCGCTTGTTAGTTTTAGGAATGTATTTATCTTACATGTTTAGGCAATATACCTTTAAAGGTGTCCCATTATTGAAGTATTGTTCAGCAACTTGCCCAATCCATTTGCTTTAGTTGTTCCCTCATTTCTTTGAATTCATCCTGTTTAAAGTTATATGCATGAGTGATGATTTTAAGCATGTCTAGTTCCCAAATCATGTTGAACTCGATCCTTCCCTGACCACTATCCCCCAAGGGTGCTAAGACTTCCATTTCCTTTATACTGTACTAGCTGAAGTGCCCGGCGGTGCCAAGGCTTTTTCGAGGGCATGTTGTTGTTGGAAGAGAGAGAGAGAGAGCGACTGGGGGGGGGGGGAGAAGAGAGAGAGAGAGCGCGACTGGGGGGGAAGAGAGAGAGCGACTGGGGGGTAGAGAGAGAGCGACTGGGGGTAAGAGAGAGAGCGACTGGGGGATGAGAGAGAGCAGGTGGGTGGAAGAGAGCGGGGGGGAAGGGGCGGGGGGGAAGGGAGGGGGAAGGGAAGGGGGGAAAGGGGCGGGGGGAAGGGGGGGAAGGGAGGGGGGGAAGGGAGGGGGGAAGGGGCGGGGGGAAGGGGAGGGGGGAAAGGGGCGGGAGGGAGGGGGGAAGGGGGGGAGGGGGGGCGGCGGGGGGGTGGGAAGGGGGGGGCGGAAGGGGGCCCAGGCCGAGAGCCCCGCTCTCCGAGCCCCGCCCCCCCGGCCGAGAGCCCCGCTCTCCGAGCCCCGCACCCCCGGCCGAGAGCCCCGCTCTCCGAGCCCCACCCCCCCCCCCCCCCGGCCGAGCCCGATTGCGGCTCTGAGAGACGGCCGGCGGCCGAGCCACACCCCACCCCCCCCGGCCGAGGCCGATTGCGGCTCTGAGAGACGCCCGGCGGCCGAGCCCCGCACCCCCCCCCCGCCGAGCGCGGAACAGAGACGCCGCGTCTCACCTGCTCCTGCTGCGCGCGCACCCTGACCCTCGTGGCTGACGCCGTTGCCCTGGGTAACGTGACACGGCGGGGGGGCGGGCGGTGAGGAGCTTAGCAGAAGCGCAATCACCTAGCTTGGGCCTGGCTGGGCAAGAAAGGCGCAGGCTTTGAGGCCTAAGAAAAAAACGGGGAAAGGTAGGAAAAAGAATGTTCAGGTTAGGTTTACAAATGAGTGATTTTTTTAAAAACAATTTAATAAATTCAATTTTATTTTGGTGGAAATGTATATTTGAAAAGAAAGACGCAGAAAGCAGGAAAAAGAATGGAAGCAAGATGGCGGCGACTCACCTCGGTTCAGAACGATAAGGCCCGCCCACACACGCACCGATTGGTCGACCGTTAGGTCACCAAAGCGTAGGATTGGTCAATCGTCCCGTCACTCGACCGTAGGAGGGCCCGGCCGCACGCGGCAGCAAGCTGCCGTACGATTGGTCAACCTCGAGGTCACTCTGTCGCTAATGAGCGGATAATGAGATGCTAATGAGCGGAATGTTGAAGGTTTTTGGGATACCGCGGGCGCGATTTTAGCCTGGCCGAAACGTAAATATGCTTAAAACCGTCTCGGAAGCGTAAGCTTTCTTTGGAGGTAACGCGCGCGTTGGTACGCCCTGTAACTTTCGAGCGCATAGCCCGCCAGACGCACACGCGATGACAGACAGAATGACAGAATGACAGACAGAATGACAGAATGACAGACAGATGTACCGATTTATATATATAGACTTGCTGAAGTGCCCGGCGGTGCCGAGGCTTTTTTGAGGGCATGTTGTTGTTGGAAGAGAGAGAGAGAGAGCGACTGGGGGGGGGGAGAGAGAGAGGGAGAGCGCAACTGGGGGGGAAGAGAGGGCGGGTGGGGGGAAGGGAGGGCGGGGGGGAAGGGAGGGGGGAAAGGGAGGGGGGAAAAGGGGCGGTGGGGAAGGGAGGGGGAAGGGAGGGGGGGAAGGAAGGGGGGACAGGGGGGGAAGGGGGGAGCAGCGGGGAAGTGGGGAGGGCGGGAAGGGGGGTGGGGGTGAAGGGGGGGCGGGGGGAAGGGGGGGGCGGCGGGGGGGCGGGAAGGGGAAGGGGGGGCGGGGGCAGGGGGGAAGGGGGGGCGGGGGGGAAGCGGCGGGGGGCCCCGGCCGAGAGCCCCGCTCTCCGAGCCCCGCCCCGCCCCCCCCCCCCCCGGCCGAGCCCGATTGCGGCTCTGAGAGACGGCCGGCGGCCGAGCCCTGCCCCCCCCCGGCCGAGCACGATTGCGGCTCTGAGAGACGGCCGGCGGCCGAGCCACGCCCCACCCCCCGGCTGAGGCCGATTGCGGCTCTGAGAGACAGCCGGCGGCCGAGCCCCGCTCCCCCCCCGCCGAGCCCGATTACGGCTCTGAGAGACGGCCGGCGGCCGAGCCCCGCCCCCCTCCGCCGAGCGCGGAACAGAGACGCCGCGTCTCACCTGCTCCTGCTGCGCGCGCACCCTGACCCTCGTGGCTGACACCGTTGCCCTGGGTAACGTGACACGGCGGTGGGGGGGGGTGAGGAGCTTAGCAGCAGCCCAGTTACCTAGCTCGGGCCTGGCTGGGCAAGAAAGGCCCAGGCTTTCAGGCCTAAGAAAAAAACGGGCAAAGGTAGGAAAAAGAATGTTCAGGTTAGATAAAATATTTACAAATGAGTGATTTATTTTAAAAGAATTTAATAAATTGAATTTTATTTTGCTGGAAATGTATATTTGAAAAGAAAGACGCAGAAAGCAGGAAAAAGAATGGAAGCAAGATGGCGGCTACTCACCTCGGTTCAGAACAATAAGGCCCGCCCACACACGCACCGATTGGTCGACCGTCAGGTCACCAAAGCGTAGGATTGGTCAATCGTCCCGTCACTCGACCGTAGGAGGGCCCGGCCGCACGCGGCAGCAAGCCGCCGTACGATTGGTCGACCTCGAGGTCACTCTGCCGCTAATGAGCGGATAATGAGATGCTAATGAGCGGAATGTTGAAGGTTTTTGGGATACCGCGGGCGCGATTTTAGCCCGGCCGAAACGTAAATACGCTTTTAACCGTCTCGGAAGCGTAAGCTTTCTTTGGAGGTAACGCGCGCGTAGATACGCCCTGTAACTTTCGAGCGCATAGCCCGCCAGACGCACACGCGATGACAGACAGAATGACAGACAGAATGACAGAATGACAGAATGACAGACAGAATGACAGACAGAAGGATCGACCGATTTATATATATAGACTTGCTGAAGTGCCCGGCGGTGCCGAGGCTTTTTCGAGGGCATGTTGTTGTTGGAAGAGAGAGAGAGAGAGAGCGACTGGAGTGGGGGAGAAGAGAGAGAGAGAGCGCGACTGGGGGGGAAGAGAGAGAGCGACTGGGGGGTAGAGAGAGAGAGCGACTGGGGGGAAGAGAGAGAGCGACTGGGGGGAAGAGAGAGAGCGGGTGGGGGGAAGAGAGCGGGGGGGAAGGGAGGGCGGGGGGGAAGGGAGGGTGGTGGGGGAAAGGGGCGGGGGGGAAGGGAGGGGGAAGGGAAGGGAGGGGGGAAAGGGAGGGGAGGAAAGGGGCGGGGGGGAAGGGAGGGGCGGGAAAGGGGCAGGGGGAAGGGAGGGGGGGAAGGAAGGGGGGGAAGGGCAGGGGGGAAGGGGCGGGGGGGAAGGGAGGAGGGGAGGGGGGGCGGGGGAAGGGAGGGGGGGAAGGGGAAGGGGCGGGGGGAGAAGGGGGGGCGGGAAGGGGAAGGGGGGCAGGGGGTGAAGGGGGGGGCGGCAGGGGGGGAAGGGGGGGTGGGAAGGGGAAGGGGGTGGCCCAGGCCGAGAGCCCTGCTCTCCGAGCCCCGCCCCCCCCCCCGGCCGAGCCCGATTGCGGCTCTGAGAGACGGCCGGCAGCCGAGCCCGATTGCGGCTCTGAGAGACGGCCGGCGGCTGAGCCCCGCCCCCCCCCCCCCGCCGAGGCTGATTGCGGCTCTGAGAGACGGCCGGCGGCCGAGCCCCGCCCCCCCCCCCCGCCGAGCGCGGAACAGAGACGCCGCGTCTCACATGCTCCTGCTGCGCGCGCACCCTGACCCTCGTGGCTGACGCCGTTGCCCTGGGTAACGTGACATGGCGGGGGGGGGCGGTGAGGAGCTTAGCAGAAGCGCAATCACCTAGCTCGGGCCTGGCTGGGCAAGAAAGGCGCAGGCTTTGAGGCCTAAGAAAAAAACGGGGAAAGGTAGGAAAAAGAATGTTCAGGTTAGGTTTACAAATGAGTGATTTTTTTAAAAACAATTTAATAAATTCAATTTTATTTTGGTGGAAATGTATATTTGAAAAGAAAGACGCAGAAAGCAGGAAAAAGAATGGAAGCAAGATGGCGGCGACTCACCTCGGTTCAGAACGATAAGGCCCGCCCACACACGCACCGATTGGTCGACCGTTAGGTCACCAAAGCATAGGATTGGTCAATCGTCCCATCACTCGACCATAGGAGGGCCCGGCCGCACGCGGCAGCAAGCCGCCGTACGATTGGTCGACCTTGAGGTCACTCTGTCGCTAATGAGCGGATAATGAGATGCTAATGAGCGGAATGTTGAAGGTTTTTGGGATACCGCAGGCGTGATTTTAGCCCGGCCGAAACGTAAATACGCTTAAAACCGTCTCGGAAGCGTAAGCTTTCTTTGGAGGTAACGCGCGCGTAGGTACACCCTGTAACTTTCGAGCGCATAGCCCGCCAGACGCACACGCGATGACAGACAGAATGACAGACAGAATGATAGAATGACAGAATGACAGACAGAATAACAGACAGAAGTATCGACTGATTTATATATATAGATGCATTATTAACGAATGCCAGGTCAGGATAAACACTACCTATTGTGGCTTCCTTGACCACCGGCTTGTGAAGCAGTAAAGCATTACATTTACCAACTCTGATTCTGATACACTTGGCTTTTTTCAGTTTATATTTGTCTGATTGAAGTCACCCATTAAGATAACATTCCTGTTCTCACATACCCTTCCTATCTATTTGTAGAGCAAATTGTCCTCCTTCTTATGCTAACACGGTGGTCTGTAGAATACCCCTAGTAGAAGCTTGGATTTTTTTGTATTTGAGATATTTAACCAGAGTAGTTCATTTTGTAGCTTGCACCATCCCACAGCATAAACTTTTTAACATAGTTCTATCAGTATCACATTCTTCAGCGTCTGTGTGTCCCAATGTTTATCAATGCTTTTGAAAGTTCTTGAAAGCTCTTTAGGTGTATGGCTCCTGTAGGTAGAGGTGGTACAGGAAAACTGGCCCCCAGTGTATATTATTATGCATTTGTGATTAGGATTATAGAATGCATTAATAAAAGCATTCAACCATGGAGAGAAAATATTGTGTAAACAGGGACAGCAGAAGAATAAATGTGATTCAAAGTAGATCAACCCCAGCTCCGCACCTTACAACTACAATGTCAGTTCCATAACAAGCAGTTAATTGTTATGACCATAAACATCACAAGATTTTGACATCGAGCTGGCATGTTTGGGAGTTGGGAACATGCCAGATCAATATCAAGGAAGTCTGTAAACCATCTCAGGGGCTAGAATTTACATGCCGAATCAAATCCTGTCCATGCATGAGGCATATGCAAACTTCTAACTAAGAGATTACAAAATGCTACAGTTCAGAGGGACCTGGGGGTCCTTGTGCATGAAACACAAAAAGTTAGCATGCAGGTACAGCAAGTAATTAAAAAGGCAAATGGAATGTTGGCCTTTATTTTAAAGGGAGTTGGAGTATAAAAGCAGGGAAGTCCTGCTACAACTGTACAGGGTATTGGTGAGACCACACCTTGAGTACTGCGTACAGTTTTGGTCTCCTTATTTAAGGAAGGATATACTTGCATTGGAGGCAGTTCAGAGAAGATTCACTAGGTTAATTCCAGAGATCAGGTGGTTGACTTATGAGGAAAGGTTGAGCAGGCTGGGCCTATACTCATTGGAATTTAGAAGAATGAGAGGTGATCTAATTGAAACATATAAGATACTGAGGGGGCTCGACAAGGTAGATGCAGAGAGGATGTTTCCCCTCGTGGGGAAATCTAGAATGTGGGGGCACAGTTTTAGAATAAAGGGTCGCCTTTTTAGAACTGCAATGAGGAGAAATTTCTTCTCTCAGAGGGTCGTAAATCTGTGGAATTCTCTGCCCCAGAGAGCTGTGGAGGCTGGGTCATTAGATACATTTAAGGTGGAGATAGACAGATTTTTGCAAGATAAGGGAGTGAAGGGTTATGGGGAGCGGGCGGGGAAGTGGCTTTGAGCCCAAGATCAGCCATGATCTTATTGAATGGCGGAGCAGGCTCGAGGGGCCAAGTGGTCTATTCCTGCTCCTATTTCTTATGTTCTTATGAATTCCTAAATTATACAAGAGGCAATGGCCATGAAATTTGGTGGCGTAGCGCCCATTGTTTGGGCGCTACAGGTGCCAAATTGGATCCAAAATAGTGTCCGAGCAGCGTGCGCACACTTCTGGTGCGGGCCATGCTGGACGCCATCTTGGTGAGGAAGGTAGGGTGACCCCTAGGTGTGTCCACAGTAATTATGGTAATAAGGCATATTGTGACGTCAATCAGCGTGCAATGCTGATTTAACGCCAATGCTGCCATTTTTGTTGTCATCATTGGAACTAACGACCTGTGTTAACCTCACACACCTGAACATTCAGCATTCAGCAGCAGGAAGGACCCCCCACCAGCAATATTTAAAGGGATCATCAACATCTTCAGGCAACTCGCTTTTTATTTCTACTGGCTCTGTGTAAGTTTGTGGAAGTGTTTGCAGCTTTCTAGAATTGTTTAAAGTTGATGAGGTGACAGGAAGTGGTGCTGCTATTTGAGAGGGTCTTTCTTCTGACTTCAAGAGTTTTGGTCAGACCACTTGCTCCCAGTCATGGGTGCTCTAGTTGTCATCCCCCTTGACCTGCAGCATGACGGAGAGGGAGCAGAAGCAACGAAGAAGAGGACAAGTGAGGGAGGAGGAGAAGGGGAGAACGGCTCTCAGTAGGAGGCCTCACCCACCTAGGGTCTTTCGAGAGCAATTCTCTTATCTCAACCTGAGCCAGGAGCAGTGCCTGAGGCATCTGCACTTTGTGAAGGAGGTGCTCACAGAACTCTGCCACCTCTTGCAACCTGACCAGCAGCCTCTCTCCACAGCAAGGAAAGTGCTGCCAGTGGCTTTGAAGGTGACCGTGGCCCTGAATTTCTTTGTGTCGGGATTCTTCCAGGCAGGAGCAGGCGACATCTGTAACATCTTACAGTTCACTGTCCACAACTGCATAAGAGAGGTGACAGACGTTCTTTATGCCAGGAGAGGGGACTTCTTTGTCTACTCTCTGACCAGAAAGAAGCAGGCAGAGCATGCACATGGATTTGCCAGGATAGCGGACTTCCCCATGGTGTAGGGCACCATCGACTGGACGCATGTGGCTTGGCGGACACCATATCTAAATGCTGACATGTACTGCAACGGCAAAGGTTACCACTCGCTGAATGTGGAGTTGGTGTGTGATTCTGCTCAGCACATCATGATGGTGAATGCCCAGTATCCTGGCAGCAGTCAGGATGCTTTTATTCTGCGCTAGTCCACTGTTCCCTCAGTCTATGAGCCAAGAAGGAAAACCAGAAGGTAACTATTGGGTGACAAGGGCTATCCCTTGACCACCTGGCTCATGACCCCACTCCGCAACCCAACCACATGTGACCAGCATTTGTTCTATGAGATCCATGCTGCCACATGAAACATCATAGAGCAGACCATTGGGGTGCTGAAGCAACTGTTCCGCTACCTGGACCACTCTGGAGGAGCCCTACAGTACTCACTGGAGCGTGTGTCCCATTTCGTGGTGGTCTGCCATATCCTCCACATCCTGGCCATCATGAGGGCACAGCCCTTACCACCAGGGATACGGCCAGCTCAGGAGCAGGAGGATGAGGATGAAGAGGAGGAGGAGGAAGAGGAGGAGGAGGAAATGGAAGAGGAGGAAGCGGAAGAAAAGGAAGCAGAGGAGGAGGAGGATGAAGCAGGTGAAAGGAGGTAACCCAGACAGCCCCTTTCTGGCTGGGATATCGGGATTGAATCATTCACCTGCGGTACCAGTGGACGCAACCCCAATTCCCTTTCAACATTTGTCCCACACATTACCTTCCCTCTGTTGATGACTATTACAGTGTCCTCTTGGTCACAATGCTGAAATAAAAGCCACCACAAAGCAAACATTCCAATCTAACTTTATCCATATATCCATCCAATATTACATCAAAAAATCAACTAATCATCCTTGTGCATTCCCTAAGTGACTGTCTTGCATCTTCCTTTGCCTATCTAAGTGTTCCTACGCAGTGCTACCCCAGTGGCTGCAGCATGGCTGGTGGAAAGCTGCTGACTTTCAGTGGGGGAGACTGCAGATGGCCTTGCTGAACAATCTCGAGGAGCTCTGGGCCCAGGCTTCGGACTGCAGCACCTCGGCATGAGCTGGCTGGCTGACGGGCAACAGCAAGGTGGAGTGGCAATGGTGGGAGGACAAATGCTGTCATCCTGAGAAAAGACAGCAGGGTTCATCTCCACGGATCCATTGCCACTCCCCTGGGGCACCGCTTCAGTAATCCTAGTAATCTGATGGAGTACTGACTGCTGGACTGCTGTGACACCCTGCAAGCCCCTTTCCACACTGGTAACCACAGCCATGATGGCAGCAGTCTGTGCTTGCGTGGGAACAAGCTGAGCCTGCATGACCTCAGTCTGAGCTTCCATTGCTCACTCAGATGTTGAGTGGCTTCTGCTTGTGCTGCAATGGAAGCTGGAACTTCAGCCATCAGACACAGCATAATGGTTGGGTCCACAAGTGCAATAATGGATCTGCCCACCCCTTCCATGCTGGAAAGGATGGGCTCCAAGCTCTGCCTAAAGCCCTGTACAAGGCTGGAGCTGGAATCCTCCATGCTCCTTGACATTGCATTCAGGCTTTCTGGCAGGCCTGCCAATACACCAAGCATTTCATTGTGCACACCCATCAGTGTTCTTCTGTAGGCCGCCCCATCGAAGTCTTCATCTTAGTCCTGTGCAGCTGAACTCGTGTGCGACCTCACCCTCCAGGAAGCTGGCACTTGCGCTACCCTTTCCCCCTGCCGTGACTGCAGCCCACTCGTGCCCGGTGTCTCACCACGTGCAGATCCCGCATCTAAACTATCTTGTAAAGTTCGTGGAGTGTCAATATCTGAGCTGGTGGCTGCGAGTGTGAAATCGAGTGGCGGTGTTCTGTTTCTTCTTCACTCTCCTCTCCCTCTTCTTGTTGACCCACTGGCTGGGCAGGCTGGATTTCTTGGGTATCTGAAAGGAGAAAGGCACAAGGGTGGAGTTATGGTGAGGGGAGGGGGAAAAGCAGGAGGTGCATGCTCACACCATGTGCAAATTATAAATCAGAAGAAATTGTGGGATGATGGGGGAAGTGGGACGTGTGAAGGAGGATAACGTATGAGGATACTGGCATCTTGTATTCTTTCAGCCCCACTGCTCGCCACAGGCTCAGCCATGCCCCTGCCAAGAATGGCCAGCACCGTCTCCTCCAAGGGGATGAGGTGATGCAGGCGAGCCTGTCTCCCGCTGGTTAAGGTCTGCTGGCACCAGTTATGCGCCACCTTCTCCTGCAAGAGAAAGGGAAGGGTGTCAGTGAGTGTGGTGCAATGTTTTTGGGTAATGTGGCTGTCATGGTTGAATAGCTGACAGTGTCAGGAGTGTGATGGAATACTCTCAATTTGCCTGGATGGATTCAGCTCCAACAACACTCAAGAAGCTCGTCACCATCCAGAACAAAGCAGCCCACTTGATTGGCACCCCATCCACCACCTTAAACATTCACTCCCTCCACCACCAGCACACCGTGGCTGTAGTGTGTATCATCTACAAGATGCATTGTAGCAACTCACCAAGCTTTCTTCGACAGCACCTTTCAAACCTGCAGCCTCTACCACCTAGAAAGACAAGGGCAGCAGGCACATGAGAACAGCACTTCAATCATCTGTTGAAGACAGAAGGCACCTCCCCTTTAAGAGGTGCAGATTGTCTTTAAGAAGTGGAGGCTAGCTTTAATTGGAGCTAGCCTCGCACGAACTTGGGCCCCCTGCTGAGCGTTCAGTCACTCAGCAGCGCTTTCAGCACTAGGCTTAATGCTACAATCACATAAATTAGCAGGCAGCACGAAGTTTGCGTGCTGCCTGCAGTCCTCCGAATGGGCGCGGGTTGATTGTGCATCGCGATTCCTGTACCCTTTTTCAGGCCTTATCCAACTTCTAGGCCAATGGGTCTTAATAACCAGCTGGAGTGCGCCACAATACACCACTAGATAACTCAGAATGTCTGGCAGAGAATCATGTTTGTGAACAATATATTTTAATTTGTCATGTTTTAAATAGGGCTTCAACTGTTGAAAGGGGAATTCAAGCTATTAAAAATGAATGAACTATTGCAAAGACACTTCCGCATTCACTACTTCAGACACAAGTTTAGCATAATTCTCACTACACTCCCTTTTCCCAGGTAGATATCAGTGGCACAGTTATTGGCTTTGAAGAGTGGAATGTAGTTAGAGATATCACAATGACAGTGTGTAGAATGGATTTGATTTGGATATTGAAGAAAAGCTTTAATACGCCACATCAAATGGTTTACAACTTAAAAATAGTTTCCAGTTCTTGTAATAGGTCTGCACATAAGGTTGTTTACAGTTACAAACAGGAGCCAAATAAATACATGATTCAGCTTCTATTTGGTATTCTAAATGTCAAGAGTGTGAAAAGGCTGCCTTATGCTGCAGACTTATATTAAAGTGCAAGATCAAGAAGAACAAGGTCTTTAATACTCTTGGCTCCTATTTATCTTTGATTGAAACTTGGCTCATGGGTGACACATTTGACCACGCCTCTCCTCCTACACCTCTCCTCTGTAATCCAGCTCAGTAGGACTGCCTTCACTTGGTTCCACTCTTAAATATCCAATCGTAGCCAGAGCAACTCCAGCAATATCCTTCATCCCCTCCTCTTCCTCATGTACATGCTGCCCCTTGGAGACATCAGTCATCATGGGTGACTTTAATCTACATATAGATTGGGCTAACCAAATTAGTAACAATACTGTGGAGGAGAAATTCCTGGGGTGTTTACGGGATGGTTTCCTGGACCAATATGTCGAGGAACCAACCAGAGATCAGGCCATCTTAGACTGGGTATAATGTAATGAGAAAGGATTAATTAACAATCTTGTTGTACGAGGCCCCTTGGGTCGGAGCGATCATAATATGATAGAATTCTTCATTAAGATGGAGAATGAAGTAGTTGACTCAGAGACTAGGGTCCTGAATTTAAATAAAGGAAACTACGATGGTATGAGGTGCGAGTTGGGTAGGATTGATTGGGGAATGTCACTCAAAGGGTTGATGGTGGATAGGCAATGGCAAACATTCAAAGATCACATGGATGAACTACAGAATTTGTTCATCCCAGTTTGGCATAAAAATAAAACAAAAAAGGTGACTCAACCGTGGCTAACAAGGAAAATTAGGGATAGCATAAGATCCAAGGAGAGGACATACAAATTAGCCGGAAAAAGCAATAATCCTGAGGATTGGGAGCAGTTTAGGATTCAACAGAGGACAAAGGGATTAGTTAAGAAGGGGAAAATAGATTATGAGAGTAAGCTTGCAGGGAACATAAAAACTGACTGTAAAAGCTTTTATAGATATGTGAAGAGAAAAAGATTGGTGAAGTCAAGCGTAGGTCCCTTGCAGTCAGAATCAGGGGAATTTATAATGGGGAACAAAGAAATGGCAGACTAATTAAATACATATTTTGGTTCTGTCTTCACAAAGGAGGACACAAATAACCTCCCAGAGATGTCAGGGAACATAGGGTCTGATGAAAGGGAGGAACTGAAAGAAATCAGTATTTGTAGGGAAATGGTGTTAGGGAAATTGATGGGATTGAAGGCCGATAAATCCCCAGGGCCTGATAATCTACATCCTAGGGTAATTAAGGAAGAGGCCCTAGAAATAGTAGATGCATTGCTGATCATCTTCCAACATTCGATGGAATCTGGAACAGTACCCATGGATTGGAGGGTAGCTAATGTTACCCCACTATTCAAAAAATGTGGTAGAGAGAAAACGGGGAATTACAGACCGGTAAGCCTGACATCGGTAGTGGGAAAAATGCTAGAGTCCATTATAAAAGATGTAATAGCAGAGCACTTGGAAAACAGTGACAGGATCGGACAAAGTCAACATGGATTTACAAAAGGTAAATCGTGCTTGACTAATCTACTGGAATTTTTTGAGGATGTAACTGGTAAAATAGATAAGGGCGAACCAGTGGATGTGGTGTATTTGGACTTTCAGAAGGCTTTCGATAAGGTCCCACATAAGAGATTAGCGTGTAAAATTAAGGCACATGGGATTGGGGGCAAGGTATTGACTTGGATAGAGAACTGGTTGGCAGACAGAAAGCAAAGAGTTGGAATGTCTTTTTCCGAGTGGCAGGCAGTGACTAGTGGGGTACCGCAGGGATCGGTCCTTGGACCCCAGCTATTCACAATACATATTAATGATCTAGACAAAGGAATTGGATGTAATATCTCCAAGTTTGCAGACGACACAAAGCTGGGTGGGCGTGTCTGCTGTGAGGAGGATGCCGAGAAACTCCAGGATGATTTGGACAGGTTGGGTGATTGGGCAGAAGCATGGCAGATGCAATATAACGTGGATAAATGTGAGGTTATCCACTTTGGTGGCAAAAACAGGAAGGCAGATTATTATCTGAATGGCAATCGATTGGGAGAAGGGGAAGTGCAACGAGACCTGGGTGTTCTTGCGCACCAGTCGCTGAAGGTAAGCATGCAGGTGCAGCAGGCGGTTAAGAAGGCAAATGGTATGTTGGCCTTCGTAGCGAGAGGGTTTGAGTACAGGAACAAGGATGTCTTGCTGCAGTTATACAGGGCCTTGGTGAGACCACATCTTGAGTATTGTGTGCAGTTTTGGTCGCCTTATCTGAGGAAGGATGTTCTTGCCATGGAAGGCGTTCAGCGAAGATTCACCAGGCTGATACCTGGGATGGCAGGAATGACGTATGAGGAGAGATTGTGTCGATTGGGCTTATACTCACTGGAGTTTAGAAGAATGAGAGGGGATCTCATTGAAACTTATAAAATTCTGACAGGACTGGATAGACTAGTTGCAGGAAGGATGTTCCCGATGGTCGGGGAGTCCAGAACCAGGGGTCACAGTCTAAGGATAAGGGGTAAGCCATTTAGGACAGAAATGAGGAGGAATTTCTTCACCCAGAGAGTGGTGAACCTGTGGAATTCTCTACCACAGAAGGCAGTAGAGGCCAATTCATTAAATATATTCAAGAAGGAGTTGGATATATTTCTTAAGGCTAAAGGGATCAAGGGATATGGGGAGAAAGCAGGGACAGGGTACTGAATTTGGATGATCAGCCATGATCTCATTGAATGGCGGAGCAGGCTCGAGGGGCCGAATGGCCTACTCCTGCTCCTATCTTCTATATTTCTATATTTCTATGTTTCATCTGCAGACATGGGGTCAGGGTTCACATGTACGCTGACAATGCACAATTCTCCCTCCAAAAAAAATCTCTTGGTTCTAACTGAATGGCAGAACAGGCTCGAGGGGCTGAATGGCCTACCCCTGTTCCTATGTTGCTATGATTCTTTCATTGCCTCTGTGCTGTTACACTGTTTGACACCGTGTTGGATGAGCCACAATTTTCTCCAGTTAAACATTGGGAAGACCAAAGACAATTTCTTCAGCCCTTCCACAAACATTTACTCTTGCCCCTGATTCCATCCTGCTCCCCGGCCTCTGTCTCAGGTTGAAGCAGACTGTTAGTAATTTTAGTATCCCATGTGACCCTGGGCTGAGATTCCAGCCTTTAAGCACCTCAGAACATTCTGCTCTTCTGATTCTGGCCACTGGAGCCTCCCGCCTCCCTTCGCCTCATCTTTGGCAGCCCGTTCCTTAAGCTGTCGAGGCCCCATGCTCTGAAATATCCTCCCTAAATCACCTCCATGTCTCCACCCATCTCTCCTGCTTTAAGGCCCTTCTTAAAACCCACCTCTTTAACCAAGCACCTCCTAAGAGCTCAATGCCCATTTTTATCGGATTGTGCGTCAGGGACTTGAGCACAAAAATCTAGGCTGACACTCCAGTGCTATACTAAGGGAGTGCTGCACTGTCGGAGGTGCCATCTTTCGAATGAGACGTTAAACCGAGGCCCCGTCTGCTCTCTTAGGTGGATGTAAATGATCTTATGGCATGATTTCGAAGAAGAGCTGGGGAGTTATCCTCGGTGTCCTGGCCAATATTTATTCCTCAATCAACATAACAAAAATAGATTATCTGGTCATGATCACATTGTTGTTTGTGGGAACTTGCTGTGCGCAAATTGGCTGCCGCGTTTCCTACATTACAACAATGACTACACTCCAAAAGTACTTCATTGGCTGTAAAGTGCTTTGGGACATCCAGTGCTCATGAAAGACACTATATAAATGCAAATCTTTCTTTTCTTTTTTCGTGAAGTGCTTTGGGATGTTTTTCTACATTAAAGGCTGCCTTGTAGAATTATAATTATAATACCACACGGACTTCAGCGATTCAAGAAGGCAGATCACTACCACTTCTCAAGGGCAATTAGGGATGGGCAGTAAATGCTGGCCTTCACAGCGACGCCCACATCCATGAATGAAAAAAAAAATTTTGCATACCTTAATTGTGCAAATATATTTCAGCCGGTGTAAACCAGTTATTGTGGCGCCATGTATTGTCTGTGTAGCAACAGGATGTCTAACTATGTACGTGCATTTATCACCTGCCCTTTACTTTTTACAGATCCCAAGAGCAGCAAGCCAGCCCCTCTCAGCAGCATATCTTAGCACGCAACATCATTCTACGAACTTGAAGCAGTTACCAGTCCAGAGATACACACCTAATTTCTTTGCTTGGGCAAAAGCCTGTGCAGAAATGATTGAAGTACAGCTCGTGCCCATTGAACAAGAAGTGGGCTAAACCTGCCAGAATTCCATGAATCAGTTAAATTAGCGTAACGAGGGTGACTTGTCATTGTGGGGGCAGATACTTGTGTGTTGCTGTGGGAGTTTAAAGGCCTACAGCAGCTTAAAGGGACCATGTTACCAAAATCTGAGATTTCCAGCAGCTCTGAAAGCTAAGATGTCTGAAAGTTTAGGAGAGCGACTGAGAGCTCAGAGAGATGCGTACTGAAGTTATACAGAAGGGGAGCCAATATTCCGAACTTTGCAACTGCATCCAGCGAGGAGGTAAAAAAGACAGGTGACCAGGGCAGTTAGCACCAACTCCTCAACCCCATGCACAGCAACGCAATGTCACAAACAAATTTAACCAGGAAAGAAAGAACTGCAGCCGGGAAATTGGAGCCGTTTGCGCCGGCCGTTAAGGCCAGTTTGGGAGAACAAATGGCAGCCGCTTCGCTTCTGTCCGCTTGCCGAATTTAATGGCTGGGCCTGATTTTCATTTGAAACCTGTTTCCCATCCGCAGCCAGCCAGATTGAGAGGCTGGTTGACGGTGGGTGGGTAGGCCTGCAGCACTAGTCCGCAGAGAGGAGAGAGGGAGGGATCATGTGGGGGCCGGGGGGTGGTCGGGGGGGTGCCGGAGAAGCATGGAGAGTCTGAAGGTGCATGGGGAGGGGGGGAGGGCCAGAGGAGCATGGGTGGGGGGGCGGGAGAACATCGGGGGGCCATTAGTATCATCGGAGGGCCGGAGGAGCTGGGGGTGGGTCGGGGGTGGGGGTGAATGGGGGCACATTTGGGGGGGGGGGGCAAGGAGCATCATTGGGAGAGGCAGGGAGATCAACAGTGGGCCGGAGGAGCCGGGGTGGGGGGGTAGTGGGAAATCATCGGGGGGAGGGGAGCGGGGGTCCGGGGCATTATCGGGGGCAAGGCATCATCGGATGGCTGGTGGAGCATGGCGAAGGGAGGGGAGGGGGGGCCAGAGCATAATTGGGGGTTGGGGGGAGCGGAGGAGCAAGTGGGGGTGGGATGAGAGGCAGACGACATTAGAGGGCTGGAGGAGCATGGGAGCGCGGGAGGCCTAGGGAGGGAATTGGTAGCCTCATGGGGGTGTCTCCGATCGCGGGCGGTGGGTTTGGCAGGAACGCTGGATCCAGGAGGTAAGTGTAAAAGCACTACCTCCTGGATCCAGCAGTCCTCGCCTTCTAATAGCCTTCACAAGATCTGCAAAACCTGACCAGCCATTGTTAAATTTAAAATGGTGGTTAAATCAGATTAACGCCAGCCTCATTATAATAGTTAAATGGAGGACCTGCTTCCTGGGAGCGGGTTGGTTGCCCACCCTCACCCATCTCCGTTAAAACCAGAGGTGGGCGGGTTGGAGGCGGGTTCTGGCCGGGACTCAGATTTTTAACACTTTAACTTCCCACCTGACCCCAACCCACCTGCTTTTTGGGTTAAAATTCCCCTCTAAGACTCGAGAGTAAATCCATTGCAGAGTTTCACCCTGAGTGTTACTTTAAAGATGTTTTGTAATTGATGCTTTAGACAAGATTGAAGTTTTTTTACAAAAGGTTTCTATCTAAGGCCACTAAATGACACACATAGTAAATACAATGCAGAGCAACATGATCCATCAGATTTTCCAAGTCTCACTCCTGAGGAGTGACAAACACACATTTTGGCTGACAAACGTAACCTACTTTGATTTATATCACTCTGATATGTAAACTTAGCTTCACATCTTTCAGTGGATTTGCAGTTAGTGCCATTTGTTGATTGTAAATATCACTCATAAAATTTCTCTGATGTTGGCAGCTCTGCATAGCTTGAATTTCAGCATTTGGACTTTCTTGATTTAAAACTGCTGCTATCTTGTAATAACCTTGAATCTGTTGTATAAAAGTTCAGGAGGCTAACAGTCATGGTGGCATTGATTCTACAAATGTGTAGTAAGATGCAAGTTCTTGCCTGTAACTGTAACAACGACAGCTTCCATTTATATAGGACCTTTAATATAGAAAAATGTCCCAAAGTGCTTCACAGAGGCATTGTTGTTATTGTAACCATAAGCCCAAGCTTATCTCATCCAGCTTCTGCATGTCAATGTTAATGCATCATTAGCAGAGGCCGAGAAGCAGATTGCTTCACTGCCTCTTAATGTGTAAAACTATGCAAGGCATGGAGAGACGTAAAGATTAAGGGAAGGACAAAACGTTAGTCAAAAAAGGGAAAAATAAATTGTCAAGCTGGGTGTTAACTGCACATGACAGTATTATAATATTGGCCCTCTATATATAAAAAAGAAACTTTGCTGTCCTTCATTCTCACTTTAGAGACATCAGATTATCTCCACTGATACCTCTGCTATTGATGCAATGTCGCTGTGTATACTAGAACACAATTTTACTGCATGTGTGCATGTAATCTGTGCTGGCTGAGTTCCACTGTTAGCACAAGAAGAACTTGGATTTGTATCACAGCTTTAATGTAGAAGAACATCCCAAGGTGCTTCACAGAGCCAGAAAGATGAAAAGGACATAGAGCCAAAGGAGACATTAGGATGGATGACCAAAATCTTGATCAAAGGATGACTAAAATCTTGATCAAAGAAGTAGTTTTTTTTATGAGGGTCTTAAAGGAGGTGAGGGGATTGGAAAACGGAGGGTGTTTAGGGAGGGGTTCTAGAATGTGGGGCCTTGGTGGCTGAAGGCAAAGGGATGGGTGGGAGGCACAAGAGGCCATTGTCAGAGGAACAGAGAGATTGTGTGTGTGTGTGGGGCGGGGTCAAGAGTTGGTATTGCTGGAGCAAGTTACAGAAATGGGGAGGAGTGAGGTCATGGAGGGATTTAAACACAAGGACGAGAATTTTAAACTTGAGGTGTTGGGGAAGCAAGACCCAATGTAGGTCACTGATGATGGGAGTAATAAACAAGCAGGATAGGGAATGGACAGCAGCATTTATGTTGAGTTGAAGTTTATAGAGGTTGGAGGATGGGAGGCCAACCAAGGAAGCAGTGGAATAGTTGAATCTGAGGGTGACAAATGCATGGATGAAAGTTTCAGCAGCAGATGGGTTAAGATAAGGGCAGAGGTCGGCGATGTTACAGAGATGGACGTAGGCAGTTTTTGTGATGGAGAGGATATAGGTTTGGAAGCATAGCTCCGGATCGAATAGGACACTGAGTTAGTGGTCGAGGTGCAGGATAGAATCAGTGGCGAGATAAAACATTTGTTGAGGGGTCCGAAGATGATGACTTCAGTCTTCCCAATGTTCAGCTGGAGGAAATTGCAGCTCAGCCAAGACTGATGTCAGACAAACAGCCTAACAGCACAGAAGTAGTGGAAGGGCCAAAAGTGGTGGTGGAAAAATAGAGCTGGCTGTCTGCCTGTGGATGATATTGCCTAGGGGTAACATGTAGATGATGAGGAGGAGGCGAAGGTCAAAGATAGATTCTTGGGGCACACCATAGGTCATGGTGCATATGAAGAACATTGGCTCTGAAATCCTGCAGGAGTCCTCCTAGTCTCCTGTCATAACTCTGGCGGGGATAAATGGCCAGAGTTATGACAAGAGACCGATGAAGCCCCAAGGAATTTCATGGCCATTGTTTATTCCTTCTTGGTAAGCGTGGTTGTCTCATTTGTAAACCCAGCTCATGAATATAATTTACATAAGCCACCTGCTCTGCTGGTGCCTTGTGTAAGGAATGTGACTATATGGGTAAATGGGACGATGTGACTATGGTATGCCTTCCATAAAGGTATGCAGCCACATATAGCTATTAAAAATGTCAGTGAAAAAAATGTTTCTGACAAGTTTGCAATATATGCAAAGATAGTGGGAAGGTAAACTGCTTGTTTTTCTTAATTGTATATATATTTTTTTCATTTTAATTCGCTTATGAGATGTGGGTGTGGTTTATTGCCCATTCCTAATTGCCCTTGAGAAGGTGGTGGTGAGTCGCCTCCTTGAACCACTGCAGCCCGTGTGGTGAAGGTACTCCCACAGTGCTGTGAGGTAGGGAGTTCCAGAAATTTGACCCAGCGATGATGAAGGAATGGCGATATACTTCGAAGTCAAGATGGTGTGTGACTTGGAGGGGAACTTGGAGGTGGTGGTGTTCCCGTACGCCTGCTGCCCTTGTCCTTCTAGGTGGTAGAGGTTGCGGGTTTGGGAGGTGCTGCTGAAGAAGCCTTGCTGAGTTGCTACATTGCATCTTGCAGATGGTACACACTGCAGCCATGGTACACCAGTGGTGGAGGGAGTGAATGTTTAAGGTGGTGGATGGGGTGCCAATCAAGTGGGCTGCTTTGTCCTGGATTGTGTCGAGCTTCTTGAGTGTTATTGGAGCTACACTCATCCAGGCAAGTGGAGCGTATTCCATCACACTCCTTACTTGTGCCTTGTAGATGGTGGAAAGGCTTTGGGGAGTCAGGAGGTGAGACACTCGCTGCAGAATACCCAGCCTCTGACCTGCTCTTGTAGCCACAATATTTATATGGCTGGTCCAGTTAAGTTTCTGGTCAATGGTGACCCCAGGATATTGATGGTGGGGGTTTCTGCAATGGTAATGCCATTGAATGTCAAGGGGTAGTGGTTAGACTCTTGCTTGTTGGAGATAGTCATTGCCTGGCACTTCTGTGGTGCGAATGTTTCCTGCCACTTATCAGCCCAAGCCTGAACGTCGTCCAGGTCTTGTTGCATGCAGGCATGGACTGCTTCATTATCTGAGGAGTTGTGAATGGCACTGAACACTGTCCAGTCATCAGCAAGCATCCTCATTTCTGACCTTATGTTAGAGAGAAAGTCATTGATGAAGCAACTAAAGATGGTTGGGCCTAGGACACTGCCCTGAGGAACTCCTACAGCGATGTCCTGGGGCTGAGATGATTGACCTACAACCACCACAACCATCTTCCTTTGTGCTAGGTATGACTCCATCCAGTGGAGACTTCCCGCCCCCCACCCCCCCGATTCCCATTGACTTCAGTTTTACTAGGGCTCCTTGATGCCACACTCGGCCAAATGCTGCCTTGATGACAAGGGCAGTCACTCTCACCTCACCTCTGGAATTCAGCTCCTTTGTCAATGTTTTGACCAAGGTTGTAATAAAGTCGGGAGCCGAGTGGTCTTGGCAGAACCCAAACTGGGCATCAGTGAGCAGGTTATTGGTAAGTGCCGCTTGATAGCACTGACAACGACACCTTCCATCACTTTGTTGATGACTGAGAGTAGGCTGATGGAGCGGTAATTGGCTGGATTGGATTTGTCCTGCTTTTTGTGGACAGGCCATACCTGGGTAGTTTTCCACATTGTCGGATAGATGCCAGTGTTGTAGCTATACTGGAACAGCTTGGCTAGAGGCGCGGCTAGTTCTGGAGCACAAGTCTTCAGCATGACAGCCGGGATGTTGTCGGGGCCCATAGCCTTTGCTGTATCCAGTGCGCTCAGCCATTTCTTAATATCACATGTAGTGAATCGAATTGGCTGAAGACTGGCTTCTGTGATGGTAGGGACCTCAGGAGTAGGTCGATATGGATCATCCACTCAGCACTTCTGGCTGAAGATGGTGGCAAACACTTCAGCCTTGTCTTTTGCACTCACGTGCTGGGCCCCACCATCATTGAGGATGGGGATATTCAAGGAGCCTCCTCCTCCCGTTAGTTGTTTAATGGTCCACCGTCATTCACGACTGGATGTGACATGACTGCAGAGCTTTGATCTGACCTGTTGATTGTCAGATCGCTTAGCCCTGTCTATAGCCTGCTGCTTCCACTGTTTAGCATGCATGTAGTCCTATTTTGCAGCTTCCCCAGGTTGGCACCTCATTCTTAGGTATGCCTGGTGCTACTCCTGGCATGCTCTTCTACATTCTTTATTGAACCAGGGTTGGTCCCCTGCCTTGATGATAATGGTAGAGTGAGGGATATGCTGGGCCTTGAGGTTACAGATTGTGGTGGAATACAATTCTACTGCTGTTGATGGTCTGATGCGCTATCAATTACTCATAAAAGACTGAGAGTTAGAAGAGTAACTAAAGGCTTTTATTAACAACAGAATGGAGGTCTGCCTCGAGTGGTCGACCGGATCCAGGATACCAAGGGCTGGGGAGCAGTCACCTTTATACTAGGACCTGTGGGAGGAGTCAGCCGAGGCATGTCCAGGCATGTACACAGTGGAATACAAACAGGACAAACAGGAATACAACAGTGGTTTACCACATTCACCCCTTGTTTAAATTGAGTCCGGCGGGGTGAAGTGTATTAAAAGTTAGTGTATTGAGTCTCTCCGGAGGTCTTGTCTGCCGCTGTGATCGGCGTGGCGACGGCAGGGGTAGTGAAGCTTCCGGCGTCGAGTCCAGCGTAGGCTGTGGCACAGGCGTGTCGTCCTCGTAGATGTCGAGCGGGTCGCGGGGCCAGGCCTGCCGTCTGCTGGGGCTGGATATCGGATCGTGGGGGGGGGTGGTAGTGGGTAGTGGGTTACTGTGGTCCCCGAGGGTGCAAGGTCTCTTATGGAGACTGTGTCCTCCCGCCCGTCCGGGTATGCGATGTAAGCATACTGGGGGTTGGCGTGGAGGAGGTCGACCCCTCGACCAGGGGGTCCGGTTTTATGGGTCCTCACGTGTCTTTCAGTAGGACCGGCCCTGGGGACGTCAGCCATGGCGGTAGCGATGTCCCTGATGTGGACTTCCTTGGGAAGACAAACATTTTCTCATGAGGGGTTGGCGTTAGTGGCAGTGCAGAGCAGTGACCGAATAGAGTGGAGCGCATCGGGGAGCACATCCTGCCAGCGGGAGGTTGGAAGGCCCCTAGACTTTAAGGCTAGCAGGACGGCCTTCCAAACTGTCGCATTTTCTCTTTCCACCTGTCCGTTCCCCCAGGGGTTGTAACTGGTGGTCCTGCTTGTGGCAATACCCCTAGTTAGCAGGTACTGACGGAGTTCGTCGCTCATAAACGATGAGCCCCGGTCGCTATGGATAAGCTGGGGAAGCCGAACAGGGTGAAGAGGTTAAAACGATAGCAAAATACTGCAGATGTTGGAAATCCGAAATAACAACAGAAAATGCTGGAAAAACTCAGCAAGTCAGGCAACATCCGTGGAGAGAAATTTGAGTTGACGTTTCGGGTTTGACCCTTCTTCAAAACTGGAGAGAAAAGAACTAGATCGAAGGCAGGGCTGCGATCGACAAAAGAATAAAAGAACCAAAAGAAGTAAAGAGATTAGAAGCTAGACGAGATGGTAATAGGCTGTGATTAGGTGTAAAGTGTACTGCAGGCAAAAGATAGCTGCCAGGTGTGAGAGAGAAACAAAAGGAAAGGGGGGTGGGGGGGGGGGTGGGGGGGGGGGAAAGGAAAGGAGTGAAAAATATAAGTGAAAATGAAATAGGGGCCGAGGTTATGATCTGAAATTGTTGAACTCGATATTGAGACCAGAAGGTGAAGAGGTTGTTCAGACATTTAATGACCGTGGCACTGGTCATGTCCGGGCATGGGAAGGCGAACGGGAAACGGGAGTACTCATCAATAATATTGAGAAGTACACATTGCGGTCGGAGGAGGGGAGTGGCCCTTTAAAATCAACGCTCAGAGCGCTCGAAGGGGCGAGTGGCTTTTATCAGGTGGGCCCTGTCTGGTCTATAAAAGTGTGGTTTGCACTCAGTCGCAGACTTGGCAGTTCCTGGTCATGGTCCTGACCTCCTCAATAGAGTAAGGCAGGTTGCGGGCCTTGATGAGGTGGAAGAACCTGGTGACCCCCGGGTGGCAGAGGTCATTGTGGAGACCCGTAGTCTATCGATCTGCGCGCTGGCGCAGGTGCCACGCGATAGCGCATCCGGGGGTTCATTTAGCTTCCCTGGCCGGTACAAGATCTCGTAGTTGTAGGTGGAAAGTTCGATTCTCCACCTCAAGATCTTGTCATTTTGATTTTGCCCCTCTGCTTGTTGTTAAACATAAAAGCAACTGAACGCTGGTCAGTGAGCAGGGTAAATCGTTTTCCGGCCAGGTAGTGCCTCCAATGACGCACAGCCTCCACAATCGCCTGGGCCTCCTTCTCAACAGCGGAGTGTCTGGTCTCCGGGCCTTGGAGGGTTCGTGAAAAGAAGGCCACGGTCTCCCCGCCTGATTGAGGGTAGCGGCCAGGGCAAAGTCGGACGCGTCGCTTTCCACCTGGAAGGGGATGGATTCGTCCACTGCGTGCATGGTGGCTTTGGCAATGTCCTCCTTGATACGGTGAAGGCTAAGCGGGCCTCTGCCGTCAAGGGAAAAGAGGTGGACTTGATCAGCGGAACGGGCCTTGTCCGCATAGTAGGGGACCCCACTGGGCGTAATAGGAGAAAAACCCTAGGCACCTCTTCAGGGCCTTGAGGCAGTGGGGCAGTGGAAGTTCCATAAGGGGACGCATCCGGTCGGGGTCGGGGCCGATGACTCCGTGTTCCACAACACAGCCAAGGATGGCGAGGCGGTTTGTGCGGAATATGCACTTCTCCTTGTTATATGTCAGGTTTAGGAGTTGGGCGGTGCGGAGGAAGGTTTGCGTCATGGTCCTGCAAGTCACGGCCGCAGATGGTCACATTGTCCAGATATGGGAAAGTGGCCTGCAACGCATTTTGATCTACCATCCGGTCCATCTCCTTTGGAAGATGGAGACCCCGTTGGTGACGCCAAAGGGAACCCTAAGGAAGTGATAGAGGCGGCCGTTTGCCTCAAAGGCAGTGTACTGGCGGTCCTCAGGGCGGATGGGGAGCTGGTGGTACGCTGATTTCAGGTCAATGGTCGAGAAGACGCGGTACTGCGCGATCTGGTTGACCATATCAGCTATACGGGGGAGTGGGTAGGCGTCCAGCAGGGTGTAGCAATTTATTGTCTGGCTGTAGTCGATGACCAGGCGCTGCTTCTCGCTGGTCTTAACGACCACAACCTGGGCTCGCCAGGGGCTGGTGCTGCCCTCAATAATCCCTTCTTTCAGGAGCCGCTCCACTTCGGTTTTAATGAAAACCCTGTCCCCGGCACTGTATCGCCTGCTCTTTGTGGCGATGGGCTTACAGTCGGGGGTGAGGTTAGCAAACAGTGGTGGGGGGGTGACTCTGAGTGTGGAGAGGTTGCACCTGGTGCCGGCGGGCAATTTGGAAGCTGCTGGCTGCGGACTGTGAGTGGGGGTAGGGGTCCACCGTACGCCATCGTAACACTTTTAAGGTGGCACTGAAAATCTAACCCCAGCAGGACGGCAGCGCAGAGGTCAGGCAGGACCAGAAGTTTAAAATGATCGTACACGGTCCCGTCTACTACGAGTGTCACCACGCAGTAGCCGCCGATGTCCGCCGACTGGGACTCGGAGGCCATAGAAATCCGCTGTTGCGCAGGCAGGACTGGGAGAGAGCAATGCCGCACCATGTCGGGGTGGATGAAGCTCTCCGTGCTCCCAGAGTCAAAAAGGCAGATTGTATCGTGACCATTTACCTTAATGTCCATTGTGGAACTGGCCAGTTGGTGCGGTCTCGCTTGGTCCAGTGTAACGGATGCCAGCGTAGGGGTCGGTGTGTCGCTGCGGGTATCAGATGAGGCGGTGTCGGGGGCCTGCTGCGTCCCAGCTGTCGTCCAAGATAGCGGCGTCCATGATCCCCATGTGGCTGGAGGCGTCCAAAATGGCTGCTGTACCGGTGATTCGCACACAGGCCGGGGAGGTCCAAAATGGCGGCCCGCATGGCCCACACGCGGCGCTGCTGGGGTTCGGGGTGGCTTTGGCCCTGCAGACGCTAGCGTAGTGTCCCTTCTTCCCGCAGCCCGAGCAGATCGCGTTTTTCGCCGGGCAGCGCGCTCTGGGGTGTTTTGCCTGGCCACAGAAGTAGCATTTCTGGCCTTGGGGCACTGCTGTCTGGCCTTGGGACACTGCTGCGGTAGTTGGGCCGTTGTTGGGGTGTGGCTGGGGTGGCACGGCGCTATGAGGCGGTCCTACCGTGTCCCAGGCTGTCATTCCCCGCGGCGTCCACGGTGCAGAGGAGTAGGCATCCATGCCCTGGTAGGCTGCATCCAATGATAGTGCGAGTTCAGAGGCCTTGTTGAGGTCGAGGTTACTCTGCTCCAACAGTCGCTGTCGTGTGTAATTGGATCTGTGGCCCGCTACAAAAGCGTCCCGGATAAGTTCCTCTGTGTACACGGCGGCCTTTACATCCTTACAACCACAGGCCCGGCCAAGCACAGACAGTGCCTGAAGGTATTCCACGGTCGATTCCCCAGGTTGTTGTTTACGACTCCCCAGGAGGTGCCTGGCATACACTTCGTTCACTGGGCGCGTGTACTGGTCCTTGAGGAGCTTGATAGCATCCGCGTTCGAGGTCGCGTCTTGGATGACCGAGTACACTCGGTGGTTCACTTTGGAGGTCAGGACATCCAGTTTGTCCTCGTCCGATTTGATTGCTTCGGAGGCGGTCAGGAATTTTTCGAAACACTTCAGCCAGTGAGTAAACTTGGTGGATGAGTCCGCCTCCCGATGATCTAAGTCCAGGCATGCTGGTGTGAGGATCTTCTCCATTATAAAAATGTTGTTAATAAAATTGATGCGCTATCAATTACTCATAAAAGACTGAGAGTTAGAAGAGTAACTAAAGGCTTTTATTAACAACAGAATGGAGGTCTGCCTCGAGTGGTCGACCGGTCCAGGATACAAGGGCTGGGGAGCAGTCACCTTTATACTAGGACCTGTGGGAGGAGTCAGCCGAGGCATGTCCAGGCATGTACACAGTGGAATACAAACAGGACAAACAGGAATACAAACAGTGGTTTACCACATTATTCACGACTGGATGTGACATGACTGCAGAGCTTTGATCTGACCCGTTGATTGTCAGATCGCTTAGCCCTGTCTATAGCCTGCTGCTTCCACTGTTTAGCATGCATGTATTCCTATTTTGCAGCTTCCCCAGGTTGGCACCTCATTCTTAGGTATGCCTGATGCTACTCCTGGCATGCTCTTCTACATTCTTTATTGAACCAGGTTGGTCCCCTGCCTTGATGATAATGGTAGAGTGAGGGATATGCTGGCCTTGAGGTTACAGATTGTGGTGGAATACAATTCTACTGCTGTTGATGGTCCACAGCACAGCATGGATGCCCAGTTGAGCTGCTAGATCTGTTCTGAATCTATCCCATTTAGCACGGTGGTAGTGCCACACAACACGATGGAGGGTGGCCTCAGTGTGAAGACGGGACTTCGTTTCCACAATTACTGTGCGGTGGTCACTGCTACCAATTATATCATGGACAGATGCATCTGCGACAGGAAGGTTGGTGAGGACGTGGTCAAGTAGGTTTTTCCCTCGTATTGGTTCTCCTCACCACCTGTCACAGGCCCAGACTGGCAGTTATGTCCTTCAATACTTGGCCAACTCGGTCAGTAGTGGTGCTACTGAGCCACTCTTGGTGATGGACATTGAAGTCCCCCCACCCAGAGTATATTCTGTGCCTTTACTACTCTCAGTGCTTCTTCCAAGTGGTGTTCAACATGGAGGAGTACTGATTCATCAGCTGAGGGAGGGCGGTAGCGTGGTAATCAGCAGGAGGTTTCCTTGCCCATGCTTGACCTGAAGCCATGAGACTTCATGTGGTCTGGAGTCAATGTGAGGACTTCCAGGGCCACTCCTTCCCGACTGTATACCACTGTGCCGCCACCCCTGGTGGGTCTGTCTGCCGGTGGACAGGACATACCCAGGGATGGTGATGGAGGAGTTTGGGGCATTGGCTGAAAGGTATGATTCTGTGAGTATGACTATGTCAGGCTATTGCTTGACTAGTCTGTGGACAGCTCTCCCAACTTTGGCAGAAGTCATAGAGTCATATGGCTCGATTTTATCAATGGGGAACTTTTGGAGGCGGGACTCCCACTTTTTGGGTTGTAGTCCCGCCTCCATTGACTTGCGGCCAACCCATGCTACTTTCCTTGATTGACCTTGTTAAGCCCGCCCAGCGGGCTCAGCAGGCCAATTAAGGGACACCTGGTTACTGGTGACGTCAGCGATTGACATTTCATCTGTCAAGAGCTTTTGACAGATGAAAAATCAGCGTTTGACGGCTCTGTGAAGTTGTCAAACTGACAATCTGTCTTCTAACTTGAGTCCTTCTACTCAGACTCAGTTAGAGATCTCTCCAGACCAGAAAACAGAGGCTGCAACTTTTGACAGTTCAGCGGCCATTCTGCTTTCTGTGCCGGTGAGCTCAGGGACTCCCGAGAACTGAAGGAAGGAAGCCTGCAGGAGAAAGTAAAGGTAAGTAAAACTTATTAAAACACTTTACACTTACCTCACACACTTACCTCTGCACACATGCACCCATCACTCATCTACACAACGGACATCTCGACCCCTCCAACCCCTGCAGACTGACGGTCCACCTCGCTAACTTGGTGTGGTTTGGAGCCATCGGACAGCCCACACTTCAGGGCTAAAAATATGGATTAGGCAAAAACTGCCTGTTAACTACCTGTTAACAGGCAGTTAATTGGCACTAATCCCCTTCCCGTCTCGGGGAGGCGGCTCCCAGCACAGGGTGGGTACCCGCCTCCTGGGACATTGACACGGAGGCGGGTTGGGGGCGGGATGGGTTCCTGCCCCCCGATTCTGCAATTTTCCCACCACTCCCACCTCCAAACCCGCCTCCTCGGGGTTTGGAAAATCGAGCCCAGAGAGTCAGAGAGTTATACAGCACAGAAAGAGGCCCTTCGGCCCATCGTGTCTGTGCCGGCCATCAAGCCCTGTCTATTCTAATCCCATTTTCCAGCACTTGGTCCGTAGCCTTGTATGCTATGGCATTTCAAGTGCTCATCTAAATGCTTCTTGAATGTTGTGAGGGTTCCTGCCTCTACCACCCTTTCAGGCAGTGAGTTCCAGATTCCAACCACCCTCTGGGTGAAAAAGTTTTTCCTCAAATCCCCTCTAAACCTCCTGCCCCTTACCTTGAAACTATGCCCCCTGGTTATTGACCCCTCTACTAAGGGGAAAAGTTCCTTTCTCTCTACCCTATCAATGCCCCTCATAATTTTGTACACCTCAATCAGGTCCCCCCTCAGCCTTCTCTGCTCTAAGGAAAACAACCCCAGCCTGTCCAGTCTCTCTTCATAGCTAAAGCGCTCCAGCCCAGGTAACATCCTGGTGAATCTCCTCTGCACCCTCTCTAATGCAATCACATCCCTTCTATAGTGTGGTGACCAGAACTGCACGCAGTATTCCAGCTGTGGCCTAACCAGCGTTTTGTACAGCTCCATCATAGCCTCCCTGCTGTTATATTCTATGCCTCGGCTAATGAAGGCAAGTATCCCATATGCCTTTCTAACCAGCTTATCTACCTGTCCTGCTGCCTTCAGGGATCTATGTACATGCACACCAAGGTCCCTCTGATCCTCTGTCCTTACTGGGATCCTACCATTCATTGTGTATTCCCTTGCCTTGTTTGTCCTCCCAAAATGCATCACCTCACACTTTTCAGGGTTAAATTCAATTTGCCACTGATCTGCCCATCTAACCATCCCATCTATATCATCCTGTAGCCTGAGGCTTCCCTCCTCGTTATTTACCACTCCACCAATTTTCGTGTCATCTGCGAACTTACTGATCATACCTCCTACATCCATATCTAAATCATTAATGTATACTCCAACAGCAAAGAACCCAGCACCCTGCGGTACACCACTGGACACAGGCTTCCAGTCACAAAAGCAACCTTCGACCATCACCCTCTGCCTTCTGCCACTAAGCCAATTTTGGATCCAATGTGCCAAATTGCCCTGGATCCCATGGGCTCTTACCTTCTTGACCAGTCTCCCATGTGGGACTTTGTCAAAAGCCTTACTGAAGTCCATGTAGGCTACATCAATTGCACTACCCTCATCCACACACCTAGTCACCCCCTCGAAAAATTCAATCAAATTGGCCAGACATGATCTCCCCCTGACAAAGCTATGCTGACTATTCCTGATTAATCCCTGCCTCTCCAAGTGGAGACCAATTCTGTCCCTCAGAATTTTTTCCAATAATTTCCCTACCACTGATGTTAGACTCACTGGACTGTAATTCCCTGGTTTATCCCTACTACCCTTCTTGAACAATGGTACTACGTTAGCTGTTCTCCGGTCCTCTGGCACCTCCCCTGTGGCCAGAGAGGTTCTGAAAATTTGTGTCAGAGCCCCTGCAATCTCCTCCCTTGCCTCACACAGCAGCCTGGGATACATCCCGTTAGGGGCTGGGGATTTATCCACTTTTAAGCCCGCTAAAACCGCTAGTACCTCCTCCCTCTCTATTCTAATTTGTTCAAGTATATCACAATCCCTCTGCCTGATTTCTATGCCTACATCGTCATTCTCCATAGTGAACACAGATGCTGGTGAGGAAGACTTTCCAGGGTCGTCTGGGCTGGGTGTGCCGTTGCCATGTCCATAGCCCGTGCCGAGGTCGTCCGTTCGGTTTCATTCTTATTATTGTGTTTTGTAGCGGTTTGTTACAACTGAGTGGCTTGCTAGGCCATTTCAGAGGGCAGTTAAGAGTCAACCACATTGCTGTGGGTCTGGAGTCACATATAGGCCAGACCAGGTAAGGACAGCAGATTTCCTTCCAAAAAGGACATTAGTGAACCAGATGGGTTTTTACAACAATCCAATAGTTTCATGGTTACCATTACTGATACTGACTTTTTATTCCCGATTTATTTAATTAACTGAATTTAAATTCCCCAGCTGCCATGGTGGGATTTGAATTCACGTCTTATGGATCATTAGTCCAGGCCTCTGGATTACTAGCCCAGTGACATTACCACTAAGCAGTAGGTTTTTTTCTGCTGTTTGGTTTATTGCTTTTTTCTGACAAAGTTATTGTTTAGCAAATTAATAATTGTACAATTTGTGGATGCCTGGAACTCCACATTACCAATAAAATGCTGATAGAGCTTCATACACAGCTGACTCTTGTGCTGTACATTTATCAACAGGAAAGATAACAAGGCATTTGTGTGGTCATCAGGCAACCTAATTCATAAACTAACTTTTTCAGATGTTATCAATGATGCTTTGCATGATTATCCTTGTGCATAATATGCAATCGAAAATGTACTGCATAGCATTTTGGATTTAAACAGTGAAGCAGATGTTTACAGACAGGTTTACAAACTTCTGGATAACAAGATTTCAGTTTGATGATGACAAAATTCATTCTCACACCAGTCAGTTAAACACCACACTCTGGCATTCAACTCCAGCTGAGGTATGGTTCACCATTGCTTTGTCATGGTCAGCCAGATGCTGTAGCATTGTACAACTGGGATTTGTTGGATATTGCAAGATCTACTGTCGATATTATTGTGCATGATGTATGTTCTGTTTCTGCCTCTGACATTGGTCATTTGAGTAGAACATTTTAGCATTGGCTTCTTATGGGAAGTGGCTCAATGGGCAATAATAGTGTCTAATAAACAGAAATGGCATTGACGTGGAATATCGATTCATGTAAAATTCTGCATGATTACGTTTGCTAGCACTCGGTTAACTTCTTTCTGACTAAAAACAAGACCAACATTCGAAGGTGCTTCGCAGAGGTGTAAGCAAGCAAAAATGGACCCAAGCCATATATTAGGAGGGGTGACCAAAAGCTTCGTCAGAGGTGGGTTTTAGGGAGGGTCTTAAGGAGGAGAGGGAGGTGGAGAGATGGAAGGGTTTAAAAGATAATTCCAAAACATGGGGCTGAAGGTTAAAACAATTAATGACAAGGCAAAATGCTTCCTTCAGATAGTTGTTAGCCATGGGAGTAGATGCTGAGTTGGTCATGCACATGTGCAGGTTAGCAACAGCCGAGAATTAGGGATCTCCAAGTATGCTCAGGAGTGCTGCTGGAGTTTAACCAGCTAAAACCACACATGTTATCAGTCCAAAACACTGCTAAACTTCCTGATGTGAGTTCAACTAAGAACACCCTAACAGGATCATAGAACCGCAGAAGCTTGCAGCACAGGAGTCCGCCATTGGCAGCCAATGTTGCTGAGCCTGCTCTGTGATATATCAATTCTAATCTAATCCCACTGTGTCGGTCTATTCAGAGAAGCCTGAATCTTCCTTTGGACTTCAAATATTTTATGCAATTTTCCCTCAAAAGATGCAATGGCCTCTGCCATGACCACTCTCGGCAGCAAAGCATTCTGTGCTCTGAAAACTCTCTGTGGAAAGAAATTTCTCCTAACTTCTCTCCTCACAGTCTGTGACAATTTCAAAATGATGGTTCCTCATCATGGACTTCTCAATCAGAACAAGTAGAAACGATTCCTGCACTGGAATGGCCCTGATATTGGGGCTTTGGCCCCATTAACATCAGACTGCAGACTTCTGCTAGGTATCCCGGGGCAGCTCAACAGTGAAGAGGTCAGGAATTTCAGGCCATGGCAGCGGCATGCAGGTAGGGGGGAGCGATTGGGAGGGAGGACAGGGTCGACCGGGAAAGGGTGGGGGGAGAGGCAAGGTGAGAAAGGGTCAATCAGGAGCTGGGGTCAATCGGGATGGTGGTAGACCGGGAACGGGAGGGGTGATCGGGACATCAGGATAGGGTCAATCTGGAGGGAAGCAAACGGTGGCCGGCAGCAGCCCATGGTTTTAATGTGGAGCCAGAGACACATTCAGATAAGTAATTTTTTACAAACTTACCTTTTTGGTGGTAACCTGCAGTGGTTCCTTTAAGGACCGCTGGTTAGGCCGCATATAGGCGACTGTATTCAGGGCAACCCGATTTTGTTCAGGGTGCTTCAAACAGGCGGTAGGCCCCTTATTTGCATATGCACGTAGCCTAATGCCAGATTCAGGCATGGGCTCTGGAGGCCTATTTTTTTGCCTATGCAAATATGGCAGGTGGCGCACTTCTCGCTCGTAATGTGTGTGCTCTTACTACCCACCATATTGGAAACTTAGGCACCCATAAGTGCCTGAAAAACAGGCGCGGCAAAATCAAATTTCTAGGTCAAAGTCTTTCCAAGGGGAAACAATTAAATCTCCAGGCTGGTTCATTTTTAGTGGGTTCTTGCCAGGACCCAGGCCTGAAGCTCCAGGTGGGCCCCAGTTCTACCTGCTAGGAAGAGAGTATACAACAAATTGTATTTGTATTAATGTAGTGTCCGCGTATCAATAACACACGGACTGCAGGAGAACGGTAATAAGAGGTGTTTACTGAACAGAGGGTATGCTGGAACTGAAAGTACAGAAGCCTGCTACAGCTTTATATACAGGTGTGGTCACTGCCGGTACTACAGTATAAAAGCAGTTCTCTCTTAAAGGTACATACACAACAATTCCTCCCCTTTTAGATAAACAGTACATAACATTCATTTAACAATTGAATAATAACTAATTACAATTACAATTTTCTTTGTACTATATACATCAGCTGAAAGTAATCATTTATAAATTCAGTCTTTGAGGAGGCTTCCTGATCCTATCTGGATAGCGCCTTTCTCGAGTATCCTGTTCTTGTGGCGGAGTCGATTCTGGCTCATTGTCATTGGTTCGTTCGTCAGCTTCCAATACCACTGATTCTGAGGTAGGCGCAATCTGTACTTTGGGTTCATCACCAGGTGCGCATGCTCGTGGTATGGGTTTGACTTGTTCCTGTGACTCTAGAATCTGGTCAGCATGGCATCTCACGATGCTCTCTCCAACGTCCACTGTGTACATTAGTGGTCCCTGCCGTGTGCATATCGTTCCTGGCTGCCATTTTTCTGTTCGGTAGTCGCGGGCCAAGACTGGTTGCCCTATCTTGAAGCTCCTGGTTGGCTTTTCATTGATGTGCTGGAATTGCTTATTCTCAACATCTTGTCTTATGTTTGGTTTGAGCAAGTCCAGGGGACATCTTAACCCGCGGTTAAAGAACATCATGGCTGGAGCTTGGTTGGTGACTGCATGTGTCGCATTTCGGTAAACAAACAAGAAATTATCCACCTTGTGTTGCAGTGGTATGTTGTCATTATACATCGCCTTTATTGCTTTTTTAAAGGTTTGGACAAACCTCTCAGCCAATCCATTTGTGGCTGGATGATATGGGGCGGATGTGTAATGCTTTACCCCATTATTCCTCAAAAACCTCCGGAAATCCTCGGACACAAACTGTGGTCCATTGTCGGAGCAAATCTGTTCTGGCAAGCCATTCCTGGCGAAGATGGTCTGTAGGACTGCAACAGTTTTCTCCGTGGTGGTGGAGGACATTTTGATGACCTCTGGCCATTTCGAATGTGCATCCACGGCGATTAAAAACATTGAGTCCATAAATGGACCAGCAAAATCAATGTGTACCCGTTGCCATGGAGATGAGGGCCACTCCCATGGGTGTAGCGGGGCCTGTGGTGGAGCGTTTTGGACTTTCTGGCATCCTGTGCATCTCTTGGTCATTTCCTCGATTTCTTTATCAATTCCCGGCCACCACACAAACACCCTGGCTAGGCTCTTCATTTTTACCCCTCCCAGATGACCCTCATGAAGCTCATTGAGCACTCTTTCTCTCAACTTGGGTGGAATTACCACTCGGGATCCACACATCAAGGTCCCCCGGCACACTGGCAGCTGTTCTCTCCTTGGCGAGAATGCTGGCAACAGTGAGTCGCCATGTGCTGGCCATCCCTTCACCGTCAAATCATAGACCCAAGAGTGTGTCGGGTCATTTCGGGTTTCCTTCTCTATACTTGAGTTTGTAACAGGTAGACATTCGACTATGGTTGAATGGAATATCTCAACAGGGTCCACTGCAGGTGCTTCCTCCACCGTAGGCAGCGGCAGGCGCGACAGCCCATCAGCGTTTCCATGCTGTTTCATGCCCTTATACTCTATGTCGTATTGATGTGCCCCTAGAAAAAGGGACCATCTTTGCAGCCGTTGCGCCGTCATCACCGGAACGCCCTTCTTTGGGTTAAAAATGGAGACAAGAGGCTGGTGATCAGTCAGTAAGGTGAATTTCTGCCCGTGCAGATAGTGATTGAACTTCCTCACCCCCCACACCAGGCTGAGGGCCTCCCTGTCAATCTGGGCGTAGTTACGCTCGGCTGAAGTTAACGACGTGACGCAAAGGCTATTGGCCTCTCTGAACCGTCAAGGAATTTGTGCGACAGCACCGCTCCAATGCCGTAGGGAGATGCATCACATGCCAACCGAATCGGTAGTGATGGATTGTAGTGGGCCAATACTTCTTTTGAAGTGATTAGGCATTTACATTTCTGAAAGGCACGCTTACACTCATCACTCCATTTCCATGCTACTCCAGTTTGCAGCAGGGCGTTCAGCGGGTGCAGAATTGTAGACAAATTTGGCAAGAACTTATGGTAGTAGTTCACCAACCCGAGGAACGACCTCAGTTGTGACACATTTTCCGGTGCTGGAGCCTTGACCACTGCCTCAATCTTGTCTGGGGACTTATGTAACCCCTCTTCATCAATCATGTGGCCACAATACGAGATTTGCTTCCTGAAAAACTCGCATTTGGGGCGGTTGGCTCGTAGCCCATATTCTTGTAATCTAGTGAGCACCTGCTCCAGGTTGGCAAGGTGTTCACTGTCATTTCCACCCGTAACCAGGATGTCGTCCAAATAACACTGGGTCCCCGGGATCCCTTGCAGGACTTGTTCCATTGCACTCTGCCAAATAGCCGGAGCTGATGCTACCCCGAATACCAGTCAGTTGTTCTGGTAAAGACCTTTGTGAGTGTTTATCGTGAGGTATTTTCTAGATGATTCATCTACCTCCCTTTGTAGATACGCTTGGGCCAGATCAATCTTCGTAAAGCGTTTCCCTCCAGATAGTGAGGCGAAAATATCTTCTATCCGTGGAAGTGGATATTGTACTGTGTGAAGGACTGGGTTCACAGTTACCTTAAAGTCCCCACAGATGCGAAACTTCTTCGGTTCCCCAGGCGTGCTGCTCAATGATTTCTTCATTACAGGAATGATGGGTGTGGCCCACTCACTCCAGTCCACCTTGGACAGCACACCCGAACGCTCCAGACTCTCCAGCTCTGCTTCGACGGCTGGACGGATCGCATACGGTACCGGTCTGGCCTTAAAAAATTTTGGGTTTGCGTTATCTTCAATTTTTATCATTGCTGTTACGCCTTTTAGAGTCCCAAGTCCTTGCTGGAACACCTCTTTCGCGTCAGTTAGAATTTTTGACAGTCATCCAGGTGTGGCGTCGTCATCCTTTTTGTCAGCCACAGCTAGCGCCTGAATGGAATGCCAATCCAATTGTATTTTTCGGATCCATTCACATCCCAATAATGGTGGTCCTCCATCTTGTAGTATATATAGATACAGTTCCTGTGTTTCCTTGCCGTTGTGTTTAACGGGCACCCTTATTTTTCCTCTGGGGTAGACTTTCTGCCCCGTATATGTCTTCAAGACAATGGACGTATCCTTCAAGGGAATGTGTGAGAATAGCCGCTCATAGTCTCGTCGATTCATGACTGTTAGGGCTGATCCTGTGTCCAATTCCATCTTTACTTGGGACCCTGCTATCATGAGGGTGACCCAAATGGTTCGGTGATCCTCCTTTGCGATCACGTTGTGTAACTTTAGACAACTTAGTCTCCTGCTCCCGGAGTCATTATCACTCTTCTGAACTACTGTCCGTCATCTTTTGTACTTTCTTGTACTTTTCCTTAGTAGTTCTTTTAGTGTTGGTTTTCTTTCCCGACCTGCAGACTCGTGCTATGTGTCCCACTTTTCCACATTGCCTGCATACTTTGTCCTTAGCCCAGCAATCCTTCTGGTCATGGGTTGTTCTGCCGCAGCGATAGCACTTTTCTGCTCCATATGCCATTTCATTGGTGCTATATTCTTGCGGTTTCTGTTGTATTTCCGCAGCTCCCCGTGCTGCTGCTTCATAGGATACTGCAATGATGAAAGCCTTTTCTAGCGTAAGGTCCTTTTCCGAAAGTAGTCGTTTCTGGGTTCCTTCACTCTGGAGCCCGCAGACAAACTTATCCCTTAAGGTATCTTCCAGTTCTGCTCCGAACTGGCAGTGTTTCGATAACTTGTGTAGTTCCGTAAGATAGTCAGCATTACTCTCGTCTTTGTGCTGGTTTAGTTTATGGAACTTGAATCTTTCTGCTATCAGCAGCGATGTAGGGTTTAGATGTTCCTGCAAGATGTTGGCAATCTCTTCAAAGCTTTTCTCCATTGGTTTAGCTGGGGTAATTAAATTCCGCAATAGGCCGTACGTTCTCGCGCCCATCAAATTCAATAATACCGACGCCTTCTTTTCAGCGGCCACCTCATTTGCCTTGCAGTGCACTTCAATTCTTTCCACATACGTGGTCCAGTCTTCTGTTTCGTTATCGAAAGCAGTGATGCTGCCACTCTTCGGCATCTTGGGTGGTTTAAAATGGCGCCTCCCACGCTTTTCCTTCTTCCCCAATGGATTAAAATGGCGCCTCCCACGCTTTTCCTTCTTCCCCCTGCTGCCAATGCTGCTCCTAGCGTTCTAACAGGTAATGGCGGCGTCCCGCGGCTTTCTGCACGTCTCTTTTCCTTCCCCTTTTTATTTTTTTTTCCAACGTTGCCCGACTCTTGAGCACCGGCCGCGCCCTGTGCGCTCCACCCTCTCTCTCTCTCTTTTTCTTCCCGACGACGCTGCTCGACCCCCTTACAGAGCTGCTCGATCGAGCTCTAGCCCGCCGCAGCCCGGGAAGGGTCAGCGCACTACCTGCTACCAGCCTGATTTGCTGGGACACCTTGACTGGAGAACCAGGCCCAGCTCTCCACAGCTTCCCCTGCGATTCTCTGAACTCCGATGGATCACTGGGCGGTTGCCCACGGTCGACGCCCGTTGCTCTGGCTTCGACCTCCAAGAAGTTTCTTTTCAGGGATGGATCCCCGTGAGGTGATGCAGTACTGCAGGTGAGTTTGAACCTGCTCGTCGCCACTGTCGTGTCCGCGTATCAATAACACACAGACTGCAGGAGAACGGTAATAAGAGGTGTTTACTGAACAGAGGGTATGCTGGAACTGAAAGTACAGAAGCCTGCTACGGCTTTATATACAGGTGTGGTCACTGCCGGTACTACAGTATAAAAGCAGTTCTTTCTTAAAGGTACATACACAACAATTAATATAATTGTATTTATTCAACCAGTGTACCAGACACCTGGTAGATCCTAGGCCAGGGCTGGGGAACCTCCCAGCCTGGGAACCTTCTCCCCATACCTCACCACCTTTAGCATGAAGGACCATATTTGGGGCGGATTGAGGATCTGTACAAAGGCCCATGGATACTCGTGACCCTTGTACCTGTATTTGCTGTGGCTTAAATGCCACAAAATACGAGCTGATTCCCTGTTTTGCAAGTTGTCAAAGGCTGATAATGGCTGGTTGGGGCTAAATGGACTATTTCCATGTTGTAACTTCCATGAAACCTAGCGGATCCAAGTTCTGCCATTTTCCGACTTCCTCTTCCTGCTTGGCTTATATCCGTGTCGCCAAATAAAGGTTTTTTCTTTATTTCACAGGATCAATTATTTAAACTTTTAAACTAATAGAACTCTTACTTACTAGTACAAAGGAGGCAAGAAACCTAAAAAGAAAAAGAAAAGAAAGACTTGCATTTATATAGCGCCTTTCACGACCACCGGACGTCCCAAAGTGCTTCACAGCCAATGAAGTACTTTTTTGAAGTGTAGTCACTGTTGTAATGTGGGAAACGCAGCAGCCAATTTGCGCACACCAAGCTCCCACAAACAGCAATGTGATAATGACCAAATCATCTGTTTTAGTGATGTTGATTGAGGGATAAATATTGGCCAGGAGACCAGGGATAACTCCTCAGTTCTTCTTTGAAATAGTGCCATGGGATCTTTTACATCCACCTGAGAGAGAAGATGGGCCCTCGGTTTAACATTTCATCCAGAAGACAGCATCTACCAACAGTGCAGCAGAGGCTCCCTCAGTACTGCACTGGAGTGTCAGCTTAGATTTTTGTGCTCAAGTCTCTGGAGTGAGACTTGAGCCCACAACCTTCAACGACTCAGAGGCAAGGGTGCTACCCATTGATCCACGGCTGACACAATAATATTACTTGCTAGTACAAAGGAGGCAAGAAACCTAAAAAGAAAAAGAAAAGAAAGACTTGCATTTATATAGCACCTTTCACGACCACCAGTCAGATATAAGTAGCAGCCTATTTTATAAGGCCTTGCAGTAAACTACCAATACAGATGCTAAATAGGTTATGTAACTAGTATCTATTTGCCTCTTACGACACAAGCATGCTCAGAATATGTTATTTGAGCCGTCTGCTTTGAGAAGTAGCGGCACTGTTCTAATACTCACTTCAAAAATTGCACAAACTTGCTATCAAGGTCAAAACATTGCTAACCCAATGAAACATATAATCCATTAAAATAAAATACTGTGATACATAAAACATTTAAAATTAACATATTTGGAGCCTTCTGACATGTGTGGTTTTATGCTCCATGAGCAGAGATGTCAATCTTAGTGGTGCTATTCAGACAGGTCAGGTAGTTCTCCATGGATTCGGGACAGAAAGTCAGAGGGAGAGTCAGACAATCGCACATCTTTAAATAGATAGCTTCAGAACAGCATTGCTGGAGGCCTGGGAACAGGATGCAAGCCTATACTGTCTCTTGGATAAGGATGTGATTGCGGCGGAGACCACATAGGGACAATAACACAATGTATAGCCAATGCTGTTATATGTGTAATGTATGTACCTTTAAGGGGAGAACTACTTTTTACAGCTCCTGTATACTGTAGTACTGGCAGTGACCACACCTGTATATAAACCCTGAGTAGTGATCTGTACAATTAGTTCTAGAGTAACCCTCATTCAGTAAACCCCTGTTGAATCGTTCCCTGCAGTCTGTTGTCTGATTATTGAAGGACACAACATTAAGATACACGGATCTAACATTGGCGACGAGCAGATTCGAACCTACCTGCAACTCTGCATCACCGCCCAGGGATTCGCTCCTGGAGAACAGTGGAAGAAGGTCGAGTCCAGAAGCACGGGCGTCGACCACGGGCAACCGCCCAGTCATCCGGAGATTTGAGCATCGCAGGGGAGGCTGTCGAGAGCCAGGCTTGGCTTTCCAGTCATGGTGGTCCAGCGAAACGGGCTGGCAACAGGTCCTGCGCAGACCCTTCCCGGACAGCGACGGGCTAGAGCCCGACCGAGCGGCACAGAAAAAGGCCGAGCAGCGTCGACGGGGCAGAGAAGGCAGAGTGCACAGGGCGCAGCCGGTGTTCAGGTCCGAGCGGCATCAACGGGGGAGAGAGGCGAGAGAGAGCAGAGCGCAGCCAGTGTTCAAGGGCCGAGCAGTGTCAACGGGGGAGAGAGGCGTGCAGGAAAACGCGCAGAGCGCAGCCGGTGTTCAAGGGCCGAGCAGCGTCAACGGGGGAGAGAGGCGTGCAGGAAAACGCGTAGAGCGCAGCCGGTGTTCAAGGGCCGAGCAGCGTCAATGGGGGAGAGAGGCGCGCAGGAAAACGCGAGGCACTGCCATTGCCATGAGGACCGCATCAAAAAAATACCTCACAATCAACACCCATAAAGGTCTCTACCAATACAACCAGCTGGTATTTGGGGTAGCATCAGCTCCGGCTATTTGGCAGAGGGCAATGGAACAAGTCCTGCAAGGGATCCCAGGGACCCAGTGTTATTTGGACAACATCCTGGTCACGGGCGAAAATGACAGTGATCACCTTGCCAACCTGGAGCAGGTGCTCACTAGATTGCAGGAATATGGGCTCCGAGCTAACCGCCCCAAATGCGAGTTTTTTAGAAAACAGATCTCGTATTGTTGCCACATTATCGATAAGGAGGGGTTACATAAGTCCCCAGAGAGGATTGAGGCAGTAGTCAAGGCTCCAGCACCGGAAAATGTGTCTCAACTGAGGTCGTTCCTCGGGCTGGTAAACTACTACCATAAGTTCTTGCCAAATTTGTCTACAATACTACACCCACTGAACACCCTACTGCAAACTGGGGTGCCATGGAAGTGGAGTGACGAATGTAGACCAGCTTTCCAGAAGAGCAAAACACTAATCACATCGAAAGAGGTATTGGCCCATTACAACCTGGCATTAACAATTCAGTTGGCATGTGATGCGTCAGCCTACGGTATTGGAGCGGTGCTGTCGCACAAATTCTCGGACGGCTCAGAGAGGCCAATAGCCTTTGCGTCACGATCACTAACCTCAGCCGAGCGTAACTACGCCCAGATTGACAGGGAGGCCCTCAGCCTGGTGTGGTGAGTGAAAAAGTTCAATCACTATCTGCACGGGCAGAAGTTCACCTTGCTGACTGACCACCAACCACTTGTCTCCATCTTTAATCCAAAGAAGGGCGTTCCGGTGATGACTGCGCAACGGCTACAAAGATGGTCCCTTTTTCTAGGGGCGCACCAATATGAAATCGAGTATAAGGGCACGAAACAGCATGGAAACGCTGATGGGCTATCACACCTGCCACTGCCTACTGCGGAGGAAGCACCAGCAGTGGATCCTGTCGAAATATTTCATTCGACTATAATTGAATGCTTGCCAGTAACTAACGCTGGTATAGAGAAGGAGACCCGAAATGACCCGACACTGTCTCGGGTATATGATTTGACGGTGAAGGGATGGCCAGCACATAGCGACTCACTGTTGCCAGCATTCTCATCCAGAAGAGAACAGCTGTCAGTATGCCAGGGGACCTTGATGTGTGGATCCCGAGTGGTAATTCCATCCAAGTTAAGGGAAAGAGTGCTCAATGAGCTTCACGAAGGTCATCTGGGAGGGGTGAAAATGAAAAGCCTTGCTAGGGCTTATGTGTGGTGGCCGGGGATCGATCAGCAAATCGAGGACCTGACAAAGAGCTGCTCAGGATGCCAGAAGGCCCAAAATGCACCACCACATGCCCCTCTACACCCATGGGAGTGGCCCTCATCTCCATGGCAACAGGTGCATATTGATTTTGCTGGTCCATTCATGGACTCAATGTTTTTAATAGCCGTGGATGCACACTCGAAATGGCCTGAGGTGATCAAAATGTCCTCCACCACCACGGAGAAAACTATTGCAGTCCTACGGACCATTTTTGCCAGGAACGGCTTGCCAGAGCAGATTTGCTCTGATAACGGACCACAGTTTGCGTCCGAAGATTTTCGAAGATTTATGAAAAGGAATGGGGTAAGGCATTACACATCCGCCCCGTATCATCCAGCCACAAATGGATTGGCTGAGAGGTTCGTACAAACCTTTAAGAAGGCAATAAAGGCTATGTACAATGACAACATTCCGCTGCAGCACAAGGTGGACAATTTCCTGTTCGCCTACCGGAATGCGACACATGCAGTCACCAACCAGGCCCCAGCCATGATGTTCTTTAACCGAAGGTTAAGATCTCGCCTGGATTTGCTCAGACCAAACGTACGAAGAGATGTTGAGAGTAAGCAATTCCAGCACATCCATGAGAAGCCAACAAGGAGCTTCAATGTAGGGCAACCAATCTTGGCCCGCGACTACCGAACAGAAAAATGGCAGCCAGGAACGATATGCACACGGCAGAGCCCACTAATGTACACAGTGGACGTTGGGGAGAGCATCGTGAGACGCCATGCTGACCAGATCCTAGAGTCACAGGAACAAGTCAACCCCATGCCTCGCCCATACGTACCTGGTGATGAACCCAACGTACAGGTAGCATCTACCCCAGAAACAGTAGCATCGGAAGCTGATGAACCAACCGACAAGGGGCCAGAATCGCCGCCGCACCAAGAGCAAGACACTCGGGAAAGGCGCTATCCAGAAAGGATCAGGAAGCCTCCCCAAAGATTGAATTTATAAATAGACTATTTTCAGCTAATGTTGCATGTTAAAAGTGTTAATTGTAATTAGTTTGATATTTAATTGTTAAATGAGTGTTATGGTACTGTTAATCTAAAAGGGGAGGAATTGTAATGTATGTACCTTTAAGGGGAGAACTACTTTTTACAGCTCCTGTATACTGTAGTACCGGCAGTGACCACACCTGTATATAAACCCTGAGTAGTGATCTGTAAAGTTAGTTCTTGAGTAACCCTCATTCAGTAAACAGCTGTTGAATCGTTCCCTGCAGTCTGTTGTCTGATTATTGAAGGACACAACATTAAGATACACGGATCTAACAATATGTACCTAAACACAATTCACTTTGTATAGCAATGTTGTGATATGTACATGCTGGGTTGGGTTATTGGTGCAGGGTCCCTTTAAGAGCATCGGGAACGTGATGACGTCATGACGTCGGTTGCATGATGACGTCATAGCCCCTGCACGGGGCTGAGCCTTCAGACCTCGTGGAGATTGATTAAAGTAAGACACGTTTTGTTTTTGCTTAAAGAAAAGTCTCAGCCTGTTGATTTCTGTCGACTCCAACATTATGAGGTATTGGGATATTCAAGAAAAAGGAAAAAGAGAAAATAGAAAAGGAATATCACCCTCAAAAACAAAATACAATAAAGAAAGTCCACAAATCCCATTGGCCTTATGTACACAAATGTGTTAACTTGTAACCTTTAACTGTCAGCCTTGTCTCAGTGGTTGCACTTTTACCTCTAGCTCAGAAGATGATGGTTTTAAGCCCCACTCCAAAAACCTGAGCACGAGATTTAGGCTGCCACTTCAGTGTAATACAAATAGAAAGCTGCACAATAGGAGGTGCTGTCGTTTGGATGAGACGTTAAAGCAAGACTGCATCTGCCCTCTCTAGTGGGCGTACAAAATCCCATGGCACTATATCAAGAATAGCAGTGGAGTTCAGTTGTCCTACCCAATAATTATCCACCAGCTAACATCATTAAAACATATTGGCCAAGGAATTTGGTTGCATAGCGTCCGTTTTTTGGACTCTAAACGGCCTCCTAAGCTTTCAATATGGCAAGAAGGTAGCGGATGCTCATTATGAGCCAGAAGTGTGCTGCCCAATATATTGGTAAAGGCCAAAAAATTGGTATGCAGTGCCCATGCCTGAAACAGATGTTAGACCATTTGCACATGCAAATAACGTCTGTTTGATGCCCAGTAGCCCTATTTCATCACTTACCTGATGGCTGATGCTGGCGTCACAGCGGCCCAATCAACAATCCTGCTTCACCAACGAGCTGCCCATTATTGTCCGCAGCTCGCCGGCTCGATGGAAATGAGGCCCGAGGCCCAGTATTGGGTGCGCCTCAGGCCACACCATTCAGGTGCAGTGATTGTTCCCTGCACATAGAAACATATAAACATAGAAGATAGGAGCAGGAGTAGGCCATTCGGCCCCTCGAGCCTGCTCCGCCATTCAATGCGATCATGGCTGATCATCCAAATTCAGTACCCGGTCCCTGCTTTCTCCCCATATCCCTTGATCTCTTTAGCCTTAAGAAATATATCCAACTCCTTCTTGAATATATTTAATGAATTGGCCTCTACTGCCTTCTGTGGTAGAGAATTCCACAGGTTCACCACTCTCTGGGTGAAGAAATTCCTCCTCATTTCTGTCCTAAATGGCTTACCCGTTATCTTTAGACTGTGACCCCTGGTTCTGGACTCCCCGACCATCGGGAACATCCGTCCTGCATCTAGTCTGTCCAGTCCTGTCAGAATTTTATAACTTTCAATGAGATACCCTCTCATTCTTCTAAACTCCAGCGAGTATAAGCCCAATCGACCCAATCTCTCCTCATACGTCATTCCTGCCATCCCAGGTATCAGCCTGGTGAATCTTCGCTGAACTCCTTCCATGGCAAAAACATCCTTCCTCAGATAAGGCAACCAAAACTGCACACAATACTCAAGGTGTGGTCTCACCAAGGCCCTGTAAAACTGCAGCAAGACATCCTTGTTCCTGTACTCAAACCCTCTCGCTACGAAGGCCAACATACCATTTGCCTTCTTAACCGCCTGCTGCACCTGCATGCTTACCTTCAGCGACTGGTGCACAAGGACACCCAGGTCTTGTTGCACTTCCCCTTCTCCCAATCTATTGCCATTCAGATAATAATCTGCCTTCCTGTTTTTGCCACCAAAGTGGATAACCTCACATTTATCCACGTTATATTGCATCTGCCATGCTTCTGCCCAATCACCCAACCTGTCCAAATCATCCTGGAGTTTCTCGGCATCCTCCTCACAGCACACAGACCCACCCAGCTTTGTGTCGTCTGCAAATTTGGAGATATTACATCTAGTTCCCTTGTCTAGATCATGAATATATATTGTGACTAGCTGGGGTCCAAGGACCGATCCCTGCGGTACCCCACTGGTCACTGCCTGCCACTCAGAAAAAGACCCGTTTATTCCAAGTCTTTGCTTTCTGTCTGCCAACCAGTTCTCTATTCAAGTCAATACCTTGCCCCCAATTCCATGTGCCTTAACTTTACACGCTAATCTCTTATGCGGGACCTTATCGAAAGCCTTCTGTAAGTCCAGATACACCACATCCACTGGTTCTCCGTTATTTATTTTACCAGTTACATCCTCAAAAAATTCCAATAGATTAGTCAAGCACGATTTACCTTTACTAAATCCATGTTGACTTTGCCCGATCCTGTCACTGTTTTCCAAGTGCTCTGCTATTACATCTTTTATAATGGACTCTAGCATTTTCCCCACTACCGATGTCAGGCTTACCGGTCTGTAATTCCCCGTTTTCTCTCTACCACCTTTTTTGAATAGTGGGGGAACATTAGCTACCCTCCAATCCATGGTTACTGTTCCAGATTCCATTGAATGTTGGAAGATGATCAGCAATGCATCTACTATTTGTAGGGCCGCTTCCTTAAGTACCCTAGGATGTAGATTATCAGGCCCTGGGGATTTATCGGCCTTCAATCCCATCAATTTCCCTAACACCATTTCCCTACAAATACTGATTTCTTTCAGTTCCTCCCTTTCATCAGACCCTATGTTCCCCGACATCTCTGGGAGGTTATTTGTGTCCTCCTTTGTGAAGACAGAACCAAAATATGTATTTAATTGATCCGCCATTTCTTTGTTCCCCATTATAAATTCCCCTGATTCTGACTGCAAGGGACCTACGCTTGACTTCACCAATCTTTTTCTCTTCACATATCTATAAAAGCTTTTACAGTCAATTTTTATGTTCCCTGCAAGCTTACTCTCGTATTCTATTTTCCCCTTCTTAATTAATTCCTTTGTCCTCCTTTGTTGAATCCTAAACTGCTCCCAATCCTCAGGTTTACTGCTTTTTCTTGCCAATTTATATGTCCTCTCCTTGAACCTTATGCTATCCCTAATTTCCCTTGTTTGCCATGGTTGAGTCACCTTTTTTGTTTTATTTTTATGCCAAACTGGGATGAACAAATTCTGTAGTTCATCCATGTGATCTTTGAATGTTTGCCATTGCCTATCCACCATCAACCCTTTGAGTGACATTCCCCAATCAATCCTACCCAACTCGCACCTCAAACCATCGTAGTTTCCTTTATTTAAATTGAGGACCCTAGTCTCTGAGTCAACTACTTCATTCTCCATCTTAATGAAGAATTCTATCATATTATGATCGCTCCGACCCAAGGGGCCTCGTACAACAAGATTGCTAATTAATTCTTTCTCATTACAGAATACCCAGTCTAAGATGGCCTGATCTCTGGTTGGTTCCTCGACATATTGGTCCAGGAAACCATCCCATAAACACTCCAGGAATTCCTCCTCCACAGTATTGTTACTAATTTGGTTAGCCCAATTTATATGTAGGTTAAAGTCACCCATGATGACTGCTGTGCCCTTATTGCATGCTTCTCTAATTTCCCTTTTAATGCCATCCTCAACCTCCGCAATACTGTTTGGAGGTCTATATACCACTCCCACTAACGTTTTCTGCCCCTTGGTATTTCTCAGTTCTACCCATACAGATTCCACATCATCAGAGCAAATATCCTTCCTTACAATTGTGTTAATCCCTTCTTTAACCAGCAATGCTACCCCACCTCCCTTTACTTTTTGCCTATCTTTCCTGAATATTGAATACCCCTGGATGTTGAGTTCCCAGCCTTGGCCACCCTGGAGCCATGTTTCCGTAATCCCAATCAAATCATATTCGCTTACCTCTATTTGCGCAGCTAATTCATCCACCTTATTACGAATGCTCCTCGCATTAAGACACAAAGCCTTCAGGCTTGTTTTTTTAACACTCTTAGACCTATTAGAATTATTATTTACTGTGGCCATGTTTAATTCAAACCATTGATTTCTCTGACTGCCACTTTTGTAGCAGTGATAGGTAGGAAGAGGGATGAGGTCCTGCAACAAGAATTTAGGGAGCTAGGTAGCAGATTAAAGAGCAGGACCTCAAAGGTTGTAATCTCTGGATTACTCCCGGTGCCACGTGCTAGTGAGTATAGGAATAGGAGGATAGAGCAGATGAATGCGTGGCTAAAGAGTTGGTGCAGGAGGGAGGTCTTTAGTTTCCTGGATCACTGGGCCTGCTTCTGGGAAAGGTGGGACTTGTACAAGTCGGATGGGTTGCACCTGAACCAGAGCAGGATAAATATCCTTGCGGGGAGGTTTGCTAGCACTGTTCGGGGGGGTTTAAACTAAAATGGCAGGGGGTTGGGAACCTGAGCAGGGAGACAGAGGAAAGGAAAACAGGGATAAAAGCAAAAGATAGAAAGGAGAAAAACAAAAGTGGCAGTCAGAGAAATCAACGGTTTAAATCAAACATGGCCACAGTAAATAATAATTCTAATAGGTCTAAGAGCGTTAAAAAAACAAGCCTGAAGGCTTTGTGTCTTAATGCGAGGAGCATTTGTAATAAGGTGGATGAATTGGCTGCGCAAATAGAGGTAAACGAATACGATTTGGTTGGGATTACAGAAACGTGGCTCAAGGATGGCCAAGACTGGGAACTCAACATCCAGGGGTATTCGATATTCAGGAAAGATAGGCAAAAGGGAAAGGGAGGTGGAGTAGCATTACTGGTTAAAGAAGGGATTAATACAATTGTAATGAAGGATATTAGCTCTGACGATGTGGAATCTGTATGGGTAGAATTGAGAAATACTAAGGGGAAAAAAACATTAGTGGGAGTGGTATGTAGACCTCCAAACATTAAGGTGGACGTTGGGGATGGCATTAAAAGGGAAATTAAAGAAGCGTGCAATAAGGGCACAGCAGTCGTCATGGGTGACTTTAACCTACATATAGATTGGGCCAACCAAATTAGCAACAATACCGTGGAGGAGGAATTCCTGGAGTGTTTACGGGATGGTTTCCTGGACCAATATGTCGAGGAACCAACCAGAGATCAGGCCATATTAGACTGGGTATTATGCAACGAGAAAGGATTAATTAGTTAATTAGCAATCTTGTTGTACGAGGCCCCTTGGGTCGGAGCGATCATAATATGATCGAATTCTTCATTAAGATGGAGAATGAAGTAGTTGACTCAGAGACAAGAGCCCTCAATTTAAATAAAGGAAACTACGATGGTCTGAGGAGCGAGTTGGGCAGGATTGAGTGGGGACTGGCGCTCAAAGGGTTGACGGTGGATAGGGAATGGCAAACATTCAAAGACCGAATGGATGAGCTACAGAATTTGTTCATCCCAGTTTGGCGTAAAAATAAAACAAAAAAGGTGACTCAACCGTGGCTAACAAGGGAAATTAGGGATAGCATAAGATCCAAGGAGAGCACATATAAATTGGCTAGAAAAAGCAATAATCCTGAGGATTGGGAGCAGTTTAGGAGTCAACAAATGAGGACAAAGGGATTAATTAAGAAAGGGAAAATAGAATATGAGAGTAAGCTAGCAGGGAACATAAAAACTGACTGTAAAAGCTTTTATAGATATGTGAAGAGAAAAGGATTAGTGAAGTCAAGCGTAGGTCCCTTGCAGTCAGAATCGGGAGAATTTATAATGGGAAACAAGGAAATGGCAGACCAACTAAATGCATACTTTGGTTCTGTCTTCACAAAGGAGGACACAAATAACCTCCCAGAGATGCCGGGGAACATAGGGTCTGATGAAAGCGAGGAACTGAAAGAAATCAGTATTTGTAGGGAAATGGTGTTAGGAAAATTGATGGGACTGAAGGCCGATAAATCCCCAGGGCCTGATGGCCTACATCCCAGGGTACTTAAGGAAATGGCCCTAGAGATAGTAGATGCACTACTGATCATCTTCCAGAACTCGATAGTCTCTGGAACGGTACCCATGGATTGGAGGGTAGCTAATGTTACCCCACTATTCAAAAAAGGTGGTAGAGAAAAAGCGGGGAATTATAGACCGGTAAGCCTGACATCGGTAGTGGGGAAAATGCTAGAGTCTATTATAAAAGATGTAATAGCAGAGCACTTGGAAAGCAGTGACAGGATCGGACAAAGTCAACATGGATTTACAAAAGGTAAATCATGCTTGATTAATCTACTGGAATTTTTTGAGGATGTAACTGGTAAAATAGATAAGGGAGAACCAGTGGATGTGGTGTATTTGGACTTTCAGAAGGCTTTCGATAAGGTCCCACACAAGAGATTAGCGTGCAAAATTAAGGCACATGGGATTGGGGGCAAGGTATTGACTTGGATAGAGAACTGTTTGGCGGACAGAAAGCAAAGAGTTGGAATAAACGGGTCGTTTTCCGAGTGGCAGACAGTGACTAGTGGGGTACCGCAAGGATCGGTCCTAGGACCCCAGCTGTTCACAATATATATTAATGATCTGGACGAGGGAACTGGATGTAATATCTCCAAATTTGCAGACGACACAAAGCTGGGCGGGAGGGTAAGCTGCGAGGAGGATGTCAGGAAACTCCAGTACGATTTGGACAGGTTGGGTGATTGGGCAGAAACATGGCAAATGCACTATAATGTGGATAAATGTGAGGTTATCCACTTTGGTGGCAAAAACAGGAAGGCAGATTATTATTTGAATGGCAATAGGTTGGGAGAAGGGGAAGTGCAAAGAGACCTGGGTGTCCTTGTGCACCAGTCGCTGAAGGTAAGCATGCAGGTGCAGCAGGCGGTTAAGAAGGCAAATGGTATGTTGGCCTTGTAGCAAGAGGGTTCGAGTACAGGAACAAGGATGTCTTGCTACAGTTGTACAGGGCCTTGGTGAGACCGCACCTTGAGTATTGTGTGCAGTTTTGGTCACCATACCTGAGGAAGGACGTTCTTGCCATGGAGGGAGTGCAGCGAAGATTAACCAGGCTGATACCTGGGATGGCAGGAATGACGTATGAGGAGAGATTGTGTCGATTGGGCTTATACTCACTGGAGTTTAGAAGATTGAAAGGGGATCTCATCGAAACCTATAAAATTCTGTCAGGTCTGGACAGACTAGATGCAGGAAGGATGTTTCTGATGGCCGGGGAGTCCAGAACCAGGGGTCATAGTCTAAGGATAAGGGGTAAGCCATTTAGGACTGAAATGAGGAGGAATTTCTGCACCCAGAGAGTGGTGAACCTGTGGAATTCTCTGCCACAGAGGGCGGTGGAGGCCAGTTCATTAAATATATTCAAGAAAGAGTTGGATATGTTTGTTGAGGCTGAAGGGATCAAGGGATATGGGGAAAAGGCAGGGACAGGGTACTGAGTTTGGATGATCAGCCATGATCTCATTGAATGGCGGAGCAGGCTCGAAGGGCCGAATGGCCTACTCCTGCTCCTATCTTCTATGTTTCTATGTTTTTCACCTTCCTATCTTTTGCTTTTATCCTTTTTTCCTTTTCCTCTGTCTCCCTGCTCAGGTTCCCAAGCCCCTTCCATTTTAGTTTAGCCCTCCCCCAGAGCACTAGCAAACACTCCCCCTAGGACATCGGTCCTGGCCCTGCCCAGGTGCAAACCGTCCGGTTTGAACTGGTCCCACCTCCCCGAGAACCGGTTCCAATGTGCCAGGAATTTGAATCCCTCCCCCTTGCACCATTCCTCTAGCCACGTATTCATCTGAAATATCCTTCTATTTCTACACTGACTAGCACTTGGCACTGGTAGCAATCCTGAGATTACTACCTTTGAGGTCCAATTTATTAATTTACCTCCTAACTCCCTATATTCAGCTTTTAGGACCTCATCCCGTTTATTACCTATATCGTTGGTACCTATATGCACCACGACAACTGGCTGTCACCCTCCCCTTCCAAAATGTTCTGCAGCCGTTCTGAGACATCCTTGACCCTTGCACCAGGGAGGCAACACACCATCCTGGAGTCTCGTATGCGGCCTATCTATTCCCCTTACAATAGAATCCCCGATTATTATAGCTCTACCCCTCTTTTTCCTCCCATCCTGTGCAGCAGAACCACCCCTGGTGCCAGGAAGTTGGCTGCTGCTGCCTTCCTCTGATAAGTGGTATATCTGTTTGAGGGGGGATGTCCACAGGGAACCCCTGCACTACCTGCCTGAGCCTACTACTCTGTCTGTTGGTCACCCCTTCCCTTTCTGCCTGTCCAACCTTTGCCTGCACCCTCCGCGCATCCAAAAATCGGCACGTCCAAATTTCTAGGCCATTATCTGGCCATTTAATCAGAGTGAAGTCAGTGGAAGTAAAAATTAGGCGGGTTCTATAATGGGCAGGTGATCCGTTCCATCAGTTTACTACCCAAGTGGCGATGGTGACAATTACCCCTGATGTGTGGGAAGAGAAATGGCTGGCAAAAACAAATGGATAGCAAAACAAATGTGGAGGCAACTGGTGGAGCAGTGCAGCACCCGAACGCCGTTTAGTGGTTGATGAAGCGAAGGTGCTGGATGGAGGATCATTAGCTTGTTAGTCACCCCAGAGCACCCTCCCCAGAAGACAGCACTACAGCATGCCTGGTAGAAGGTGGTAGCTATGGCCAATGGTGTGTATAGTAGCTGCAGGATTTGGGAACAAATATGGCTATGAACAGTGCCGTATACCAGCTACACGGCCCAAGGATACATGGCAGTAAGTGTTGCCTATTAATCTGCTACACATATATTGTTACCCATGCGAAGCCCCAAGGCTCAAGGACCTTCCAGCTCTTTCATTGCCTACCAGGAATACTCATACTTTAACAAGGCACACATTTAAGCTCCAACTTCCAACAGAAAACCTTGGCAAATTGACATCTTAAAAGCGCTACACACAGCAAATCATTATCATGGCTTATTTCATTAAAAAGGTGATCCTGCTCCTTCCTGAATTTGTCAATTACACGGTCTTCCTGGACTGCCTGTTCCACATACTCACCTCATTTCGTGTGAAATCTAAACTTTCTGTTCCCATTCCCTCTTCTGAAGTTTAAAAATTCACTTTCCAATGGCAAGCCTCCCTGTTAAACATTGAAAATTCAGATACAAAAACAGAAAATGCAGGAAACACTCAGCAAGTCAGGCACAGCATCTGTGGAGAGAGACAACAAGTTCAGATACACCAGGTAAATCAATATCAGTAGCATGAAGAAGGCCAAAAATACTTCTCGTTGTTTGATTAAATACTTACTTTCTGGACTCACCTGAAATGAAAATGGGCAGAAGTTAAAATTGGAGAAACACAGATAATGGAATTTAGTCGAAAGCGAGTATCAGATTCTGCTGAATTTATAGGTACAAAAGTAAACATGAATTTTTATTGCAATGTCAAACTGTGTCTTGAGCCATTAGAGAGTTACTATTCCCAGATATTAGCTGTATTTCCAAAGATTAATCTTTTCATTTCCCCATTCATTTCCTAATAATAAATCTCAAAAGACCTAGATTACCATTACACTAATATCCTCAAGTAACAGCAGTTAATTAATGCTTTATAATTTTAAAATACTGGTAAAGATTAATATCTTCATCAACTAGAAAAGCGAATTTGCTGACTCATGGCTGAATCCCCAAACTCCTATACATTAAACAATGATTCTAGAAACAATAAACGGAGGCGTGAAAAGTCCTTGAAACCGAACAGAAGAGCTTTGAAGCAAATGTTTCTTACTTACTAAGAACAGGATGTCAGCTACTTTGCAAAGATCATTAGCAACCTTTCCTCACCAGATTATGTGTCACACATTCTGCTTCTGGTTCAAATTTTTAATTAACCATTGTCCGGAAAAGTCAATACTGCTAAAAAAACGGGCACGGCATTGCAATGCGAGATATGCCCGCGCCCGTTCAAAAAGCACAGGCAACACATCAATTTGGTGCTGCCTGCTAATTTAAATGATTTTAGCACACAGCCCAGTGACTATCGCGTTGCTCAACAGGAGGGTGGCCCCAAGGATGCATCGCTGGAGCGATGCTGCCTTTCCTTAAAGCCAGGCTATTCGTTTTCAAGGCAGTCTCTAGCCCTTAAGGGTGAACTGCCTTCTGAAAAAAAATTAAATCATTCAAAACTAGGCAGTCTCAAGAACTTAAAGCTGAACTGCCTTCTGCAAAAAACGTTAAAAATTAGTCTGCAGCACTTAAATCTTAACTGCCTTCTGCACATAAAAAAATGGTAGAAGTGCATCAGCACTAACACAAATGGCTCAACAGGCCAGGGAAAGGTCACCCAGGCCACGCACAACAGCACGCTTGAGTCAGGGGGAGAGCTTAGCATCAAAACCCAATGCAAAAAGCGCAAGCGGCTAGAGAGAATGCGAGAAAAGTGCAGCTGTGAATGGAGAAGCAGTGAGCTCGAGCGGGGGCAGAGGGATGTGTGTCCGGAAGTGAACAGCACGTGAGAAGAAGGCGAGAAGAGAGGAGCTGGACAAGGCGTCAGAGTCCCAGGAGAGACTGAGCTTCAGAAGGTGGGAGTGCTCCGGGTTCATCAGTCAAGGTTTGGGGGAGGGGGAGAGACTCAGGAAAATTCCCCGGTAGCCAGTCGGCCTGTGAGGGGAGGGGTTGAGCCGGAGGAAAGTGATTGGGCCCGTGGAGCACCTAGTTGTGAAAGCCCTGGACTAGAGCAAGACTTGGGGGTGCTTCCCGTTCAGCAGCTCTCTATGACCCAGAATGCAACCTGGAGCCCAATGGCCCAGAAAGACCCACAGCAACTAAAGGTCACAAAACCAGTGGGCACGACCCATCAGGCCCAGATAAACATACACAGTCTGGTGTGAAGTTGATCTATGGACTTAGTCTCAATGAGCAGGTTTATGATGCAGATTGGGTTATTGATCATATATATGGAACATGGCCAATGAACACCTGCCTTTAGCATTGACTGAGCCACATATACCAGCCTGGAAACCGCAGGCTAATTGAAGCTGTCTAGGTTAATCGATAATGGATAAGAGACCAGATTATGTGAATTTCATTTCACTGTTTGGCAAGATAAGAACATAAGCACATAAGAAATAGAAGCAGGAGTAGGCCAGTTGGCCCTTTAAGCCTGCTCCACCATTCAATAAGATCATGGCTAATTTTCTACCTCATCTCTACTTTCCTGCACTATTCCCATATCCCTTGATTCCCTTAATATTCAAAAATCTATCAATCTCTGTCTTGAATATACTCAACGACTGAGCCTCCACAGCCCTCTGGGGTAGAGAATTCCACAGATTCACCACCCTCTGAGTGAAGAAATTTCTCCTCATCTCAGTCCTAAATGGCCGACCCCTTATTCTGAGGCTGTGACCCCTGGTTCTAGACTCCCCAGCCAGGGGAAACTTCCTCCCTGCATCTACCCTGTCAAGCCCTGTAAGAATTTTGTATATTTCAATGAGATCACCTCTCATTCTTCTAAACTCTAAACAATATAGGCCTAGTCTACTCAATCTGTCCTCATAGGACAATCCCCCCATCCCAGGAACCAGTCTGGTGAACCTTTGTTGCACTCCCTCTATGGCAAGTATATCCTTCCTTAGGTAAGGAGAACAAAACTGTACACAATACTCCAAGTGTGGTCTCACTAGCACCCTATATACTTGCAGTAAGATGTCTTTACTCTTATACTCAAATCCTCTTGTAATAAAGACCAACATACCATTTGCTTTCCTAATTGCTTGCTGTACCTGCATGTTAACTTTCAGTGATTCGTGTACAAGGACACCCAGGTCCCTCTGAACACCAACATTTCCCAATCACTCACCATTTAAAAAATACTCTGCTTTGCTATTTTTCCTACCAAAGTGGATAACTTCACATTTCTCCACATTACATTCCATTTGCCATGTTCTTGCCCACTCACTTAGCCTGTCTATATCCCCTTGAAGCGTCTTTGCATCCTCTTCACAACTTACATTCCCACCCAGCTTTGTATATCAGCAAACTTGGATTTATTACATTTGGTCCCCTCATCCAAGTCATTGATGTAGATTGTAAATAGCTGTGGCCCAAGCACTGATCCTTGCAGTACCCCACTAGTTACAGCCTGCCAACCCGAAAATGACCCGTTTATTTTTACTCTCTGTTTTCTGTTAACCAATCCTCAGTCCATGCTGGTATATAACCCCCAATCCCATGAGCACTAATTTTGTTTAATAACCTCTCATGTGGCCCTTACCGAATGCCTTCTGAAAATCCAAATACACCACATCCACTGGGGATCAATGGATTTTAAAGGTTGTTTATGATCTAAGCCCAGACTTTCAAGGTGTGTGTATCCACCCTGCTCCTTTCACATTTCATCTACTCTCCTGAAAGTGCGAGCTCTTGTGTCAGGAAAGGGGAGCTGACAGTCCAGGTATGGGATGTGTGAGGAGGGGTAGAATGGGATGTGCGAGAAGAGGTAGAACGAGAGTGAGAAGAGGGAGAATGCAATCAATGAGCAGAGAGGTAGGATGGTACATGTGTGAGTAGAGGTAAAATGGAGTCGGCAGCCCCGGAGAAGGCAGAGGGTAAAGAGCGCGGGAGGCCAAGGACAGCGGACCTGAAAGGAGTCGGCAGCCCCGGAAAAGGCAGAGGATATTTCAGAGCAGCTAAAAGCAGTTAATTAGGGAAACTAGGCCTATAAAAACAGGCTTCGCAGTGCGATCTGCACTGAGTGCGGTTTGAACAGAGTGCTGAGAGTTGGGTGAGTGAGGGAGTTAGGTGGGTGAGGAGTGAAAGGAGGAGTTCCCTTGCTTCGCCTTTGCTTTCACTAACTTTTCACTCTGTAGGAATTGTTTCTTACTTTATACCCAGGAAAGAGTCCGAGAGTGGGAGCAGTCAAACAACTACAACAACTGCAAAACCGCTAAAGTGACGTCACAACCAAGGAAGGAGCTGATTGGTAAGTAGGACCTGGTGAGTATTTCTACAGTCCAGTCGTTAAAGTAAAAGTAAGGTCTCTAGCTTAGAGTAAGTAGTGTTTAAAGTGAAGTAAGATCCCTGGTGTATTTAACATTCTTTAATTTAGAGGAAGTAAAGGGAATAAATTAAGGGTAGGACATGGCAGGGCAGCTCGGCAGCATGGAGTGCTCCTCCTGTGCTATGTAGGAAGTCAGGGACACTTTTGGTGTCCAGGGCGAACACGTGTGCAGGAAGTGTCTCCAGCTGCAGCTACTCGAAATCCGCATTTCAGATCTGGAGCAGCGGCTGGAGTCACTGTGGAGCAACCGCGAGGCTGAGATCTACGTGGATAGCACGTTTAATGAGGTGGTCAAACCGCAGGTAAAGCGTGCACAGGCAGAAAGGGAATGGGTGACCGCCAGACAGAGTAAAAGAACTAGGAAAGTAGTGCAGGAGTCCCCTGGGTCCATCTCCCTCGCCAACAGATTTTCAGTTTTGGATACTGCTGGGGGAGATGGTTTCTCAGGGAAATGCAGCAAGAGCCAAGTCTGCGGCACTATGAGTGGCTCAGCTGCACAGGACGGGAGAAAAAAGAGTGGGAGAGCAATAGTGATAGGGGAACAGATAGACGTTTCTGTGGCCACAGATGTGACTCCAGGATGGTATGTTGCCTCCCTGGTGCCAGTGTCAAGGATGTCACTAAGCAGCTGCAGGACATTCTGAAGGGGGAGGGTGAACAGCCAGAGGTCGTGGTCCATATCGGTACCAACGACACAGGTAGAAAAAGGGACGAGGTCCTGCAAGCAGAATATAGGGAGCTAGGAAATAAATTAAAAAGCACGACCTCAAAAGGTAGTAATCTCAGGATTACTCCCAGTGCCACATGCTGGCGAGAGCAGAAATAGGAGAATAGACCAGATGAATGCGTGGCTGGAGAGATGGTGTAGGAGGGAGGGATTTAAATTCCTGAGACATTGGGACCGATTCTGGGGAAGGTGGGACCTGTACAAGCTGGACGGGTTACACATCGGCAGAACCGGGACCAATATCCTCGCAGGGGGGTTTGCTGGTGCTGTTGGGAAGGATTTAAACTAGGTTGTCAGGGGGCTGGGAACTTAAGTGTGGGCCCAGAACAAAGAGAAACAAAGCTGGAAGTGTAAGTTAGAAAAGTAGTCAGCAAAACTAGTAGGGAGCAGAAACAAAGGCCAACAGTAAAGAGGGTCAAAGTGCAGAAAAATATTAAACAGGCAAAGTTGAAGGCACTTTATCTAAATGCACGTAGCATTCGCAACAAGGTGGATGAATTAATGGCACAAATAGAAGTAAATGGGTATGATGTAATTGCCATTACAGAGACATGGTTGCAGGATTACCAAAGCTGGGAACTGAATGTTCCAGGGTACTCAACATTTAGGAAGGACAGACAAAAAGGAAAAGGAGGTGGCGTAGCGCTGTTAATAAGGGATGAGATCGGTACAGTAGAGATAAAAGATCTTGGCTCGGCAGATCGTGATGTAGAACTGGAATCAGTTTGGGTGGAGCTAAGAAACAGCAAAGGGCAGAAAACATTGGTGGGAGTTGTGTATAGGCCACCAAACAATAGTGGTAATGTAGGGCACAGTATCAATCAAGAAATTAGAAGTGCATGTAACAAGGGCAATACGTTAATCATGGGGGACTTTAATCTACATATTGACTGGGCAAATCAAATTACCACTAATGGTGTGGAGGACGAATTCTTGGAATGCATGCGAAATGGTTTCCTGGGTCAGTGTGTGGAGGAACCAACCAGGGAACAGGCTATTCTGGATCTGGTACTGTGTAATGAGAAAGGGCTAATCAATAATCTTGTGGTAAAGGGGCCTTTAGGGACAAGTGACCATAAAATGATTGAATTTTACATTAACTTTGAGAGTGATGTAGTCCAATCTGAAACTAAGGTCTTCAATCTAAACAGAGAAAACTACAAGGCTATGAGGGACAAGTTGTCCATGGTAGTTTGGGAGACTACACTAAAAGGTATGAAGTAAACATACAATGGCTAAAATTCAAGGAAATAAGGCATTATTTACAACAAACATATATTCCTCTAGGGCATAAAAACCCAAAAGGAAAAGTGATCCAACCATGGCGAACAAAAGAAATTAAAGCTAGTATTAAGTCAAAGGAGGAAGCTTATAAAGTTGCCAGAAAAAGCTGTCAGCCTGAGGATTGGATCTTTTTAGAAATCAGCAAAGGGGGACCAAGAAATTAATAAAGAAAGGGAAAATGGAATATGAGCACAAACTAGCGAAAAATATAAAAATGGATTGTGAAAGCTTCAATAGGTATGTGAAACAGAAAAGACTGGCAAAGGTAACTGTAGGTCCTTTACAGTCAGAGATGGGAGAATTTATAATGGGGAATGAGGAAATGGCAGAGAAATTAAATAAATACTTTGTTTCTGTCTTCACGGAGGAAGACACAAAAAACCTCCCAAAAATACGAGAAAACCAAGGGCGAGAATGAGGAACTTAAAGAAATGATTATTAGTAAAAAAACAGTACAGGTAGACTACCCTTTATCCGGACTTCCGAAAACCGAAACCCTCTAAAAACCGAAGGTTTTTTCGTTCAGCGTAAGTCGTGTGTACGAACGAAAAAACCTTCGGTTTTTAGAGGGTTCCAGTTTCGGAAGTTCGGATAAAGGGTAAGTCGTGCGCACGACCCCCCGCCGACCCCCCCGCGGACCACGCCGGCCCCGACAACCGCCGACCCCGCCAGCCCCGACAACCGCCGACCCCCCCGCGTACCCCGCCGGCCCCGACCCCCGCCGACCCCGACCCCCGCCGACCCCGACTGACTTACGCTGAGCGTCAGCGTAAGTCGTGCGCACGACCCCCCGCTGACCCCCCCGCGGACCCCCGCCGACCCCCCCGGCGGACCCCCGCCGACCCACCTTCCGAAATCCGAAATTCTCCTTTATCCGAAACTCGGCTGGTCCTGAGGTTTTCGGATAAAGGATAGTCTACCTGTACTAGCAAAATTAATAGGGCTAAAAGTCGATAAATCCCAAGGACTGGATGACCTACATCCTAGGGTTTTGAAAGAGGTGGCCATTGGGATAGTGGACGCATTGGTTGTCATCTTCCAAAATTCTATAGATCTGGAACGGTTCCTGCAGATTGGAAGATAGCAAATGTAACCCCGTTATTTAAGAAAGGAGGGAGAGAGAAAATGGGGAACTACAGACCTGTTAGCCTCACATCAATAGTTGGGAAAATACTGGAATCTATTATAAAGGATGCAATAACGGGGCACTTAAAAACTAATAGTAAGATTGGGCAGAGTCAACATGGATTTATGAAAGGGAAATCATGTTTGACAAACCTATTGGAGTTCTTTGAGGATGTAACTCGTGGAGTAGACAAAGGGAAACCGGTAGATGTGGAGATCTGGGTTTTCAGAAGGCCTTCGATAAGGTCCCACACAAGAGGTTGGTGAACAAAATTAGGGCACATGGGTTTGGGGGTAATATACTAGCACGGATTGAGAATTGGTTACCAGACAGAAAACAAAGAGTAGGGATAAACGGGTCTTTTTCAGGATGGCAGGCTGTGACCAGTGGGGTATCACAGGGATTGCTGCTTGGGCCCCAGCTATTCACAATCTATATCAATGATTTGGATGAGGGGACTAAATGTAAAATTTCCAAATTTGCTGATGATACAAAGCTAGGTGGCAATGTCAGTTGGGAACAGGATGTCAAGAGGCTTCAAGGGGATCTCGACAGGCTCAGTGAGTGGGCGAGGACATGGCAGGTGGAATATAATGTGGATCAATGTGAAGTTATCCACTTTGGTAGAAAAAACAGAAAGGCAGAGTATTTCCTAAATGGTGAAAGATTGGGGAATGCAGATGCTCAAAGGGACCTGGGTGTCCTTGTACATGAGTCACTGAAAGTGAATGTGCAGGTGCAGCAAGCCATTAGGAAGGCAAATGGTATGCTGGCCTTCATTACAAGAGGATTTGAGTACAGGATAAAAGAAGTCTTACTCCAATTATATAGGGCCATGGTGAGACCACACCTGGAGTACAGTGTACAATTTTGGTCTACTTACCTAAGGAAGGATATACTTGCCATAGAAGGAGCGCAACGAAGGATCACGAGATTGATTCTTGGGATGGCGGGACTGTCAAATGAGAAGAGATTGAGTAAACTACGCCTGTATTCTCTTGAATTCAGAAGAATGAGGGGATCTCATTGAAGCATACAAAATTATTACAGGGCTTGATAGGATGGATGCTGGGAGACTGTTTTCATTGGCTGGGGAGTCTAGAACCAGGGGCCACAGCCTCAGGATAAAGGGTAGGCCATTCTGGACAGAGATCAGCAGAAATTTCTTCACACAGAGGGTGGTGAACATTTGGAACTCTCTACCCCAGAGGGCTGTGGAGGCTCAGTCATTGGCGATATTCAAAACAGAAGTCGATAGATTTCTGACTAGTAAAGGCATCAAGGGATATGGCGATAGGGCCAGTGAATGGTGTTGAGGCAGAAGATCAGCCATGATCTCATTGAATGGCGGAGCAGGCTTGAACGGCCAAATAGCCTACCCCTGCCCATATTTCTTAAGTTCTTAACGTGACGTGAGAGGAGAAGGAGAATGCGACCAATGAGCGGAGAGGTAGAATGGGACATGTGAGGGAAGAGGTAGAATGGGATGTTTGAGGAGAGGTAGAATATGACCAGTGAGGAGAGGTAGAATGGGACGTGTGAGGAGAGGTAGAATGGGACGTGTGAGGAGAGGTAGAATGGGATGTGCGAGGAGAGGCAGAATGGGATGTGGGAGGAGAGGTGGAATGGGACGTGTGAGGAGAGGTAGAATACGACCAGTGAGGAGAGGTAGAATAGGACGTGAGAGGAGAGGTAGAATGGGACGTGTGAGGAGAGGTAGAATAGGACGTGAGAGGAGAGGTAGAATGGGACGTGTGAGGAGAGGTAGAATGGGACGTGTGAGGAGAGGTAGAATGGGACGTGTGAGGAGAGGTAGAATGGGACGTGTGAGGAGAGTTGGAATGGGACGTGTGAGGAGAGGTAGAATGGGGTGTGTGAGGAGAGGTAGAATGGGACGTGTGAGGAGAGGTAGAATGGGACGTGTGAGGAGAGGTAGAATGGGACGTGTGAGGAGAGGTAGAATGGGACGTGTGAGGAGAGGTAGAATGGGACGTGTGAGGAGAGGTAGAATGGGACGTGTCAGGAGAGGTAGAATGGGACGTGTGAGGAGAGGTAGAATGGGACGTGTGAGGAGAGGTAGAATGAGACGTGTGAGGAGAGGTAGAATGGGACGTGTGAGGAGAGGTAGAATGGGACGTGAGAGGAGAGGTAGAATGGGATGTGTGAGGAGAGGTAGAATGGGACGTGAGAGGAGAGGTAGAATGGGACGTGTGAGGAGAGGTAGAATGGGACGTGAGAGGCGACATAGAATGGGACGTGTGAGGAGAGGTAGAATGGGATGTGAGAGGAGAGGTAGAATGTGATGTGTGAGGAGAGGTAGAATGGGATGTGAGAGGTGACATAGAATGGGACGTGTGAGGAGAGGTAGAATGGGATGTGAGAGGAGAGGTAGAATGGGACGTGAGAGGAGAGGTAGAATGGGACGTGTGAGGAGAGGTAAAATGGGACGTGCGAGGAGAGGTAGAATGGGACGTGAGAGGCGACACAGAATGGGACGTGTGAGGAGAGGTAGAATGGGATGTGAGAGGAGAGGTAGAATGAGACGTGTGAGGAGAGGTAGAATGGGACGTGTGAGGAGAGGTAGAATGGGACGTGAGAGGAGAGGTAGAATGGGACGTGTGAGGAGAGGTAGAATGGGATGTGTGAGGAGAGGTAGAATGGGACGTGTGAGGAGAGGTAGAATGGGATGTGTGAGGAGAGGTAGAATGGGACATGTGAGGAGAGGTAGAATGGGATGTGTGAGGAGAGGTAGAATGGGACGTCTGAGGAGAGGTAGAATGGGATGTGAGAGGAGAGGTAGAATGGGGTGTGTGAGGAGAGGTAGAATGGGACGTGTGAGGAGAGGTAGAATGGGGTGTGTGAGGAGAGGTAGAATGGGATGTGAGAGGAGAGGTAGAATGGGACGTGTGAGGAGGTAGAATGGGATGTGTGAGGAGAGGTAGAATGGGACGTGTGAGGAGAGGTAGAATGGGACGTGTGAGGAGAGGTAGAATGGGGTGTGTGAGGAGAGGTAGAATGGGACGTGTGAGGAGAGATAGAATGGGGTGTGTGAGGAGAGGTAGAATGGGACGTGTGAGGAGAGGTAGAATGGGGTGTGTGAGGAGAGGTAGAATGGGATGTGTGAGGAGAGGTAGAATGGGACGAGAGAGGAGCGGTAGAATGGGGTGTGTGAGGAGAGGTAGAATGGGACGTGTGAGGAGAGGTAGAATGGGACGTGTGAGGAGAGGTAGAATGGGATGTGTGAGGAGAGGTAGAAAGGGGTGTGTGAGGAGAGGTAGAATGGGACGTGTGAGGAGAGGTAGAATGGGATGTGTGAGGAGAGGTAGAATGGGACGTGTGAGAGGCGACATAGAATGGGACGTGTGAGGAGAGGGAGAATGGGACATGTGAGGAGAGGTAGAATGGGATGTGTGAGGAGAGGTAGAATGGGACGTGTGAGAGGCGACATAGAATGGGACGTGTGAGGAGAGGGAGAATGGGACGTGAGGAGAGGTAGAATGGGACGTGTGAGGAGAGGTAGAATGGGACGTGTGAGGAGAGGTAGAATGGGATGTGAGAGGCGAGGTAGAATGGGACGTGAGGAGAGGTAGAATGGGATGTGAGAGGCGACATAGAATGGGACGTGTGAGGAGAGGTAGAATGGGACGTGAGAGGCGACATAGAATGGGACGTGTGAGGAGAGGTAGAATGGGATATGAGGAGAGGTAGAATGGGATGTGAGAGGCGAGGTAGAATGGGATGTGCGAGGAGAGGTAGAATGGGATGTGTGAGGAGAGGTAGAATGGGACGTGTGAGGAGAGGTAGAATGGGACGTGAGAGGAGAGGTAGAATGGGACGTGTGAGGAGAGGTAGAATGGGATGTATGAGGAGAGGTAGAATGGGATGTATGAGGAGAGGTAGAATGGGACGTGAGAGGAGAGGTAGAATGGGACGTGTGAGGAGAGGTAGAATGGGATGTGTGAAGAGAGGTAGAATGGGACGTGAGAGGCGACATAGAATGGGACATGTGAGGAGAGGTAGAATGGGATGTGAGAGGCGACATAGAATGGGACGTGTGAGGAGAGGTAGAATGGGATGTGAGGAGAGGTAGAATGGGACGTGTGAGGAGAGGTAGAATGGGATGTGTGAGGAGAGGTAGAATGGGACGTGTGAGGAGAGGTAGAATGGGACGTGAGGAGAGGTAGAATGGGACGTGTGAGGAGAGGTAGAATGGGACGTGTGAGGAGAAGTAGAATGGGACGTGTGAGGAGAGGTAGAATGGGACGTGAGGAGAGGTAGAATGGGACGTGTGAGGAGAGGTAGAATGGGACGTGTGAGGAGAGGTAGAATGGGACGTGTGAGGAGAGGTAGAATGGGACGTGTGAGGAGAGGTAGAATGGGACGTGTGAGGAGAGGTAGAATGGGATGTGTGAGGAGAGGTAGAATGGGACGTGTGAGGAGAGGTAGAATGGGATGTGAGAGGAGAGGTAGAATGGGACGTGTGAGGAGAGGTAGAATGGGACGTGTGAGGAGAGGTAGAATGGGACGTGTGAGGAGAGGTAGAATGGGACGTGTGAGGAGAGGTAGAATGGGATGTGAGAGGCGACATAGAATGGGACGTGTGAAGAGAACGAGAATGGAACCAGTGAGGAGAGGTAGAATGGGACGTGAGAGGAGAGGTAGAATGGGACGTGAGAGGAGAGGTAGAATGGGACGTGTGAGGAGAGGTAGAATGGGACATGTGAAGAGAACGAGAATGGAACCAGTGAGGAGAGGTAGAATGGGACGTGTGAGGAGAGGTAGAATGGGACGTGTGAAGAGAACGAGAATGGAACCAGTGAGGAGAGAGGTAGGTTGGAACATGTGAGAGTAGAAGTATAATGTGACCTGTTAGAGGAGAGTTGGATTGTCAACCTTGACAGAATCACTGGAAAACGGAGAAAGAAACATGGGAGAAATTTCCAACACGATGTAACTTTAAGTCATGTTCGATAAATATCAACCGTATTTACTTGCATTGTTGTCTATGTACTTTAAGTGGTTGTTGTTGTATAATTTGAACTGATAATGAACAAAAATGTCACGCTCAGAGGAGTTTGCAGCCCATCCAGTACTCATAAAAATTAGAGGAAATATTGGTCACTAAGTGAATACTCAAGACTGATTCGTTGATTTTTTTGATGTAATATTCGATGCATATATGGATAAAGTTGGTTTGGAAAGTTTGCTTTGTTGTGGCTTTATTCAGAGTGGCGACGCCCAAAATCACATTCGGCATCAATTTAGGCGTTGCATGCCGGTTGACGTCACGATCTCCATATTTACAAGTGGGAGGCGCGCGTAGGCAATGGCAGCACTAACGACCTCCCCAAAATGGCGGCTGCCGTGTTCCTGGGCGGCTACCGGGCGGAAGCGAGGCGGCTGACATTTTTTCAGCAAAACTGGCCTTAACGGCTGGCGTTACACCCCTGAATTACGTGGCCAATGGCTTTAGCCTTCTGAATGTTTAATAAATATTGGCCCAGAAATTTGGGTCGGGGGCTTCCCGCGGGTGCAAGCCCCCGACCTGCACTTACCTACCGCACCGGCCGTTGAGCTGTGGGCCTGCGTGGGATTCCGATCCTGGGCCTCCTCCAACTGCCGGCGCACAGTGCTTGCATATTCCAGGGGCGCAGTTAGTTCGATGCATCCCCTGGGATCACGTGGGCCATGGAGAGCCAATGGTAGTAGGGAATGCTTCATTCATAACCTATAAATACTATAAGCCCCAAAACATCAATCTTCAAATAATTTTTTTTTTAAATCACATTTTTAAAATAAACTATAAATTACATGAAATAACTATTTTAAACAATAAAACAATAATTTAAATTTTGAAAAAATTGATTACATTTTCTAACGGGGCTAAAAATAAACTTACCTTTCTTTAAAGTGTTTAAAAATAATAAACCTGTGGAAAAACTGTTTTAATTTTAATTAATTCACCACTTACCTTGTAAAAAGCAGGCTTTGCGCCTGCTTTTTAAAAGTGTAACTCTTGGAGACTTACCCTCCCGGGAAAACCTGCAAAAAAAACGTAAGTTCAATGCGCATGTGCAGCCTCTCCTGTGCACGCGTTCCACCTCTGAACCCCTTCTTTCAGGGGAACGGAAGTGCCGGTTTCCCGTGCATGCGCACTCACCCGTGGAGACTCGAATTTCTGGGCCAATATTATGCACTCCTTGCCATCTTTAACTATTTCAAATGTTATCAAATTTCCAATGACAACTAGTTACTCTGTCAACACCCACATCCCCAAGTTTCTATAGACAGGCAAGAAGCCCCAAATATGTTACAGACGATTGCAAGCTTGCAGGATGTCTCAGTCTTCCCAACTTGTGGCACTATCATTGGACAGCACAACTCTGCAGATTAAATGATCTTGAACCTGGTCTGCTGCTATAACCCATAGCTGAGCATGGAGACTTGAGCCTCCTAGCCAATCTTCCCTACACAGTCTGCCTTTTACAGACTCCCAGTAAAGGACCACAAGGGTCAAATAATAACAGTGACATGATCGCTTGGAAGGATTTATGGATATCTGTGACAATTTCCATGCTATTGTCACTGCATGAAAGCAGAGAGGTAGACTAGCTTTGTGTATAAATACACATGGATAATGTCGCACTCTGTACAAATTTAAAGGTAAAGCTGGGTAAGTTCCATGATGGTCTCACACAGGTCCAATATCTCTCGCATCTCAGAGATACTCTTTGTCTTCTCCTTCCATACAGTATTAATGTGTTAATTAAGCCAGGAAAACGTTGTTTGGGAGGTGTGAACAATCCTGAATATCATTTAACCTGTGAATATGGCTGTCAGAGGAACTATTATATGTTCAAGACTGTAACTTTATTATGCTTTATTTTAGGATTACCCTGTGGATTCCATGCATTGCAATGGTAAAACAAGGCATTTTGATGAGGCCATGGAAACCACACAATGTGCCTAAGTGAAATAGAACCTAAAGCTAGTGCTGGAGAGCGTTAAGGGAGAATGATAACTGCCTCTGTCTGATAGAAACATAGGTTAGCCCTATGGTTTTTGGCAGTGGGCCCCACTTATTAAAAACTGACTTTAAATTTGTACAGAGTACAATATTATCCATGTACATTTATACACAAAACTAATTCTACCTCGTTCCACTGGACGCCCCATTCAGTAAAACTTGGCAAGGAAGAAGCGGGTGCCCTAACAGGGAAGTTTTAAATTTAACTTTGTGGTTACAGAAGGTGCAGGAGTGCTCCTTCGGGTCCTACAAGTAAAGTCTGGGCCTCTGCTGCCCCAGGCTCTCACCCCATCCCCCTCCGCCGGCCCCCCCCACATACACATACACACACACCTCCCACCCACAAGACCCCTCCCCCCCCTTAACTTATCTGAGTGCTGGTGGGTGTCCTGTGGGCCACTTGATCACCTTCCTGCAGCCTGCCAGCTGCATTAACGCCTGCTTCAGGTCGGCAGCTGGGTGGCAGGGTATAAAGGAGCCCCAGCCATTACTATTGGCTGGCCCTCCCACCGAGACTCCCAGGTGAGCGACCCGCCAGCTTCCTGCCTGGGAGTTAAAATCCTCCCTTCACGTTCTTGTTAAAAAGACCCATCCACTGCTGCAGAGTGTATTTTTTTTTTTAATAGGCTGTTTACTGCTGTCATTGTACATAAGCTTGTACTGTCCTACTTTCTGCAAATAAATCCAGTTACTTATTTTGAAATCTGACAATACCATCTTCTGGGGTAGCTTGTAGAGAAATAAAGTTCAAGAGAGCCAGGATTGTGTGAGTCGTAAAGGGTGTGAGGTCTCTGCAGGGGCAGATAAATGTAGGGCTGCAGCTATTGATTCATAAGGGACATATTTTCAGCTTATGGGCAGCGTGGTAAGTTCCCTGCACGGTAGAATGGCTCAGTAAAATGTCATAAAATGAAATGCCCTGTTGGCACTGAGTTGGGAGAGCTTCCTCCTCTGTCACAGTCTCCTTGAAAATTCCATAGGGCATATTGGCTGTTTCCCTAATCTGGTGCAATGGAGATTTTCCAGATACAATTGCCATTGGTGGGTTCTGAACCTAGCATAACAAACGTGTCATCAGACTGTTAGCTACTCGAAAGAGGTCAAATTATGCCTTTAAAACAACTGCCAGATAAAATCCACCTCAACCGCCAAGACCTATTCCATTATATCCAAGTTAAACATTTCCAGCTGGATCCAGCCATGTTCCAAAGTTATCCAACCATCACCTCCCCCAGCACCCCACCCCCAGAATTGTGCCTTTAATCCTCAACAAACTTTGGCAATGAGACACTGAGGCTGTGAAAGGCACTTTATAAATGAAATCCCACAAAACACATCTCCACGTTAGCTTCCAGATCAAAAGACAATACTTAAAGCTTTAAAGAAGCCAGGAATGAGACTTAGGCTGCCAGATAACAGAAGAGGAATGGAGTTTTGGAGACAACCATCACAACTACCATCTGCAGCAGAATGCATGAGGTCCAACTCGACATACTACATGGAATGTGTCACACAATGTGTTACACAATTTACAATGAATGCTGGAGGGGTTGTGGCTGGAGGGTTGCATAGTTGCACACATTTGGGGTCCCATTCCCTCATTGCAGCTATTCTGGGCAGCAATCTGCAAAGCCACAGAGAGCAAATCAGTGCTTACAGTCCCTGTAGATCTGAGCATGTGGGCTAAGCCGACCCACTAATACAGGGACCCTCCCTCCAACACACAAACTAGCACAACTGTACTGCTGGCCACAAGATGATGCATTCCCCCACAGAGTACATTCTCCCCACAACAAACAAGTAGGTTAAACACTTTACAGCCTTCCGGACTCACTATTGAGTTCAACAATTTCAGATCATAACCTCGGCCCCTATCATATTTTTATATATTTTTTATCCACACTTTTGGTTTGTGCCTTTTCCTTTTTTTTCTCTCTCTCCCCCACATGGCAGCTGTCTTTCATTCTGCCAGCGCATTTCACACTTCATCTAGAGCCATCCTTTGTCTCTTCACTTGTCCTATTACCATCTCGTCTCACCTTGACTATCTCTTAATGTCTCTTCACCTCTCCCAGACCTTCCCTTTTGTTCTTTCATCCCCAACCCCATTTCCCAGCCCCCAAACTTGCTTCTTAATCTGTTTCATTTCCTGCTTTTTTCTCGGTCCTGACGAAGGGTTTCGACTTGAAACGTTGACTCTGTTTCTCTCTCCACGGATGTTGCCCGGCCTGCTGAGTTTTTCCAGTGTTTTCTGTTGTTATTTCGGATTTCCAGCATCCGCAGTATTTTGCTATCGTCGAAGTAGGTTAAACATCTGTGGGACATATGTCAGTTGGAAAGGGTAGACACCATTTAGAACTTGGGAAATACTAAGCATTCTCCAATCCATTCCTGGAATCCCACATGACATAAGTGCCTTCCACACAATCCCAACCATCGCTCAAGAAAGCTGAATTGAAACCACAAACTAACAGCCCCCTTTCTATTACTACAAAAAGGAAAATGTCCCAACCCTATAAGGCTCATCAGCATATGTGCAAGTCTTTGGGTACCCTGATACACCCAGATCTCAGGGGTCACTGTCAAATTATCATGACACTGAAAAAGTTCATAATGTGTGCACAGCACACCAACTGCCAAAAGTATTTAACAGCAACAGTTTGCATTTCGACAGTACCTGAAAATGTGTGGGCCAGCGATCCTGGCAGGTAGGCTGGGATCAAACTGTTGCGGACCATGTGAAAGTTCATGGGGTCAGGGGGTGGTCCCTGTCAGCCATGGCTCAGTGGGTAGCACTCTCGCCTTTGAGTCAGGATGTTGTGGTTTCATGTCCCACTCCAGAGACTTGAGCGCAAAATGTAGGCTGACACTTCAGTGCAGTATTGAGGGAGTACTGCACTGTCGGAGGCGGAATTTTCCCATTGCAGAGGGGGCGGGTCAGCAGTTAAAAGCGCAGAAATTGACAGTGCGTCAAGAACCCGCTGTCATCCCGCCGACTTCCACATTTAACTCGCGCACATTTCGAGGCACATCACAGACCTGCTCGAGAGAGGCGGCTGACCTATTGAGGTCATTAATTGCTCGTTTACAGACCCTTAACTGCCTTTTTAACATCAGGTTTTGGCTTTAACTTGTTGTGCACGGGATTCATACACCTCGGGAACTGTAAAGTCTGTAGGTTGTGCAGTAAATAACTTCAGAGACTTTAGAAGTACAAACAAAACAGGTCTTTACTATTCAGAGGTCTGGGCGATTTCTGCCCTAGTTAACGTATTCCAACCCTTATATACTGGTGTGGTCACTATCGGTATTACAGTATACATGAGCCAATAAATAGTGCCACCCTAAAGTAGTGCTCTTAAAGGCGAACGGTTACATTCTATAGTTCCCTTAAAGGTAAACGGTTACATACACAACACTCCTCCCTTTCTAGCTTATTACTTACAGAATCCCGTTAAACATACAATCTTCAACTTATATAGACAGTTTGCAGATATACTCTCGATGGAGTCAACGTCATATAACTTCATGTTTAACATAACATAATAACATATATAACTTCATGTCAAAACAGATCACAGATTCAGTCTCCGTAGGAACAGTTGCAACATACTCTTAGTGGAAACAGTTTACAGGTTCAGTCTCTGTGGAGGTTTCCGGATTCTGTCCGGATAACGCCGCAGTGGTGTCGTCATTCCCAGCGGTCCAGTAGGTGTCTCTGGTAAAGTCGATTCAGCTGGAACAACAGTGTCAGGTTTATCTGATTCTAGTATTACTAGATCAGAAGTAGGTGTTCTGGGTACTTCAGTTTCAACATTACTCGGGTAAGGTGGTGAAGTCGGCTGCTCATTTGTGGCGGACCCTATGATCTGGTCAACATGGCGCCTTATTACCTTGTCCCCAATGTCCACCGTGTACATCAACGGTCCTAGCCTTTTTTTAATAGTTCCAGGCTGCCATTTCTCCGTACGGTAGTCCCGGGCCAAAACTTGTTGCCCCATCTGGAAAGATCTGGTGGCCCTTTCATTCATGCCCTGGAATTGCCGGTTCTCTACGTCCCTTCTTACGTTTGGTTTGAGCAAATCCAGCCGGCATCTTAGGCGTCTATTGCAAAACATCATTGCGGGAGTTTGATTCGTGACCGCATGTGTTGCATTTCGATAGGCCAACAAAAAGCTATCCACCTTATGCTGTAAACTTATGTCTTCATTACTCATGGCCTTTATGGCCTTCTTGAAGGTCTGGACAAATCTTTCAGCCAGTCCATTGGAGGCGGGATGGTATGGGGCTGATGTGTAATGTTTAACCCCATTGCTTTTTAGAAATTTCTTAAATTCCTCAGACACAAATTGCGGCCCATTATCGGAACAGACCTGTTCTGGCAGACCATTCCGCGCAAACATTGTCCTTAGCACCGTAATGGTTTTTTCCGTCGTGGTGGTGGTCATCTTAATTACTTCCGGCCACTTGGAGTGGGCATCTACCGCTATTAAGAACATCGAGTCCATGAAAGGCCCCGCAAAGTCGATGTGTACTCTTTGCCAGGGAGATGAGGGCCACTCCCATGGGTGCAGAGGAGCCTGTGGTGGCGCGTTCTGAACCCTCTGACATCCTAGGCAATTCTTCGTTATCTCCTCTATGTCCCCATCGATGCCTGGCCACCACACAAACGCCCTAGCTAGGTTCTTCATCTTTACGCCCCCCAGGTGACCTTCGTGCAGCTCCTTGAGTATTTTCTTTTGGAGTTTGGGTGGAATCACCACTCTAGACCCACACATCAGGGTTCCTCGACACACAGACAGTTGTTCTTTCCTCTGTGCGAATGCTTGCAGTGTTGGTTCGCACTGCGCTGGCCATCCCTCCACCGTTAAGTCATAGACTCGTGAAAGAGTCGGGTCATTCCTTGTCTCATTTTCGATCATTGAGTTCGTGATCGGCAAACACTCCACTATTGATGAGTGGAACAACTCTACTGGGTCTACTGTCCTCACTTCTTCTACCATTGGCAATGGCAAGCGTGATAGCCCATCAGCGTTTCCATGTTGCTTGGACCGTTTGTATTCAATATCATACTGGTGTGCCCCAAGTAAGACTGACCATCTTTGTAGCCTTTGTGCTGTCATGTTGGACACGGCCTTGTTCGGGTTAAATATGGACACCAACGGCTGGTGGTCTGTCAGCAATGTGAACCTCTTACATTGCAAGTAATGGTTGAATTTCTTCACGCCCCACACAAGACTGAGGGCCTCCCTGTCTATCTGGGCGTAATTTCGCTCCGCGGGTGTCAAAGATCGGGACGCAAAAGCCACTGGCCTTTCCGAGCCATTTGGTAGCCTGTGCGAAAGTACTGCTCCAATTCCGTACGGTGAAGCATCACACGCCAGCCGAAGGGGTAATGCTGGGTTGAAATGAGCCAACACTTCTTCAGAGGTAATCAACTCCTTGCTTCTGCGAAAAGCCTTTTTGCACTCGTCACTCCACTTCCATGGTGTCTCCTTTCGCAACAGCTCATTCAGTGGATGCAGCACCGTGGACAAATTTGGTAGGAACTTGTGGTAGTAATTGATTAACCCCAAGAATGATCGTAACTGTGACACGTTCCCTGGAGCGGGAGCCTTCACGACTGCTTCTATCTTCTCCGGTGATTTATGTAGTCCCTCGCGGTCAATGATATGACCGCAGTATGAGATTCGTTTTTGGAAAAACTCACACTTATTGCGGTTAACCCTAAGGCCATACTCCTTTAACCTGGTGAGTACCAGTTTCAAATTCGTGAGGTGTTCCTCTTCATCCATTCCCGTGATTAGGATATCATCCAAATAGCACTGCGTGCTTGGAATTCCTTGTAACACCTGTTCCATGGCCCTCTGCCAAATTGCTGGTGCCGAAGCCACTCCAAAGACCAGTCTGTTATAACGGTACAACCCTCTGTGGGTATTGATAGTTAGGTATTGGCGTGACTCTTCCTCAACCTCCATCTGTAAATATGCCTGAGCTAGGTCTATCTTCGTGAAGTGTTTTCCTCCAGCCAACGAAGCGAAAATATCTTCAATCCTTGGCAGCGGGTATTGTACCGACTGAAGCACCGGGTTCACTGTGATCTTGAAATCCCCGCAGATACGGACCTTCCCCGGTCCCCCTGGCTTACTACTTGGTGAGGATTTCATGACGGGTACAATGGCCGTGGCCCACTCACTGTGGTCTACTTTTGACAGAACCCCTGATCGTTCAAGTTCTTCTAGTTCTGCCTCCACTGCTGGTCGTATTGCATACGGTACCGACCTGGCCTTACAAAACTTTGGGCTTGCATGTTCTGCAATCTTGACCTTTGCTTTAATACCTCGTAGCTTTCCCAGTCCTTGCTGGAATACCTCTTTAGCTTCGTCTAATATTCTGGCCAACCGTTCAGGTTTGACGTCCTCTTTTTCGGGCTCCACCGTCATGGTGTTTAGTGCATGCCAATCCATCTTTATTTTCCGGATCCACTCCCGTCCCAGAAGTGGTGGGCCTCCCTCAGACAACACATACAGCTCCAACCGGTGGTGAACTTTATCTTTGTATTTCACCTTGACCTCTATCTTCCCGATGGGGAATACTTTTTGTCCCGTGTATGTCTTCAGTATCAGATCCGCATCCCGTAGTGGAATATGCTTGAAAAACTTTTGATAGTCATGCTTATTCATGACCGTCAACGCCGATCCGGTGTCCACTTCCATTTTTACTGGGACCTTTTCAATCGGTAGCGTTATCCAAATAGTTTGACGGTCGGCTTCATTGCTCACGTTGTGAATTCTTAGACCGTCCAGTCCTCTGCCTTTGGCGTGTGTGTCCGACTTCTGTTCCTTCAGACTCTTCCTATTTGCGTCATGTACCTTTCTGTCCCATTTTTGTGAGGACTCATTATTGTTGCACGTCGTTCCTGACCGGCACACTTTAGCTATGTGCCCGATCTTGCCACATTTCCAGCATTCCTGGTTTTTACCCCAGCATTGCTTTTGGTCGTGTGTTGACTTCCCACAACGATAGCATTTGGTGATATTACCTCGTTTAGGCATCTTCTCTTCTCGAGAACAACACAAGTATTTCTTTACTTATTATTAATTTTTTTTTTTTTTTTTCTTCTTGAGAACACACCAGCCTTTCTGAAAAATCTTATTACTTTTCTGAAATTCTTAATAATTTCCAAGATGGCGGTTTCCCACTTCTTCCTTCTTCTTCAGCGGTTTTCCCTGAAAAATGGCGGCTTTCCCGCGCTTCTCGCTCTCCCCGCCCACTTCAATGGCGGTTTTCCCGCGCTTGGTGGTCTTCACCCGGTCCCCCGACGCCGTCTGTCAGCCCGAGTGCGGCCCTTATCTATAATGCGATCGCTGGATCGCGAAGCGGCTGCCGGCCCTTATCTGTAGATCCGATCGCTCTCGCGGCTCTCGGCCCTTATCTGGAGATGCGATCGCTGGCTTGCAACGCCTCCCGCTCGGCTCTGGCTCCCCCACTCGCGCGGCTCTCGGCTCTGACACTCCCGCGCCTACTCGCAGGCTCAGCGCTTCGTGGCAGCGGTTGCTGCACGGCTTCTCACATTGCCCGCGGTCCGGCTGTCACCCGACGCCGTTGGACCCGAATGCTTTGCCCTTCTCCTCCAAATACTTCTACCCCGTTTTTTTTTTTAAATTTATTTGTTTTAACTACTCACAGTCTCTTCGGCCGCCTTGTTTTAGGCTGATTGGCTCGCTCAAGATGTGGTAGCAGGGTAATCTGTGCCTGTTGCTGCCGCAGCTTTGCTGTTAATCTTCCAGCTTCCAGTAAGTACTATACTTTTAGTAGACGGAGCCTCGTGTTTTCTTTTTGAAGCTCTCTGCTACTGGTTAGTCTTGCCGCAGGGTACGATCGGACTCGTCGCCACTGTAAAGTCTGTAGGTTGTGCAGTAAATAACTTCAGAGACTTTAGAAGTACAAACAAAACAGGTCTTTACTATTCAGAGGTCTGGGCGATTTCTGCCCTAGTTAACGTATTCCAACCCTTATATACTGGTGTGGTCACTATCGGTATTACAGTATACATGAGCCAATAAATAGTGCCACCCTAAAGTAGTGCTCTTAAAGGCGAACGGTTACATTCTATAGTTCCCTTAAAGGTAAACGGTTACATACACAACAGGAACCTCGCCTGTGAAGGGGAGGCAGAAGCTCAGTGGCCTTTGTACGAGTTCATTAAGTGATAGCTGGAAAAAATACAAATACTCACACCTTACACCTGCTTTCTTGCCTAAGGGAAAGGCTCTTGCTGACATTTAGCTTGCAGATATTTAGCTTTCAGGAGTTTGCAGGTGATTTCTGCAGCCTCGGAAGCCACTCCCACCACATTGCTAGACATTATCACTACATTGAAGGATTGGGCCTCTGATTTCCACTTTACCTGCAATCTATTATATCAGCATGGGTGCTGCTTATGCTGTCTCACCTTGGACCTCAGAATCGGATCAAGATGATCTCCCGCACCAACAACACCAGCAGCAGCAGCAACCACAACAACAGCCTTCTCCTCAATGACCTGATGCTCCACCGGAGAGAAGGGGTCAGCACAGGGGTGCATGCGCCAGAGATGATACCCCCAGCACAGGGTATACAGGCAGAGGATGAACTTCCTGCACATGACTGAGCACCAATGCTTCAGGAAGCTCAGGCTATCACGCCAGGTCGTCGCAGACATTTGTAGCTTGCTGGAACAAGACCTGAAGCCCAGAGGGCATGTTCGACATGCCTTACCAGTAGTTGTCAAAGTCACCACCGTCCACAACATCTTCGCCTCAGGCTCCTTCCAGGGATCTACAGCAGACATTTGCATCTCACAGACGGCCACCCACAGATGCATCACCCAGGTGACCGATGCTATGTTTCACAAGTCACCAATTATGTGAACTTTGCCACCGATGAAGCCAGTGTTACTGAGCGGGCGCTCAGCTTTGCGGCTCTAGCTGACTTCCCGCAGGTGCAAGGGGTCATCGACTGCACACATGTGGCCATCAAGGCACTCCCACATCACCCAGGAGTGTTTGTGAACAACAAGGGCTTCCACTCCCTCAAGGTGCAGCTTGTCTGCAACCATAAAAAGATAATCATGCATGTGTGTGCCAGATTCCATGGCAGCTGTCGTGACGCTTTTGTGCTGCGCCAGTCCACCCTCCCTCAGCTCTTCGCACCTCCAAACAGACTTACCGGCTGGCTGCTTAGAGACAAGGGCTATCCACTGAAGACATGGCTGATAATACCATTGAGGAGGCCAAGCAATGAGGCCGAAGAGCATTATAATGAGAGCCACATGTTGACCAGATGTGTCAGAGAGCAAGCAATCAGCATGATGAAGATGCACTTCAGATGCCTTGACAGATCTGGAGGTGCTCTTCAGTACGCAACAGCCAGGGTCTCCAGAATCAACACTATTTGCTGCGCGCTGCACAACATAGTGCATCAGCAAGGATTGGAGCTGCAGGAGGAGCAAGGTGCAGAGCGCACAGCCTCTTCAGAGGAGGAGGAACAGGTGGAACATGAGGAGGAGGAGGAACCTAAAGTGGAGATGGCACCAGCAGCGGTGCACATTGCTGCCTGGGAGGCCCGGATGGCCTCATAATGGCCAGATTTACTTAACTTGCACCAGTGCACCCATATGGCTGCCAGATGCAGTACTAACTCCACCCCCACCATTCCCCCTAACAACACCACAAAGCAGTCCTACAATGACCAAGCCATTCCTGTCACCCAAGCCCCCATTGCTTGAGGTTAAGTAATGTCTCACCATTCACTCCAAGTGATAAAACCTCTTCCCAGGTAGCAGGCAAAAATGGACAAGACGGGAAAGTTGTGCAAAGAAATAAATTTATGTGCGTCATAAATATAACTGAAACTTAACATTAACATTTTTTCATACACTCATGGGCATACCCTTAGGTATCTAGGATTGTGTATTTTTTGATTTACGCGTGCAACCCCTGTGGCTTCAGCAGAGGTAGAGGCAGGCTGCTTAGACACTTTTGGCGGACGTCCTCTGGGTTTTGGAGCCTGTGAGGGCCTCGCCAAAGGCTGTTCTTCCTGCAACTTTGCAGGGGCAGACTCCGCCATCAGGATCCGAGGCAGCATGTGGGGCTCTGACTGAGGGGGAGGCAACGTGGGAGAAGTGGGAGCGCTTTGAGAAGAGCCCCCACATCTATGTCCCCTCTCACCATCATCCCTCTCATGGGTCACCCACACTTCTCTGCTAGCAAGGAGCTGGAGAGCACCTTGCTGCACAACAGTGGGGCCATGAAGGCCCAAGTCTACGTTAGTATCCCTTTTCGAGATTGTTACGTCCGTGTATAATCAGACACAGACTGCGGAGAACTTTACAAACGATGTTTACTCAACGTGGCTCAGACTGCAACTGATCTGTACAGATTACTACTCAACATTATATACAGGTGTGGTCACTGCCGGTACTACAGTATACATGAGCTGTAAAAAGTAGTTCCCCCCTTAAAGGTACATACATTACAATTCCTCCCCTTTTAGATTAACAGTACCATAACACTCATTTAACAATTAAATATCAAACTAATTACAATTAACACTTTTAACATGCAAAATTAGCTGAAAATAGTCTATTTATAAATTCAGTCTTTGGGGAGGCTTCCTGATCCTTTCTGGATAGCGCCTTTCCCGAGTGTCTTGCTCTTGGTGCGGAGGCGATTCTGGCCCCCTGTCATCGGTTGGTTCATCAGCTTCTGATGCTACTGTTTCTGGGGTAGATGCTACCTGTACGTCGGGTTCATCACCAGGTACGTATGGGCGAGGCCTGGGGTTGACTTGTTCCTGTGACTCTAGGATCTGGTCAGCATGGCGTCTCACGATGCTCTCCCCAACGTCCACTGTGTACATTAGTGGGCCCTGCCGTGTGCATATCGTTCCTGGCTGCCATTTTTCTGTTCGGTAGTCGCGGGCCAAGACTGGTTGCCCTACATTGAAGCTCCTTGTTGGCTTCTCATGGATGTGCTGGAATTGCTTACTCTCAACATCTCTTCGTACGTTTGGTCTGAGCAAATCCAGGCGAGATCTTAACCTTCGGTTAAAGAACATCATGGCTGGGGCCTGGTTGGTGACTGCATGTGTCGCATTCCGGTAGGCGAACAGGAAATTGTCCACCTTGTACTGCAGCGGAATGTTGTCATTGTACATAGTCTTTATTGCCTTCTTAAAGGTTTGTACGAACCTCTCAGCCAATCCATTTGTGGCTGGATGATACGGGGCGGATGTGTAATGCCTTACCCCATTCTTTTTCAAGAACCTCCGGAACTCTTCGGACACAAACTGTGGTCCGTTGTCGGAGCAAATCTGTTCTGGCAAGCCATTCCTGGAAAAAATGGTCCGTAGGACTGCAATAGTTTTCTCCGTGGTGGTGGAGGACATTTTGATGACCTCAGGCCATTTTGAGTGCGCATCCACGGCTATTAAAAACATTGAGTCCATGAATGGACCAGCAAAATCAATATGCACCCGTTGCCATGGAGATGAGGGCCACTCCCATGGGTGTAGAGGGGCCTGTGGTGGTGCATTTGGACTTTCTGGCATCCTGAGCAGCTCTTGGTCAGGTCCTCGATTTGTTTATCGATTCCCGGCCACCACACATAAGCCCTGGCTAGGCTTTTAATTTTTACCCCTCCCAGATGACCCTCATGAAGCTCATTGAGCACTCTATCCCTTAACTTGGGTGGAATTACCACTCGGGATCCACACATCAAGGTCCCCCGGCACACTGACAGCTGTTCTCTCCTTGTCGAGAATGCTGGCAACAGTGAGTCGCCATGTGCTGGCCATCCCTTCACCGTCAAATCATATACCCGGGACAGTGTCGGGTCATTTCGGGTTTCCTTTTCGATGCAAGCGTTAGTTACCGGTAGGTATTCAACTATAGTCGAATGGAATATTTCGACAGGATCCACTGCTGGTGCTTCCTCCGCAGTCGGCAGTGGCAGGTGTGATAGCCCATCAGCATTTCCATGCTGTTTCGTGCCCTTATATTCAATCTCATAGTGGTGCGCCTCTAGAAAAAGTGACCATCTTTGTAGTCGTTGCGCAGTCATCACCGGAACGCCCGTCTTTGGATTAAAAATGGAGACAAGGGGCTGGTGATCAGTCAGCAAGGTGAATTTCTGCCCGTGCAGATAGTGATTGAACTTTTTCACTCCCCACACTAGGCTGAGGGCCTCCCTGCCAATCTGGGCGTAGTTACGCTCGGCTGAGGTGAGTGATTGTGACGCAAAGGCTATTGGCCTCTCTGAGCTGTCCGAGAATTTGTGCGACAGCACCGCTCCAATGCCGTAGGGTGACGCATCACATGCCAACCGAATTGGTAATGCTGGGTTGTAATGGGCCAATACCTCTTTCGATGTGATTCGTGTTTAGCTCTTCTGGAAAGCTCGTCTACATTCGTCACTCCACTTCCATGGCACCCCAGTTTGCAATAAGGTGTTCAGTGGGTGTAGTGTTGTAGACAAATTTGGCAAGAACTTATGGTAGTAGTTTACCAGCCCGAGGAACGACCTCAGTTGAGACACATTTTCCGGTGCTGGAGCCTTGACTACTGCCTCAATCTTTTCAGGGGACTTATGTAACCCCTCTTTATCAATAACGTGGCCACAATACGAAATCTGTTTTCTAAAAAACTCGCATTTGGGGCGGTTAGCTCGGAGCCCATATTCCTGCAATCTAGTGAGCACCTGCTCCAGGTTGGCAAGGTGATCACTGTCATTTTCGCCCATGACCAGGATGTCGTCCAAATAACACTGGGTCCCTGGGATCCCTTGCAGGACTTGTTCCATTGCCCTCTGCCAAATAGCCGGAGCTGATGCTACCCCGAATATCAGCCGGTTGTATTGGTAGAGACCTTTATGGGTGTTGATTGTGAGGTATTTTTTTGATGCTTCTTCTACCTCCATTTGCAGATACGCCTGGGCCAGATCAATCTTAGTGAAGCGTTTCCCTCCAGATAGCGAGGCGAAAATATCTTCAATCCGCGGAAGTGGATATTGTACGGTGTGAAGGACCGGGTTCACTGTTACCTTAAAGTCCCCACAGATGCGAACCTTCCTTGGTTCCCCAGGCGTGCTGCTCAACGACTTTTTCATCACAGGGACGATGGGTGTAGCCCACTCGCTCCAGTCTACCTTGGACAGTACACCTGAACGCTCCAGACTCTCCAGCTCTGCTTCGACGGCTGGGCGGATCGCATAAGGTACCGGTCTGGCCTTAAAAAATTTTGGACTTGCGTTTTCTTCAATTTTGATCGTCGCTGTCATGCCTTTTAGTGTTCCGAGTCCTTGCTGGAACACTTCTTTCGCGTCAGTTAGGATCTTTGACAGTCGCCCAGGTGTGACGTCATCATCCTTTTTGTCAGCCACAGTCAGTGCCTGTATGGAATGCCAATGCAGTTGTATTTTCCGGATCCATTCATGTCCCAGTAATGGTGGTCCTACATCTTGCAATACATACAGGTCTAGTTTTGGTGTTTCCTTACCGTTATATATAACGGTTACCCTTATTTTTCCTTTGGGGTAGACTTTTTGCCCCGTGTATGTCTTCAAAATAATTTTTGTGTCTCTCAAGGGTATGTGTGAGAATAGCCGCTCATAGTCCCGTCGGTTTATGACTGTTAGGGCTGATCCTGTGTCCAATTCCATCTTTACCTGGACTCCTGCTATCTTGAGAGTGACCCAAATGGTTCGGTGATCCTCTGTTGTGATCACATTATGTAGTTTCAGACAACTCAGTTCCCTGCTTTCGGAGTCATTATCACTCTTTTGTTCATCTGAACTATTCTCCATTATCTTATGTACCTTCTTGTACTTTCCTTTGGTCAGTTTCTTATTGCTGGTTTTCTTTCCTGACCTGCAGACTCGTGCTATGTGTCCTACTTTTCCACACTGTCTGCAAACTTTGTCTTTGAACCAGCAATCATTCTGGTCGTGTGTTGTTCTGCCGCAGCGATAGCACTTCTCTGTTCCATATGACATTTTGTTTGTGCCATATTCTTGCGGTCTCTGTTGTATCTCTGCAGCGCCCCGTGCTGCTGCTTCATATGATACCACAATGCTGAAAGCCTTTTCCAGCATAAGGTCCTTTTCCCTTTTCAGATAAAAGCCATTTCTAGGTTCCTTCACTTTGAAGCCCACACACAAACTTGTCCCTTAAGGTATCTGCCAGTCCCGCTCCAAACTGGCAGTGTTTCGATAGTTTGCGCAGTTCTGCTAAATAATCAGCATTGCTTTCATCCTTATACTGGTTCCGTTTGTGAAACTTGAATCTTTCTGCTATCAGCAGCAGTGTGGGGTTTAAATGTTCCTTTAGTATCGTTACTATGTCTTCAAAACTCTTTTCCATTGGCTTCGTTGGGGTTACTAGATTTCGCAATAACCCATATGTCTTTGCATCCATTAAATTCAACAATACTGACGCTTTCTTGTCATCTGACACCTCATTTGCCTTGCAGTACACCTCTATTCGTTCGACATATGTAGTCCAATCTTCAACTTCATTGTCAAATGCGGTGATACTGCCACTCTTTGGCATTTTGGGTGTGGTTTAAAATGGCGTCTCCCAATGGCTTAAAATGGCGTCTCCCACGCTTTCCTTCCTCCCCCGCTGCTGCCGATGCCGCTCCCGGCGGTCCTCATGGCAATGGCGGCGCCTCGCGGGTTTCTGCGTGTCTCTCTCTCCCTCTCTCCGACGCTGCTCGGCCCCTGAACACCGGCTGCACCCTGTGCGCTCTGCCCTCTCTCTCTCTCCCCCGTCGACACTGCTCGGCCCTTTGCTGTGCCGCTCGGTCGGGCTCTAGCCCGCCGCTGTCCGGGAAGGGTCTGCGCACTACCTGTTGCCAGCCCGTTTCGCTGGACCACCTCGACTGGAAAGCTAAGCCTGACTCTCGACAGCCTCCCCCGCAATTCTCGAGTCTCTGCTGGATGACTGGGCGGTTGCCCGTGGTCGACGCCCGAGTCTCTGGCCTTGACCTCCAATCCACTGATCTCCAGGAACGAATCCCCGGGAGGTGATGCAGAGTTGCAGGTAGGTTCGAACCTGCCTCGTCGCCAATGTTACGTCCGTGTATAATCAGACACAGACTGCGGAGAACGGTACAAACGGTGTTTACTCAACGTGGCTCAGACTGCAACTGATCTGTACAGATTACTACTCAACGTTATATACAGGTGTGGTCACTGCCGGTACTACAGTATACATGAGCTGTAAAAAGTAGTTCCCCCCCTTAAAGGTACATACATTACAGAGATAAGATTAATGAGCATCTGCATCTGTTGTTCACAGCAAGCATGATCTCGTTCAACTGGCACATTAGCTGCACCATGCAGGTGGCCATCCTTTCCATGGAACAGCACATCATTGCCATCGCCTGCGACATGCTGGTGCTCATGTTGGAGATGGATTCCTCCATTCTCTATACAGTTGCACATATCGTGGCTGTCAAAGCTGCCAGAGCCTCACGCAATTTTTGCTGCGCCTCCAAGATCACCCTCTTTCTCAATGGCCCCCGAGGTTCAGCATCTGCATGCAGCTCAGCAGAGCTTGGAGCGTCCTGTGTCCTCCGGCGAGGAATCCCACTGCTGTCTTTGTCAACACCATTGCTCTTGCTCACTTGTAATCTGTGAGACACCAGGTGATAACACTACTTTATCTCGCACAGGACCCACCGAGGTGTGAGTATCTGCGCTGGTGTTGGGTGCACTTGGGTCTATTGACGGTGCGCTCTCAGAGGCTGGAGGCTCATCTAAGGAGTCATCTTCCTCCTCCAGCTGGACAGTGGGGTGGGGGGTTGGTGGGGGGGCGGCAACTTGATGGACTTGTGGGAGAGTAAAGAGATGAATAAGAAGTCTTATGATAAGAATGTGTAATGTTACCATTATACACATGATGACATTTCACGGGCTGCTGACATCAGTCACCATGAGTGACTGTTGTATGCCATGTGGTGTATGAGATTTAAATCTGTCACCAGGTTGCTGGGAAGTTCCCCTCTCTCCGTCTCCCACCGCCAGCAGCTCTGCAACTCCAGAGATTTCTAGGGCCTCCTCCTCTGCTGGAGTCAAATTTGTGAAGTCTGGAGGGCCACTTCTGGTTCTCTGTCTCTTCCTGTTGTTGTGGGCTCTCTTCTCCTGCAACGAGGGAAAGAAGAGAACTTTGAGTGAGAGTGATGGAATGAGTGTAAGGGATGGATGGGTTACATCTGTAGAGGGTGACTATGAGGGAATGGGGTGCCAATGCCAAATGGCCTCCTTCTGTGGTGTTACTTGCTATGATTGCATTAGGATGAGGGTGAGTGTCAGTGGTGGTTAATCAGATGAGGCTGTGAGTAGATGCATAGACAGAGGTGCCCCCTTTGTAAGAGGATGGAAATCTCTTCAAAAAAAATGATCTCCTCTTTGAGGGTACAGGTCGCAATCCTAGTCTGGACCCCAGGTGGGCTCCACTTCCACTATTTGGCAGCCACTGATCCTATGTTGAGTCCCCTGAGAGTTGGGAACGCGGGAACCACCGATGTTGGGAGGACCTACCCCTGTGATGCTGACAGTTTTGTAAGCAGCAGATGGATATACAAGATCCCAGCCTAATTTCTGGTCCTTCCCTCCAGAGTTTCCAGATGGACCAAAGGTTTTCAGCATGTGTCTTTAACCTAACTAAATGATGCTTCACAGTACAGGCTCAGACCTGAGCAGAACTAGAAGAGACATTAGAAGAGGAGGCCAGAGATGCATTTGAAGAGGTAGGTTTTAAGAAGGTTTTCAAAGCTGAGTAGAGGGAAAGTGGGTTTAGGTAGAAAGTTTCTGTCTGTGGTGGCAAGATAACTGAAGGCTCTGTCACCAATGGTGGGGCGGTCGGGTGGCAACATGCAACAGGTCAGTGTTTGAAAAGCAGAGGATGTGAGTAGGGATGTAGGGCTGATAGAAGGGCTGGAAGACATTGCAGAGTTAGAGGCAATGAGGCTGTGGGCGGATTTGTTCATGAGGTTAAGGACTTTGAAATCAATCACTGGGGAGCAAGGAACCAAACAGTCAGCAATGATGGGCTAAGAGGTGAACTAGCCTGTGTGTGGGATAACTTCACCGGGAACGGTAGCATAGTGGTTATGGTACTGGACTAATGATCCAAATGCCTGGACTAATATGCCTGGAGACATGGGCCTAAAAATTCGGCTGCTTTGCGCCTCCCATTAGCGCCCTAGGAGGGTGCTAATGGGGCGCAAAGCAACTGGTGCCTGGGCGCGGCACCGCCAACACCTCCCGCAAAATTCAGCGGGAGGTTAGTGGCGGCGGTAACCGTTAGCACCCTGTGGCACTGCGCCGCCGGCGATGACGTCATCGCCCTGCACAGCCCCGCTCGCGATCTTCAGTAGCGCTCCTTGACTTACAGCCGGACGCTATGTCCGACGGGGTCAGGGGGGCCTACCTGCGGCCGGGGCGGCGCAAATTAAAGGGGAGGTGCCAGGCGGCCACTTTTGTTGCTGGCCGCCTGCCAGCACCTGCCCCCTCTGCCATCCCTGGCCTCCTCTGCAGCCCCCTTGAGTGCGATGCTCTTTTGCTGGCACTCTGATCCCTGGTGGCCCAGCTGTGCCCCGGGTTGTGCTACGCTGGGCCCCTCCCTTTTAATAAGGGGAGGAAGGCCTGTAGTACTGCGGCACGATGCGCCGCAGCGCCACATAGTGCCGCGATATTCACTCGCAGCGCCCCAAGGGGGGGATGGGGCGCTTCCAGTAGCATGCCGCCTCCCTCTTGGGGTGCTACCGGTGAATTTCAGCTTCGGGGGCACTAATTTTTTCAGGGTGCTAAAAGTAGCGCCCAAAGGGGGCGCGACTCAATTTTTCCCCCATGAGTTCATCATCCCAGCACGGCAGCTGAGGAATTTAAATTCAGTTAATTAAATGAACCTAGAATAGAAAGCTAGTGTCAGTAATGGTGACCATGTAATTATTGGATTGTTGTAAAAACCCATCTGGTTCACTAATGTCCTTTAGGGAAGGAAATCTGCCGTCCTTTCCTGGTCTGGCCTATATGTGACTCCAGACCCACAGCAATGTGGTTGACTCTTAACTGCTCTCTGAAATGGCCTAGCAAGTCACTCAGTTGTCAAGAAGGTGCCTCATCTCAAGGGCGATTAGGGATGGGCAATAAATGGTGGTTTTGCCAGTGATGCTCACATCCTGTGAATGAATAAAAAAAATGTTATGAGTGGCAGAGATCTGGATGAATTTGAGTTTACAATGAGTGGAGCCCACAAGGCTAATGAGGTGGACATTGGGAAAAATCGAGTCTGGAAGTGACAAAGGTATGAATGAAGAGTTGAGCGGCAGAAGGATGTGTGGATATTTCTCTAAGGACCATGTGCTAAAACTGCATAGAGATTTCACAAAACATATGTTTGTACTTTATCTTAATGAAAATACATTTTTCAAAATTGTGTTACAAAAATATAATTGTGCTGCTTTTGTGCAATATCATCAGGACCAAAAAGTGACTGTTCAGAGGGTCCATTTTTCTGAATGCGCATGGTTGGCTGGGAACCTTGCCCACCCAGAGCGCCAGTCAGGCGTACTCCCCAAATGGATGGGATTTCCAAATTGCGCCCCTTGCAGGTGAAACTCCCTGGTGGTAGCATACATTCAGACAATCAGTCCCAGTGTCTTTTTAAAACTAAGATGAAAATAATAATAAATTAGTGGCCCTGGACACAACCAGAGATGCACGTCATCACCGTATCATCAGTCATGCAGAATAATTGCAACCTTCTTTGTCTTTAAACACCAGCCTAAAAACACTTTACCACAATTATATTGCCCCTTCAAGACAGTGAAACACTATTGTTCCACTTCTGACAAGCAAGTGCTTTTCTTACTTTTTATGTTTCAGTAACACCTTATGGGCTCTTTGTCTTTCTAATGAATTGTTATTGAAACATACTTCAAGTATTAGAGCTGGTCAAAATGACCCACAGACATGAATTAGGGTGCACTGTAAGTCTTTTCTTATTAGAGTACACCGCTGATGTAAGTTGACACTGTTGTACAGACGGCCAAGCCTAGTTCTGAGTAAACATAACCGGTTTGATCTGGCTTGGCAAGTTAGTCAGCACTGCGACTCACTAGCACCACACCACATAACAAGGATGGTTTGGAAGCATGGGATGTTTCAGCTCAGACTTGTCTGCTTATCATTCCACTTAGTGATAGCTGTTCTTGGAATTGATCGGCAACAGATTCAGACCCCGCAGAAAAAAAGCCTCTCTACTGGCAGCAAATCATCCTCCTGCATTTTTTTAAACTTGGAATTAAAAGCAACAATGCAATAAGTTGAGACATTTGGTTACTATATGTAATATATTTAACTTCACTTTTTTTTGTTTTCTCTCCATCTTCATGACCCTACCCTCATGACATCCACTATTCCCAGCTGAGGGAAGCTGGCAACAACAATGACTTGCACTTTTAATAGTGAAACCATCAAAGGCACTTCACAAAAATCATAATCATAATCATAATCAACTTTATTGTCATTGTTAGTGCACAAGTGCAGTACAACGAAATGTAGGCTTGCGGCTCCCGAGAGTGTGCATTTAGATTAAGACATTTAAACATTCAACATACATTTGGCTTGTAATACATTAACATAAACATAACCATAATAAAGTGCATTGGCAGATGTGCAGACTTTAGAGTTTATTTGTGGAGTTCAGTAGGATGACAGCCCTGGGAAAGAAGCTGTTCCTAAATCTGGTCGTACGGGTGCGAATGCATCTGTAGCATCTCCCAGATGGCAGGAGGGCGAACAGACTGTGGCTGGGGTGGGTAGGGTCTTTGATGATGGACCGTGACCTCCGTAAACAGCGTTTCTGGTATATGTGCTCTATGGTCGGTAGCCAGGTGCCGGTAATGCGTTTTGACTACCCGCTGCAGGTCATAGTAGCTACAGCTGCCATACCATACTGTGATACAGTTCGTCAGGATGCTCTCTATTGTGCAGCGGTAAAAGTTAGAGAGGATCAGGGGTGACAGGTTACATCCCTTCAGCCTCCTTAGGAAATATAGGCGCTGCTGGGCCTTCTTCACCAGAGAGGAGGTATTGAGGGACCAGGAGAGGACTTCCGTGATGTGGACTCCGAGGTGTGGGCAAGGACACCAATCAGGAGTTAGCGGAAGAGTTAGGGGAGATGATTGAAACCGTGGTTGAAGGGAAAAGTTTTGCGTAGACGTTTGAAGGTGGGGAGAGATGTAGCACATCAGACAGATTTAGTAAGAGAATTCTAGAGTGCAGGGTCGTGGTAGCTGAAGCTTATTCCCCTAATAATGGAATTGTGAGAAGGGGCTTCTACTGTAGACCAGAGTCTAAACACTAGAGAGTGGAAACTAAGACATAGGGCTGGAGATCCCAGAGGAAAGGTGGGTTCCAGGCAATGAAGGCATTTAGAAGTAAGGAGGAGTATTTTAAAACACATGCACCAGGAATTTCCTTGTGGGTTCTTTCAATCAGCCACCATAATTTTTGGCAGACGATTGGCAGAAATACCATTTATACGGTTTATCCGGGTTCTGCTGATCTTCTGCTGAATTTGCAGTGGCCAATCAGGAGAACCCCTGAGAAAATTCCCTGTGATAGAAACATAGAAACATCGAAGATAGGAGCAGGAGTAGGCCATTCGGCCCCTCGAGCCTGCTCCGCCATTCAATGCGGTCATGGCTGATCATCCAAATTCAGTACCCGGTCCCTGCTTTCTCCCCATACCCCTTGATCCCTTTAGCCTTAAGAAATATATCCAACTCCTTCTTGAATATATTTAATGCACTGGCCTCCACCGCCTTCTGTGGTAGAGAGTTCCACAGGTTCACCGCTCTCTGGGTGAAGAAATTCCTTCTCATTTCTGTCCTAAATGGCCTACCCTTTATCCTTAGACTGTGTCCCCTGGTTCTGGACTCCCCGACCAGCGGGAACATCCTTCCTGCATCTAGTCTGTCCAGCCCTGTCAGAATTTTATAAGTTTCAATGAGATCACCTCTCATTCTTCTAAACTCCAGCGAGTACAAGCCCAATCGACCCAATGCCTCCTCATGCTTCATTCCTGCCATCCCAGGTAGCAGCCTGGTGAATCTTCGCTGAACTCCTTCCATGGCAAGAACATCCTTCCTCAGATAAGGCGACCAAAACTGCACACAATACTCAAGATGTACTCCATGTTGAAATAGCAAAATAGTAAAAGGGAGTTTTAAAGAGCGAGCGAGCTTGTATTTATCTAGTACCTACCACAAGCTCAGGATGTCTCAAAGTGCTTCATAGCCAATGAAGTACTTCTGAAGTGTAGTCACTGCTGTAATGTTGAGAAAATATAACATATTGTAATTTAAGACTGATATCATGCAATTCCTCTTCACACGAAGAGTGATCAACATGTGGATTAAACTTCCAGATAGAATAGTGGAGGCAAAGATCCTGGAATTATTTAAGAGAAAATTGGATGCTGCAATTGGGAGACATCAGGCTTTCTCTGGATGGATGAATAAGGATGGGCTGAATGGCCTTCCTCATCCTTAATTAACTTATGATCAATGTATTGGGGAATGTGGTACCAGTGAAGCTTGGTGATGACAAGGTAAGTGAGCAGGACATGGCATGGGATAACATGTAGAGAGTGCTGTTTAGGATGAGTTAGAGTTTGTATATATGGAGCTGGGAAGGTTTATAAGAAAAGTGTTGCAGAAGGCAAGCATGGAGGTGAAAAAATGTGAATTGAAGTTTTCAGCAGCCGAGAAACTGTAGGGACAAAGGCAGGCAATGTTACCAAAATAAGTGGTTTTGGTGGTAGAGAGATATAGGATTTGATAATGAACTCAAAGTCAAACAGGACCGAGAGGTTGGGGAGAGGTGTAGTTCTTGGCTAGAGTGCAGAATTTCTAGCAGAAGCTGAACAAAATGTCTTTATTCTTGCTGATTGAACTGAAAAAAGTTCTGGTTCATTTACAACTTGATATTACATAAGCAATCAGACAGCACAATAAGAGTCAAGGAGTTGAGGGCAGTGGTGGAGAGATTAGGATGTTATTATATATGTAGAAATTGACCCAACGCTTTTGAATAATGTCAGAGGCAACATATAGATGAGAAATAGGGAGGGAGGGGTCAAGGATGTAACCTTGGAATACTATGGAGGCGACTATGTGAAGAAAAGCCATTGCAGGAGCTATCCTGGATGCAATGGGACAGGTAAGAGTGGAACAGTAAGACAGTACTACATAAAAGGTAGCCCACAGAGGACCAAATATGATAGAGTGGTCAACTGTGTGGAAAGCTGCAGGAAGGTCAAAGATGACGAGGAAGCATAGCATTACCTAGTCGGAGTGACATAGGATGTTATTGGTGATATTGGTTAAGGTGGTTTTGGTGCTGTGGGCTGGGACAGAAACCAAACTAAAATTATTTGAACAGGATATGATGGGAGAGGTGAGACTTTAGATGGCCGTGTTGAATGTAGGCTATTGCAGGAGCAACAGCTTTGAAGGGGAAACAATAACAGTGGAAAGGAGTCAATTATGATGGCCCAAAAATTGTGGTCAGTGGTGTAGCTACAGAGTGTGCTGCCGACCTATGAAACGAATCCGAACTTACCTTGTTCAAGGCCCAGGACAGAGCTTGTTCTTCAGCACTGCAGAGTTGTGAGCAGCGTACAGCCTCTACGTAAGGGAAGACACACCCACAAAACCTGTCAAAACTAAGCCACGCCCACAGAAGCTTCTTTCAGTCTCTTCCTCAGATAATGAAGCAGTCCATGCCCGCATGCAACAAGACCTGGGCGACAGTCAGGCTTGGGCTGATAAGTGGCAGGTAACATTTGCGCCACAGAAGTGCCAGGCAATGACAATCTCCAACAAGCGAGAGTCCAACCACCGCCCCTTGACATTCAATGGCATTACCATCACTGAATCCCCCACCATCAACATCCTGGGGTCACCATTGACCAGAAACTTAACTGGACCAGCCACATAAATACTGTGGCAACAAGAGCAGGTCAGAGGCTTGGTATTCTGCGGCGAGTGTCTCACCTCCTGATTCCCCAAAGCCTTTCCACCATCTACAAGGTACAAGTAAGGAGTGTGATGGAATACTCTCCACTTGCCTGGATGAGTGCAGCTCCAACAACACTCAAGAAGCTCGACACCATCCAGGACAAAGCAGCCCGCTTGATTGGCACCCCATCCACCATCTTAAACATTCACTCCCTCCACCACCGGCGTACCATGGCTGCAGTGTGTACCATCTACAAGATGCATTGCAGCAACTCACCAAGGCTTCTTCGGCAGCACCTCCCAAACCCGTGACCTCTTCCACCTAGAAGGACAAGGGCAGCAGGTGCATGGGAACACCACCACCTCCAAGTTCCCCTCAAAGTTACACACCATCCTGACTTAGAAGTATATTGCCGATCCTTCATCGTCGCTGGGTCAAAATCCTGGAACTCCCTACCTAACAACACTGTGGGAGTACCTTCACCACAAGGACTGCAGCGGTTCAAGAAGGCGGCACACCACCACCTTCTCGAGGGCAACTAGGGAAGGGCAATAAATGCTGGCATTGCCAGTGACGCCCTGATCCCATAAACGAATTTTAAAAATGTTTTTTTAAATAACAGAACGGTTAACAATCCTGTCAGACGCATTCAAATGCGTTCCAATGTTTTCCTGCAAGAGTGACTAACACATTCGACCATTTAATAAGTAGGTTTTAAGAGGACACTGAATGATCTTAAAGAGCTTTATGTGTCACAGCAAAGTTTGATGTGAGTTAAAGTTTGTGGCTACATCAAAAGTGCAGTGATTTGTCAGCAGGTCATCCTCATTGTACAACTTCTATTAGATTTTGGAAATAACCCACATACATAATTTTGCTTTATTTTTTTAATCCAAACTCAGAATTTATTAGTTCCTGTGTATACAACTTCCTGTTTTGATACTCGGTAAAGGTCAAGGGCTAGAAATTCGGTGCATTTGCGCCTCTCATTAGTGCCCCGGGGGGCGCTAACGGGGCGCAAACAACTTTTTGGCCTGGTGCGGTGCCGCTAACGACTCCCGCTAAATTCAGCGGGAGGTTAGCGGCGGCAGTAACTGTAGAGCCCCGCTCCGCTGTGCAGGTGATGATGACATCATCACCATGCACAGCGCCCCGTTTTTGCCCCGCCTACAAAATTGGCCCGCACTCCCAAATCTGCGCCAGTCGATGACAGCAATCAACTCAGGGGGCGGGAACGGAGCAGCAGGAGGCTCGCGGGACGCTAACTAAAGGGGAGGTGGTGGGCAAGGGAAAAAAAATCAGCTGAATTACTTGTCACGGCTTGTTGCATCTTTGAACGTGGGGATCATGCCGCAATCTGGCAGTCCGGCACTCCTCTTGAGTGCTGCAGAAAGCACTGCCCCGATATTCGGGGTTAGCACTCTAAGAAGGAAGTGGAGTGCTTGAATTAGCACACCACCTCCCTTTTGGGGCGCTAAAACTGAAGTTAGCGATCGCTGGCGATGTTAGCGACCCAAAATGGTCGCTAATGAAATTTTCCCCCCTAATGCTTTAAGTTTTATATTTCATGCAAGTAATGTTGTTGAACTTCAGAAAGAGATTCTCAGCCATATATTCAATGTTAATTTTCAGGATTAAAATATATTATTCAGACCTCATTTAGACTGGTAATAGTTAAATCTATTTTCCTTGTAATAGATGGATTATATTGTTTTTTATGTTGTTCATTTTTGAGTTGAAAGGACAGCATTGGTCACTGAAGTCTGATAGATGTTCACTTTATTTAACTTTTTTCCCAAGTAATTCAAATGAAACTCGACCGACAAAAAAAGTTTCCTCCATCAAAACGTACACATATATCGATCTTCTTTTCAGATGTGAAACAGACTCCTGCGCCTGCTTTCACTAACCGTAAAATTTTCAATGTAATTGCTGGTCAGTTGGTGGGCAATTAGCCCAACTCTGCACCAGCTACAGGTAGACTATCCTTTATCCGAAAACCTCGGGACCAGCCGAGTTTCGGATAAAGGAGAATTTCGGATTTCGGAAGGTGGGTCGGCGGGGGTCCGCGGGGGGGTCGGCGGGGGGTCGTGCGCACGACTTACGCTGACGCTCAGCGTAAGTCAGTCGGGGTCGGCGGGGGTCGGGGCCGGCGGGGTACGCGGGGGGGGGTCGGCGGTTGTCGGGGCTGGCGGGGTCCACGGGGGGGTCGGCGGTTGTTGGGGCTGGCGGGGTCGGCGGTTGTCGGGGCTGGCGGGGTCCGCGGGGGGGTCGGCGGTTGTCGGGGCTGGCGGGGTCGGCGGTTGTCGGGGCCAGCGGGGTCCGCGGGGGGGTCGGCGGTTGTCGGGGCTGGCGGGGTCGGCGGTTGTCGGGGCTGGCGGGGTCGGCGGTTGTCGGGGCTGGCGGGGTCGGCGGTTGTCGGGGCTGGCGGGGTCGGCGGGGGGGTCGGCGGGGGGTCGTGCGCACGACTTACCCTTTATCCGAACTTCCGCAACCGGAACCCTCTAAAAACTGAAGGTTTTTTCGTTCAGCGTAAGTCGTACGCACGACTTACGCTGAACGAAAAAACCTTCGGTTTTTAGAGGGTTTCGGTTTTCGGAAGTCCGGATAAAGGGTAGTCTACCTGTATTAGTATTTTCCCTTCGGTGCAGATCAACTGTCAAGGCATACCTTGACAGATAGCAAGTTCCGGATTTAGCGCATGCAAAAATCCTGAACTTGCAGTATATTTCAAAGGCGGTACACTTTTAGAGTACGCCGTCTTACCCATCGCAATATCTGCCACATTGTTGGTGCAGTCTGGGTTGAGGAAATGTGGTTGAGTGATTAAGGGTTGGCTCAGGAAGGAGTCAAGGGAGCAGGAGGTGGGTATCATGGAAGAGGTAAATCTGATGAGGGCTGAGAGTCTGATTAGGGCTGAAGGAAATGCCACGTGTTGTGGGGTCAGGGATAGAATAGAGGGAAGACTGCAGGGTGGGGGACAAGCAGGATGAGGCAACAATGCAGATAGCCTCCATCTTGGAAAGTAAAAATTCCATGATCTCTTCAACTTGCCATTAGAAGTGAAGATAGTAGGGTCAGAGAAAGGAGGTAATTAGTGGCGGTGAAGAAGATTCATAATCACTCTCCTTATTGATCCTGAAGTAGTCTAAGGATTCGGCTGTGAAGAGAGACTGGAAGTATTCTAGCCAAGCCACATTTGGCGGTGGATAAGTTACGTGCCAGATCTACTTTCCTTGGATTTGAGAATGTGGCAGTGGTTGTTAAACTATGGGGAATGGAATGGTGAGGAACTGTGAGGGATTTAGTGAGATACCAGTGTCATAGCTACACTGGAACAGCTTGATTAGGGACTGACTAGTTTTAGTGCACAGGCCTTCAGCACTATGCTTGGGATGTTATCAAGGCCCATAGCATTTGTTATATTCACTACTCAATTGCTTCTAAAGGTCATGCACAATTAACCAAATTGGCTGGACATTGGCATCAATGATAGTGGGGACTCTATGAGGAAGCTGAGCAGGATCGTCCATACGGCACCTTTGGCTGAAGATGTTTGCAAACACTTGCCTTGTCTCTTGCTGGGCTCACGTGTATGGTCAATGAGATGAATAAGGGTTCAGAGATAGCCTTGTCTGTAATGAAAAACTTGGTGGTGTCTCTCACAATGCCATTCTTGACACAGCTGGAAGAACATGCATGACACGAGCCTGGGGTGACTCACTGCCTGCTTACCACAAGAGTCTTACATAGAATTACATATAACATACAGCACAGAAACAGGCCGTTCGGCCCAACAAGTCCATGCCGGCATTTATGCTCCACTTGAGCCTGCTCCCATCCTTCCTCAACTAACTCTATCAGCATAACCAATGTTCCCCCTAATCTGTTTTTGGGCTGCGCGGCCCATTTAAACTTCTGCGCATGCGTGTTTTTTTCCATTTAAAAGCCAGTGAGCGGGAGCTCTCTGGCACTGCGCGGCTGCGCAGTTTAAAGGAAACGTTGAGCATAACCTTCTACTCCCTTCTCCCTCATATGTTTATGTAGCCTCCCCTTAAATGTATCCATATTACTCGCCTCAACTACTCCCTGTGGTAGCGAGTTCCACATTCTCACCACTCTCTGGGTAAAGAAGTTTCTTCTGAATTCCCTATTTGATCTTTTGGTGACTATCTTATATTGATGGCCTCTAGTTATGCTCTTCCCCACAAGTAGAAACACACTCACTGTTTCTACTCTATCAAAACCTTTCATAATTTTAAAGACCTCTATTAGGTCACCCCTCAGCCTTCTCTTTTCAAGAGAAAAGAGACCCAGGCTGTTTATACTTTCCTGATAGGTATAACCTCACAGTTCTGGTATCATCCTTGTAAATAATTTTTGCACTCTCTCCAGTGCCTCTGTATCCTTTTCATAATATGACGACCAGAACTATACACAGTACTCTAAGTGTGGTCTAACCAAGGTTCGATACAGGTTTAGCATAACTTCTCTACTTTTCAATTCTATCCCTCTACAAATAAACCCTAGGGCTTGGTTTACTTTTGTTATGGCCTTATTCACCTGCGCCACAACTTTTATTGATTTGTGTATTTTTCCTCCATAATCCCTTTGCTCCTCTACCCATTTTGATTCTTATTTTCCAGGTACTGTAATATGTGACCTCCTTATTTTTTACCAAAATGTAAAACCTCACATCTATGATGAAATTAATTTGCCAATTATATGCCCATTCTGCAAGTTTATTAATGTCTTCTTGTAATTTGTCGCAGTTCTCCTCAGTGTTGACTATCCCTCCCAATTTGGTGTCGTCCACAAATTTAGAAATTGTGTTTTTGATTCTTATCTCAGAGTTCAGGAACCTACATTGTAGGAAGCCAGCCTGCTGCTGTGGTACAGCACAATAGAGCACCAACATGCTTTATCATTACTACAATAGATACTTTTAACATAATTACTGCATATTCTAATACACACTAAGATTATTATTCTTTCAAGGGCCAAATCCACATATAAATTCAAAAGTTTACTCTGAGCTATGCACAATTAAGAAGACCAAGGATGTAATTACATCTGAAGGGTAATTCTGCTAATTTCATGTCCAGGCACAGACGTATTTATCACAGTGCTTCCTTTGAGCAGTGCAGAAAGTACACCAGATCAGATCAGATCAGATTAGATTTATTTGCCATATGTAACAAGTACAATGGAATGCTTGTTCCCCGTAGGGACGCGTCAGCTATATATACAGCGCCGCGTTCAGAGTCAATACAATGGCTTCCCGTGGCAGTGGGAGCACGATGTCCCTCAGCCGCTCCGTCCTCCTCTTCACCGCGGCCTCCTCCTCACTGTTGCCGGCTCCACGTGTGGTGGCCTGCTTCTCCCGCTCTGGCCACCATGCCCGGCTCCCATCCGGACTGCGAGTTACCCGAAATGGAGCTGCCAGCCGACGTGCTGCAGCGTGTCGTGAGTCTGCTGCTGCTGCTCGTTGCGCTGCGCTCCTCTGCCCGACTCGCCGAACACATCGTCAGGATGTGAATGCTCCAATGCGGCCTCCTCTTCACCGTCGCCGGCTCCACGCTCCACGGCCCGGGGCCTACTTCTCTCTCTTCACGGGTCGGCCTCTGGCCGCCATGCTCGGCTCCCCTCCTCCCTGTCGGAATTCCTTCCCGCTGAGGAGCTGCCGGCCGATGTGCTCCAGCGGGTCGGCTTGGCTGCTGCTGCTTCTCACTGCGCTGCGCTGCCTCTGCCCGACTCGCCGAGCACCTCGCTCCGGTTGCGGGAGCGAGCGGCGAGAGCTGGCCGCCCGAAACAGGGAGAGCGATCTCAGCACCGGACCGTCACGGCCGCCATCGGGATAGCAAATATTTGTGATATCATTCTGCATTACGTATGTTGCCTTATTGGGAGTATACACCATAAGGAATGCTCACATGGAACACCTGCAAAAGGGATTATGTTTCTGGAGCACTGAGGTACTCACTGCAAATTATTGCAGGTGATGGCTTCTGCCTTGTAACATAACAAATTAGGTCATGAACAATGAGATATGCCTATCCCGGGGCGGGGTTAACCATGTCAGAAATTACTTTGACCTGCAGTTCATTGTTGCCATTAGATCATCTTCATAATATTTTCTTTTGCCTCTTTTTTAAATAAAGTATGTAAACAAATACGAGCCAACAATATCAGCCGTGGCTCAGTTGGCAGCACTCTCGCCTCTGAGTTAGATGTTTGTGGTTTCACAGTCTCACTCCAGAGACTTGAGCATAAAATCTAGGCTGACAATACTGTCGGAGGTGCCGTCTTTCTGATGAGACGTTAAACCAAGGCCCCTTCTGCTCTCTCAGGTGGACGTAAAAGATCCAATGGCACTGTTTCGAAGAAGAGTAGGGAGTTATCCTCGGTGATGGCCAATATTTATCTCTCAATCAACATCACTAAAACAGATTATCTGATCATTATCACATTGTTGTTTGTGGGAGCTTGCTGTGTGCAATTTGGCTGCCATGTTTCCTACATTACAACGGTGACTACACACTTCAAAAAGTACTCCATTGGCTGTAAAGTGCTTTGGGACGTCCGGTCGTCGTGAAAGGCGCTAAATAAATGCAAGTCTTTCTTTTTGACAGTTTGAATACGAGCAGCAAGACCAAGATGCATGTGTATGAAATAACTGAAATTCAAATTGATTTTGGGTATGCAATGGCCAATGGGGAAGCGTTTATTAGTGAATCAATGTTTTCATTCCACCAGTGATCCACTGAAAATGCAGCAATTTCATTTCGAATTAAAGTGTACTGTATAGAAAAAACGGTTGGTAGTGTGTTACAACAGCAAGAGCATCATCAGAATCATCTTGAATGTGTTACACCCTAAGCACACTTCTAGCCATTTTCTATGATGTGTATATACATCACTTTCCCAAATATTCCCACTTGATGCACTACTAACCCCACCAGCTTTACTTTAATGTTAGTAACTACAATTTTTAATGTAACTTCATACAATTTCATAAGGGGATTTAAAATGGTCAGAGAAGTTAACTCCAGTTATTTGGAAATGGATCCTGTTTATTTTATACTGGACTTATCATCTACCATGACTATAACATTTCCACCTACATGACATTTAGATCAAATGAAGCAAGGTTTAAAAACACAATTTTTAACACAGAAAAATAAATTGGTTTTATGCATAAATTGCTCATTAAATATCTAATAAAATGCATTTTCTTATGTCTTATCTCAGTCCAAAATCAATAACTGTACCATACATTAACCTAGATTTAGAAATTTTTAGTGAAAATAATTTAAGTAAAATAGTTTTGTTGCATTGCTAGGAATGAATGTATTGTTAAATTCTGCTTGTGAAAAATTAGGTTTATGAAACAATTTTATAGATTGCTGAAATTATATAATCCAGACCACATGTTGCATTAATATAAATAAATTCAATCATTTTATTCATTACCTTGTTTAAATTTTAAAGCAACATTTATCACTGATTAAAAATGGTATTTTACTCGACAAAATACAGTAAAATTACATGATTCTATTGAAAAGCTTTTAAATGTTATTTCCATTCTCTCCTATATCTGCTCCACTCAACAATTGCTCAGCCTCTACATCTTCTAGCTGGGATGGCTGGGCAATCTCAATCTGTAGAATTCTTTGTGACCCCCCTGACAAGGACACTACATGACCTTAGCAGGGCTACACCAATATCGGATTATCCTCTTCAGTCTGTCATGAAAGCTGATTTACTACAAACACTGCCACTTAGTGGCCTAGTTAAAAATGAACAACATTAACTGCAAACAGTATTAAACAGATTCAAGTGACAGATAGGTCAGGGACTGGAATGTCGATTATCTGGTTAAAAGCCAGCACTGTAACTACCAGCCAGTTACGTTACTATTCAGCTATTCATAAATTTGATTCCCAGAATAATGACAAGGCATATGTTTCTTCACGGTTAGTCTTTCTATTGTGAATGATCAGGTCTTCTAGTATATGTCAGGATGTGGTGTCAGCTACAATATTAACTATTTATATGCACTAGAAAAATAATTAATTTCCAATTATGTGATAACACATGTCTAACTGCTGGCTGTTCTTTCTTATATGCAGAAGCCAACAAGCTCTGTGTATGTCGTTATTTGTCCTGTGTGCTCCATTATCACACAAGTGTATTTTGACAAACATTTCATTTTCTTTTACCCAAAGGATTTAACTGGCAAATAAGCTGGGGGAAAATATACCATAATTATAAAAAATGTTCAGTATCTCCTTCAACCATCTCTTTCCATCCTCTCTTAGCGTTCTGCATCCATGTGGTCTTCCTTGGTTATCAAACTAGTAAATCTCACAGACGTGTCTATAGACAAAGCTATTTTGGTTCCTTTAACCTCCCTCCTCCACACACAAAATGAGCAGTGGATGAGGAGGCATCCCTTATACATCTTTTTTGTTCAATGTCCTAAATGAATCATCTTAATCTGGCGAGTGGGATATCAACTAAAACTGAGGTTTCATCTTGGATCACTTGGTTGTAGGGCTTGGTGTTTAAGCTGCCCTCTGAGTAAGTAACTTACTGGTTTTGCCTCACTGACCTGAAATGTATAATCGACCTGTAGTAATTTTTCTAGGTCAGGCACTCTTGGATCAACCTCTAGCCAGATCTGAAGCACAGGCTTCCAGTAAAATCAGTGGAGCTGCTCTAGGACATGTGGCCCATCCCATAAGGTATCTCACTAGGGCAGCTTGGGAATCAAGCAAAGAGCTTAAATTGGCAGTATTTGTCAAGCCAACAACACATTGCTTGAATATATCAATATTTGTCTTCTAAATTTATAGAGTAGAAGAAGTATCATTTTTTTTAAAGAGATGGAGCAGTATGTTGTACAAGAATTAGCCCCCCTAGTTCTCCTTTTCAACTTCAATGTTCTACCATACCTTTGAGTGCTTCATGCTTTCTGCTTTGCACCTGTAGCTCAGTGCCTCTTTGTGTAGAGCTTTGGGTGGGGACATCAGACATAAGAACATATATAGGGATTGTAGTGTATGTACCTTTAAGAGAGAACTACTTTTACAGCTCCTGTATACTGTAGTACCGGCAGTGACCACACCTGTACATAAGCCTTGAGCATGCCTCTGTACTGTCAGTCTTTAGACTACCCTCCTCCAGTAAACAACTGTTGATTGTTAAGTTACAGCCGCCGCGTAGTTATTGGAAAACATCATACTTAAGAATCACGGATTCAACAGTGGCGACGAGGTCGATTCGAAACTACCTGCAACTCGGCATTTCCCTTCAAGGATTCGCTCCGGGAGGGCGGTGCAAGAAAGTCGAGGCCAGAAGCACGGGCGTCGACCACGAGCAACCGCCCAGCCATCCGGCAGAGAGTGAACATCGCAGGGGAGGCTGTTGAGAGCCGGGCTTGGTTCCCCAGCCACGACGATCCAGCAACAGACTGGCAACAGGTACAGCGCAGACCCTTCCCGGACAGCGGCGGCTGGAGCCGACCGACGGCAGAGAAAAAGCCGAGCAGCGTCGACGGGGTAAGAGAGAGGGTGAAGCGCACAGGGCGCAGCCGGGGGTTGAAAACCGAGCGGCGTCGAGGAAAAACAAAACAGAGAGAGAGAGGGTAAAGCAGCAGCCGGGTTCAGGACCGAGCGGCGGCAACGGGAAAGGCGCACGAGAGAACGCGCAGAGCACAGCCAGGGCTCAAGGGCTGAACTGCGTCCGCAGCGGAGAAGAAGGGTGAGCGCGGGAAGAAAGGAAAGCGCGGGAGATGCCATTTTGTGCCAGCGGAGAAGAAGGGAGAGCACGGGAGATGCCATTTTAGACAGTTAAATCACACCCAGGGATGCCGAAGAGTGGCAGTATCACTGCGTTCGACAATGAAGTCGAAGATTGGGCGACATATGTGGAACGCATTGAGGTGTACTGCAGGGCGAATGAAGTGCCAGATGCTAGGAAAGCACTGGTTTTGTTAAATTCCATGGGTGCAAAAACTTATGGGTTACTGCAAAACCTAATAACCCCAGAGAAGCTCGTGGATAAGAATTTCGAAAGCATAGTAGAAATCCTACAGGACCACTTAAACCCCACACCACTGCTGATAGCAGAAAGATTTAAGTTCCACAAAAGGAACCAGCATAAAGACGAAAGTAATGCTGAGTACTTAACGGAACTGCGCAAGCTATCGAAACACTGCCAGTTTGGAGTGGGACTAGCAGATACGTTAAGGGATAAGTTTGTGTGTGGGCTTCAAAGTGAAGGAACCCAGAAACGGCTTCTATCAGAAAAGGATCTTACGCTGGACAAGGCTTTCAGCATGGCAGTATCACACGAAGCAGCCGCACGGGGCGCTGCAGAGATACAACGGAGACCGCAAGAATATGGCACCAATGAAATGTCATATGGAGCAGGGAAGTGTTATCGCTGCGGCAGAACAACACACGACCAGAAGGATTGTTGGTTCAAGGACCAAGTGTGCAGACAGTGTGGAAAAGCAGGACACATAGCAAGAGTCTACAGGTCAGGGAAGAAAACCAACAGCAAGAAATCTCCACAGGAGAAGTACAAAAAGGTACATAAGGTGATGGACAGTAGTTCAGACGAACAGAAAAGTGATACAGACTCCGGAAGCAAGGAGCTGGGTTGTCTGAAACTACATAATGTAATCAAAATGGAGGATCACCAGACTATCTGGGTCACACTCAAGATAGACGGAGTCCAAGTGAAAATGGAATTGGACACAGGATCAGCCCTAACAGTCATAAACCAAAGGGACTACAAGCGACTATTTTCACATATACCCTTGAAAGCTACAGAGATTGTCTTGAAGACGTACACGGGGCAAAAAGTCTACCCCAAAGGAAAAATAAGGGTGAAAGTGATATACAAAGGCCAGGAAATACCTAAAATGGACCTATATGTATTGCCAGATGGAGGGCCACCACTACTAGGACATGAATGGATCCGGAAGATACAATTAGATTGGCATTCCATACAGGCACTGAAGGTTGAGGCCAAAAAGGATGACGACGTCACACCTGGACGACAGTCAAAAATGCTAACTGACGCACAAGAAGTGTTCCAGGAGGGACTCGGAACACTAAAAGGCATAACAGCAACGATTAAAATAGAGGGAAATGCAAGCCCAAAGTTTCTTAAGGCCAGACCAGTGCCCTATGCGATCAGACCAGCTGTCGAAGCAGAGCTGGAAGGGTTGGAATGTTCAGGAGTACTGTCCAAAGTAGACTGGAGCGAGTGGGCTACACCCATAGTTCCTGTAATGAAGAGGTCGTTGAGTAATACGCCTGGGGTACCAAAGAAGGTCCGCATCTGTGGGGATTTTAAGGTGACAGTGAACCCAGTCCTTCACACGGTCCAATATCCGCTTCCACGGATTGAGGATATTTTCGCCTCGCTATCTGGAGGTAAACGCTTCACCAAAATTGATCTGGCCCAGGCGTACTTGCAAATGGAGGTAGAAGAAGCCTCGAAACAATACCTCACGATCAACACTCATAATGGTCTCTACCAGTACAACTGGCTGGTGTTCGGGGTAGCATCGGCTCCGGCTATTTGGCAAAGGGCAATGGATCAAGTCCTGCAAGGGATTCCAGGGACCCAGTGTTATTTGGACGACATCCTGGTCACGGGCAAAAATGACAGTGATCACCTCGCCAACCTGGTGAAGGTGCTCACTAGATTAAAGGAATATGGGCTACGAGCTAATCGCCACAAGTGCGAGTTTTTCCACAAGCAGATCTCGTATTGTGAAGAGGGGTTACATAAGTCCCCTGAAAAGATTGAGGCAGTAGTCAAGGCTCCAGCACCGGAAAATGTGTCACAACTGAGGTCGTTCCTCGGGCTGGTAAACTACTACCATAAGTTCTTACCAAATTTGTCTACAGTATTACACCCACTGAACACCCTACTGCAAACGGGGGTACCATGGAAGTGGAATGACGAATGTAAACGAGCTTTCCAGAAGTGAAAAGAATTGATCACATCAAAAGAGGTGTTGCCCATTTCAACCTAGCACTACCAATTCGGTTGGCATGTGATGCATCACCCTATGGTATTGGAGCGGTGCTGTCGCACAAATTCCCAGACGGGTTGGAGAGGCCAGTAGCCTTTGCGTCTCGGTCACTAACCTCAGCCGAGCGCAACTACGCCCAGATTGACAGGGAGGCCCTCAGCCTAGTATGGGGAGTAAAAAAATTCAACCACTATCTGCATGGGCAGAAGTTCACCTTGCTGACTGACCACCAACCACTTGTCTCCATCTTCAATCCAAAGATGGGCGTTCCGGTGATGACTGCACAACGGTTACAAAGATGGTCCTTTTTTCTAGGGGCAAACCAATATGAAATAGAATATAAAGGCACGAAACAGCATGGAAACGCTGATGGACTATCACACCTGCCACTGCCTACTGTGGAGGAAGCACCAGCAGTGGACCCTATCGATATATTTTATTCGTCAATAATTGAACGATTGCCAGTAACGAACGCGGATATAGAGAAGGAGACCCGCAATGATCCGACACTGTCTCGGGTATATGATTTGACGGTGAGGGGATGGCCAACACATGGCGACTCACTGTTGCCAGCATTCTCATCCAGAAGAGAACAGCTGTCAGTATGCCAGGGGACAGTGATGTGTGGATCCCGAGTGGTAATTCCACCCAAGTTAAGGGAGAGAGAGCTCAATGAGCTTCACAAAGGTCATCTGGGAGGAGTGAAAATGAAAAGCCTTGCTAGGGCTTATGTGTGGTGGCCGGGGATTGATCAACAAATCGAGGACCTAACCAAGAGCTGCTCAGGATGCCAGAAGGTCCAAAATGCACCACCACATGCCCCTCTACACTCATGGGAGTGGCCCTCCTCTCCATGGCAATGGGTGCATATTGATTTTGCTGGTCCATTCATGGACTCAATGTTCTTAATAGCAGTGGATGCTCACTCGAAATGGCCTGAGGTGATAAAAATGTCCTCAACCACTACAGAGAAAACGATTGCAGTCCTACGGACCATATTTGCCAGGAATGGCTTGCCAGAGCAGATTTGCTCTGATAATGGACCACAGTTTGTGTCCGAAGAGTTTCGGAAATTTATGAGAAGGAATGGGGTAAGGCATTACACATCCGCCCCGTATCATCCAGCCACAAATGGATTGGCTGAGAGGTTCGTACAAACCTTTAAAAAGGCGATAAAGGCCATGTGCGATGATGAAATTCCACTACAGCATAAGGTGGACAATTTCCTGTTAGCCTACAGAAATGCGACACATGCAGTTACCAACCAGACCCCGGCCATGATGTTCTTTAACCGAAGGCTGAGATCTCATCTGGATTTGCTCAGACCAAATGTGCGAAGAAAGGTTGAGGATAAACAATTCCAGCACATCAATGAGAAGCCGACAAGGAGCTTCAATGTAGGACAACCAGTCTTGGCCCGTGACTACCGAACAGAGAAATGGCAACCCGGAATGATATGCACACGGCAGGGGCCATTAATGTACACAGTGGATGTCGGGGAGAACATTGTGAGACGCCACGTCGACCAGATTTTAGCGTCACAGGAACGAGTCAACCCCATGTCTCGCGTCCCTGGGGATGAACCCGACATACCGGTAGCATCTACCTCAGAAACAGTAGCAGTGGAAACTGATGAAATAACCGACGAAAAGGGGCCAGAATCGCCTCGGCACCAAGAACAAGAACCTCAGGAAAGGCGCTATCCAGAAAGGATCAGGAAGCCGCCCCAAAGACTGAATCTATAAATGGACTATTTCAGTTTAATGTGCATGTTAAATTGTTAATTGTTATTTGAACATTACGGGTACTGCTAATCTAAAAGGGGAGGAATTGTAGTGGATGTACCTTTAAGAGAGAACTACTTTTACAGCTCCTGTATACTGTAGTACCGGCAGTGACCACACCTGTATATAAGCCTTGAGCATGCCTCTGTACTGTCAGTCTTTAGACTACCCTCCTCCAGTAAACACCTGTTGATTGTTAAGTTACAGCCTCCGTGTAGTTATTGGAAAACATCATACTTAAGAATCATGGATTCAACAGGGATTTTCTCAGATAAGGGCAGCACTTGAGTTACAGTGGCATTTCAGGCAACAGCTAAGTTGTGCAATATAAAATGGAAGTTTGACAGGCAACAGCATTGCCAATGAGTTGAGTAGAGGAGTATCTAGTTTGAGACAAATACTTGAGTATGCTGGCCAACAACAACAACAACAACTTGTATTTATATAGCACCTTTAACGTAGTAAAATGTCCCAAGGCGCTTCACAGGGGTATTATAAAACAAAATGTGACACCGAGCCACAAAAGGTGCATCTAGGGCAGATGAACAAAAGCTTGGTCAACGAGGTAGGTTTTAAGGAGCGTCTTAAAGGAGGAAAAAGAGGTAGCAAGGTAGAGAGGTTTAAGAAAGGGATTCCAGAGCTTAGGGCCTTAGCAGCTGAAGGGACAGCCACCAATGGGTGAGCGATTATAATCAGGGATGCTCAAGAGGCCAGAATTAAAAGAGCGCAGGTATCTCGGAGGGTTATGGGGCTAAAGGGGTTTACAGAGATAGGGAGAGGTGAGGCCATGCAGGGATTTGAAAACAAGGATGAGAACTTTTTAATTGAGGCATTGCTTAACCGGGAGCCAATGTAGGTCAGCGAGCACAGGAGTGATTGTAGTGTATGTAACCGTTCTACCTTTAAGAGAACTATTGTATGTAACCGTCCACCTTTAAGAGAACTATTTTAGGTGTTGCACTACTTTATCTTGGCTGCGGTATATTGTAATACCGGTGGTGACCACACCGGTATATAAGTGCTGTGTAATGAGTGATTGGGCAGATTCGCCCTGACCTACGAATAGTAAAGTCCTGTTAAAGTTTACCCTTGTAGTCTGTGTAATAATTTGCAATATAACACACAGATTTTACAGTGGCGACGAGTTCGATCTTACCCTGCGGCAGCGATACATCCGAAGCAGTTAACGAGCGTCGAGAAGAGGCATCCGCCCTCGTCGTTCTGCTGAGAGAAGACTTGAGTCTGCAGAGCAAGGAAGAAGGAAGAATTCAGACACGAAGCCTTCCATCAGCAACAGGCAGTGATCGTCCCTTCTGTCACGGTGGTGAGTGAGCCGATCAGCCACGAGAAGCAAGTCGGCCACGTTGACTGTGAGTAGGGGGGAAATAAAAAGAAACGGAGGATAAGGGCGGTGAACTCGACCACGGTCGGGGGAAAGGAGCCGGACAGAAGTCGGGGCCAGAGACGCGGAGACTGGGGCAGCGTAGGGCACGGAAGCCGCGGTACAAGCGGGAACGCAGCCGGTGTGAGAGACCTGGCTACAAGCGGGCTGGGAGATGCAACAGCGTCGTGAGACAGCTCGACCACGACCGGCGAAAAAGGCCGGGCAGCTACCGAGGCCGCGAGGCGCTGCGACCGGGATCGTAAGGCGCGGGAAGAAATAAATAAATAATAAATAAATAAAACCGCGGAGAACTCAGCCGCAGCCGGGGGAGGAAAGGACCGGACTGCGAGAGGGCTGGGAGGTGCGATTGGAAGCCGCTGAGGGAGAGACAGAGCCCGAGCGAGCGGGAGAGACAGAACCCGAGCGAGGGGGAACGGGACCGAGCGAGGGAGACCGAGCGAGATTCCGCCCAGCGGCTGGAACTGTTCGCCGCCAACGGGTTGTCCCCAACGCCGGTTGCCCTGCCGAGAAAAGGGAACAAGGAACGCACTGAAGCCGGCGCGCAGGCTGCGAACCCCGAAAGCCAGCGGTCGTCGCCCGAGAGCAAAGCTTACCCCTCCCGCCAGGGGAAGAAACGCGGGAAGCCGCCAGTAGGCGGGGAAGAAGACAGGAGCGGGAAACCGCCATTTTGAAAGTGGGCGGGGAAGAAGACAAGCGCGGGAAACCGCCATTTTTGGAAAAAAAAGTAACGAACAAATTCGTTGTTATTTCTCAGAAAGATAGTGAAGATGCCTAAGCATGGTAACATCAACGACTTCGATTCCGAGGTGGAAGATTGGGCCACGTATGTAGAACGCATCGAGATATATTGTGAGGCCAATAAAATAGCAGATGATGATAAAGCTCTAACCTTACTAAACTCAATGGGGGCGAAGACATACGGGCTATTGAAGCATCTTCTATCACCAGCTAAACCGGCGGATCAGACTTTCGCTAATATTGTTGCTGTCCTGAAGGATCATTTGAACCCCACACCGCTGATGTTGGCGGAACGATTCAAATTTTATGCGAGGATGCAACGGAAAGAGGAAAGCAACGCGGAATACTTGGTTGAACTGCGTAGATTAGCGAAATACTGTCAGTTTGGGGAAAATCTGACAGAGGCATTGAGAGACAAGTTCGTGTGCGGGTTGTCGAAGGAAGGAACACAAAAGCGACTGCTAGAAGAGAACGATCTTACACTTGATAAGGCTGTCCTTATTGCAGCATCGCACGAAGCCGCAGCGAGAGGCACTGCAGAAATGCAGCTGAAGGCAGCGGTACTCAGCGTGGATCAAATGACTTCGGGTACAACGAAATGTTATCGTTGTGGGAAGACAACACACGACCAGAACCAATGCTGGTTTAAAAACCAGGGCCTAGAAATTGGGTTGTGGGCTCGCCAGGGCTGTAGCGCCAGAAATTTTGCGCCAGCGTTAATGCGGCAGCGCCCGACGAAAATTCGGTTGCGCCGGCCCCAGAGGGCGGCGGGCGCTAAAGGAGGGTTTTAGCGCCTGAAAACGGGCGTTGAATTGGGTTTCCCGGCGCTAATCCCCCGCTGCGGCACCCGATGCGGTGCGGCAGGCTGGGGAACTGCAGGCCTCCTCCTTCTGTTAAGGAGGAGCTGCCTGCAGCCGACAACTGTCCGGCGGATTCCCCCGACATCTGAGCCCGGCACCTCGGGGAAGTGCCGGGCTCGCAGCACACACTCATCAGGGCCGCGGGGGGGGGTGATGCAGGAGTCCGGGAAGGGAGGTGCGGGCAGGCGGCCGCCGGGAACGCGGCCGGCCGCCGCTCCACCTTTATGCGCCGGCGCAAAGGCGTGTAAGAACACTTTTCACATTCGTTAGTTGCGCCTGCCACGGGCGAGGCGGGCGCAACTGAATTTGGGCTTGGGGCCGGGTTACCACGGCAACCGGGATGCTGCGCACACCGATGACGTCATCGGTGCCGGCGCAGCGCTACCGGCTAATGCCGATGGTAAGGCCCAAGTCAATTTGCAAAACGGCTATAAGTCCGGCGCAAGGCCCTCTAGCGCCACTAATTGGGCGCTAAGCCCACTCAATTTCTAGGCCCAGGAATGTAGAAAATGTGGCAAGCTCGGTCACATAGCTAAGGTATGCTGGTCAGGAAAGAAGACCAGCAACAAAAAAAAGTCACCGCAGGAAAAGTACAGCAAGGTACACAAGGTGGCTGAGAAGAGTTCGGATGAACAGAATTCGGATTCAGACCCAAACGGCCAGGAACTGGGTAGTCTGAGAATTCACAATGTGAGTAAGGAAGCTGACCTACAAACTATCTGGGTCATGCTAAAAATAGCCGGAGTCCAAGTAAAAATGGAATTGGACACAGGATCAGCCCTATCAGTCATAAATCGAAGGGATTACAACCGGCTATTCTCACATATACCCTTGAGAGATACCAAGATCGTATTGCAGACATACACGGGGCATAAAGTATACCCCATCGGAAAGATAAAAGTCAAGGTGAGAGACAAGGGCAAAGAACACCAAGGAATGGACTTATATGTACTACCTGTGGGAGGTTCACCACTTCTGGGACGGGAGTGGATCAGGGAAATAAACATGGAATGGCACTACCTAAAAGCAATAACAAGTGAGAACTCGATGAAGACAATCAGCTCAGACTCTGAAACTGATGACGATAAGTCCAGCCCAGGTGCGAAAGACAAGTCTAAAATGGACTTGCTGACTAAGGTTGGAAAAACGAAGGAGTGCATAAATGCTTATGCTTCAGAGGAGAACAAAGTTTCAGAACAGAATTCCACTGAACAACAACAACATAGTTTGACAGAGAATTCTGAGTCTGCCCAGTTTACAGACATGCACAATTCTGAGGAACACCGGGCTCGAACGCAACTCCATTTCAAATTACAACAGCAATTAGAACAATTGAGTTGCCGTCTTGAGCAAGAGATGAAAGCAATGAAAAAGTTCTTCGACACAGAGTGGGAGAATCTGGAAAGACAACAGAAGCAGCTGATGGAGAAAAGGGAGCAGGAGCACACAAACCGTCTGCGCGAGGAGGCCAAACGAATCAAAGCTGATTCGGTTTCTGAAGGTGCGTGCTCTAATCTGGTGGAGCAAGATGTTCAGCAACTGAAGGCGCTTGTTAGCAGGTTGCAGGCAGAAAAGGCTGATTTGGTCGCCATGAATTCCGAGCTCCTACTGAAGTTGGGTGCAGCATCACCGGACGATTCATTTGTGGAAATTCGAATGGTGGAGGCTGCGGATGATGGCGAAGTAGAAACAGCAAAGGAGCCCCAGGGCAAGGTTATAAACATCCCTGCAGCTACTGGGAAACGGATGATGTCAGAAGAGTTAACGGTCAGCCAACTCCTTCATATGCTGAGGGACAAGACTCTGAAATGGGAACAATTTGAACATGAGCTTAAATCTTCAAAGGAGAGGGGTTTGGAGCTCTCAAAAGTTATTGAAATAGCTGAGGTTGCAACACAGACTGAGAAGATGGCAGCAGAGCAACCCTTGGATGCCAAAAGTACGCTGACTCACGTCAATGTTGAACAACAGAATGCTGAAACAACTGCTCCAGTAGAGGGATTGAATAATACGATCAATCAATCTCCGAATGAAGTTGAAGTATTGAAATCACGAATGAGGCCATTAGTAAAAGACTTGCAGGAAGCCCAGAAAAAGCTGGAGGAAGCTGAACACATGAAGAAGTCTCTTCAGGAGAGATGTCTGGAATTGGAACAAAAGCTGACTAACGTCCAGCTGGGCATGGAGGAAATAAAAGACCCTCTCGCTGGCCTAGCTCAGGACGACACCGATTATTACCACGTCCTGTTGAACGACACCGAATATAACGATGACCTGTTCTGCCCAGCTTGTGGGGAAATCTTCCGAAGTGCAAAAACCCTGAAGAATCACAAAAAGTCTAAGAAACACCGGGAGATGGTGGCGCTGCTAAGGCAACAGGAGAAAGAGGAGGAGGAACTGTGCATGCGGCTGGCAGCGGAGCACAGAGAGTCTCCAAGAAGCAGGAAAGGAAAAGACGAAACAGAAGAAGATGACCCATCTGAACCATTATCACCCCTACCAGATCACGCACGTGGTCCCTCCGAACGGAACCAAATCAGTTTGGAAGTAGAAAAACTTCCCAAGGTACTCAAGCTTTTAGAAGTCAGCAATGCTGGTTCAGAAGTGACGGAAGTTCAAGCTGTTAAGTCCAGTGAAGGACTATTGGATGAGTCACCCCAGCAAAGTGAACCGACTACACCACAGGGAACTGCTACATCACCGAGGCGTTGTCCAGACCGAGTCAAGAAGCACAGGAGGCGCCTCCACAGAGACTGAATCTGTGAACTGTTTTCCACAGAGACTGAATCTGTGAACTGTTTTCCGCAGAGACTGAATCTGTGAACTGTTTTCCGCAGAGACTACATCTGTGAACTGTTTTTACATGAAGTTGGATATATGTTATGATGTTATGTTTAATGGGGAATAAGTATGTTGTAAGCTAAAAAGGGAGGATTGTAGTGTATGTAACCGTTCTACCTTTAAGAGAACTATTGTATGTAACCGTCCACCTTTAAGAGAACTATTTTAGGTGTTGCACTACTTTATCTTGGCCGCGGTATACTGTAATACCGGTGGTGACCACACCGGTATATAAGTGCTGTGTAATGAGTGATTGGGCAGATTCGCCCTGACCTTCGAATAGTAAAGCCCTGTTAAAGTTTACCCTTGTAGTCTGTGTAATAATTTGCAATATAACACACAGATTTTACAGTGATGGTTGAACGGGACTTGGTATGAGTCAGGACATTGTTTTGGATGACCTCAAGTTTACGTAGGGTAGAATGTAGGAGGCTAGCCAGGAGTGTGTTGGAATAGTCAAGTCTAGAGGTAACAAAGGCATGGATAAGAGTTTCAGCAGCAGATGAGCTGAGGCAAGGGCGCAGATGGACGATGCTACAGAGGTGGAGATAGGCGGTCTTTGTTATGCCATGAATATGTGGTCGGAAGCTCATTTCAGGGTCAAATATGACACCAAGGTTGCAAACAGTCTGGTTTAGCCTCAGACAGGTGCTAGGGAGAGGGATGGAGTCAGTGACTAGGGAACGGAGTTTGTGGTGGGGGCTTTGGTCTTTCCAATATTTAATTGAAGGAAATTTCTGCTTATCTAATACTGGATGTCGGACAAGCAGCCTGACAATTTAGAGACAGTGGAGGGTTCGAGAGAAGTGGTGGTGAGGTAGAGCTGGGTGTCGTCAGTGCACATGTGGAAACTAACGCTGTATTTTTGGATGATGTCGCCAATGGGCAGCATATAGATGAGAAATAGGAGGGAGCCAAGGATAGATCCCTTCAATCAGGTTTCCACCCCTGCCACAGTACCGAAACGGCTCTTATCAAAGTCACAAATTACATCTTATGTGACTGTGACAAAGGTAAACTATCCCTCCTCGTCCTTCTCGACCTGTCTGCAGTCTTTGACACTGTTGACCACACCATCCTCATCCAACACCTCTCCACCGTTGTCCAGCTGGGTGGGACTGCACTCGCCTGGTTCCATTCTTATCTATCTAATCGTAGCCAGAGAATCACCTGCAATGATTGATTAACTGTCCCAAATCAGCTTGAGCCAGTTTATAAAATTGCTGCACAGTGTAATTCATCTGGTTGAGCCCAGAATCTGCTAACCGTGTCAGTTCTATCTCCTGCACTTCTGCCCTCACCCCTGCCTCTCCCTCCCGGAACCACCAGCCTCCACATTCAACGGATCATCCTCCGGCATTTCTGCTACCTCCAAAGTGATCCCACCACCAAACGTATCTTCCCCTCCCCTCCCCTTTCAGCATTCCGCAGGGACCGCTCCCTCCGAGACACCCTAGTCCACTCCTCTATCACCCCAAACAGCCCTTCCTCTTCGCCTGGCACCTTCCCGTGCAAGCGGAGGAGATGTAACACCTGCCCCTATACCTCCCCCCTTCCCACTGTCCAGGGCCCCAAACACCCCTTCCAGGTGAAACAGCGATTTACTTGTACTTCTCGCAATCTAGTATATTGTATTCGCTGCTCACGATGCGGTCTCCTCTACATTGGGGAGACCAAACGCAGATTGGGTGACCGCTTTGCGGAACACCTCCGTTCAGTCCGTAAGGGTGACCCCGAGCTTCCGGTCGCCTGTCATTTTAATTCACCGCTCCATTCCCAATCGGACCTCACCGTCCTTGGCCTCTTGTATTGTTCCACGGAAGCTCAACGTAAACTCGAGGAACAGCACCTCATCTTCCGATTAGGCACTCTGCAGCCTTCCGGACTCAATATCGAGTTCAACAATTTCAGATCATAAGCTCGGCCCCCATTTCATTTTCTCTTGTAATTGTTCCACTCCTTTCCCCCCCCCGCCCCCTTTCCTTTTGTTTCTCTCTCACACCTGGCAGCTATCTTTTGCCCTGCCAGTACACTTTACACCTTATCCCAGCCTATTACCATCTCGTCTAGCTTCTAATCTCTTTTACTTCTTTTGTTTCTTTTATTCTTTTGTCCGATCGCAGCCCTGCCTCCGATCTAGTTTCTTTTCTTTCCAGTTTTGAAGAAGGGTCCAACCCGAAACGTCAACTCAAATTTCTCTCCACGGATGTTGCCTGACCTGCTGAGTTTTTCCAGCATTTTCTGTTGTTATTTCCCAAATGTCCAATCCTACTCTCTCGCCGACCTTCCCAACCAGCGCGCCCACTGGGGGCACATCTTGCCAACCTCCCCCCCCAACCAACTCACTTTTCCCAACGCTGACCCTGCAGATGCTGGCAGTGGGACAGCCATCACCGATCCTCTCCGCATCTCCCTTCAGAATGTCCATTCACTTGCGACCAAGGCCTTTGCCATCCATGAGCTTATCGTGGATGATTGTATTCGACATCATGGCCCTGACGGAAACTTGGTTGAGGGGTGATGACACCTTACCTTTAAATGAAGCCTCCCCACCTGGCTATACCTTCCACAACTTGCCCTGCTCAGACCGCCGTGGAGGCGGTGTGGTTCTCATCACCAAATCACACCTTGGTCTGTCCCCCTATTTCTCCGGCAGTTTCTCCTCCTTTGAGCATCTCACCTTATTCCACCCCTCTCACCTCTCATTTAAAATTCTTGTTCTCTATCGCCCACCCAAGTATCATAAAAATTTTATTACCGAGATATCTTCACTGCTCTCCTCCCTCAGCCTCTGCACTGAATGACTTCTCATCCTCGGTAATTTCAACTTCCATCTCAATTCACCATGCTCTCTCTCCTCTGAGTTCACTCACCTCCTATCTTCCCTTAATCTCTCCCTCCACGTAAAGTCCCCAACCCATATTCACGGCTACCCACTCGCTACTCCCATCATGTCAATCAAAGTTAAGGCCATCTCTGACCACTTTCTCGTATCGCGCGCCACCCACATCCGCTTTCCACACCCCCCCACCACCCCCCACCCCGCAACCCTAATTCCTTCTGTGTCTTCCCCTGGAAAAAACACTCTCCCATCTCGCTTACAACTGCACTTATGAAATCCCAACTGTCCAGCCTCTGGCCCTCCATTCACCACGGCATTTCTGCAGTTACCGATCTGCTCAACCACACCCTCACCACCACCTTTGATGCCCTAGTCCCTATTAAAACAATTATTCTCTCTCAGCCTGGCCACTCCCCCTGGTACGGCCCTCATCTTCACTCCCTTAAGTCCAAGGGACACAGACTTAAACAGATATGGCGGACAACTGGTTTAGCCATTCATCGCCAGATCTGGCTGGACCACATAAAGTAATATTGGGTCCTGTTCTCATCTACCAAAATTGCTCACTATTCCAGAATCATTCTGGAATGCAAAGATAACCCCTGCTCCTAATATCTACTCTTAACTGTCTTCTTAAACCCCTCTCCCCTGTCTCCTCCACCCTCACCTCTGATAACAAGTGCGAGGAGCTCATGGACTTCTTTGCCTCTAAGATTGAGACCATCCGTGCAGCAATCTCTGCCACTTCCCTTCCGTCCCTTAGCCCACTGGGCCACACTTCCTCTAAGGTTTCCCCCTGCCCTAGCGCTGAACTCACATCTTTCTCCAGTTTCTCTCTGATCTCCCCTCATGAACTCGCCACGCTCATCTTTTCCATGAGACCCACTGCCTACTCCCTCAGCTCTATTCCCACCAAACTGCTGACCACCCAACTTTCTTTTCTGGCTCCCAAGTTAGCTGACATTGTTAATGGTTCTCTCTCCTCAGGTACTGCACCCCCTCTCCCTCAAATCTGCTGTCATCACCCCTCTCCTCAAAAAACAACCCTTGACCCCTCCGTCCTTGCAAACTACCGCCTCATCTCCAGCCTCCCTTTCCTCTCCAAAGTCCTTGAACACCTTAGCACCTCCCAAATCTGTGCCCATCTTTCCTGCAATTCCATGTTTGAATCCCTCCAATCAGGTTTCCGCCCTTGCCACAGTACCGAAAGGGCTCTCATCAAAGTCACAAATGACATATTTTGCGACTGTGACAAAGGTAAACTATCCCTCCTCATTCTTCTTGACTTGTTTGCAGCCTTTGACATGGTTGACCACTCCATCCTTCTCCAACACCTCTCCACTGTTGTCCAGCTGGGTAGGACTGCACTTGCCTGGTTCCATTCTTATCTATCTAATCGTAGCCAGAGAATCACCTGCAACAGCTTCTCTTCTCACTCCCGCATCGTTACCTCTGGTGTCCCCCAAGGATCTATCCTTGGCCCCCTCCTATTTCTCATCTACATGTTGCCCCTTAGCGTCAGTTTCCACATGTACGCTGATGACACCCAGCTCTACCTCACTACCACTTCTCTCGACCTCTCCACGGTCTCTAAATTGTCAGACTGCTTGTCCGACATCCATTTCTGGATGATCAGAAATTTTCTCCAATTAAATATTGGGAAGACCGAAGCCATTGTTTTCAGTCCCCATCACAAACTCCATTCCCTAGCCAGTGACTCCATCTCTCTCCCTAACATCTGTCTGAGGCTGAACCACACTGTTCGCAACCTTGGTGTCATATTTACCCTGAAATGTGCTTCCTACCACATATCCGCAGCATAACTAAGACCGCCTAGTTCCACCTCCGTAACATTGCCTGTCTCCACCCTTGCCTCAGCTCATCTACTGCTGAAACCCTCATCCATGCCTTTGTTACCTTTAGACTTGACTATTCCAACGCACTCCTGGCTGGCCTCCCACATTCTACCCTACGTAAACTTGAGGTCATCCAAAACTCGGCTACCCGTGTCCTAACTCGCACCAAGTCCCGTTCACCCGCCACCCCTGTGCTCGCTGACCTACATTGGCTCCCGGTTAAGCAACGCCTCAATTTCAAAATTCTCATCCTTGTTTTCAAATCCCTCCATGGCCTCGTCCCTCCCTATCTCTGTAATCTCCTTTAGCCCCAGAAACCCCCGAGATATCTGCGCTCCTCTAATTCTGCCCTCTTGAGCATCCCTGATTATAATCGCTCAACCATTGGTGGCCGTGCCTTCTGTTGCCTTGGCCCTAAGCTCTGGAATTCCCTGCCTAACCCTGTCCCCCTCGCTACCTCTCTTTCCTCCTTTAAGATGCTCCTTAAAATCTACCTCTTTGATCAAGCTTTTGGTCACCTTCTCTAATTTCTTACATATCTCGGTGTCAAATTTTTTGTCTTTTAATACTTCTGTGAAGCGCCTTGGGATGTTTTACTACATTAAAGGTGCTATGTTACAGGGGCAATTTAAACTCCCTCTACAGCAGGAACCGGTCGGAACAAGAGTTAAAATCCAAGCGGTATACTTATCGCTCATTTTCCGCCCCATGTCTCATAGAAACATAGAAACATAGAAGATAGGAGCAGGAGTAGGCCATTCGGCCCCTCGAGCCTGCTCCGCCATTCGATGAGATCATGGCTGATCATCCAAACTCAGTACCCCGTACCTGCCTTCTCCCCATATCCCTTGATACCTTTAGCTCTAAGAAATATATCTAACTCCTTCTTGAATATATTTAAAGACTTGGCCTCAACCGCCTTCTGTGGTAGAGAATTCCACAGGTTCACCACTCTCTGGGTGAAGAAATTCCTCCTCATCTCTGTCCTAAATGGCTTACCCCTTATCCTTAGACTATGACCCCTGGTTCTGGACTCTTCGGCCATCAGGAACATTCTACCTGCATCTAGTTTATCCAGACCTGTCAGAATTTTATAAGTTTCGATGAGATCCCCCCTCATTCTTCTAAACTCCAGCGAGTATAAGCCCAATCGACCCAATCTCTCCTCATACGTCATTCCTGCCATCCCAGGGATCAGCCTTGTGAATCTTCGCTGAACTCCTTCCATGACAAGAACATCCTTCCTCAGATAAGGCGACCAAAACTGCACACATTACTCAAGGTGTGGTCTCACCAAGGCCCTGTACAACTGCAGCAGGACATCCTTGCTCCTGTACTCAAACCCTTTCGCTATGAAGGCCAACATACCATTTGCCTTCTTCACCGCCTGCTGCACCTGCATGCTTACCTTCAGCGACTGGTGCACAAGGACACCCAGGTCTCGTTGCACTTCCCCTTCTCCCAATCTATTGCCATTCAGATAATAGTCTGCCTTTCTGCTTTTGACACCAACGTGGATAACCTTGCATTTATCCATGTTATATTGCATCTGCCACGCTTCTGCCCAATCACCCAACCTGTCCAAATCATCCTGGAGTTTCTCGGTATCCTCCTCGCAGCACACACGCCCACCCAGCTTTGTGTCATCTGCAAACTTGGAGATATTACATCTAGTTCCCTTATCTAGATCATTAATGTATATTGTGAATAGCTGGCGTCCAAGGACCGATCCCTGCGGTATCCCACTAGTCACTGTCTGCCACTCGGAAAAAGACCCGTTAATTCCTACTCTCTGCTTTCTGTCCGCTAACCAGTTCTCTATCCAAGTCAATACCTTGCCCCCAATCACATGTGCCTTAACTTTACACGCTAGTCTCTTATGCGGGACCTTATCGAAAGCCTTTTGAAAGTCCAAATACACCACATCTACTGGTTCTCCCTTATTTATTTTCCCAGTTACATCCTCAAAAAATTCCAGTAGATTAGTCAAGCACGATTTACCTTTTGTAAATCCATGTTGACTTTGTCCGATCCTGTCACTGTTTTCCAAGTGCTCAGCTATTACATCCTTTATAATGGACTCTAGCATTTTCCCCACTACCGATGTCAGGTCTGTAATTCCCCGCTTTCTCTCTACCACCCTTTTTGAATAGTGGGGTAACATTAGCTACCCTCGAATCCATGGGTACAGTTCCAGATTCCAGCGAATTTTGGAAGATGATCAGCAATGCATCTATTATTTCTAGGGCCACCTCCTTAAGTACCCGAGGATGTAGATTATCAGGCCCTGGGGATTTATCGGCCTTCAATCCCGTCAATTTCCCTAACACCATTTCCCTACAAATACTGATTTCTTTCAGTTCCACCCTTTCATCAGACCCTATGTTCTCCAACATCTCTGGGAGGTTATTTGTGTCCTCCTTTGTGAAGACAGAACCAAAATATGTATTTAATTGGTCTGCCATTTCTTTGTTCCCCATTATAATTTCCCCTGCTTCTGACCGCAAGGGACCTACACTTGATTTCACTAATCTTTTTCTCTTCACATATCTATAAAAGCTCTTACAGTCAGTTTTTATGTTCCCTTCAAGCTAATAGAATCCACCTGGCTGGCGGATAGAAAACAGAGAGTTGGAATAAACGGCTCGTTTTCGGAGTGGCAGGCAGTGACCAGCGGGGTGCCGCAAGGATCTGTCCTGGGACCCCAGCTGTTCACAATATATATAAATGATCTGGATCAGGGAATTGGATGCAATATTTCCAAATTCGCTGACGACACTAAACTAGGAGGAGGGGTGGGCTCTGATGAGGATGTCAGGAGGCTACAGTGCGATTTGGACAGGTTGGGGGAATGGGCGGATACGTGGCAGATGCACTATAATGTGGATAAATGCGAGGTTATCCACTTTGGGGGTAAAAACAGGAGGGTAGATTATTATCTAAATGGCAATAGATTGGGAGATGGGGAAGTGCAGAGGGACCTGGGTGTTCTTGTGCACCAGTCACTGAAGGAGAGCATGCAGGTGCAACAGGCGATTAAGAAGGCAAATGGTATGTTGGCCTTCATATCAAGGGGGTTCGAGTATAGGAATAGGGATACCTTACTACAGCTGTACAAGGTGCTGGTGAGACCGCATCTGGAGTATTGTGTACAGTTTTGGTCGCCCCATCTGCGGAAGGATGTTCTTGCCATGGAAAGAGTGCAACGGCGATTCACCAGGCTGATACCTGGAATGGCGGGAATGACCTACGAAGAGAGATTAAATAGTTTGGGCTTGTACTCACTGGAGTTTAGAAGATTGAGAGGGGATCTCATCGAAACATATAAAATTATGGCAGGCCTGGACAGGCTGAATTCAGAGAGAATGTTTCCAATGGCCGGGGAGCACAGAACCAGGGGCCACAGTCTAAAAATAGCGGGCAAATCATTTAAAACAGAGATGAGGAAGAATTTCTTCACTCAAAGAGTGGTGAGCCTGTGGAATTCCCTGCCACAGAGGGCTGTGAAGGCTAATTCAATAAATATTTTCAAGAGAGAATTGGATATATTTCTGAAGGCTAAGGGGATTAAGGGTTACGGAGAAAAGGCGGGGACGGGGTACTGAACTGGTAAGATCAGCTATGATCTCAGACGAAGATCAGCCATGATCTCATTGAATGGCGGAGCAGGCTCGAAGGGCCGAATGGCCTACTCCTGTTCCTATCTCTATGTATCTATGTATCTATTTTCCCCTTCTTAATTAATCCCTTTGTCCTCCTTTGTTGAATCCTAAACTGCTCCCAATCCTCAGGGTTACCGCTTTTTCTGGCCAATTTATATGCCCTCTCCTTGGATCTTATGCTATCCCTAATTTCCCTTGTTAGCCACGGTTGAGTCACCCTTTTTGTTTTATTCTTATCCCAAACTGGGATGAACAACTTCTGTAGTTCATCCATGCGGTCTTTGAATGTTTGCCATTGCCTATCCACCGTCAACCCTTTGAGTGACATTCCCCAATCAATCCTACCCAATTCGCGCCTCATACCATCATAGTTTCCTTTATTTAAATTCAGGACCCTAGTCTCCGATTCAACTACTTCACTCTCCATCCTAATGAAGAATTCTATCATATTAACACCATTATTTTCTTGGGCGGTTGAGGTGCCTACTTGATTCAGGAGGGAGCCCCCAAAATATATGTAAATTTGGGTCCTAGATAGGACCCCAATGTAATTTTAATTGCCTACTGAGTGGAGCATCCGAAGTAACCATCCCGCTCAGTAAAATCTGGTGAACATCCAGCAGAATCCCGGTAAAGAAATTGTAAAACTTATTTTTGAGGGGCCCAGGGGAGCAGGAATAAAAGGCTGGTTTGTGACTTGGACGGGAACATGGAGGTGAATTTGTTCCTTGCTGCTCTTCTCCTCAGTGGTGAATGCCACAGGACTGGGGGTACATACTGCAACCACAGTGTGCCAGTGGTGGAAGGGGTGGGTATTGAGCCCAGTGGCAGGGATACTGATCAAGGAAACTGCTCTGTCCCTACATAGAGTTACATATAAGTTACAGCATGGAAACAGGCCTTTCAGCCCAGCCAGTCCTTGTGGTGTTTATCCTGTACATGAACAGCGGTCCTAATCCCATGTTCCCCTTTCCTTCAACCACCTTTCCACCCAATTCTTAAATGTTGTCATGGGCTATGTTTCAAACACTAACTCTGTTAGTGCATTTCACAACCTTACAACTCTCTGTGGAAAAGGTTTCTCCTGCCCCGTTTTAAATTTCTTATACTTAATTTTTTATCTATGTTCTGGATGGTGTCAAGTTCCTTGGGTGTTGTTGAGGCTCCACCCATCTGGGTGAATATTCCATCACATGCCTAACTTCAGCTTTGCAGATGGTGGAGAGGCTTTGTGAGATCAGGAAGTATCACAGTGTACCCAGCCTCTGTATAATGGTGTTGATATGGTTCAGTTAAGCTTCTGGTCAACTGTAAACCTCAGAATGTTGATGGTGGAGGACTTAGTGATGATAATGCTGTTAAATATCAGGTAGAGGTGGTTGGACCTTTTCTTGCTAGAGAGTGTCATTGCATGGCACTATGTCGTGCGAATGTTACCTGTCCTTTGTCAGCCTGGATGTTGTTCAAGTCTTGCTTTGAGTGGGTTTAGGCTGATTACTGGACGAGTTGTGAATGGAGCTAAATACTGTGGAATCATCAATGAACAGGTCAACTCCTGAACTTATGATGGAGGGAAGATCATCGATGAAGCCATGCTACCATAGAATGGCACTGAGCAAAGGCTAGGTAGGCACCAAGGGAACATCAGCAGGAGCCACAATATCTCACTTTCACACAAGTCTTGGTGGCCAATTCCAGGGTGCCATTGGTGGAGGGCTAGGAACAAGTTTTCCGCTTAGATTAGTGGGCTCAAATTATATTTTTCTTTCAGTAGGTTCATATGTGATCCAAGAAAAAGAAGCAAAAAATACTTTAAATAGAGAGCATTACCCTAAAAAGAACACTTTGTGATGCACCACATCTCTCACCATAGTGCCTAGTCTGGTTTGATCAGCTGTTCTTATTTCTATGCTGCTTATTGCATGATACATACATTTGGATATTCTGTTTATATAGATAAATTTTGATATACAACTGGGTTACCGAAATAATTAAGCCTTGGATTAGTACTTCTATAATTGGCAGATGAAAAATAGTTGACTTGCTAATCCTTATGCTGGAGCTTATTCAATTATTCATTAATCAATTTACTAGAGTTAAAAAATAAATACAGATTTATAGTTTACACACAGTTAATTAGATTTTGGAAAGGTGTGTTGATGTTTTGAGGTAAGATTTAGCAATAGACTGACAAGATAAAAACAAAAGAACTTGGATTTATACAATGCCTTATCATGACCACAGGACACCTCAAAATGCTTCACAACCAATGAATTACTTTTGCAGTGCAGTCACTGTTGCTCTGTAGGCAAATGTAGCAGCTAATGTTTACAGCAAGGTCCCACAAACAGTAAATGAATTGAGAAGGCTGAGGGGTCTTTAAATAGAGAAAATGATTCGATAGTGTAATGTATGTACCTTTAAGGGGGAGAACTACTTTTTACAGCTCCTGTATCCTGTAGTACTGGCAGTGACCACACCTGTATATAAACCCTGAGTAGTGATCTGTACAGTCAGTTGCAGTTTGAACCACGTTGAGCAAACACCTGTTGAACCGTTCTCTGCAGTCTTTTTCTTATTATTACACGGATGTAACAGTGGCGACTGTAGTGTATGTACCCGTCGACCTTTAAGAGAACTATTGTATGTAACCGTCCACCTTTAAGAGAACTACTTTAGGTGTTGCACTACTTTGTTGGCTTCTGTATACTGTAATACCGGCGGTGACCACACCGGTATATAAGTGCTGTGTCAGGAAGTATTGGGCAGATTCGCCCTGACCTACGAATAGTAAAGTCCTGTTTTAAGTTACTCTTGGAGTCTGTGTATTAATTAACTAAACAACCCACAGACTTTACAGTGGCGACGAGTCCGATCGTACCCTGCGGCAACAATACTTCCGAAGCAGTTAACGAGCGTCGAGAAGAGGCAACCGCCCTCGTCATTCTGCTGGGAGAAAACTCGAGTCTGCAGAGCTGGAAAGGAGGAAGAATTCAGAGACAAAGACTTCCATCAGCAACAGGCACTGACTGTCCCTTCTGCCATGGTGAGGAGTGAGCCGATCAGCACGAGAAGTAAGGCGGCCACGGTGACTGTGAGTAAGGGAAAAGTAAAAAGAATAACCGGAGGATAAGGGCGGTGCACTCGACCACGGTCGAGGGGGAAAGGAGCCGGACAGAAGTCGGGCCCAGAGGCGCTGAGACGGGGGCAGCGTGGAGCAAGGAAGCCGCGGTACTAATAGGCTGGGGGACGCAACGGCGTCGTGAGACAGCTAGACCGCGACCGGCGGGAAAAGCCGGGCAGCGACCGAAGCCACGAAGCGCTGCGACCGGGAGCGTAGGCGCGGGAAGAGATAAACCCAGCCGCAGCCGGGGAGGGAAGCACCGGACTGCGAGACGGCTGGGAGAGGCGTTTGGGAGCCGAGCGAGCGGGAGAGGCAGAGCCGACCAAGGGAGACTGCGCGAGAGCCAGTCCAGCGGCTGAAACTGTTCTCCGTCAACGGGGTGTACCCAGCGCCGGTAGAGCCGAGCGAGCGGGAGAGGCAGAGCCGACCAAGGGAGGCTGCGCGAGAGCCAGTCCAGCGGCTGAAACTGTTCTCCGTCAACGGGGTGTACCCAGCGCCGGTAGAGCCGAGAGAGCGGGAGAGAGACCGAGCCCGAGCAAGGGGAACTGAGCGAGAGCCAGCCCAGCGGCTGAACCTGTTCGCCGTCAACGGGGTGTACCCAGCGCCGGTTGCCCTGCCGAGATAAGGGAAAGCCCTGAAGCCGATGCGCAGGCTGTGAACCTGAAAGCCAGCGGCCGTCGCCTGTGGGGGAAAGTGTACCCCTCCCGCTAGGGAAGAAACGCGGGAAGCCACCATTAGGCGGGGAAGAAGACAGAAGCGGGAAACCGCCATTGAAGTGGGCGGGGAGAGAAGATAAGCGCGGGAAACCGCCATTTTCGCGGGAAAACCGCCATCAAAAAAAAAAAAAAATAAGTTAAAGAAATAATTCGGGGTGTTATCAGAAAGAGAGGAAGATGCCTAAGCGTGGTAACATCAACGATTTTAATGCCGAGGTAGAAGACTGGGCCACGTACGTGGGACGCATCGAGATCTATTGTGAGGCCAATAAAATAGAAGAAGATGACAAAGCTATAACCTTGCTAAACTCGATGGGCGCGAAGACATACGGGCTCTTGAAGCATCTACTATCACCAGCTAAATCGACGGATCAGACTTTCGATGATATTGTGGCTGTTCTGAAGGATCACTTGAACCCCACACCGTTGATGTTGGCGGAACGATTCAAATTCTATGCGAGAACGCAACGGAAAGACAAAAGCAACGCAGAATACTTGGTCGAACTGCGTAGACTAGCGAAATACTGCCAGTTTGGAGGGAATCTGACAGAGGCATTGCGAGACAAGTTCGTGTGCGGGTTGGCAAAGGAAGGAACGCAAAAGCGACTACTCGAAGAGAACGACCTTACACTTGACAGGGCTGTCCTTATTGCAGCATCGCACGAAGCCGCAGCGAAGGGAACTGCGGAAATGCAGCTAAAGACAGCAGCACTAAGTGTGGATCAAATTACCTCGACAACAACAAAATGCTATCGTTGTGGGAAGACAACACATGACCAGAACCAATGCTGGTTTAAGAACCAGGAATGTAGGAAATGTGGCAAACTGGGTCACATAGCTAAGGTATGCCAGTCAGGGAAGAAGACCAACAACCAAAGGACCAACAACCAAAGGAAGCCATCACAGGAAAAGTACAACAAGGTACACAAGGTGGCTGAGAAGAGTTCAGATGAACAGAATTCAGACTCACACTCCAACTGCAAGGAACTGGATAGTCTGAGAATTCACAATGTGAGTAATGAAGCTGACCGACAAGCTATCTGGATCACACTACAGATTGCAAAAGTCCAAGTGAAAATGGAAGTGGACGGTCATGAATAAGCATGATTATAAAAAGTTATTCAAGCATATTCCCCTATGGGATACGGAACTAGTATTGAAGACATACACGGGGCACAAAGTATACCCCATCGGAAAGATAGAAGTCAAGGTGAGATACAAGGACAAAGAGCACCAAAGAATGGACCTGTATGTGTTGCCTGAAGGAGGTCCACCACTTCTGGGACGGGAGTGGATCAGGAAAATAAAGATAGACTGGCATTCACTAAACACCATGACGGTAGATTCTGGAAAGGAAGATGTCAAACCTGAACGGTTGTCCAGAATATTAGACGAAGCTAAAGAGGTATTCCAGCAAGGACTGGGAACACTGCGAGGAATTAAAGCAAAGGTTAAGATTGCAGAACATGCAAGCCCAAAATTTTTCAAAGCCAGATCGGTACCTTACACGATACGACCTGCTGTGGAGGCAGAACTGGAAGAACTTGAACGATCAGGGGTACTGTCAAAAGTGGACTGGAGTGAGTGGGCCACGCCCATTGTTCCCGTCATGAAGTCTTCACCAAGTAACAAGCCAGGGGGATCGGGGAAGGTCCGCATCTGCGGAGACTTCAAGATCACAGTGAATCCGGTGCTTCACACGGTACAATACCCGCTTCCGTGGATTGAAGATATCTTTGCTTCGTTGGCTGGAGGGAAACACTTCACCAAGATAGACCTGGCACAGGCATACTTACAAATGGAAGTCGAGGAAGAGTCGCGTCAGTACCTCACCATCAACACACACAGAGGCTTGTATCGTTATAATAGACTGGTTTTTGGGGTAGCTTCGGCTCCAGCAATTTGGCAGAGGGCCATGGAGCAGGTATTACAAGGAATTCCAAGCACGCAGTGTTACTTAGACGATATCCTGATTACGGGAGAAGACGAGGAAGAACACCTCACAAATTTGAAACTGGTGCTCACTAGGTTGAAGGAATATGGCCTTCGAGTTAATCGCAAGAAATGTGAGTTCTTCCAGAAATGGATCTCGTACTGCGGTCATGTCATTGACCGAGAGGGGCTGCACAAGTCACCTGACAAGATAGAAGCTGTGGTGAAGGCCCCCGCTCCGGAAAACGTATCACAGTTAAGATCATTCTTGGGGTTGATTAATTATTATCACAAGTTTCTGCCGAATCTATCCACGGTGCTGCATCCGCTGAATGCTCTGTTGCGGAAAGAAGTACCATGGAAGTGGAGTGAGGAATGTAAAAAGGCCTTTTGCAGAAGCAAGGCGTTGATTACCTCTGAAGAAGTGTTGGCTCATTTCAACCCAACGTTACCTCTTCGTCTAGCTTGTGATGCTTCCCCCAATGGAATTGGAGCAGTACTTTCACACAAGTTACCAAATGGCTCGGAAAGGCCAGTGGCATTCGCGTCCCGATCATTGACCTCCGCAGAGCGAAATTATGCTCAAATAGATAGGGAGGCCCTCAGCCTTGTGTGGGGCGTAAAGAAATTCAATCATTATCTGCAGGGCAAGAAGTTCACATTACTGACAGACCACCAGCCGTTGGTGTCCATATTCAACCCTAACAAGGCCGTTTCCACCATGACAGCGCAAAGGTTACAGAGGTGGTCCGTGTTACTTGGGGCACACCAATATGACATCGAATACAAAAGGTCCAAACAGCATGGAAATGCTGATGGGTTATCGCGCTTGCCATTGCCGATAGTAGAAGAAGCGACTACAGTGGACCCGGTAGAGATGTTCCACTCATCCATAGTGGAATGTCTACCAGTAACAAATTCGATGATCGAAAACGAAACAAGAAATGACCCGACTCTCTCATGAGTCTATGATTTAACTGTGGAGGGATGGCCAGCACAGGGCGAACCAACGCTGCCAGCATTTTCGCAGAGAAAAGAACAGCTGTCAGCGTGTCGAGGAACCCTGATGTGTGGATCTAGAGTGGTGATTCCACCCAAACTTCAACAGAAGGTGTTAAAGGAGCTGCACGAGGGACATCTGGGTGGAGTGAAAATGAAGAACCTAGCAAGAACGTTTGTGTGGTGGCCAGGCATTGATGGGGACATCGAAGAAATCACTAAGAGCTGTCTAGGATGCCAGAAGGTCCAAAACGCGCCACCACAGGCTCCTCTGCATCCATGGGAGTGGCCCTCATCTCCTTGGCAAAGGGTACACATCGACTTTGCTGGTCCATTTATGGACTCAATGTTTCTAATCGCGGTGGATGCACACTCCAAGTGGCCGGAGGTAATAAAGATGTCCTCCACCACCACGGAAAAAACCATCACAGTGTTAAGGACCATGTTTGCTAGGAATGGGCTGCCGGAACAGATCTGTTCTGACAATGGACCGCAATTTGTGTCCGAAGAATTCAAGAAATTCATAGAGAGCAATGGGGTCAAGCACTACACGTCAGCCCCATACCATCCCGCCTCCAATGGATTGGCTGAAAGGTTTGTCCAGACCTTCAAGAAGGCCATAAAGGCCATGGGTAATGAAGACATTAACTTACAACATAAGGTGGATAGCTTCTTGTTGGCGTACAGGAATGCAACACATGCGGTCACAAATCAAACTCCCGCCATGATGTTTTTTAATAGGCGACTAAGATGCTGGCTGGATTTGCTTAAGCCAAACATCAGAAGGGACGTAGAGAACCGGCAATTCCAGGGCATGAATGAAAGGCCAACTAGATCTTTTCAGATAGGTCAACAAGTTTTGGCCCGGGACTACCGTACCGAGAAATGGCAGCCTGGAACTATCGGAAAAAGGCTAGGGCCGTTGATGTATACGGTGGACATTGGGGACAGTATAATAAGGCGCCATGTTGACCAGATCATAGGGTCAGCCACAAATGGCCAACCTACTCCACCACCGTACACGGTTAATGTTGAGACAGAGATACCCAGAACACCTACCTCCGATCTGGTAATACTGGAATCAGATGAACCTGACACTGTCCTTCAAGCCGAATCGACCTTGCCAGAAGCACCTACTACCCCGCCGGAAGTTACGATACCACCGAGGCGTTATCCGGACAGAGTCCGGAAACCTCCAGAGAGACTGAATCTGTGAACTGTCTTGCATAAAGTTGTATATATGTTATAATGTATGTTTAATGGAGAATCAGTATGTTGTAAGCTAAAAAGGGAGGATTGTAGTGTATGTACCCGTCTACCTTTAAGAGAACTATTGTATGTAACCGTCCACCTTTAAGAGAACTACTTTAGGTGTTGCACTACTTTGTTGGCTTCTGTATACTGTAATACCGACGGTGACCACACCGGTATATAAGTGCTGTGTCAGGAAGTATTGGGCAGATTCGCCCTGACCTTCGAATAGTAAAGTCCTGTTTTAAGTTACTCTTGGAGTCTGTGTATTAATTAACTAAACAACCCACAGACTTTACAGCGACGAGCAGATTCGAACCTACCTGCAACTCTGCATCACCTCCCAGGGATTCGCTCCTGGAGAACCGTGGAAGAAGGTCGAGTCCAGAAGCACGGGCGTCGACCACGGGCAACCGCCCAGTCATCCAGCAGAGATTTAAGCATCGCAGGGGAGGCTTTCGAGAGCCAGGCTTGGCTTTCCAGTCACGGTGGTCCAGCGAAACGGGCTGGCAACAGGTACTGCGCAGACCCTTCCCGGACAGCGGCGGCTAGAGCTGACCGAGCGGCACAGAAAAAGGCCGAGTAGCATCGACGGGGGAGAGAGAGAGGGCAGAGTGCACAGGGCACAGCTGGTGTTCAGGACCGAGTGGCGTCAACGGGGAGAGAGACGAGAGAGAGCAGAGCGCAGCCGGTGTTCAAGGGCCGAGCAGCATCAACAGGGGAGAGAGAGAGGGCAGAGCGCACAGGGCGCAGCCGGTGTTCAGGACCGAGCGGCGTCAACGTGGTAGAGAGGCGCGCAGGAAAACGCGAGGCGCTGCCATTGCCATGAGGACCGCAGAGAGCGGCATTGGCAGCAGCACAGGAGCAGCGCACAAAACCCACAGGGCGTCGCCATTTGCCACGAGGACCGCCGAGAGCGGCGTTGACAGCAGCGCGGGAGACGCCATTTTAAGCCGCAGCGGGGAAGAAAGGAAAGCGCGGGAGACGCCATTTTAAGCCGCAGCGGGGAAGAAAGGAAAGCGCGGGAGACGCCATTTTAAGCCAGTCTAGCCACACCCAAAAATGCCGAAGAGTGGCAGTATCACAGCGTTCGACAATGAAGTCGAAGATTGGATGACATATGTCGAACGCATAGAAGTATACTGCAAGGCGAATGAAGTGCCAGATGACAAGAAAGCGCTGGTATTGTTGAATTCAATGGGTGCAAAAACGTATGGCTTACTACAAAACCTAGTAACCCCAGAGAAGCCAGTAGAAAAGGATTTTGAAAACATAGTGTCAATCCTACAGGACCACTTAAACCCCACACCGCTGCTGATAGCAGAAAGATTTAAGTTCCACAAAAGGAACCAGCATAAAGACGAAAGTAATGCTGAGTATTTAACGGAACTGTGCAAGCTATCGAAACGCTGCCAGTTTGGAACGGGACTAGCAGATACTTTAAGGGACAAGTTTGTGTGTGGGCTTCAAAGTGAAGGAACCCAGAAATGGCTTCTATCAGAAAAGGATCTTACGCTGGACAAGGCTTTCAGCATTGCAGTATCACACGAAGCAGCAGCACGGGGCGCTGCAGAGATACAACGGAGACCGCAAGAATATGACACAAATGAAATGTCATACGGAACAGTGAAGTGCTATCGCTGCGGCAGAACAACACACGGCCATAATGATTGCTGGTTCAAGGACAAAGTGTGCAGACAGTGTGGAAAAGTAGGACACATAGCAAGAGTCTGCAGGTCGGGAAAGAAAACCAGCAGCAAGAAATCTCCACAGGAGAAGTACAAGAAGGTACATAAGGTGATGGAGAGTAGTGCAGATGAACAGAAGAGTGATACAGACTCCGGAAGCAAGGAGCTGGGTTGTCTGAAACTACATAATGTGATCAAAACGGAGGATCACCAAACTATCTGGGTCATGCTCAAGATAGCAGGAGTCCAAGTGAAAATGGAATTGGACACAGGATCAGCCCTAACAGTCATAAACCGAAGGGACTACAAGCGGCTATTCTCACATATACCCTTGAGAGATACAAAGATTGTCTTGAAGACGTACACGGGGCAAAAAGTCTACCCCAAAGGAAAAATAAGGGTGAACGTTATATATAACAGCAAGAAAACACCAAAAATGGACCTATATGTATTGCCAGATGGAGGACCACCACTACTAGGACGTGAATGGATCCGGAAGATACAGCTAGATTGGCATTCCATGCAAGCACTGACTGTAGATGCCAAAAAGGATGACGATGTCACACCTGGACGACTGTCAAAAATGCTAACTGATGCACAAGAAGTGTTCCAGCAGGGATTCGGAACACTAAAAGGCATAACAGCGACGATCAAAATAGAGGAAAATGCAAGCCTAAAGTTTTTTAAGGCCAGACTGGTACCTTATGCGATCCGCCCAGCCGTCGAAGCAGAGCTGGAAGGTTTGGAACGTTCAGAAGTACTGTCCAAAGTGGACTGGAGCGAGTGGGCTACACCCGTCGTTCCTGTAATGAAGAGGTCGTTGAGTAATACGCCTGGGGAACCAAAGAAGGTTCGCATCTGTGGGGACTTTAAGGTGACAGTGAACCCAGTCCTTCACACTGTACAATATCCGCTTCCGCGGATTGAAGATATTTTCACCTCGCTATCTGGAGGGAAACGCTTCACTAAGATTGATCTGGCCCAGGCGTACCTGCAAATGGAGGTAGAAGAAGCCTCGAAACAGTACCTCATGATCAACACTCATAAAGGTCTCTACCAATACAACCGGCTGTTGTTCGGGGTAGCATCAGCTCCGGCTATTTGGCAAAGGGCAATGGAACAAGTCCTGCAAGGGATTCCAGGGACCCAGTGTTATTTGGATGACATCCTGGTCACGGGCGAAAATTACAGTGATCACCTCGCCAACCTGGAGCAGGTGCTCACTAGATTGAAGGAATATGGGCTCCGAGCTAATCGCCACAAATGCGAGTTTTTCCAGAAGCAGATCTCGTATTGTGGCCACGTTATTGATGAAGAGGGGTTACATAAGTCCCCTGAAAAGATTGAGGCAGTAGTCAAGGCTCCAGCACCGGAAAATGTGTCACAACTGAGGTCGTTCCTCAGGCTGGTGAACTACTACCATAAGTTCTTGCCGAATTTGTGTACCGTACTACACCCACTGAACACCCTACTGCAAACGGGGGTACCATAGAAGTGGAGTGATGAATGTAAACGAGCTTTCCAGAAGAGCAAAGCATTGAGCAAATCAAAAGAGGTGTTGGCTCATTTCAGCCCAGCACTACCAATTCGGTTGGCGTGTGATGCATCACCCTATGGCATTGGAGCGGTGCTGTCGCACATATTCCCGGACGGCTCGGAGAGGCCAGTAGCCTTTGCGTCTCAGTCACTAACCTCAGCCGAGCGTAACTATGCCCAGATTGACAGGGAGGCCCTCAGCCTAGTGTAGGGAGTGAAAAAGTTCAATCACTATCTGCACGGGCAGAAGTTCACCTTGCTGACTGACCACCAACCACTTGTCTCCATCTTTAATCCAAAGAAGGGCGTTCCGGTGATGACTGCGCAATGGCTACAAAGATGGTCCCTTTTTCTAGGGGCGCACCAATATGAAATCGAGTATAAGGGCACGAAACAGCATGGAAACGCTGATGGGCTATCACGCCTGCCACTGCCTACTGCGGAGGAAGCACCAGCAGTGGATCCTGTCGAAATATTTCATTCGACTATAATTGAATGCTTGCCAGTAACTAACGCTGGTATAGAGAAGGAGACCCGAAATGACCCGACACTGTCTCGGGTATATGATTTGACGGTGAAGGGATGGCCAGCACATAGCGACTCACTGTTGCCAGCATTCTCATCCAGAAGAGAACAGCTGTCAGTATGCCAGGGGACCTTGATGTGTGGATCCCGAGTGGTAATTCCACCCAAATTAAGGAAGAGAGTGCTCAATGAGCTTCACAAAGGTCATCTGGGAGGGGTGAAAATGAAAAGCCTTGCTAGGGCTTATGTGTGGTGGCCGGGGATCGATCAGCAAATCGAGGACCTGACAAAGAGCTGCTCAGGATGCCAGAAGGTCCAAAATGCACCACCACATGCCCCTCTGCACCCATGGGAGTGGCCCTCATCTCCATGGCAACGGGTGCATATTGATTTTGCTGGTCCATTCATGGACTCAATGTTTTTAATAGCCGTGGATGCACACTCAAAATGGCCTGAGGTGATCAAAATGTCCTCCACCACCACGGAGAAAACTATTGCAGTCCTACGGACCATTTTTGGCCAGGAACGGCTTGCCAGAGCAGATTTGCTCTGATAACGGACAACAGTTTGTGTCCGAAGAGTTTCGAAGATTTATGAAAAGGAATGGGGTAAGGCATTACACATCCGCCCCGTATCATCCAGCCACAAATGGATTGGCTGAGAGGTTCGTACAAACCTTTAAAAAAGCAGTAAAGGCCATGTGCGATGACGACATTCCACTGCAGCATAAGGTGGACAATTTCCTGTTAGCCTACAGAAATGCGACACATGCAGTCACCAACCAGGCCCCGGCCATGATGTTCTTTAACCGAAGGTTGAGATCTCGTCTGGATTTGCTCAGACCAAATGTACGAAGAGATGTTGAGAATAAGCAATTTCAGCACATCAATGAGAAGCCGACAAGGAGCTTCAATGTAGGGCAACCAGTCTTGGCCCGCGACTACCGAACAGAGAAATGGCAACCAGGAACGATATGCACACGGCAGGGGCCACTAATGTACACAGTGGATGTTGGGGAGAACATTGTGAGACGCCATGCTGACCAGATCCTAGAGTCACAGGAACGAGTCAACCCCAAGTCTCGGCCATACGTATCTGGTGAGGAACCCGACGTACAGGTCGCATCTACCTCAGAAACAATAGCATTGGAAGCTGATGAATCAACTGACGACAGGGTGTTAGAATCGCCTCCACACCAAGAGTGAGACACTTGGGAAAGGCGTTATCCAGAAAGAATCAGGAAGCCTCCCCAAAGACTGAATTTATAAATAGACTATTTTCAGTTAATGTTGCATGCTAAAAGTGTTAATTGTAATTAGTTTGATATTTAATTGTTAAATGAGTGTTATGGTACTGTTAATCTAAAAGGGAAGGAATTGTAATGTATGTACCTTTAAGGGGGAGAACTACTTTTTACAGCTGCTGTATCCTGTAGTACCGGCAGTGACCACACCTGTATATAAACCCTGAGCAGTGATCTGTACAGTCAGTTGCAGTTTGAACTACGTTGAGCAAACACCTGTTGTACCGTTCTCTGCAGTCTTTTTCTTATTATTACACGGATGTAACAGATAGGGTCGATACAGAGAAACAATTTCCTCTGGGAAGGGAAATCCAGAACAAGAGGGCATAATCTTAAAATTAGAGCTAGGCCATTTAGGAGTGGAATCATGAAGCACTTTTTCACACAAAGGGTGGTGGAAATCTGGAACTCTCTCCCCCAAAAGGCAGTGGATGCTGGGTCAATTGAAATTTTTAAGACTCAGAACGTTAGATTTTTGTTAGGTAAGGGATCAAGAAATATGGATCAAAGGCAGGTAAATAGAGTTGAGGTACAGATCAGCAAGTAACTTTCACGCCACACAATGACCATCTCCTACAAGAGTCTAGCCACCACTCCTTGACATTCAAGGGGATTACGATTGCTGAATCTCCCACCATCAACAGCCTGGCGGCAATGTTCCCATTAATTTTTTTTGGGGTGTGCGGCCCATTCAAAATACCACACATGTGCAATTTTCCCATTTAAAAGCCAGTGAGCCGGCTGCGCGGGAGCTCCAGAGCGCTACGTGTCCACGCAGCTTAAAGGGAACATTGTCTGGGGGTCACCATTGACCAGAAACTTAACTGGACCAGCCACATAAATACTGTGGCTACAAGAGCAGGTCAGTGGCTGGGTATTCTGCAGGGAGTGACTCACCTCCTGACTCCCCAAAGTCTTTCCACTATCTACAAGGCACAAGTCAGGAGTGTGATGGATTACTCTCCACTTGCCTGGATGAGTGCAGCTCCAACAATACTCAACAAGCTTGACACCATTCAGAACAAAGCAGCCCGCTTGATTGGCATCCCATCCACCACCTTAAACATTCACTCCTTCCACCACTGGCATACCGTGGCTGCAGTGTGTACCATCTACAAGATGTACTGCAGCAACTTGTCAAGGCTTCTTCGGCAGCACCTTCCAAACCCATGACCTCTACCACCTAGAAGGACAAGGGCAGCAGGCACATGGGAACACCAACACCTCCAAGTTTCCCTCCAAGTCACACACCATCCTGACTTGGAAATATGTCACCATTCCTTCATTGTCGCTGGGTCAAAATCCTGGAATTCTCTCCCTAACAGCACTGTGGGAGTACCTTCACCTCACGGTCTACAGTGGTTCAAGGCGGCGGCTCACCACCACCTTCTCAAGGGTAATTAGGGATGGGCAATAAATGCTGGCCTTGCCAGCGATGCCCATATCCCATGAATGAATAAAGAAAAAAGCCATGACCTAATTAAATGGCTGAACAGGCTCAAGGGGCTGAATGACCTACTCCTGTTCCTATGTTTCAATTTAATTTCATAAAATCTGCGCTATGTCAAACAAAATAAAACTGGTTTACAGAATGTGTGTGGTTGCAGAACGTTTGAAATAGATAGATATGAAACAATGATCAGAAGAGCCCAGTGGTGAAGAAACATATACAGTGTAAAAGCTGAGATTTGAGGTGAGAAAATGATCTAAGATCTAAATTACCAGGTCAATCAGAGATATAGGTCGACTGATTGAAAGTTGCAGTTGCTTGGCATCATTGGGTGCTGCAGAAACATACATTATCTTCCAATTTCTTTGCATTTCAAATGACTTTAGGGACATTTAGGATAAAGTATAAAAGCATCATTACAGGTTCCAACATGTCATGAAAGTAATGATGCTTTTATCAGTCCAATGTTTCAGCTCTATTTTAACAGCAGTGGCAAGGGCCAGCATGGCTGCTAGTTGACAAGGGATACTTGTTACTCCTATGGCTCATGATGCAGCTTCGTAGTACCACCAGTGCTGCAGAGGAGCATTACAATGAAGATCACATGAAGACAAGGGTAAGAATTGATCAAGTCATTGGAATGCTGAAAGGAAGGTGCCTGCATAGGCCCAGAGGTACTTTGTATGAAGTGCCCAGCAGCATCTCGTGATCTTTGATAGCATGTACTTTTAGCGCGCCGGCGAAGTTAGCGACACAAAGGGGGTGCCACCAAATTTTCCCCAAAGCCTCTAATTAAGGTCTTCATAGCATATGCGTGACGTGTAAATTATTTGAAGTGGGGGGTAATATTTTATATAACATTGGGAGTTAATACCCCATATTAGGTGCAATTCTGGAGGCGTCCAGTGATGGCGTGCATGAATATAAATGCCTGACTGCAGAAGTAAATTCATCCTTAGGCTTCAACAGAATAAAACAGGCAAGTTGCGGCTGCCAATCAGGTGCCCCAGTGCAGTTCACCTGTTGGGGCCTTATGATATTTGACCCGTGTCAAGTCCGGGAGAAGGAGGGAATGATCAGGAAGGGAGCAAGGGTGGGCCAATAGTGGCCTGCATTGTTTTGTGGAGCCAGTAGGAACACTCCTGCTCCTTCCAATTCCACAAAATAATAAAAACCTTCCATGTTTTGGGGCCTTTTTTGAGTGGCCTCCAGCATTCCCTTTAAGGACTGCTGGTTAGGCTGCTCAAGACCCAGAAATGGCAATCGAAGCTTGAGCATTGCAAGATCCAAATTTGGGAGTCTAGATCTGAAATGTTCCCATTAAGATTGGGTGCAGGCCTCTGCACTGCTGGATTGGTTATTGTTGCGCCTGTTTTAGGCCCATTAAATGAGTGCAAGAAAATTAATTTAGACCCCAATGTCTCCTCAAATATTGCCTTTCTCTGGCTTTCTCCATCCTACACTCTTCTTCCTCCTCATCCATTAAAATTGCATACAAGGGTACTCAGAACCAATGTTCCCTTTAATTGTTTTTGGGTGCCCAGCCCCTTTAAGGGGCTGCGCGACTCATTCAAAATACCGCGCATGCGTGGGTTTTTCCGATTTAAAAGCCGGTGAGCCGGCTGCATGTAAGCTGCAGAGTGGCTGCGCAGCTTAAAGGGAACATTGATCAGAACCTCTTACTGTTTTGGGCAAAAGTCTGCTAGTGGTCTCAGAGGCCCTCTGGCTGGCAGAGGCAAGTCAGACAAATCTTGTCTGATTACGCTACTGTGAAGCACCTTGGGATGTTTTTACTATGAGAAAGGCGCTATATAAATGCAAGTTGTTATTGTTGCAGTAAGAGTATGTGCTAAGTCAGCATATGATATACAAGAGTAACACCATAGGAAGAACTTAAAACTGGCTTGCTTTTTGCACACGCTATCAGAACTGAACACAAAATACTTTTTATTGTGTTATTTCTACAGAAAGATGTAAATGTTTTACACAAGTAATTTATTGCTAGTTTTTATTTTAGAGTTTGTCTCTAAATTCTACATAAATTGTACATCCAAGTTAATCACAGTGATTTAATTTACTTCTCTGCAACTATGTAAAAAAAAACCTACAGGAAATGCTTTTTAAATAGATTTGTTTGAAGGCTAAGGTCATAATCAGTTAAACATTACAAAAATGTTGTACAAACATTGAAAAGTATAACACTGTTCTACATATTTAAATGCAAAATTTTAGTGCAAAGAAGTACGTCTGAAAAGTATAAAAATATGGACAAATTTGATTTAAAAAGCACATAAGGGTGTTAGAGGTGAGTGTCTGCTATTGGTATTCTTCGGAGCTCCACAATCTGCGAATTAGCAATGCTTCCACCATCTTGGCTTCCGTGATATGATTCATTATCACTGGCATTGAGGCCTGCACCTGAAGCAAGAGGAAACACTCATTTAGAATCATTAGGAGAGGCATATTTGTTCTTTTCAATAAGAGTTTATGGCCTGGAAATAACTCTCAAGCCACTGAAGGGTATCCTTTTGAAAATGGCAGCATAGAAATTCTCCAAAAGGCTCAATGGATAAATGAACCATGTAGTGTGGCACTGAACCGTGTGTTGTGCTGAGCAAGCTGATATACATTGGGATAGCACTTATAGTACTAAATAATTGGGCTCAGTGTCTCTGGGCTAAAGTTATAAAAAATCAGCTCGGGTTCCTGCTTCTAATCGCTATCCAATAACGCCCTTTAGAAAGCACACATGTGAACATCGGTGAGGACAGGATCTGGTTTAAACTCAAACTCATCCAAAATGCTACCACTTTGATCCTAGCCCATACTAAATTGTGCTCAGCTATCACCCTTTTCGTTGTCAGACACTACTTGCTCCTCTTCCTTCAATGCATTGACTTCAAAATCCTCGTGCCTGTTTATAAAATGCACTTCCTCCTTGTCCCACCCTACCTCTACAAACTCCTCCAGTTCTATATTTTCTTTTTCATAGAATCATAGAATGATGCAGCACAGAAGGAGGCCATTCAGCCTATCATGCCTGTGCTGGCTCTTTATTAGAGCTATCCAATTAGTCCCACTCCCCTGCTCTTTCCCCATAGCTCTGTAATTTATCCAAATCTCTTTTGAATGTTACCATTGAATCTGCTTCCACCACCCTTTCAGGCAGTGCATTCCAGATTACAACAACTCGCTGTGTAAAAAAATGTTTCCTCATGTTGCCTCTGGTTCTTTTGCCAATCACCATAAATCTGTGTCCTCTGGTTACTGACCCTTCTGGAAACAGTTTATCTTCATTTACTCTATCAAAAATATTCATTATTTTGAACACCTCTATCAAATCTCATCTTAACCGTCTCTGCTCTAAGGAGAACAACCCCAGCTTCTCCAATCTCGCCACATAAATGAAGTCCCTCATCCCTGGTGCGTTCTAGTACTCTCTTCTGCACTCTCTCCAAGGCCTTGACATCATTCCTAAAAAGTGTGGTGCCCAAAATTGAACACAATACTCCAGCTGAGGCCGAACCAGAGTTTTCTAAAGGTTTAGCATCACTTCTTTGCTTTTGTACTCTATTTCTCTTAATAAAGCCAAGGATCTCATTATTTTTTTAACAGCCTTCTCAACTTGTCCTACCACCTTCAAAGATTTGTGTACATACACTCCCAAGTCTCTCTGTTCCTGCACCCCTTTAAAATTGTACCATTTAGTTCATATTGCCTCTCCACATTCTTCCTACCAAAATGTATCACTTCACACTTCTCTGCCTTAAATTTCATCTGCCATGTATATCCACCTCATTGTTTACTACATTTTTGAGTTTTGTATCATCTACAAACTTTGAAATGATGCCCTGTATACCCAAGTCCAGGTCATTAATATATATCAAAAAGAGCAGTGGTCCTAATGCTGACCCCTGGGAACACCAGTGAATACTTCCTTCTAGTCTGAAAAACAACCATTCCCCACTACTCTCTTTGTTCTGTCCCATAGTCAATTTTGTATCCATGCTGCACTGTCCATTTCATTCCATGGACTTCAATTGTGCTAACAATAATTATGGTACTTTTTCAAACGCCTTTTGACAGTCCATATACACAACATAAACTGCACTGCCCTCATCAACCCTCTCTGTTACTTCAAAGAACTTAATCAAGTTAGTCAAACACGATTTGCCTTTAACAAATCCGTGCTGACTTTTATTTATTAACCCATACTTTTCCAAATGCCAATTCATTTTTTCCCGGATTATTGTTTCTAAAAGTTTCCCCAATACCGACGTTAGGCTGAATGGCCTGTAGTTGCCGGGTTTATCCCTCTGCCCTTTTATGCACACTTTTCTTTGCTGACTCTGGCCTAGTGTGCATCAAACTCTTCTTCGTGGTCCTGGATTTTGTAATTCTTTCCCTAAATCACTCTGCCTTGTTGCATCTCAATCCATCTTCAAGATCTCCTAAAAAGTTATCTTTGACAATGTGTTGTTACCCTTCCTAACTCAATGAGCTGGCCAATACAGATCTATGTTCACACACAAAGAATGGACACTTGAGTGACATACTGGGCAGGTTGCCAGAGCCCATGGAACCACATCCCAGCATGTGTCAGGATCTTCAGGAGTGGAGGCAAAGGAAAGAAAGTTTATGCTGGCACGTGGCATACAGTTGCTAAACGGCACAAGAACAGTGTGTACCTAACCCAGGGTTTTGACATAGCAATGACCTATATCTGACTGAATCACCTGATTCTGCTGAGTTCCACATCACCTCAATGGAAGGAAGCTACTGCATATTTTTGTAAATTAAAGTAAATTATACAGTACCTTTTCACAATGACAATATTTTCCAGCTGTTTCATAAATAATTACTGTATGTTTATACATGAGATATGGAAACAATTCTATTTGGGGCATAAGTAATCTGGCCTCGTAACTTAACTCGTGAGAGACAAAGTCATGTAATATTTGCCTTCTCCTGTAGAAGACTAATATATATTCTTTATCTATTTCAGTTCTCCTTGTAAGATATTATAAAATACAACATAATGGAAACTGATCATTTGCTATCAGTCACTTGATTATTTTAGGGTACGGTAGCATAGTGGTTATGTTACTGGGCTAGTAATCCAGAGGCCTGGACTAATGATCCAGAGACAAGAGCTCAAATCCCACCACGGCAGCTGGGGAATTTAAATTCAATTAATTAAATAATTCTGGAATAAAAAGCTAGTATCAGCAATGATGACCATGAAACTACCAGATTGTCGTAAAAACCCATCTGGTTCACTAATGTCCTTTAGGGAAGGAAATCTGCCATCCTTATCTGGTCTGGCCTATATGTGACACCAGACCCACAGCAACGTGGTTGATTCTTAACTGCCCTCTGCAAGCCACTTAGTTGTACCAAACCTCTACAAAGAAGTATGCTAAGCAGCACTGTGGGAGTACCTTCACCACACGGACTGCAGCGGTTCAAGAAGGCAGCTCACCACCACCTTCTCAAGGGAAATTAGGGGTGGGCAATAAATGTTGGCCTTGCCAGCAATGCCCAAATCCCATGAACAAATATAAAAAATATATACTTTACCCAAGTAAAGTGTATTAAAATAAATAGAGAGTCACCCAATGAGATGATATCACATCAGGAGCAAAGCAGTTTAGCACTGGGCCCAGTTTATAAATCATAGCAGTTGCTATGTTATGTTGCTAGGTCACAAAGTGCATCATTAAATTGGTTTTATTACAGTGATGTCTATTTTAAGAGTTGCATTTGACTCATACTTAACTAGTCCTTAATGTCCTGTAACCTATGCTGAACACACACCTTTAAGTTTACGACTGCTAAAATAGAATGCATGTACAAGATTGTACTGCAGCAAAACTCTCTGCTGTAAGCCTACATGTAATAACTCTTCATAAAGATCTGTATTTAAGGGCATTGGCTTCATGAAATCCTATTTGATGAACTGTTTTCTTGTTTGGGGAGGAAGAACAGCCACGATGATACCACGTGCAGGAGACAGGATGTTGCATTTCAACATGATTTATGTTACTGCATCATGAATTAAGAAAGGTTTGCCAAGTACTTTTTCATGAAGACTTTTTTAAGCTTATATCAGCACTAGTCCCTCAATCATGCATGCCTTAATATATGGATTTGGTTAGATCCAAGGTAATTTTTTTTATCAGAACAGACTGTTTTCCACACTAGTAGCTCACCTGTGGCATTGCTTGTGGCTAACCTGGGACTTGCAGCACAATTTCCGGTGCTTACCATGGTCCCATGTCCGCCTAAACACAATAGTGGCTTGCTCATTGCTATAATATGGTAAATTTACTGAAGCACTACATCATATCAGGTAAAACTCTTACAAATCTTACTGATACTGAAAAATACAGGCCTCACAGATATAGAGGCCGAAATTCCGTGGCACCAACAGTGCTCCTGGGACACAAGGACTCCACTCTGAATCATGTCTGCTTGTAATTCACACAAGGGCCTGGTTAGGGCGGAACTCCTGTCCACCTCAAACATGGCGCTGATGTCAGAGCAGGCAGGGATGAGGAGAGGGGGAATTTCCTTGGTGCTGGCTTGCCTGATGACCTGGACATTGGGATGAACTGGCATTTAGATGGTGCCCACCTGGATCCTGGCCTGGACCCCCTGAAGATGCCTGCTCCATTGTGCATATCAGTTCCTTGTAATGGGGGCTGATCGAACTGCTTAAAAAAAGCTCCTTTAGCAGTTAAGTGTAGGCCTCTCTCGCCCTGGACACTCCCCCCCCACCTTGCGAACCGCTGACCATTCCAGCACTTACCTTGGACATGGTGAGCAGTTTATGGGCTGCACTTTCCACAGACTGCCCTCCCATTTTGGGCAGGAAGTTGGCCAGTGGCATGTTTATGAGATCCGGTCGTTAAAATCGTTTGGGGTTCCCATTGCTATTCTAGGACGGGCTGGCTGCTCGCTAGGCTGCTTGCCCACCCGGGGGTTAAAATTCTCACCCACATCTTTGAAGCTCACGTGGTCTCAAAGCAAATAAATAAATTAGTAAAAATGTGTTTTGTAGAAACTGGAAGGATTAAACATCTACAAAGTTCCTGTGCCGGATGAGTTACATCCTAGAGTCCTCAAGGAACAAAAAGTGACATTAGTGATGCTTTGATTGGTATTTTTCAGGGCTCCATAAAACCTCAAGAAGTACCTGAGGACAGAAGAGTTGCAAATGTAGATCCAATATTCAAAAAGATACAATGGCATGAACCTGGTAATTACATGCCAGTTTTCCTAACAAGCATTGTGGCAAAAATACTTGTAAACATTCCTTGCGGTGAAAAGAAGAACATTTAAAGAACATATTATTTGATAAGCAATGTACTAGAGGGCACAACTACAAAATTCAAATGCCTATAAATTCAAACCTTTAGCACCGGCCATTAAGGCCGGTTTTGAAGAAAAAATGGCTTCCGCCCACTTCCAGCGCAGAACGGGGCGGCCACCATACTGGACAGGCCGGCAGTGCTGCCGTTGCCTGCACTCAACGCAAGTATTTTAATTACCAGGCACTTGGCGTCAGTCGGCATGTAACACTGGATTGATGCACGCTCATCGATTTTGGACGCCGCCGCTCCTCTTACCACCCTCTCCAAAGCACGCCCGTGCGTGCAGCCGTTGACAGCGCATAGAGCCAGGAGAAAGTGGTGGTGAGCTATAAACTCTACAGTAAACAGCTGCTCAGCTTATGTAATTGGAGTGAAAAGTGCTTCCAATGTGATGCATCAAATCTACCCCCTGGTCAGTCAAACATTGCAGGTGGTAAATACTTTACTGTACTACACTTGTAAGAATCTCAGGAAAAAATCAAAGCTGCATTTCCTTAAACTTTATCAATTGGGTTTTCTAGTTTAGAAACTGATAACATAATATGCAAAGTTTTCAAGTCTGTTTTTAAACGGTCAAGAATTAAGGAAAATTTAACACCATATTCTCACCAAGAGTTCTTCAAAAGTCTGCTGTTAAAAATGTAACTCTCTTTCGCATGATTTACAGTAATCTCGTGACCACGAGGTTCATGTTCCCAAGTGTCTGTGGGAGAACACTTGGGTACGAGTGATCATCATATCATAAGATTTAGATTAGCAATGGAGAGGAGCAAGGAACAATCTAGAGTGGAACTTCTAAACTGGAATAGGGCTAACTTCAATGGGATGCGAAAGAATCTAGCCAGGGTAAAATGGAACCAAAGACTGACAGGAAAAACTGTAACGGAACAATGGGTGATCTTTAAGGAGGAGATGTTCCAAGTACAAGCTAGGTACATTCCAACAAGAGGGAAGGGTAAGAGAACCAAAGCAAGGGCTCCTTGGATGACGAGGGAGATAGAGAAGATGATGAAACAAAAAAAGAGGGTGTATGATGCATGTCAGGTGACTTCTTCAAGGGAGACCCAGACCAAATACTGTAAGTTGAGAGGGGAAGTGAAGATAAGAATAAGATTGACAAAGAGAGAATGAGAGAGTAGAATGATGGTTAACATAAAAGGGAACCCAAAAATCTTCTACTGGCATGTAAACAGTAAGCGGGTAGTAAGAGGCGGGGTGGGGCCTATTAGAGACAAAGAAGGTGATATATGCTTAGAGGTGTAGGGCAAGGCTAGAATACACAATGAGTACATTGTATCGGTAAGGAGGTGGATTCTGAAAAAATATTTGTTGAAGTGGAAAAGGTAGAAGCAATGGAAGTGGTGAAAATTTATGGACAGGATGGACTAGAAAGACTGGGTATGCTAAGAGTGGACAAGTTGCCTGGTCCAGATGGCTTGCATCCCAAGTTACTAAGGGAATTGGGGGAGGAGATAGCGGAAGGGCTTGCCATAATTTTCCAATCATCTCTAGATGCGGGGGAGGTGCCTGAGGATTGGAAAGTGCCAAATGTGACACCTTGTTCAAGAAAGGGTGTAAGGACAATCCTAGTAACTACAGGCTGGTCAGCTTAACATCAGTGGTGGGTACAGTTTTAGAAACAATAATCAAGGAAAAAATTAACGGGCATTTGGAGAGGTTTAAGCTAATTAAGGAGAGCCAACACGGGTTTGTAAAAGGAAGATTGTGTTTGACTAATCTAATTGAATTTTTTGATGAAATAACAGAGAGGATTGATGAAGGGAATGCAATGGATGTTTTCTACATGGATTTTCAGAAGGTGTTTGACAAAGTACCACATAGAAGGCTGGTTAACAAAATTGAGGCTCATGGAATAGGTGGGTCAGTGGCAGCTTGGATAAGGAATTGAGGCTCATGGAATAGGTGGGTCAGTGGCAGCTTGGATAAGGAATTGGCTTAAGGACAGAAAACAGCGAGTTGTGGTAAATAACTGTTTTTCAGACAGGAGGATGGTAGACAGTGGTGTTCCCCAAGGGTCAGTGCTGGGGCCACTGCTTTTTTTGATATGTATAAATGACCTGGATATTGGAATACAGAGTAGAACTTCTAAATTTGCCGATGACACCAAGCTTGGGGTGTGGCAAACAGTGAGGATGATATCAATCGACTGCAACAGGACATAGAAAGGCTAGCAGAATGGGCAGACACGTGGCAGATGGAATTTAATACAGAGAAGTGTGAGGTGATGCATTTTAGCAGAAGGAACAGGGAGAGGCAATATTCAGAAATTCGGGTCTCCACGGGTGAGTACGCATGGGGTACTCGCCCGTAGGCCCAATGGAAGTGCCGGTTTCCTGCATGCACTGCGCATGCACAGGAAACCGGCACTTCCGTTCCCCTGAAAGCAGGGTTCAGAGGTCGAACGCGTGTGCGGGAGAGGCTGCGCGTGCGCATCGAACTTAGTTTTTTTTTTTAACAGGTTTTCCCGGGAGGGTAAGTCTCCAGAAGTTAGACATATAAAAAGCAGGCGTAAGGCCTGGTTTTTACAAGGTAAGTGGTGAATTAATTAAAATTAAAACATTTTTTCCACAGGTTTATTATTTTTAAATACTTTAAAGCAAGTTAAGTTTATTTTTAGCCCCGTTAGAAAATAAAATTATTTTTTTCAAAAATTTAAATAATTGTTTAAAATAGTTATTTCATGTAATTTATAGATTATTTAAAAATTTGATGTTTTTAAAAAATTTATTTGAAGATTTAGTGATGTTTTGGGGCCGTAGTATTTATAAGTTTTGACAGCTCTTCGTGTCAATCTTATGAATGGAGCATTCCCTGCTCCGATTGGCTCCCCATGGCCCACGTGATCCCAGGGGCCGCATCGAACTAACTGCGCCCCTGGTATACGCAAGCACTGCGCACCGGCAGCTGGAGCAGGCCCCGGATCGGAATTCCACGCGGGCCCACAGCTCAACGGCCGGCGCGCAAGGTAAGTGCAGGTCGGGGGCTTTCACCCGTGGGAAGCCCCCGACCTGAATTTCTGGGCCATACACTTAATGGCACAGTTTTAAAGCGTGTGCAGGGACAGAGGGACCTGGGAGTTAATGTGGATAGGTCCCTGAAGGTGGCAGGACATATTGAGAGAGTGGTTAGCAAAGCATATGGGATCTTGGGCTTCATAAATAGAGGTATTGAGTACAAAAGTTGAGAAGTTATGCTGAACCTTTATAAAGCGCTGGTTAGGCCACAACTGGAGTATTGCGTCCAGTTCTGGTCACCGCACTTTAGGAAGGATGTGAAGGGTGCAGAGGAGATTTACCAGAATGGTTCCGGGGATGGGGGATCTTAGCTACAAGGACAGGTTGGAGAAGCTGGATTTGTTTTCATTAGAGCAAAGGAGGTTGAGGGGTGATTTGATGGGTGTACAAGATTATGACTGGTTTGGATAGGCTAGATGGGGAAAGGCTGTTCCCACTAGTTGATGGTACAAGGACTAGGGGACACAGATTTAAGGTTTTGGGCAAGAGATACAGGGGGGAATGTGAGGAAAACTTTTTTACGCAGGGAGTGGTAAGGACCTGGGACTCACTGCCGACGGATGTGGTGGAAGCGGAAACACTCAATGTTTTCAAGGGGAGACTGGATAGGCACTTGAGGGAAATAAACTTGCAGGGCTATGGGGATAGAGCGGGGGAATGGGACTGACTGGATTGCTCTACCGAGAGCCGGCACGGACTCGATGGGCCGAATGGCCTCCTTCTGTGCCGTTATCACTCTATGACTATTTTTAAAAAATTATTTCAATTGATTTCTCATACAAAAGTTTAACGACATCTGTGCCACAGTCTTTCATTGTTAATAGGTGACTGTTCATGAACGCTGCACCAATTCTTTAGATGCGACCTTTGGCTTCCTGCTGATGTTACCGCTGAAAAGAGTGCGTTACATGGGAGATTCTGTGCTCCGCTCATTTAAATCATCAGGCAGCACCAAAATACTGGCGCTGCCTGCGCTCTTTTTGCGGGTGGCCATTAACCTTAGCCCGCGGCAGCACTGCCCGTTTTCGGGTTTAATTGAATTTCTAAGCCATAGCCTCAAGCAAGGTTAGAGATAATTAAAAAAAACTTTTTCCACAGGATAGTTTAAATGTCAAACAAACTTCCAGAAAAAGTAGTTGTTTCAGGATCAATTGCTGTTTTTAAAAAGAAACTGAGTTGGTATCGGTTGAGAAAGGGGATTGAAGGTTATAGAGATAGTAACAATATTTTTTTCATGGGATGTAGGGGAAAAAACTTAGCCTGGATTTTTCTCACTTTACCATTACATTTTTGGGTGTTAATTGGGTAGCTGGAAGTGTGTGGTGTGCCAATGGAAGTGTGTGGTGTGCCAATGGAAGTGTGTGGTGTGCCAATGGAAGTGTGTGGTGTGCCAATGGAAGTGTGTGGTGTGCCAATGCATTTTCCAGTGGGCGGGACCAGCAGTGGTGAAAGTGCCTGCGTCAAACAAATGGGCGCTTCATTTCAATATGTATTTGGAGTGTGTCTATCCTGCTCACCAGTTTCTGCTGTTTTGGCGTGCAGGATGTCCAGGTAAATAGCAGGCAATTCAAATGGGCATTAGTGCTGCTAGAGGTCATGGAAATGATATAGTAATAAGTCTATTTTGGTCCTTTCTCAAAATGTTTCTTTTTTGTGTTGTTTTTGCTGCTGGCACTTGGGCCTAGAAATTCACTTTGGGCCCGCCAGCTGGCGTGCGCCCAAAAGTTAGCGCTGAGCGCGGAGCCAGTTGCGCCCGTCAGATATTCAGTTTTTGCACCCCAAGTCGGAACCGGGCGCTATTCCAGGGTGTGCCCGCCCCCGCTTGGGGCGCTGAAACTGAATTTCAGCGCTCTAGGCGCCGCTGCGCCACCCGCTGCGGAGCGGCAGGCTGCGGTACTGCAGGCCTCCTCCTTCTCTTAAGGGGGAGGTGCCTGCAACGGGGAGATCGCCGCTGGATAGTGCCGGCAAATGAGCCCGGCACCACGGAGAAGTGCCGGGTTCGCGGAAAGCAGCCGGCAATGCCGCGGGGGGGGGGGGGGGGTGGAGGAAGCCGGGGAAGGAGGTGCGGGCAGGCGGCCGCCAAAAAAGCGGCCAGCCGCACATCCGCCTTAACTTGCCCCACTAACGCTACAGTACGGCCCCGTTTTCTGATCGCTGTTTGCGGCCGCTGCGGAAGAGGCGGCCGCAACTAAATATGGGGGTCGGGCCGGTATCGGGGCGGAACCGGGGCACTGTGCACACCGATGACGTCATTGGTGCCGGCGCAGCGCTAACGGCTGCCGCCGCCATTACCGCTGCGCTGAATATCAGCGCAAACTCCTCTATTGGCGCAGAAGCCCTCTTTGGCCGGTAACTGGCCGCAAAGCTGGCGGCGCCTTACTGAATTTCTAGGCCTTGGTTTCTTGTGCACCAGTTGTAAATTATTTTATTCCTGGCCCCCTAGCACCAAATAGTTTTGCAGTGGGAATCCCCTATCTGACATATTTGGAAGAGGAGGAGTATGCCAAGTAGGCTTGGCTGCACAGGAAATGATCTGTGCACACCCATTGATATGCAACTGCACCTTAGATTCAGGCGAACATACCTCACTTTGGGAGATGATTAGTCCGTGCAGAGGCTACTTTTCCCAAGGAATCTGCAACAGTAGAGCAGATGGTATCACTAAGATACGTGAATGTATGACTAACAGTAATGTTGGATGCTTCCTTGGAAGCACTCCAATCACACTATGTCATGCTTTCATTGGGATGTAACGGTGATGAAGAGTCAGCGTAGCCTGATTAGCTGCACCTGCCAAGATGCCACTAACCATTCCTGTAGGCCCTGCACACCTATTTGGCAATGGCCATGGAGCATGGACATCTCAGGATCTGGGTCTGCAGGAAGGCAGAGCTGTGCTATTTGCTATAAGGATACCTGCAGCTACCATGTAGCAAAGGGCTGGCACAGGCAGTGGCAGTAATGGTTAACTGTGGCCTGATTCTTGCCAATGAAGGCATGGCTGTGATGGGCATGCTACCATGGAAACATCCAATATTACAGTTCTTCCTGGTGGTGCCATCAGGTCTGCTTTGCATGGACTAATCATCTGGTAAATAAGGTATGTTCACTTCTATCAGCAGATTATGTATTAACCACTCACCAGTTTTTAAGGCAAATATTAAATCATCAAACTCTTGTGACTCCTCATCTGCCACCAGGTTGCTGTTGGCATAACTCCCTGTAGTGGCATAGGTGCTGCCATTCTGTGGACTCTGCTTGAAGATACTGCTTGCTTGACTGATAGGTCTCAAAGAGGCTCGTTCCCAGTCAGCAGGTATCTAAAGAAAGAATAAACTTCTAACAATTAGAAACTTAAGTATAATTAATTATAGCCCAGGAATGGGCGGTATCTTTAGAAAAGTTTGAGAATAAGCGCCAGGCGCTAATGCTTTAGACAGCACACAAAATTCATTCTCACTGCTCAAAGAAATGATTGGGGCACTAAATCAAGTCTTAAAGACCTCACTCAGTGGCGTTACACTCAAAGGGTGGACCAATATCGGGTGCAGTCTAATCTCAACTCGTCATTGTCACAGCCTTTTCCCCGTACTTAAAGGGGAGGTTCATTGATACTGCAGCTCCTCATTCTCAGCATTACTGGCTGTGCAGCAGCCTCAGCAAGGAGAAGCACAATAAGGAGAAGGAGCCAGAGGACTGAAGCAGACTCATGGCAGATCCACCTCAGTCGGGTGGTCAGGGTGATTGAGTGCTTCAACAAATGCTACATACCACCATCTGTACCACAAGCTTCACACACTGCCCAAAGCACCACAGCCCCAGCGCTCACCCACCAACAATCTCTACCTACTAACACTCACACCCACATAGAGTCATAGAGTTATACAGCACGGATAGAGGCCCTTCGGCCCATCGTGTCTGCGCCGGCCATCAAGCCCTGTCTAATCTAATCCCATATTCCAGCATTTGGTCCGTAGCCTTGTATGCTGTGGCATTTCAAGTGCTCATCCAAATGCTTCTTAAATGTTGTGAGGGTTCCTGCCTCCACAACCCTTTCAGGCAGTGAGTTCCAGACTCCAACCACCCTCTGGGTGAAAAAGTTCTTTCTCAAATCCCCTCTAAACCTCCCGCCCTTTACCTTGAATCTATGTCCCCTAGTTATTGACCCCTCTACTAAGGGAAAAAGCTCCTCAGCATCCATCCTATCTATGCCCCTCATAATTTTGTACACCTCAATCATGTCCCCCCTCAGCCTCCTCTGCTCCAAGGAAAACAAACCCAATCTGCCCAGTCTCTCTTCATAGCTGAAGCGCTCCAGCCCTGGTAACATCCTGGTGAACCTCCTCTGCACCCTCTCCAACGCGATCACATCCTTCCTGTAGTGTGGCGACCAGAACTGCACACAGTATTCCAGCTGTGGCCTAACCAGTGTTTTATACAGCTCCATCATAACCTCCTTGCTCTTATATTCAATGCCTCGGCTAATGAAGGCAAGTATCCCATATGCCTTTTTTACCACCTTATCCACCTGTTCCGCCACCTTCAGGGATCTGTGTACTTGCACACCCAGATCCCTCTGACCCTCCGTCTTGCCTAGGGTCTTACCATTCATTGTGTATTCCCTTGCCTTGTTAGTCCCCCCCAAAGTGCATCACCTCGCACTTTTCCGGGTTAAATTCCATTTGCCACTGTTCCGCCCATCTGACCAACCCATCTATATCGTCCTGCAGACTGAGGCTACCCACCTCGCTATTTACCACCCTACCAATTTTTGTATCATCCGCGAACTTACTGATCATACCTTTTACATTCATATCCAAGTCATTAATGTAGACCACAAACAGCAAGGGACCCAGCACCGATCCCTGTGGTACCCCACTGGCCACAGGCTTCCAGTCACAAAAACAACCTTCGACCATCACCCTCTGCCTTCTGCCACTAAGCCAGTTTTGTATCCAACATGCCAAGGCACCCTGGATTCCATGGGCTCTTACCTTCTTGACCAGTCTCCTGTGCGGGACTTTATCGAAGGCCTTACTGAAATCCATGTATACCACATCCACTGCGTTACCCTCATCCACACACCTAGTCACCCCCTCAAAAAATTCAATCAAATTAGTCAGACATGATCTTCCCTTGACAAAGCCATGTTGACTATCCCTGATTAATCCTTGCCTCTCCAAGTGGAGACAAATTTTGTCCCTCAGAATTTTTTCCAATAATTTTCCTACCACTGATGTTAGGCTCACTGGCCTGTAGTTCCCCGGTTTTTCCCTACTTCCCTTCTTGAATAATGGTACTACATTAGCGGTTCTCCAGTCCTCTGGCACATCCCCTGTGGCCAGAGAGGTCCTGAATATATGTGTTAGAGCCCCCGCAATCTCTTCCTTTGCCTCACACAGCAGCCTGGGATACATTTCATCCGGGCCTGGGGATTTATCCATTTTTAGGCCAGCTAAAACCGCCAATACCTCCTCCCTCTCGATGTTAATATGTTCGAGCATATCACAGTCCCCCCGCCCTATTTCTATGTCTACATCGTCCTTCTCCATAGTGAAAACAGATGCAAAAATTCATTTAGAACCCCTCCTACATCTTCCGGCTCCACACACAGATTGCCACTTTTGTCCCTAATGGGCCCTATTTTTTCCCTAGTTATCCTCTTACCCTTAATATACTTATAAAACATCTTAGGATTTTCCTTTATTTTGCTCGCCAGTGTTATTTCATGGCCCCTCCTTGATCTCCTAATTTCTTTTTTAAGTATCCCCCTGCACTTTTTGTACTCCTCTAGGGCTTCTTCCGTCTTTAGCCTTTTGTATCTGCCAAAAGCCCTCCTTTTTTTCCTAATCCATTCTCGTATATCCCCTGACATCCAAGGTTCCCTGTGGTTTTTGGAACCACCCTTGACCTTTACGGGAACATGTTGCCATTGTATGATCTCAATCTCCCTTCTGAAAGCCTCCCATTGCTCCGATGCGGGTTTTCCTACAAGTAGCTGATCCCAGTCCATTTTGGCCAGATCCTGCCTTATCCTATTAAAATCGGCCTTCCCCCAATTTAGAACCTTTATTTCCGGCCCATCCATGTCCTTTTCCATGACCACCTTAAATCTTACCATATTATGGTCACTGTCACCAAAGTGCTCACCTACAAGCACTTCTTCCACTTGGCCAGCCACATTCCCTAGAATTAGGTCCAGTACCGCCCCCTCTCTTGTAGGACTTTCTACATGCTGGCTCAAAAAGCTCTCCTGGATGCACTTTAAGAATTCTACACCCTCTGAGCCTTTCACACTCTGACTATCCCAGTTAATATTGGGGAAGTTGAAATCCCCCATTATTATTACCCTATTATTTGCACATTTCTCTGAGATTTGCCTACATATCTGTTCCTCTATCTCCCCCTGACTGTTTGGAGGCCTATAGTACACTCCCAGCAAAGTGCTTGCCCCCTTTTTGTTTTTAAGCTCCACCCATATGGCCTCATTAGAGGAACCTGCTAATATATCATCCCTCCTTACTGCAGTAATTGACTCCTTAATTAATATTGCAATACCCCCTCCTCTTATACCTCCCCCTCTGTCTCGCCTGAAGATTCTGTACCCCGGAATATTGAGCTGCCAGTCTTGCCCCTCCCTCAACCATGTCTCCGTGATAGCAACAATATCATACTCCCATGTGTTTATCAACACCTTCAGTGCCTTATCAACACCTTCACCATCTCATGCCTTGCACACAATAACAGCTAATCAACTACGGCAGACACAAGGGTCATTTGTTGTTGGAATGATTGGGATATGTGTGATATGTTTATGTATAAATTTTATTAATGGAGTTTGCAATATTTTGTGGTCTCTCTCATTTCACCTTTGCACCCAGGAGGATGCTGTGATATGGCATGACACAGGGATGGTATGATGGGCATGTGGTGAGCAAAAGGGATCTGGGGTTTAAGTCATTTTGCTGTGAGGCTGGAGGTCTGTTTGGAGGAGTTGGCAGAGTTCTGTGACCACCACCTTTGTGATGCGGAGCTGTCTAATACACTGCTCCTCGCTTAATTGAAGGTAGGAGAAGTGCTGTCGGAATACCTTCGGAGGGTAAGGCTTCCTGGTGAGAGCCCTGATGTCCCTTCTCATCCCTGTGCGCACATGTTCCTGTATTTTTGGCTGCCTATGCTCCCTCCGCTGTAGATCCTGGAGGGCGAGGTGGCATTCCAGTATAGCCCCCATTAATGTTGCCAAGTGTAGCAGTTTGAATCTTTGAACAATAAATGTAGACACTTTGCACTTGCCAGAAGACTGCTGATAAAAAAGCTTGAAATTACTCATACAAACTGCTCCACTGGCTGAAACTGACAAGAAGCCACTGAAACTAACCTGCCCTGACAGCTGCGAGTGAATAATGCTGATGCCTTTAAATAACGTCGCTGGAGCCGGCTTCTATCAGCTGTGCTCCTGCTCTCCCTGTCGCTGTCTGGTCGAGGTGCAAAGGTAAGTGGCAAAAATCAATTTTGCAGATCGGGCGTCACTGACGTCACGATCTGCCTACCTTGTACCAACGGCATAACGGAGGGTTCGGATTTGCCGTGTGTCACTGGATTCGCCTCGCCCCGGCGCTACTGCACAGCCCCCAGTTAGCGAGAGGCGCTAACCAACTGAATTTTTCTCCCACTGTCTGTCAGATTAACAAATCAAGATAAAATAACCAGGGCAGCTTTAGGACTGTGCAAACCTTGCAATTACAAGTGACATAATGATACATTTATAGAATACAAACAGAAAAAGTTTGCGAAACACTATTTTCATTAAAATGGCATTCTTTTAATAATCCTAAGGGTCTGCTTGGCTCAGTTAGTAGCACTCTCAAGTTGAGTGTCACCCTCACTTCAGCACGTAGGTAGGGTGAATTTCTGCTGGGTGAAAGAAACACAGAAACCTGATAAAACGGCGTGAACAACAGCGGATGAGCGGGAGAAATTTACCCTCTTGATCTCGTGCAGTATTAAGGGATGGTGCAGTGTTACAGGGTGAAATGTTATACTGAGGCCACATCTGCCTGTTCCCTTGTTTTAGTTGGATGTTAAAGATTCCATGGCGTTATTTGAAGATCAGGGTGTTTTCCCAGTGTTCTGGCCAACATTTATCCCACAACCAACACTGCCCAACAAATTAAGTGGTCATTTGTTTCATTACTGTGGGATATTACAATGTGCAAAATAGCTGCTGTGTTTTCCTACATAACAGTGATTCCATTTCAAAGTAATTTATTGTATGTGAAATACTTTGGGACATTTGTGAAAATCCTAAACTATACTCATTAGGACGGGTCACAGCACTTTGTTAAGATATGTGAAACTCTGACTATTGCTTTTATTGGAAGTGCCTAAAATGACCAATCCAACTTGAAATAAACAGCTGATGCAAGTTGGTCATGTATGTTGTATCTTCCAACATAGGCAAGTATAAAAGAGACCTTTATATAAAATTATAAATTTATCAGCAGTGTTTTATGACTGACAATTTCTTGCAATTTAGGATTCTGAATAACCATTATGGAGGGAATTTAGTTAAATGTAATGGACTATCTTTCTATAGGGATATCTTCACTGAAAATTCTTCTTTTGCTATACTTTCATTTTCCTCATTTGTGCGTTTATGGGCTAGAGGTGAATTGATAAGTTGATGCGTGTCCAAGAATTGTGGTGTGGATTTTTCTTTACATTATGCTAGCTTAACTCCAGCTGGCTAGGGAGGAAAATCAGAGCTGTTTCACTGACTCCCTGACAACCTCTCCCACTCTGAGATTGGAGAGATTCAAACGGGCAGTTGCGGCATGTTCAAGGACTTTGGGGGGGAAAGAAAGGTTAGAGATGGGAGGTAGTTTGCAAGGACAGAGGGACAAGGATGGTTTCTTTTGAAGAGGAGGATGATGACGGCTGTTTTGCAAGGGGAACAGTATCTGAGGAGAGGGAACTATTTACAATGTCACTACCACTATTGCTGTTGATGTTCTGTGAGCACAATTTGTTTTTAATGCGTTCACTGTATTTTAAACTGTATGTTTGTGGATACTGTTTGTGAGATGTTGCATATTTTAAATGCGTCATTTGCTTACTTAGTAACAGCTGCTGCTTTTCAAAAGTAATTCATTGTGTGAAGTGATTTGAAATCTTTGACTTGATAAGACAGTATTATAAATCTCAGTTGTTTCAGCACTGTATAGTTATGCTGTGATACTCATATTTGTTGGGCTACTGTGACATGAACAGTATTTTCTAACAGGGAACACAAAATACTATGCTACAAATAGAAATTTCTGTGAGGGCTGAGTTTAGCAGTTATAACCCGTCCTTTCCATCTTTGGGACCTGGATTTCAATCTATTCAACCCAGACTGACATGACTCTTATCTCTAATGGCTGGTAAAGATATTAATAATGAATGTTTCTTCTAGGATTACAGCAAATGATTCTGCACCATTGGTTACACGATCGGTTTGACGGCAGCTGTAAACTGAATCAAGTTGGGATTTCAGTTGCCATATAATTGGGGCTGTTAGTTGGATTCACTGGTTCTAGATAAGAGCACCTCACATAGCAAGAGTACACAGGTACAAAGCTCAGTTTTAGCTCTAGTTAAGGTACCACCTTAATTGGTTTACTTTAGACAGAAAACTGGTTACACCGTTCCTCTATGAAGCATCTAGAATACTGCTAACTGGATGGATATCTACAGTTGACCAATTACCTTGAGCCAACTTATAACAAGTATATAGTCTACTGCAACCATCATATGTGAAGTGATGGTCCTTATTGGATGCTTGGGTAAAATTAAATGCTAAACCGTGCACAGCACAGAGTGCAGCCTGAACTGCATGAAAATGCTACATGCAGAAGCATTGAAAGGAATGGCCATTGGGAGAGTTAAAACATAGATTTTATAGTAAGAGTTTATTGGAAAAAATATTAAATATCTCTGCTGAGCTAGAAACCGATTACTAGATTTAAATCAGACTTCAGTGATGCATTAATGAGGAAAACAGCTGCCTGGTTTCTACCTGGCACACTGCCTCCCATTTGCTGTGGTGTTAGATTCCTAGGGCCAAGGCTTGTACACATAGGAAAACTTCAAATTTCACAAGAGCTGTTGCTTAAACTTTGATTACATCTGTGCCAAGAATAAAGGGCACTTCATGACACGACCATGGAGGAGGCCATTAAGTTTAGGCACTACAGAAAATAAAAAAGTAAATCCATATGGTGATAGATGGGAATTAAGGAATTATTATTCACTTTGCTTTATCATTATTGTAGTTGCAATTCTACGATAACTGGACAACATGAAAGTAGAACACAAATCATAGAGAGTGTAAAGTTTAATCAATCTATGAAAGTTAAAAAGCGGAAAATTATCTGTATGAGTAATCTTTCTATTTGTTGCATTTAAAGTTTCTGAAAGTTTCTGATACTCCTCTTTCTGAAAATGAAAATGAAAATTATTTAAACAAATGTGTGCTGTTTTCATAAAGTTTTGCAAGGGATTGTTAAAGCAGCAACACAATGGCCAGGATTTTATGGCCAGCAGTGAATGAACAGCACTAGCTGTTCATTACACTTACACTTGCCCACAGACTTTCTATGGGGTTTTGCACTGGAACTTGTGGTGATTAGAAAGCCATTTTAACGCTGCACTCTCTACAGGAGATCTGGGACCTATGTGAGCAGGGAAAGCAATTGTGTATCTGCTTAACCAATCATGTTGAAGAATCCTTACTGAGGCACGCAAAGTCTAAACCAGGAAGCGTAAATTAGAACAGTTAATTCAGTGCCAAATCATGTACAGAAAGCAAAATGAAGAGATGGAAAAAAAGATGTGATTAAGAGTGAGTGAGACAAAAGAGACAGAAAGAAAAAGTTAAAAAAATTATTTAAATTTCCTAATTTCTTAAAAACTCTGACAATAATTAAAATCTGTAGGAATGAGACTCCACAATTCTAAAAGTTAATTTTCAGTGTCAGTGATGTTGTTTGGAAGTAATTAAGACTTAACATGCCATTAAAAATTTACTTATACTGGAATGGACACGCCCCAAATTTTTCTGGTGAGTTTAAGAACATAAGAAATAAGAGCAGGAGTAGGCCATATGGCCCCTCGAGCCTGCTCCACCATTCAATAAGATCATGGCTGATCATCGACCTCAACTCCACTTTCCCGCCCGATCTCCATATCCCTTGATTCCCCTAGAGTCCAAAAATCTATCTATCTCAGCCTTGAAAATACTCAAAGACTCAGCATTCACAGCCCTCTGGGGCAGAGAATTCCAAAGATTCACAAACCTCTGAGTGAAGAAATTCCTCCTCATCTCAGTCTTAAATGGCCTACCCCTTATCCTGAGAGTATGCCCCCAGTTGATAAATTGACCCTTAGTGTTAGGGGGATTAAATACGTGGGGTTACGGGGATAGGGTGGGATATGTGTTGGTGTAGGGGTTACGGGGATCGGGTGGGATATGTGTCGGTGCAGGCTCGATGGGCCGAAATGGCCTCTATCTGCACTGTGAGGTTTCTGATTTCTGTGATTTCTGTAGTTCTAGACACTCCAGCCAGGGGAAACAACCTCTCAGCATTTACCCTGTCAATCCCCTTCAGAATCTTGTGTTTCAATGAGATCACCTCTCATTCTTCTAAACTCCAGAGAGTATAGGCCTATTCTACACAAACTCTTATCATAGGACAGCCCTCTCATCCCAGGAATCAATCTAGTGAACCTTCGTTGCACTGCCTCCAAGGCAAGTATATCCTTCCTTAGATAAGGAGACCAAAACTGTGCGCAGTACTCCAGGTGTGGTCTCACCAAGGCCTTGTACAATTGCAGCAAAACTTCCTTACTCTTATACTCCAGACCTCTTGCAATAAAGGTCAACATGCCATTTGCCTTCCTTATTGCTTGCTGTACCTACATGCCAGCTTTCTGTGCTTCTTGCACAAGGACACCCAAATCTCTCTGAACACCAACCTTTGAAAGTTTCTCACCATTTAAAAGATATTCTGCTTTTCTATTCTTCCTACCAAAGTGAATAACCTCACATTTCCCTACCTTATACTCCATCTGCCACCTTACTGCCCACTCACTTAGTCTATCTATATCCCTTTGCGGACTCTTTGGGCTGGATTTTACCAGTCCTGAGGAGGCAGGTTTGGAGGCGGGACTGCTGGGAAAATCAAAAAGAATAGGAGCGAGTCCTGAACCCACTCCCAACCCGCCTCCAAGCAATCTTCCCGGGAGTCGGGTCCCCAATTTGCGCAGGGACCCAACTCCTGGCGGCGGGAAGAGGCTTATAGCCATTTAATTGCCTGTTAACAGGCAGTTAAGTGTCTTTTTCCCATTTTGAGACTTCTGCTGCGGGCTTCCCAACATTGGGAAACCCCGCCAGGGTAAGTGAGGCATGCTGTGGGTCTGTTGTAATGTTTGTGTATAGATGACAGCTGCAAAAGGATGTGAAAGATGCAATGGGACACTGATGAGTATCAGAGGTAAGGAAATGTTGAGAAGGTAATTTTTAATGTGTTTAGATTTTTCTGTAGGTGACAAGCTTTGACGTGTTTGTGTGGCCTCACCTCATTGGGAGAAGTGACAGATTACTTCTGTACCTTCACCTGCAGCTGCCATCTGTTTTATCCTAAGGAGAGAGTCATTGGAGAGCCTGGGAGCAAGGGCTCACCTTTGTACAGTGATTGTCAGTGTTTGACAGCACCTCAATGCTATCAAACACTGTCAAATCATCTGTCAAAAATAAATGGGTCATGTCCCTTTAAGAAAACCGGCAGATGAAGCGTCATCAACTGATATCATCTGACACCGGCTTTCCCTTAATTGGCCAGCAAGCCCGCAAGGCGGGCTTTACAAGGCCAATCAGGGGAAAATAGTGTCTGTGCGTCGGATGAGTTGGGGGCGGGACTAGAACACGGAAGGCAGCAGTCCCGCCCCCAACTCGTCTTGGCAGGTAAAATCCAGCCCTTTGTGTTCTCTTCACAGCTTACTGTCCCACCTAGCTTTGTATCATCAGCAAACTTGGATACATTATATTCGGTCCCTTCATCTAGGTCATTAATATAGATTGTAAATAGCTGAGGCCCCAACACTGATTCTGGCAGCACCCCACTAGTTACAGCCTGCTAACCTGAAAAAGATCCATTTATCCCTACTCTGTTTTCTGTCCGTTAACCAATCCTCTATCCATGCTACTATGTAACCCCCAACCCCATGAGCCCTAATCTTGTATAATAACCTGTTATGTGGCGCCTTATCGAATGCCTTTTGGAAATCCAAATATACTACATTCTCTAGTTCCCCTTTATCTACCCTGCTGGTTACATTCTCAAAAAACTCTAATAAATTTGTCAAACACGATTTCCCTTTCATAAAACCATGTTGACTCTGCCAAATCGCATTATGATTTTCTAAGTGCCCTGATACCACTTCCTTAACAATGGATTCCAGCATTTTCCCGAGGACTGATGTCAGGCTAACTGGCCTGTAGTTCCGTTTTCTCTCTCCCTCCTTTCTTGAATAGCGGTGTTACATTTGCGACCTTCCAATCCGCTGGGACCATTCTAGAATCTGGGTAATTTGGGAAAATCAAAACCAATGCATCCACTATCTCTTCAGCCACCTCTTTTAGAACACTAGGATGTAGGTCGTCAGGTGCAGGGAATTTATCGGCTTTTAGTCCCATTAGTTTCTCTAGTACTTTTTCTCTACTTATATTAATTATGTTAAGTTCCTCACCCTCATTAGACCCTTGGTTCCCCACCATTTTTGGTATGCTTTTTGTGTCTTCTACTGTGAAGACAGATACAAAATATTTGTTTAACGTTTCTGCCATTTCCTTATTCCCAATAATAATTTCTCCTGTCTCAGCCTCCAAGGGACCAATGTTTACTTTTGCTACTCTCTTCCTTTTTACATACTTGTAGAAGCTCTTACAATCTGCTTTTATATTTCTTGCTAGTTTTCTCTCATTCTATTTTTTCCCTTTTTATCAATTTTTTGATCAACCTTTGCTGGTTTCTGAAACCCTCCCAATCCTCAGGCTTACTATTATTCTTTGCAACATTATAAGCTTCTTCTTTCAATCTAATGTTATCCTTAACTTCTTTAGTTAGCCATGGTTGGCTGAATATTTCCGTGGAGTTTTTGTTTCTCAATGGAATGTATTTTTGTTGAGAATTATGAAATATTTCTTTAAATGCTAGACACTGCTTATCTACCGCCACACCTTTTAATCTATTTTTCCAATCTACCTTAGCCAACTCGCCCCTCATACCTATGTAATGGGCTTTATTTAAGTTTAAGACTCTAGTTTCGGACTGAGGCAAGTCACTCTCAAAATTAACGTGAAATTATATCATATTATGGTCACTCTGCCCCAGAGGATCCTTTACTATGAGATTGCTAATTAACCCTGTCTCATTACAATATTTAGTGGGTATCTATCATGTAAGTGCTGCAATTTTACGCCCTTCCATGTATTTCAATACAGCTTCTTGAGGAGCAGGACAACTCGGACCGCAACTTCCTGATTTCCAAGTTTAACTGTGCATGTTTGGTTGTCGGAAGTTGCTGTCCGATTTACTCTTTAATAATGGTGAGCGCTGATAGGCTCACTGTTATTTTTACTGAAAAATCTGGACCTTTTTTTTGTTCTGGGCTTTCGTGAAACGCTGGGGCCTTTCAAAATTCCCAATTAGTTTGGATCAATTATAGATTTCTCATCTTGTTTTTTATGTAATCTTGATGCACATTACAACAGTCCTACATTACAACAGTAACTACACTTCAAAAAAAGTACTTCATTGGCTGTAAAGCGCTTTGGGTTGTCCGGTGGTCATGAAATGCGCTATATAAATGCAAGTCTTTTTTTCTTAAGAAGTACTACTGCAGTCCTCAGACCGTCAACTTTGCTGATTCTGTTGGAATCATGATAATGAAATACAACTTTTCTTAGATGTCAATGCATTAATACAAAGAAGCAAATATGTAAGATATGTCTGCACTGGTAATTGAGATGGATGTACATCTTTGGGCACAGAATGTATACACACAGGGAAATAATCCAGATTAGACCTGGCTCCCAATGGAGGATTAAGTAAATCTAAGTCAAACTTTATCCTGATTAAACATTAGGGAATATTAAACAAGCTGTCTTTTTAGATTTAAAATAATCTGGCCTAGAAATTTGTCTGTGGCGATGGCGCAAAACGGGCGGTATCAGATCGGCTTCCCGTTATACGCAGTGCCTGATAGTCAGTCAATGGAACTAAATACCAGGCACTGCGTATACCAGGCGGCTGATCCGATACAGCCCATTTTGTGCCACCACCCGAGATGAATTTCTAGGCCTCTAAGTCTATTGTGCATTAGGTGGCATAACATGGGATACAGATAGAGATGACAGATTTGAACCTGGTGGTTTCTGGGAGCATGAACGACTTGGAGAAATTGTACTGTGGTATCAATGAACAACATGTTTCCAAGAGGAGCAGGAGTAGGCCACTCGGCCCTCTGAGCCTGCTCGCCATTCAATAAGGTCAAGACTGATCTTCTATCTCAACTCCACTTTCCTGCACTATCCACGTATCCCTTGATTCCCTTAATATCCAAAAATCTATCGATCCCTGTCTTGAATATACTCAACGACCCAGCATCTACACCCTTTGGGGTAGAGAATTCCAAAAATTCACAACCCTCTGCGGGAAGAAATTTCTCCTCAGCTCTGTCCTAATAGCCGATCCCTTATTCCGAGACTGTGACCCCTGTGCTAATTTGGAGGTCGAACTCCAAACCATCGTCAACACGTATGAGAGCATGGGCCTTACACTAAACATCCATAAGACAAAGGTCCTCTACCAACCCGCCCCCACCACACAGTACTGCCCCCCGATTATCAAAATCCACAAGGCCTTGGACAACGTGGACCACTTTCTATACTTCGGGAGCCTACTGTCAACAAGGGCAGACGTCGACGATGAAGTCCAACACTGCCTTCAGTGTGCCAGTGCAGCCTTCGGTCACCTGAGGAAGAGAGTGTTTGAAGACCAGGACCTCAAACCCGGCACTAAGCTCATGGTCTACAGAGCAGCAGTGATACCCGCCCTGCTGTATGCCTCAGAGACATGGACCATGTACAGCAGGCATCTCAAAGCACTGGAGAGGTACCACCAATGCTGCCTCCGCAAGATCCTGCAAATCCATTGACAGGATAGGCGCACCAACGTCAGTGTTCTTGCTCAGGCCAACATCCCCAGCATCGAAGCTTTGACCACGCTCAATCAGCTCCGATGGATGGGTCACATTGTCCGCATGCCCGATACGAGACTCCCAAAACAAGCACTCTACTCGGAACTCCGACACGGCAAGAGAGCCCCAGGTGGGCAGAGGAAACGCTTCAAGGACACCCTCAAAGCCTCCTTGAAAAAGTGTAACATCCCTACCGACACCTGGGAATCCCTGGCCCAAGACCGCACAAAGTGGAGGAGAAGCATCCAGGAAGGCGCCGAACACCTCGAGTCTCTTCGCAGGGAGCAAGCAGAAGCCAAGCATAGGCAGCGCAAGAAGCGCACGTCAACCCAAGCATCCCACCCACCCGCCCCTTCAACCGCCGTCTGCCCCACCTGTGACAGGGACTGTAGGTCCCGCATTGGACTCATCAGTCACCTGAGAACTCATTTTTACTGTGGAGGCAAGTCATCCTCGGTTCCGAGGGACTGCCTAAGAAGAAAAAGTGACCCCTAGTTCTAGAATACCCAGCCAGGGGAAACATCCTCCCAGCATCTACCCTGTCAAGCCATAGTCGAGTAAGTGATGGTTAACTGTTTGAATTTGTATGGAACAGCATTCATAAGGAGATCCATAAGTAGAAGAAGCAGGAGTAATTTCACTGTTGTCTTTAAATAAACTTTTAAAGAAAATTAAATTGTTCTTCATTTGTTTCAGTAATAACATTGTGATTAATGTGATACTGCATTGAAGTCTGTGTCACACACTTTCTATGCATTCTCTAAAAGCCTCAATGTATATGTACTTTATTGTCCCTCTTTCCCTCTCTTGGGCCGAGATTTTCCTTACCTCGGTGGGACCGGGATCGGTGGTGGGTCGTGGCCCCACTGCTAGCTCTATCTCACTCTGGAAAATGAATTTCCATTGATAGGGCTTGTTAAGCCCGCCCAGCATGTTTCCCGCTTCAATTAGAGGAAGCGGCTCTGGTGACGCCAGCCGGTTTCCTTAAAGGGACCATGGCCAACTTTCTTTTAACATTTGTGCTGCAAGCACTGATAATCACTGCACAAAGGTGCAGAGCTGCACCCAGGTTCTCCCATGACTTCCTCCATATGCTTATGGAGGGAGTCAGAGCATGCAGGGAGGCCCTCTTCCCATCCCATGGGTGGAAGAGACCTCCCCAGGAGACCAACATAACCTGGTTGCACATTGCAGAGGAGGTCACAAGCAGGGATGGCGTCAGGAGGACCTGGATGCAGTGGTGCAAACCTTTCAATGATCTCATTAGATCAGGAAACGTTAGTACAAAGCCACACTCACCTTCATTCTGCTGTGCCTCTCATCACATCCCCATCACTCTGCCTTCCCTACCCTACTGCTGCACATCCTTCCTCACACCAACTTACCTCCACCCATCACTCTATCTACGTTATCACATCCCTATCTCACGAGCCACCCCTCACACTCATCCTAGTGCAATCATACCAACTAACAACACACAAGGGTAGCCACTTGGGTGTTTTATGCAATGGCCACGTAAAGTTTTTGTTAATATGCTGTCAAACATTGAAATCTTTATTTTCAACACTTTGCGTTCTTGGACAAATTTTTGTGCACCTTTGGAAATGGCTTAGTGAGTTGCAGTGAATGGTGAGACATAACAGTACCCCCTGCAATGGTGATAAGTGTGAAAGGAATGGTTTGGACATTGTAGGGATGCTTTCAAGTGTTGGTGTGGGTTGGTGCCAACCTGGTGCATCATGTGGCAGCCAGGGTATACAGCATCAAGTGAAGTAAATCTGGCCACGATGAGGCCATCCCATGCCTCCTGGGCAGCAACGTGCTCGGGTGTTGATGCCCTGTGCAGCATCAGGTGATTGCAAAGAAGGTTGGTGCTGTTGTTGGTGCTGCTGGTGTGTTGGGGCTAATCGCGGTCGGATTCTGAGGACCAAGCTGAGACAGTATAAAGGGCACCCATGTTGATGGACTAGATGGTAGGTGAAGTAAAGACGATGGTGAGAGAGTGCTTCCAATGAGGTAAGAGTGGATGGAGAGTGGAAAGTGGAAAACCTGCAGAATCTGTGCTGGAAATGGACTGAGAAACAGCTTGTGGCTGAGGAAAGTGATGATCTGTCAGGTGGGAGCTTTACTGTATATTTGAAGCTGTCAAGTAATCAGCTGGAGCAATGGCCATTCAACTCCTGCCTCCGGTTCACAGACGTGGTCACCTAGCAGCGTCGACCCCATGGACGAGCAGTTAAAGTGAAAAGGTAAGGTTAAAAGCATTATTAAGGGTCTGTCAACAACCAACAATAATCTCTAGCCTTGTATTTTGTGGTGTCTTGAACTGACAGGAAGTGAAGGAACAGCCACCATCTGATGGATTAATTTAGATGTGGACATTTAATTAAAAGAGTTAGGAGGGATCAGAACACAGAAAGAAATAGGGGGAAGGAAGCAACACAGTGAGGGAGACAGAGAGAGAAGGGAGAAATGGAGAGAGGAAAGAGAGATACAGAGAAAGATGAAATGAAGGATTTAATTGGGATGCTTGCCTCTGCAGGTTGGGTCGGATTGGAGATCACACACACACGCCATTGGGAAAGGCGAATTGCAGTGGGTTGACAGTGAGGTCCCGACCCGCTGTCAAATAAAAATCAAATTTCCCACCCGACCTGCCACCAATCCCGCCCGCTGACCCCCTGGAAAATTCCCCTCTTAATCTCCATGCTACACAACTTCACTGCTCAGAGGGAAAATCAGGTGACCTTCTGCCAGGCTGTCCTGCCAGGCTGTCCTGTTAAGAAGTGTGTAAGAACAGACCAAAATGGTGCTCCCTTCAATATTTGTTTCCTTTTCTATTTTTGCTCTGTGCCTTCCTATGATGGAATAGGCTCAAATGGTGTCCGAGTACTGTGAAGCACAATGTATTGCAGCTTTGCAACAACATCATTCATTGTAACAATTCAGTCAACTTTTCATCACACAAACCTGCCCTTAATGTGATTACTTTATACATAGAGCTACTACTACATAATTAAATTGAATATTTAAGTCGTTGATTTTAAATGTAATACGGTACACTATCCCTTATCCGAAAGCCTTGGGACCAGCTGAGTTTCGGTTTTCAGAATTTTTCGGATTTCAGAAGGTATTATTATAAGACTGGGAAATTTGTATTTAATATAAATTTTAAAAGTTCAGGCTACCTCTTGCGACTGTTCCGTGTCTCATTCCCCTTCCTGCTTCTCTGGAAAGCCGGATATCGGCTGACTCCTACTAAGCTGGCCCGCAAATCAGGTCAGGGGTCGGGTGGGGGGAGAAAAGAATATCGGATGGGCCGCGGTTCAGGTCGGGGGGGAGAAAAGAATATCGGACGGGCCGCGGTTCGGTTCGGGTCGGGGGGAGAAAAGAATATTGGACGGGCCGCTGCAGCTATCGGACGGGCCGCTGTATTGTTGGGTTCACTCTCCCGGTACCTCCTTCACACTGCCCGGCTCGGCCTGCAATCTCCTACCCAGGAGGGAACTCTGTGACCCTCTGCCCTGCTCAGCGTAAGTCGTGCACCACTCTGGTCATGTCGTGCGCACGACTTACGCTGAACGAAAAAACTTTCGGTTTTTAGAGGTTTTCGGAAGTTCGGATAAAGGATAGTCTACCTGTACAGCAGCACCAGGACATTTTCTGTCTCACTGAGAAGACCATGATCCATGTGTCTATAAAGCTCCATGCAATTTGTGTGGACACACAGATACTTCTGGATGCTTACAGAATGTGGTGGAAAATGTTAACACCCACTTATAGACAACATGTTCACTGAAGGCTGCCAGTCGTAAACAGCTGGTTCTGGAAGAAGAAAACAACTCCTTTAAGAGTAACATGATATGTACTACACTATTTTGCTATTAATGGAATATCGTGAAACATGTTTTGCTTTACCGCTAGTTAAGAAGGAAACTAAATTCAAGCAGTTTCATTTCATTGCATTAATTGCTGTTATTACTGCAGTCAGTTTTCACCTGTGTTTTATTCTATTGGTGACAGTACTTAAGTTTCAACAATGAAATCATGGGCTAGATTTTCCTCTGCTATATCACCTCAAATTGAGGGAGGGGTAGATAGTGCAGGCAGAATAGTAGTGGGGACTGGAGGGGACATGGGCCTAGTAGAGGCCACTTCTTGCACCATTTTGGCCTCAATGCATCACTATTTTAGGTCTTGGTCGTGGCCTAAAAAGATTTTCTCTTCTACTCTTTCGAGGCTCTTCTGCCTCTTTAAATATCTGGTCATCTGTTATGATGTAACACTGGCAGTGTCATTACAGCACTACTGGGATTTTTCTCTCTCACAGCAGCTGACCTCCATTTGATGGGAAGGAATGCTCTTGGAACCTGCCCTGTATTGCAACTGACCTCAGACCCGGGAAAATGGGTCAGGGTTGTGGTGGTCTTGAGGCGGTGGGCAGAATTCCTTCACCCACGCGAAGAGAACCCAGCTCTATGGATCAATTTTACACCAGCATGTCATGCCCTATGAGTGCCTGTAATTTTTATGTTGACTTAGTAGCAAATGGAAAATAGCAAGAGAGTTACAATAAAAATCCTGAATGCTTTTCTCTTTAAGCACAAACTCTTGCTGGGTATGGTTCCACTGACACTCCGAGTGGCTATTTTTTATGTATGAGCCTAGACAGTGAGTGTCAGGAGTTGATTTTTCCCCTGCCCAGCCCATGATGCGGAAGCCAATTGCAGCATTCCAATTGTTGCCCAGGCTAAGAACAGCAAACTCCACACTGATGGGAGATCAGACCAGGTGGTTTGGCTTAGTATCATCCTTAGCTGTACCTTTAACCACAAGGCTATCAACAGAACTTTAAGAATTGATAAAATAGAATATCTATAATCAATAGTATAGAGAGCAATTTTTTTTTAAACTTTCTATAAATTCTGCTCAATGCTTATCAGCAACAGTAGAGTATTTGGCACAGCATTCTTTGTGCCAGCTATGCACCGAGGGAACTTCCCCAGGTTTCCCCTGCTCCCTCATTTGCATGGTGCTAGTGTACTCCAGTGTGATTTGTGTCCTGCATTGGGAGCAGCAGTGTAAATATACACCTGCACTTCATATCGGTTGCAACTTGTTGATTTCTGCTTTTTCTTGTCTGTATTACACAGTGGGGAGGGGACTATCTCTCTTTTCTGAAAGAAACTTTCAGGTTATGCTGAGGGAGGTGATGACAAGGAGATGTGTCATGTTTGGATGTCAGAGTCACCCTCTTCAGCAAGCTGTGGTCAGGGATGCCTGGGAGAGGTAGATCAGCAAGTTAATGCAGTGTTTACAGTATAGAGGCCACCTTCGCCGATGAAAAATTCAACACCCCGATGAGCAATGTTCCTGTTAAGCTGCACAGCTGCGTGGCCGGGTAGCAGTCTGGAGGTCCTGCGCACCCAATAAAAAAATAGCTGGAACAGTGCTGATGACCTTTCCCAATATCAGTGCCTCCTGCACTTCATAAGATCACAAGTTAATCACGGATGAGGAAGACCATTTGGCCCACATTATTTCATCCATCCAGAGGCAGTCTCACCATTGCAGCATCCAATTGTTTCTTAAATAAATCCAGGGGTTTTGCCTTTACCACTCTACTGGGAAGTTAATTCCCAGTGTTGATCACTCTGTGTGAAGAAGAACTTCCTTACATCAGTCCTAAAGTTGCCTTTTACTAGTTTGAACCTGTAACACCTTGGAGACCAGAAATGGATGCAGTATTCAAGGTGTAGTCTAACCAGAGCACTGAACAGTTTGAACACATATTCAACTATTTTGACAATGAAGTTTAACATTATTGGCTTTGTTGATTGCTGCTCTGCATCAGTTGGACATGTTTACCGTTGAGTCTACTAAGACTTGCAAGGTGTCTTTCAATCTCATCCTTTGCTATTTCAACAATATTCATGGAGTACATGTGTTGCCTTATTTTTCTATCCTATTTGCAAGAATTTGAGTCAGCCTAGGCTCAGTGGTAGCATTCAACCTCAGAGTCAGAATGTCATGGGTCCAAGCTGCACTTAAGCACATAATCTAGGCTGACACTTCAGTACAGCACTGAGGGAGTACAGTACTGTACTGCATTCTCAGAATTACTGTCCTTCGGATGGTAAACTGAGGCACTATCTGTCCTCAGAGTGCAAATGATCACGCGCTCTGAAATGGTGTGCCTACAACACATACACAAAGACTTTTAAGTCAATGGAAAAGAAAATCGAGCGTGGTGTAAAACAGACTGCTGATCTGCTATCGCCCATTTCGCGCTATCACCGATGACCGATTTCACCTCCATTGAATGTCAACTGCTAACATTAGTCAACCTCCGTCTATTAGAAGCTCTTGTGCAAAACAGGAAGGCTGGCCAAATGCAAGCCATAAAAACAGGTCCATCTCTTCATGCTTTGAGTCCATGCATGAAATAGCGTGATAATAGTTCCTGTGCATCATTAGACTTTCAACAATATAGAGGTTTCTGTAACTAATTAACTACATCAATTAGCCACTGTTTATTTTATGAGTGGCACTGACGTTTTCTCTGGTTAAACACATGATAACCACCTGCAGCAAAAGTTAAAATAATAATCCAGCTATGGTTAGTTATTGATTAACAATTTAAATTGGCTGACGTATTCAGCACATACTTAAACTGCACCTGTATAATAAACATAAAACTGCTATCTTAACAGTACATTGTGTGACTTCATTCATTCTACTGAAAGATTGGCAATCATTTAGGACTCGTGAAAGAAAGTCCTTACTGCCCAGTTTTAATGCAGTAAGCAGCACTGTATTGGGGAATAATGTGAGTGGGTAACCATGGTTGTACTTTTTGCTTGTATTGATAGAGAGTATGAGAAGTCAGAGTCTCATGCATATGCATTGAAACAAGCATGGGGTGCTAATTACTGGCTTCCAACAAATGGTAAAATTCTTCGTGACAGAAAGGTCTAATGTGCTAGTCAGTTCTTCTTTTACTATCGCCACAATTTACATTTCTAAAGGTTTCTCACTTAAGAAAGACAGACTAGATGTCCCTCCCCATTTTCAGTTAATAATGGGGAAAGCTGAGAGTGAAGTAGGTCGGGGAGCCATTCTGCAGTGTACTGTTTGCCACCATTTCAAGGATTTTCCTCGGAAATTGATGGCATAATAACACCTGCCCACAATGTGTAATCTGGTTCAAAGCTTAAGGGGTAAAATTGGGTGTCTTTGCACCTCCCGTTAGCACCCTCAGGCATTTTGCGACCGGGCGCGGCGCTGACATCGACTCCCGCCATATTCGGCAGAAGTTTTGCAGCGGCACTACGATGTTGCGCACCAATCTCCTTTGCCCGGAGATCGTGATGTCATTGCCCTTACCCGAAATTGACATCCGCCCCCTGTGGCACCACCAGGCGAAAACACTGACAGCTGCAGGAGGCGTGCACCGAGTGGGCGGCCGCTTCGGGGGTGATGATTAAAGGTGAGGTGGCTGAGGTAAGTAAAAAAAAACTTACCTTTCTTGTTCTGCTTTTTTTCATGCGTTCCTGCCCGCGATCGAACAGCCCGGCACTCTGCTTGATTGCGGCTGCCTTGGTGGTCCAGGTAGGTAATTTTTCTATTGCAGAGCCTGCAGCGATGGCCCTTCCCTTTAAGGGAGTGAAGGATCCATTGAATACGGCAGCGCTGCACAGCCCAGTGTGCAGTGTTGCTGAAGTCTCCGCGCCGCCTGCTGCCGATTGCGCTCCAAGAAGGAAGTGGAGCGCAAAACCACATTTTTTTAAAGTTGTGAAACATAAGCGCCTGGCACTAATTTACGAAACTTTGAGGGAAAAATTGAGTCGCGCCCCCTTTGGGGCGCTAACTTCGCTGGGGCACTACTTTTAGCGCCCTGGAAAAATTAGTGCCCCCACAGCTGAAATTGAGTGGTAGTGACCCAAGAGGGAAGCGGGGCGCTACTGGGAGCACCCCGCCTCCCTCTTGGAGCGCTGCGTGGGAATAGTGTGGCGTGACATGCCGCAGCATATCGCACTGTGGTATTGCAGGCCTCCTCCCCTTCTTAAAGAGGAGGGGCCTTGCGCAGCGCGACCCGGGGCCTAGCAGAGAGAAGTGCCGGGCTCATGGTGCGCAGCCGGCACTCCGCGGGGGGGTGGGTTAGGAGGCTGGGGACGGCAGTGGAGGCAGGCCCCTGAGGCCAGGCCCGCTTCAGAAGTTACTGGTGAAATTCCTGCTGGAGAAGAAAATCTAGGCAGGCCTCTCAAAGTGCTTTATAGGGTGGGGGATAAAAATGGACACCGAGCAGAAGGTAGAGGGGGCACAGAAATGTTGTTTAGGGGAAGGAAAAATCTAAGAGAAGGGTTTTGAGGAAGCTTTTGAAAGCAGGGAGGGAGGTGGTAAGGTAAGGGGGGTTAAATTGGATAACCCTCAAAAACGGACGCAGGGATCGCGATGCATGATTAACCCGCGCTTGTTGATTACACTGCAGGCAGGATGCCAACTTTGTGCTGCCTGCTCATTTCCATAATTGCTGGGTGCAGCCAGTGCTCCCCATGCTGTTGATTGGCAGCACACATCAGTAGGGGGCTGAATATTGTGAGTGCCTAGCACTACTTAAAGCTAGCCTGCAATGGTTAAAGCTAGCCTGCATCACTTAAAGGGGAAGTGCATTGTGGCTGGTGGTGGTGTTGAGATCATTGTGAATATTGTGCTGTGGAAGATTTAACAATGGCTGACTGTGGGAGAGAGGGTGCACCAAGGTTTTCAGATGCTGCACTGGAGGTCTTGCTGGAAGAGGTGGAAAAAAGGAGAGATGTCCTGTATCCTCAGGGGGACTGGGTGCCCTCCAGGCACATGCTCAGAAGGCAGTGGCAAGAGATAGCAGCGGAGGTCAATGCCAGGAGTGTAGCTCCACGGACTGAGATGCAGTGCAGGAAGAAGTTTAATGATCACACATGAGTTGTCAAGGTTAGGAGTGCATCTTCAAATGCCACATTCCACCAACTGCACCACTAGCCTCATCCACTGCTCAATTCACCACACGCCAATCTCTCACCTACCAACAATCTCTATCAATCAAGATTCATACCTAACATTCGTATGCTTTACCTCACCTTCACACATATAGCACTGTTGCAAGCCTTGCGCCCACACCTCACAGCTTGCACACACTGGTAGCTATTCAATCACATCACTCAAAAATATTGCATGACACTCATTGACACACTTCCTTCATTCTTGCAGGAGATGGTGGCGCACAATTGGAGGCAGCAGGATTTAACGGGAGGGGTAGAGACACGCCTGCATGTTTTAAACCCCATGGAGGTTACGGTGCTGGTCATTCTGGGAAGGGACATTGCTGAGAATCCTTCTCCACTTCCTCCTGTTTCCTCTTCTAGCAGCTTGTCCTGCTCTGCATGGCCTCTGCTTATTCTCCCAGTCATGCTCAATGCCAAGAGAAGCCCTACTGGACCACCTGTGTCTATTTTGTGCACAAGCCTTTAAGTCACCAAAAAAGTACTTCAGCACCAGCCAGCTAGACCACTCCCTGTAGAATATTGAAACTTTAAACAAGTATGGAAAAGCACCCAAAATGTGTAGAATTGCAGCAACAGCCAGAAGAAATAATCTAGCAACTAACCTGCAAGTAATTGATGATCCCCTTAAATAATAATTCAACTTTATTGTCATTGTACAATGCACAACAAAATGTGATCTTGCAAGCTCCCATGAGTCCAGTACAAATAACATTAAACGTAAATAGCACCGTCCTGGGAAAAGCAAAGCTGCTGCGTCTGTGCACGCCGCCATTCCATTTCCACCATTCCTCCTATCTTCAGCCCAATACCCGGGCCTGCTCACCAGCCGCCCCTCCTGGGGCTCTTTCCATGACCTTCTCACCAACCGCCCCTCCTCGGGGCTCTTTCCGTGACCTTCTGCACCTGGTCTTCCCTGATGGTCACCCCTCCAGGTACTAACCAAGCCTGGCTCTGCTTAGACTTCCAAGCCTTGCCAGTGACCCTGTCCCTAGTCCCAGGAACAGGGCTGGTGGCAGGGTCCTTCATGCCGTTAAACACATGTTCAGCTGTGCGAGGTTAAGTCAGGGTGCAGGCTGGAGTGTGGAGCTCCAAAATGGTAGGATTCGTGTCAAATCAGCTTTACACACTAATTGGCTCTGCATGCTGCCGGTGGTCGTTAACTGCAAACCCCTTTACAAATATGGCATCCAGTGCACCTCACATTGGAAGTGTGCGCGCGCGTCGTGGATGCCATTTCTGTAGTTTAAGAGATGCCGTAACGCCCAATTTCACCCTGATGTGCAGACAGTGAATTTCAGAAGGTCAGTGACATAATGGTAGATTGACGAGCATGTGAATGAAGGAGTAAGCTGGTGCCAGTGGAACACAAGAAATTACAGGGGACAGGGAGGGAGGGTTTCATTAAGATCGGGTGGAATGAGGGCCTGTAGGGATCTGAAGGCAAGGATGATGATTTTAAAATAAATGTACTTGTCTACAGGGAGCTTGACAATGAGTGTGGGGCAGAACTTTATTTGGACGGTGATGCTAGCCATGGTGTTCTGAAGGAGTTTTCCTTTGTCGAGGGTAGAGATAGCAAGGTAGGCAAGGAGCACACTGGAGAAGGCCCAGTATTGCCAACCCCACTGCCTCATAAATCAGGAAACAAACTCTTAAAAATCATGAGATTTGGTATCGAAATCGTGAGTTGCTGTTTTTTTCCTGACCCAACCCCTCACTGACCTTTGCTCCCAGACAAGAAGCGCAATCCACGACCTTTGCTCCCGGACAGAAAGCCGTCACTGATTACTAATTTCCTCAAATAATACAAGAACAACAACTTGTATTTATATAGCGTCTTTAATGTAGTAAAATGTCCCAAGGCGCTTCAAAGGAGTATTGTAAAACAAAAACTTTTGACACCGAGCCATATAAGGAGAAATGAGGGCAGGTGATCAAACGCTTGGTGAAAGAGGTAGGTTTTTAGGAGTGTCTTAAAGAAGGAAAGAGGTAGAGAGGTTTAGGGAGGGAATTCCACAGCTTAGGGCCTAGGCAACAGAAGGCACGGCCACCAATGGTTGAGCGATTATAATCAGGGGGCAGAATTAGAGGAGCACAGATATCTCGGGGTGTTGTGGGGCTGGAGGAGATTACAGAGATAGGGAGGGGCAAGGCCATGGAGGGATTTGAAAACAAGGGTGAGAATTTTGAAATCAAGCCTTTGCTTAACCGGGAGCCAATGTAGGTCAGGGAGCACAGGGGTGATGGGTGAACGGGACTTGGTGTGAGTTAGGACACGGGCAGCCAAGTTTTGGATGACCTCAAGTTTATGTAAGGTAGAATGTGGGAGACCAGCCAGGAGTGCGTTGGAATAGTCAAGTCTAGAGGTAACAAAGACATGGATGAGGGTTTCAGCAGCGGATGAGCTGAGGCAAAGGCGGAGATGGGCAATGTTACGGAGGTGGAAATAGGCGGTCTTAGTTACGCTGCGGATATGTGGTCGGAAGTGCATTTCAGGGTCAAAAATGACACTAAGGTTGCAAACAGTGTGGTTCAGTCTCAGACAGATGTTAGGGAGAGGGATGGAGTCAGTGGCTAGGGAACGGAGTTTGTGGCGGGGACCGAAAACAATGGCTTCAGTCTTCCCAATATTTAATTGGAGAAAATTTCTGCTCACGTCAGACAAGTAGTTTGACAATTTAGAGACCATGGAAAGGTCGAGAGAAGTGGTGGTGAGGTAGAGCTGGGTGTCGTCAGCGTACATGTGGAAACTGACGCTGTGTTTTTGCGGGCAGCATGTCGATGAGAAATAGGAGGGGGCCAAGGATAGATCCTTGGGGGACACCAGAAAGGATAGATCATTGGGGGACACCAGAGGTAACAATGCGGGAGCGGGAAGAGAAGCCATTGCAGGTGAGTCTCTGGCTACGATTAAATAGTTAAGAATGGAACTAGGCGAATGCAGTCCCACCCAGCTGGACGACGGTGGAGAGGCATTGGAGAAGGATGGAGTGGTCAACCGTGTCAAAGGCTGCAGACAAGTCAAGAAGGACAAGGAGGGATAATTTACCTTTGTCACAGTCACAAAGGATGTCATTTGTGCCTTTGATGAGAGCCGTTTCGGTACTGGGCAGGGGCGGAAACCTGATTGGAGGGATTCAAACATGGAGTTGCGGGAATGATGGGAACGGATTTGGTAGGCAACAATATGTTCAAGGACTTTGGAGAGGAAAGAGATGTTGGAGATATGCAGTAGTTTGCAATAACGAAGGGGTCAAGGGTTGTTTTTTTGAGGAGCAGGGTGATGACGGCAGATTTGAGGGAGAGGGGGACAGTACCTGAGGAGAGAGAACCATTAACAATGTCAGTTAAAATGGGAGCCAGAAAAGGAAGTTGGGTGGTCAACAGTTTGGTGGGAATAAGGTCGAGGATGCAGGAAGTGCGTCTCATGGACAAGATGAGCGGGGAGATTGGAGAGAAATTGGAGAAAGATTTGAGTTCAGGGCTAGGGCAGGGGGGAACCTTAGAGGAAGTTTGGCCCAGTGGGCTAGGGGAAGGAAGGGAAGTGGCAGAGGCATCTGAACGCGATGGTCTCAATCTTAGAGACAAAGAAGTCCATGAGCTCCTCACACTTGTTGTCGGAGGTGAGGGTGGAGGAGATAGGGGAGAGGGGTTTAAGAAGACGGTTAACACTTAACAGAGAATAGAAGCTGGGGTTTATCTTTGCATTCCAGAATGTTTCTGGAATAGTGAGCAATTTTGACAGGCGAGAGCAGGACCCGACAATGCTTTATGTGGTCCAGCCAGATCTGGCGGTGAATGGCTAAACCAGTTGTCCACCATATCCGTTCAAGTCTGCGTTCCTTGGACTTAAGGGAGCGAAGATGAGGGCCGTACCAGGGGGAACGGCCAGGCTGAGGGAGAGTAATTGTTTTAATAGGGACTAGGGCATCGAAGGTGGTGGTGAGGGTGTGGTTGAGCAGATCGGTAGCTGCAGAAATATCGTGGTGAATGGAGGGCCAAAGGCAGGACAGTTGGGATTTCATAAGTGCAGTTGTAAGAGAGTTGGGAGAGAGTTTTTTCCCGGGCGGACACAGAAGGGATGTGGGATAGAATTTATTGGAACTGCAGTCTGATGAGGCGGCCACCGACCGCCCTTCCAGAAGGCCGATTGAGTGGCTGCCTCCTCCCTCGCTGCTGTTTCTCCTCCTGTTCCTCCTCCTCCTTCTCCTGAGATGGTCCTGCTATGTCTGGTGGCAATGGCTGGGCCCTCATGATGGCTAAGTTGTGCAGCATGCAGCACACCACGACAAAAAGGGACACCCGCTCAGCTGAGTACTGGAGGGCTCCTCCCGAGTGGTCAAGGCAGCGGAACCATTGCTTGAGCACTGTGATGGTCTGCTCGATGATGTTCCTGGAGGCGGCATGGCTCTCATTATATGAGTGCTGGGTAGATAGTGTTGGGGTTGCGGAGGGGAGTCATGAGCCAGGTGGAGATCGGATAGCCCTTGTCTCCGACCAGCCAGCTGTTAGCTTCATGTGGTGGCTGGAAGAGTGCTGGCACACTGGTCTGGTGCAGGATGAAGGCATCGTGGCTGCTGGCAGGATAGCGGGCATTGACAATGAGGATTCGCTGTCTCTGGTCGCACACCAACTGGACATTAAGTGAGTGGTAGCCTTTGCGGTTACGGAAGATCTCAGGATTATTATGGGGTGCTCACAAAGCGACGTGGGTGCAGTCAATGGCGCCCTGCACCATGGGGAAGCCCGCTATCCTGGCAAAGCCACATGCATGCTCGTCCGGCTTCTCCCTGGTGATAGGCAATGAAATGTAGTCCCTTCTCCTACTATACAGAGCCTCTGTGACCTCTCGGATGCAGCAATGGACGGCGAACTGCGAGATGTTAGCTATGTCTCCTGCTGCAGACTGGAAGGATCTGCTGGCATAGAAATTGAGGGCGACGGTGACCTTGACTGTCACTGAGAGAGCCGTGGTGGTCCTGATCTGAGGCTCGAGGTCTGGCTGCAGGAGGTGGCAGAGCTCTGTGACCATCTCCTTGCTGAAGTGGAGCCTTCTCAGACACTGCTCCTCAGTTAAATTTATGTAGAAGTGCTCCTGGAATACCCTGGGAGGGTAAGGCCTCCTGTTGAGAGCCTTGTTGGCCCTTCTCCCTCTGGCCACATTTTCCAATCTTTGTCTCCGCCTCCGCTGCCTCCGACGTTGATGCTGGAGGGTGAGGTCGAGTGCCAGAACAGCCCCCATTAATGCATCCAAGTGTAGGACTTCTAGGGGGCTGTGAATGCTGGGTCTTTGAGTATATTCAAGGCTGAGATAGATAGATTTTTGGACTCTGGGAGAATCAAGGGATATGGAGATGGGGCGGGAAAGTGGAGTTGAGATCGATGATCAGCCATGATCTTATTGAATGGCGGAGCAGGCTCGAGGGGTCATATGGCCTACTCCTGCTCTTATTTCTTATGTTCTAAATCTTAGCAGATTGAAAGTGACAAATCTTTAGCAGGCAGAACACTCCTCAAAGTACGAAACGTTTAACTCACTGAAAACGGTTGTTTCGCAATGTGAAACTGAGAAGGCAGCATTGATTGGTCACTAAAATGAAAGTGCATGTTGATCCCTTTAAATACCGCTCCTACAGCGGCCATCCAAATGCATAACGCCTTCTCTTCCTGCCGTGTTCAGACCAGGCGCTAAGGCAGGGGGTGACAGTCAATTTTGCATCTGGGCCATTAACAGTGCGTTCCAAACTAATTGACGTCACGATCTGCCAGGCACTAAAGGGCTAGGTGCTCACTGTTAGCAAATCCCAGGTGAATTTCGTGTGCGGCGTTGAATTCTTCATGCCCCGCCACAAACTCATTACGGCCCCCCTCCCCCCCCCCCCCCACCCGCGCTAACATGCTGAATTTCTCCCCCCAAATTTTTATGGTACTTGGGTGGGCTGTAGGGAACGAGAATTTTAAATGAGAGGTGAGAGGGGTGGAATAAGGCGAGATGCTCAAATTAGTAGAAAGTGCCGGAGGAGTAGGGGGACAGACCAAGGTGTGATTTGGTGATGACAGCCACACCGCCACCACGGCGGTCTGAAAGGGGCAAGTGGTGGAAGATATAGTCAGGCAGGGAGGCTTCATTTAAGGGTAAGGTGTCATCACCCCTCAACCAAGTTTCCGTCAGAGCCACGATGTCGATGCAATCATCCATGAAATGCACATGGATGGCAAGGGCCTTGTTCACAAGTGAATGGACATTCTGGAGAGAGATGCGGAGAGGGTCGGTGATGTCTGCCCCACTGCCAGCGTCCACAGGGTCAGCGCTGGGAGGGGTGAGTTGGATGGGGAGGAGATTGGCAAGCTTAGTGGGCGCGCTGGGTGGGAAGGTCGGCGTGAGAGTAGGATGGGACAGTTGGGGTTGCTGCTCATAAGGAGGCAGCGATGAGTGCCTCGATGGGCCCTTGGTAGGATGCCAAGAGTCACAGAGGGAAGCTGTGAGCTTATCTAAAAGGGAATCAAGCCTGAGATGGCGGCAGGAGAGTAGGAAGGTTGAAGAGTGATGAAGGATTGGGGTAGGAATTTGGGAGGGTAGCGTATCCGAGAGAGGAGAGATGAAAGGAGGCATGACGACAGGAGCAAGCGGATAGGGAGGGATAGAGAGAAAAGGAAAAGGGGGAGAAAAATTGGAAAAATAAATGAATGGCTCAGGTCCGGAGCGGCAGCCAAAGTGCAAACGCGAATGGACACAGGGAAAAGCTCAGGTTACATAAGCCTGGTTATGTAGTATTTAAAGGGCGACATATTTCCTGGTAGCAGGAAATAGGTTGGAGACAATAGTAGGGAGACCAGGGTCAAAGTCAGAGGTCCCATGGAGGGACAAATCTGACGTAAGCAGGATGCAGCCTGTCTCTGATGACTGTCCTGAATTAATCCATTTTACTAACAAATGTTGAAATGTTTACTGCACCTACAGGGTTTCTTCTGTTTAAAGCCACCACAGAAAGATCCACATTTCTCCTGGAGTTTGAGAGAAATCAGGTTTAAAAATGATGCAGTTTCAGACAGCGAGGGACACCTGGGATTGGACCTGCCCACTCGGTGCTCCAGCCCCTCCCTGCTCTTCCTATTGGTTCGGAGTGCACATCAATCACCCGGGCCGGGTTAACGGTGAAACTGCCGGCCTTGCAGTTGGAAAATAAACATCAATCTAGCCTGTCAGTTACAATATTTAATTAAACTAAATTAATAAGTTTCACAAAAAAGTGTTTCAAAGTTTTCTAAAGTAGATTGGGACTCTACTCATTGGAGTTCAGAAGAATGAGAGGCGATCTTATTGAAACATATAAGATTGTGAAGGGGCTTGATCGGGTGGATGTGGTGAGGATGTTCCCAATGTTGGGTGAAACTAGAACTAGGGGGCATAATCTTAAAATAAGGGGCTGCTCTTTCAAAACTGAGATGAGGAGAAACTTCTTCACTCAGAGGGTAGTAGGTCTGTGGAATTTGCTGCCCCAGAAAGCTGTGGAAGCTACATCATTAAATAAATTTAAAACAGAAATAGATAGTTTCCTAGAAGTAAAGGGAATTAGGGGTTACGGGGAGCGGGCAGGAAATTGGACATGAGTCTATGTTCGGAACGGTCATGGCCCTGTGGGTAGTGGAGCGGGCCCAGGGGCCGTGTAGCCTGGTTCTGCTCCTACTTCTTGTGTTCTAATTATGTGTTAGGTTTCAGGAGATGGTTCTATTCCTGTTCCTGGCTGGGGTGGAGATCACCTTTTACAGAAGGTAAGTACTGTAGAAAATATAGGGACAGTGATCTCCTGGAAGAGTTTCGATCGCCTAGATGGGTCGGAGAGGAATTTCCCAGATTTTTTCTCCCAAATTGGCCATTGGGTTTTTTATCTGGTTTTTCGCCTCTCCCAGGAGATTACATGGGTTCAGGAGGGATGTAGAGTGATAGAAGATTTGTGGTTAGGATCAGATCAGCCATGATCTTATTGAATGGTGGAGCAGGCTCGAGGGGCCGATTGGCCTACTCCTGCTCCTATTTCTTATGTTCTTATGTTCAAGCGCCTGTGCTATGAATGTTCGTGACGGTTTAATGATGGTCTCCTTTACCCAGCATGCCCTGGGCTCTTGGGTTTAGGTTTATTTTAGTAATTTCCGCCCTCTCCTGCTTCAAAAGTGCTTTTCCCTGCCCCCATTCTCAATCCCATTAGTGAAACTGACTTTCTGACCGGAGCTCCAATGGTGGCTGTTTAGGTACCCAGAATGCACTACACGGCAGATTGTCCCCATCGATATCAGAGGAGCCCAGCAGTGGATGCGCAAATTGGCGTTTTTTAAAAAATTCCCGAGATTTAGGCATTCCATCATGAGTGAAGCTTTATTTCACTCCAAAATCACGTCTCTCGCGCTGGGTTCAGGGAAGTTGGCAATACTGAAGGCCAGCCTTGAGGTGATAAAGGTGTGAATAAGAATCTTGATAGTAGTTGGGTACAGATGGTGAATATTTCAGAGGGGATAGAAGCGCTAGAAATTAGAGCAATATTAGCATACTAATGCTTAACTGACTTGTATGACATCCTTTTGTTTGTTTTTTCACTGAGGTGATAACCCATTTATTTTAATACAGCAATAAGTAACTGCAAATGAAGACACTGAGGAAATTTGTTGTTACATGTACATGCCCAAAAGAAAGACATGTACTGTCTAGACTATCCAATGGCACAATTTAAACATTAATATTCGTAGGCCTTTTGCCGAAACAACCACAAGCCCCACTGACAGCTTCTGAAGAGGCTCGTCAGCCCGCTCCTGAGCCACTAACACCTGTTTTACTACCACAGAGCAGGAATCCCCACCCCCTGACCATACCACTGTTCCATGCCATCTTGAATAAAAAGAGAAGCCTCACAGTCAAACCAGTACAGTCCTCTAATTCCTCCACTATCACTTTCATAGTCACACGTGTTTACCCTGCTCCTCCACCTACTGCTTGGCGCTATGGTGCTGTCTTCTTATCAGCCCCCTCTATGGCAGTCTGCAGTGCTGCCAGACTGCCTCTTGGGGCGCTATTGCCATCCCAGCATCCAAGTTTCTCCAGGATAGCACCTGGAGCGGAATAGTAGCCCTCTAAAATGTTAAATATATATTTCTACTATAGGAGACAATTTTAACATCACATCAGGAAAATAAGGTGTTTATGCTCAAGTCATTTTTCACTTATTTTGTTAGTGGGATTTAATTACCTGTATATTTTGTACTGACAAGATTACCCATGTACACATCAAGATGAATATGTTGGTCAGAAAAATCTAGAGTCTTAAAGCAACCTGTATGAAAGTACAGTTCTGGTAAATATTACCTCCTCCATTGCAGTGATTAGGTTTTGAGTAGACTTGCTGATCTCTCCTCCCACTGATGGTGCACCGCTGCCTGGTGTGAGATAAGTTGACCCTGGACTTGGATGCCCATTGATTTCCATACTGTAGCTGGCTTTCACTGGCCAGCAGAGTTGGTTGTGCAAGATAAAGTATACCACAAAAACATACAGGCCCTGAAAAACACAACCAAAAACATAATAAACAGTGTATTAAAGAGCCAGCACAAATGCTTTTGAGTAAAAACAGATTTGGTAAAAGCTTAAAAATTTAATTTCATATTGAACAAAAGGATTTGCTCCTGGCATGTACCAAGATTGCTGCTCTGCAGATTTTTGGCCATGTAATTTTTACTACCTTGTTTCCAATTTTTTTAATGATTTTTGGTGAGCGTCACCATCTAATGTTACTGATATTAGTTTTGGCATCTGGGTTCCATTTTCTGCTATCCCTGGTAATTTTCCCCAATGGTGTTATGAGCAAGAGGGGTTAAGCACCCAGTAACTTTAACCCTTTCCCCGTTGGATAAAGAATAATTTTATGTGCTTTAACAAACAAGCAGTTTGAGGGTTAATCTGTTATATATCTGGTTTGGGCAAGTGCACTCCCATTTCCACTTGAAGTTTGTTTGTGCATTGAAATACTGCTGTAGGAAAAAAATCTGTTTCTTTTTCCGTGCATCATAAAGGTTAATAATTTGTCAGAGGAAACCAGTTCACATTCAGTAAACACTGTTTCAGGCCATTTTTCAGTTGCCGATTGTTATTTAAAAGGATGATACAACAGCTTTACAGAAACAATTGCCCTTCTGTAGTTGTTTATGTCCAACATCTTAAATCCCCGCAAGGCCTTCAGCCGTATAAGGAAGCGTGTAGTCAAAACAAAATACCACAGTGTCAAGATCATCTTTTCTCATCAACATACATCACTGCAGCCTAAACAGGTTTGATGGCATTTTACATGTTTATCATATAGGATGGCATTCAGGATCATCACTGTAAATGTCAGAAGAGCTGCATTTTGCTTTCATTAAATAATAAGTTAGGATTTTCAAAAATGTTATTCATATTAATCAATACAGAAAATCATTACTTTTTTTGAAGTTAGAATTTGTACTTTGAATTTAGTCATATGAGTTCCATATGAAGTCCGCCTCAGGAGGTGGCACAGGCTGGCTGCATATACCAATTCCTGTCCTTGATCCTGGTCAGTCCCAGTTATTCCTGGATCTAATAGGGCATCATGATATTTGGCAGATCAGGATGATGGTATCGCTCAATCTGTAGAGCTTCTGTGTGGCCTCACGTATCCGGTTGCAATCAGTGCAGTCCACAACTCAAACCACAGTGATCACAGGAGATTGGGAAGCTATCAGTAGAATTTTGAAAACAGATTTAATGCAAACAGGATGTTTTCTTTTCCAAGTTTATTCAATTGGATTATAAATTTTCGAAAATCCTAACTTATACAAGACAAAAATGAAGTGAAGTCACATTTAAAATGAACTAATCCAGGCTTCCATATCACAATATCAGACTCAATTCAGCTGGAAAATTGTAGGAGACATAACGTGGGGGAAGCTGCTAATAGGCCTTCAGAGCATACAGAGCCTAGATAATTTTTTTAAATTAATTCGTATGGTAATAGAATACATTAAGAATCACATCAGTTCGATGATTTTTCATACTTGATTATCCTTCTACTATAGTAATGAGGTTCTAAATGTGTGTAACACACTTACCTGCACGATATTAAAGATGACAAACAGGATTAACATCCAGAAGTATCTGAAGGCCATGTGCAGGCCTCCCCATAGCCATGTCAGTGATATCAAAGCGAAAAGGTACAGCACAAGGGGAACCTCTGTAAATAAAGGAGATAAAAGGAAAGAACATATTAGAAAGTTCCAGAACATATTTTAATGGATGTAAAATCTTGCAGGATCTGTTGACCTCCATGCTGGAATTACCAATGTGTGCTCATGGTGGGCAAAGTTCTGCACCATTTGAGTGCAAATTCATAAAACTTACCTGAAGGCCTTTGCTAATCATTCCCATCATTTCTGATTTGATCTTACAACCTTCTTATTTTATTTTTAGTTGTGTACAGCTTTCTCCTTATGGTCATAAACTGTACCATTGACTTTTTAAATATATTTCAGTTTTTACCCTTTCTAGGTCTCCCATGCCCCCTTATCCAGTTGATATAATTGTCAGGTGAGCTGCTGTCCGCTGCCTGTCAATTCTGTTCCTGTGCACAATACAACAATGACCCAAGGGTGACTCACTCTCAATTTCTTCCCTTCCTCTCGATGCCTCTTCCTGGCAGCAAGGCCAAGATCAAGAGTTCACACATGGTGGTATCTGCAGGCATGAGTCGACATCCTACCACTCTATCTTTACAGTGTGTGAGAGCAGTGGTTCTCAACTTTTTTGGTTGAAGGATTGCTTTTCCAATCGATTAGTAATTACAGATCCCTGATATAAATTATAATACTGTACAATATACTCATGAAAATGCTGCATGTAAAGCGTGTTTTAATGCTTTTAAGAAAACAGGTATTTACTTATAGATATCAGTGAGATGGGTGTGCCTGCTTCTCATTGCAGAGTCTGTCTACCCTTGGTGTGATGTTTGACAATTTATTTAAAGCTGTGCCTGCTGTTCACTTTCCTACTTGTTACATTAATTTTAAGTACTGTCCTAAAAACTACTGCTCATCTATGAATTTTAATTATGAACCTTTTTTTTTATATAAATATAATTTGAAATGAGCAAAAGCCTCAATTTTAATCCAATGCAAAAGAGCTAAAAAAGTGAAATTAAAAAGAGCTCAAGACAAAAAAAACCTCTCAAAACATACAGCTACTTGAGTGATTGGGATCGCCTGCTTCACACCCGTCCGCCAACATCCACATCAAAGAAACTTGTTCTTTTCGCGGTCAGGGCATTCCCAGCGGGTCAGGAACAAGTCCTTGCATTTCCAGCTCTCAGCCAGTCTGCGCCCTGCTGTCTCCAGCCAGTGACATGCGAACCCGAACTCTCCTCCCACCCCTCCCAAAAAACAGCTGGGCAACCTGGCGGGCCCCGGGTCTCCAATAACCCCGCTCCCTCTGCTGCGCAACTTTTCCAGAACTTTCCGGCACATAAGTCAGTGTGGTAACAGTATTTCGGCTCGATTCAGCCCCACGGCGGTTTCAACTTGGCGACATTAATAATCCAAGATTATTCCACACAACTGGTTCGGGAAAAGTTTGCACAACGAATAAAAACCTTCTAGAAGACCGCATGAAGCTAGCAGGAAACTCGTGGTGAACGATGGCGACTCGCCCTTGGTTGAACTTTAAAACTTACCGACTCCCAACAAAGCTTTTCTATTTTTCTGTCGCCCTTCACCACCATTACCAGCCAGTCAACCTCCGCTCTCCTCCCACAGACACCAATAAGGTCACTGGAAGGAACCTGAACATGGACACTCTGGTTCCGCCTCCTCCCAGATCCTTACTGGTTCATTTTTACAGTATGCAATTTTCAGATATCTGCTCCAACTAATAATTGGTCAATGTTTCGCGGACTCCCCGGAATGTCTCCGTGGACCCCTGTGTAAGAACCATTGTGTTAGAGCACCTAGTGAAGTGCTACTTTTTGTGATTAATATGTATTTTTATATTTAAAACATCCTGCATATATTTTGCTGATATTTCTCATCATGAACATTGATTACTTCTGCTTAAAAGTCATACAATCTTATGACACAAGAAAAGACCATTTGGCCCATTATGCCTGTGCCAACTCTTTGAAAGAGCTATCCAATTAGTCCCACTTCCCCGCATATAACTCAGATTTCCAGCAGTTGAAACTGAGCATATTCACTTTCAGGTCCCCTTCAAATGTACAGGAAGGTATGTGGATCAGTGACAATGACAACAACTTGCATTTATGCAGTATCTTTAGTGTAGAAAACATCCCAAAGTACTTTTCAGGTGCTAAGCCAAAGAAGAAGAGATTAAAAGAGGTTGGGTTCAAGGAGGGTCTTAAAGATTAAATGGAAAGGTGGAGGGATTTTGAGGGGGGAATTCAAGAGAGTAAGGCCTAGGCAGTTGAAGGCATGAGCACCAGTGGTGGGGCAAAAGGAAGGAGGGATCCATAAGAGGCTGGAGTTAGAGTATTGAGGAAGGTACAGAGATAGGAAAGACTAAGGCCATGGGAATATTTGAAAACAAGGACAAGAATTTTAAAATTGAGGTGTTGTAGGATCAGGAGTCAATGTAGGTCAACAAGCATGGGTTGATGGGTGAGCAGCACCAGATATGGAATAGGATATGGGCAGCAGAGTTTTGGATGAGCTGAAGTTGATGGCGGGTGGAGGGTGCTAGGTTGGCCAAGGGAGCACTGGATTGATTGGAGGTAATTTTGACTTTAGACGATGGTGTAAAATGAGCAATATCAACTCGGCCACCCATTAAACACCTCTCCTGATTTTTGTTTCCATTGACATCAATGGAGGAGAGTCATCGGTGGAAGATGGTGCAATTAACTGTGTTGAAGGTTGCAGAGAAGAGGGATAAAGCACCATGGTCACAGTCACAGAGAATGTCCTTCATGACTTTGATTAGGGCTATTCTGGAGCTGTGGGACGGGCAGCAGCTTGACTGCAGAGATTCACATCGGGGGTTGCACAGATTTGGGAGGTGACAACACATTCAAAGACCTTGAAGAGGACAAGGAGTTTGGAGATGGGATGGTAGTTAGCGACGACAAAGGAGTTGCGAGTGGATTTTTAGAAGTGGGGGTTGTTGATGATGGTGGTTTTGAAAGGGAGGGGAACAGTGCCTGAGGAGAAGGAACTAGTAACACTTAGATGCGGGGCAGGAATTAATGGGTTTAAGGGAGCAGGAAGTAGGTCTCATGGATGAGATGAGCTTGGGGACGGCAGGAGAATGGGGGAAAACTGGAGACAAGGGTTTAGGATAGGGTGGGAGAGGAACAGGGTCGGGGGGGGGATGGGATTTGTTTATTGATCAAAGGGAATGGGAGAAGCAGCAGACTGAAAGGGCTCGATTTTGCCAGGCCAGAGGAGGCGGGAATGAGGCGTGAATTGTAAAAATTGCTAAAAATGGCGGCGGTTCTGATCCCACCTCCGAGCAATTTTCCCACATTCGTGGTTTCAGACCCCGTTTCCATCCCACCTCTAAGAGGTGGGATTGGCCCTTAAGACCCTTAACTACCAGTTAATTGCCTCTATAATCCCATTTTGAGAGGCCTTTCAGAATTTAAGACATTTCCCCCGTCCTGCACGTCTCCCCTGGAACACGCCAGTTAATCCTGGCGGCCTCACAAGTGGATGGCTTACTAACAGCTGCAGCTCCTCCATTAAAAATGAGTTTTCACCGATGATCATTTGCACGTGGCAGAACCTTGTGGTCTCAGGTCTGGGGGAACTTTTAACAGGCCTATTCATTGTTGTGGAAGTTTGGAGCCTGACACCCATCTCCAGTGTGACCACCTGGGAAACCCCTTTCCCCACAGTGACTGAGCGCTTCCTCAACTGAGGTATATACCAGAAGCATGGGAACCATTTGTTTCCTTTCCTCCTGGACATCAGATTCGGACAAAGACCAGCTACGGCAGCAGCAGAACCCTGAACAACAGCAGCACCAACTGCAGGAGCAACAACAGGAGCTCCAAGCTGCTGTTCACCCACCTGAAGTTGCACAGGCCAGAAGGGGCCAGCGCATGGAAGCACGTCAGCGCAGGAGATACCCACAAAACAGGGACTACAGACAGAGGATAAGCTACCTCAACATGACTGAGCAGCAGCTCCAAAGGAGGCTCAAACTTTCGCGAGAGGTAGTTGCTGACATCTGCAAAATGCTGCAGCAAGACCTGGAGCCCAGAGGATCCGGTGGACACCCCTTACCAGTAGCCGTTAAAGTCACCACCGTACTCAACTTTTTTGCTTCAGGCTCATTACAGGGATCAGGAGCAGACATCCGCGGCGTCTCCCAGGTGGCCGCACACACTTGCATCACTCAGGTAACCGATGCCCTCTTTGCCATCGCGCACAATTACATCAACTTCTCCAAGGATCAAGCAAGTGTAACTGCGCGTGCGGTTGGGTTTGCTAATCTGGCAGGCTTTCCAAGGGTGCAGGGCGTCGTTGACTGCACACATGTGGCCCTTAAGCCACCCCATCACAATCCAGGTATTTTTGTCAACCGCAAGCGCTTCCACTCCCTCAGCGTACAGCTGGTGTGTGACCACAATAAGGAAATTTTGCATGTTTGCGCCAAGTACCCCGGCAGTTGCCATGACTCCTTCATCCTGTGCCAGTCTGGTGTACCTCCGCTCTTCAGTCTGCTAGACCAACTTTTCGGATGGCTACTTGGAGACAAGGGCTATCCCCTGAAGATGTGGCTAATGACGCCGTTGAGGTGCCCTTCCAACGACGCTGAGGAGCGCTACAACTCCAGCCACATTTCCACCAGATCCATAATGGAGCAAACCATCAGCTTGCTGAACACACGATTCAGATGCCTTGATAGATCAGTACCCAGCAGCCAGGGTCTCCAGAATCATCGTGGTCTACTGTGCACTTCACAACATGGCACAGCATCGTGACTTGCAGCTGTCTGAGGTACAAGTGGCTGATCGCATAGCCTCCTCAGTTGAGGAGGAGGAGGAGGACACCGACAACAAACAGGTTGCGGAGGCGCATCAACCAGTGGCACCAGCACGCGAGCACATTGCTGCCCAGGATGCAAGGGACGCACTCATCTTGGCCAGATTTGCTTAGCCTGCACAATCAAACACGTTTGCATCGCAACTTCTTACCAGAGCATCGACAATGGACAAGAACCTGCGGATTCCTATCACTCTGACCTCCATACTGACAATTGCAAGTCGCCCTGAGGCCTCAATGTGGAAGTCCCATTTGCGAAATGACACAGGCCACAACTTCAACAGTTTGCCATCAAATTTGTTTATCATCACAATTCACGGATGGCTTTTCAAAAATAAACACAACAGAACACCGAAGTGACTACCCTTGTGACTGCTTGTGCTTTATCTTCCTCTTACGCATGCTCCTACGTGGTGCTTCCCCTGTGGCTTCAGCAGATGTGGAGGCCCCTTGCTCAGTTTCTTGCTGCTCCTGCCTCGACACCTCTGGCGAGCGTCCTCTGGGGTTGCGAGCCTGTGAGGGCTCGGCAACAGTCTGCTGCTCCTACGGCCGTGCAGGGGCTGAGATGACCATCTCAGTTGGGTGAGGACTCTGGTGGGGCTCTGACTGAGGGCTTTGCAGTGGCATGGGAGTGTGAGCACTTGGAGAGGAGCCCCCACTTCCTTGTTCTCTGCCACCAACATCCCTCTCATGGGTCAGCCCCACTTCAGAGCTAGCAAGTGGCTTGACAGCACCTTGCTTCACTGCATGGGGCCATAAGGACCCGTTTCTGCACTGGAAGTCCTACTCCAGAGGCCTTCCATGAGCTGACCATCGCTCCTCAAGAGATGTCAGTCTATTCTGAACAATCACCATGTTTTCAATACCCTGGCGACTAAGCTCCTCCATGGCCATAGCCATCCTCTCCTCTACCGTAGCCATCCTCTCCTCTACGGTAGCCAGCCTTATCACGGAGGTAGCCACCCTTTCCATGGAGGTTGCCATCCTTTCCATGGTGATGTGTTCATGCGCCAATGCCTCCACAAAGGCTCTGCTGACGTTCGCGATGGATTCCTCCATTCGCTCCACACTTGCACCTGTTCCTGGAGTTCCAGCACCACTCTCTTTCTGGATGGACCCGGAGGCACAGGGTCGACATGCAGCTGAGCTGAGCTGGAACAGTCCTGCGCCCTCCGATGAGGACTCTCCACTGCTGTCCCTGTCTCCACCTTCTGCTGATGCACACTTGTGATCTGTGATACACCAGGTGACAACACTACTCTATCTCGTGAAGGTCCCACTGAGGTGTGATTGCGCTGGCGCTGGGTGCGCTGAATTCTGCTGACGCTGTGCCCTCAGAGGTTGCAGCTTCCTCTGAGGAGTCTTCAGGCTCAGGCTGCTCCTCCTGGACAGTGGGGACGGGGGCTCTCAATGGTCCTGTGGGGGAGTAAAGGAAAGAGTTAGAGATGTGAGATAAAGGTTGCATGCACATTGAATTGTGCAGATGATCATAACTCAATCTGTTAGAGCATCAGAATCATTGTCAGTCACTCATGCAATGTCAATGAGATGCAAAACTATTCTGTCACCAGCTTGCTGCGATGCGCCCATCTGTCCGTCCCCCACTTGCGCATCGTCCTCCACTCCTATGATCTCCAGGGCCGCCTCCTCTGCATTGGTGAGCTAGGCTATTGAGGGTGGCCCTCCTCCTATCCTCACCCTTTCCCTCTTATTGTGGGCTCTCTTTTCCTGCAATGAGGGACACAAGTGGAGTTTGAGTGAGAATGAAGGAGTGAATGTAGAGAATCCATAGCATAGATGCTTAGACGGAGACAAAGATGGAGTGAGGTCCCAAGATCAAGGGCCCTCCCTGTGTGTTGTAAGTTGCTGGCATTGCATCACAGTGATAGGGAGTGTGAGGGCTGCATAGTCAAATATTTCAGTTAATGTGAACATAGAGAGCGAGGGAATGGGTAAGGGTGCAGGGATGTAAGGGTGAAATGGGATGCGCAGGAGGCGCTTGACAATGCAGAGTGCTGGTGATGAGAGGCAATGGGGATCAGATTGAGGGTGATGGGAATGTAATACTCACTTTTCCTGTGCGGAGAAGGTCATGAAACCTCTTTTGGCATTGCAGCCAGGTCCTGCTGCAGATAGAAATAGCATTGACCTCCTGTGCCACTAGCAGCCACACAGCTTTAGTCTGCTGTGGAGGCTTTTTCCTGCTTGAGAAAGGAAAGAGCACCTCCTTGTTTGCTCTTGCTCCCTCCACCAGAGCTTGGAGGGAGGCCTCATCAAATCTAGGTGCACACTTTGGTATAGAGCTGGACATACTTGCAGAAGAAATCACTCAGAACAATGGTCACAAAGTTGAAAGGCTGAAAAAGAAACAAGGCTGCTTGCAGGCCTTAAATCCAGCTGCAATGATGACATCATCGGAGGCGAGTTTCTGTATGAAAAGGCTCAATTGCTCTTTTGTCCCACTTTACATCGGAGACGGGATCCTGACACGATGACCACTTGACACGCCCCTAGCCCGCCACCAATGACAAAATCCAGCCCATAGTCTCTATCTTGTTGATGTAAAATAATTCATTAGTTTCTAACATTTGTTGTACCAGGTGAGGGTGTTGGGAAGGGGGAAAGAGATTTTAAAAAAGGAGCCTGGAGTTATCTTTTGCTTTCCAGGTTAATGCTAGAGTAGTGGGCAGTTTTGATAGAGAAGTGTGAGGCCCAGTAAAGCTTAAAGTGGTCAAGCCAGATCTGGCGATGGCAACTAAGCCAATTGTGTGCCAGTATGCTCAAATTGTTCACCATGCTAAGAAAAAAAGTAACAGGGTTTATTGACATTTTAGCTCTTTTACTGACTATAGAATAGAGTTTCTGTGAGGATCAAGTATTAAAATTTGAGTTACGTCCCAATGCCCTTCATTTGTGCTTTCCACAAAAGTCACTTTCATTGGCGAGTCTATGCTTCTTATAAACTGAAACTTGACCTTGTCTGCTAAATATCGAAGATGCAATTCCAAAAGGTTAACAATGAATCCTTCTATCTTTGAGATATGCACCAGAAATAATGGCTCGGAAATTCTATGGAGTTCTCCCGATCTCCCACTTCAGCAGATCAGTGGAACCCCTGTGAAACAATAAATGTTTAAGAAACAGCTACTTATACAATTTCTGTGGGATTCCATTGATCTCTCACTGAAGTTATAGCAGGAGATTGGAATAATGCTCATGGAATTTCCAGGCTCCTATGCCGACATAGCACATGGTCTAGATCTCTCCAAACAGCACACTTACAGGTTATATAGCTCCGGTATAACTAATATTTCACATTCATTAAAATTAAGGTTATACAGAAGCAAAAATTAATTAGCAAATCAACATAACAAATACTGTACTTTATATAATTTGTTCCAAACAATAAGGATTCAAACTTACAAGTTTGTCAGTATATTTTGAACATGGAGCATCTATTTTGAACATGGAGCATCTATTTTGAACATGTACCAAAATAGAAAACTGAAGAACATAGGACTACAACTTGTAAATGTTAGATCCGTGGTTCAATGGATAAATAATCACACGGATGCTGTACATTAACAAATAACAGGTCTTTACTGGAGGAGGGTAATCTCTAGACTGGGGTACAGAGTCATGCGCACAGCTTATATACCGGTGTGGTCACTGCCGGTACTACAGTATACAGGAGCTGTAAAAAGTAGTTCTGACTTAAAGGCACATACACTACTGTAAAAATTCTCACTTCGCTTTAATGTCCAAGCTAACATAAGGGAAAATAAAATAGATATTCCTCCCAAATAATCAAAACTGAACCATTGTGAATTACTTCCTGCAGTGGCAATCCAGAGACTAAAGGAATCCATCAATGTAAACAACTTCAATAAACAATGTCTAGTCAAATAAGATTTGACTTAATTAGATTAGGAATCCAGGTTGATGTTTTCATATCATAGAATCATACAACACAAAAGGAAGCCATTCAGTCTGTGCCGGTTCTTTGAATGAGCTATCCAATTAGTCTCACTCCCCTGCTCTTTCCCATAGCTCTGCAAATTTTTCCTTTTCAAGCATATATCCAATTCCCTTTTGAGAGTTAATATTGAACCTGCTTCCACCACCCTTTCATGCAGTGCAATCCAGATCATAATACAGGAAACTTTGTGATATCCGGCACCGATGTGACCGAGCTGTTGCCGTCCCATCAAAACTGCCGGACAAACCAGCGCTAATGTTAAAACATACAGAGCTTTTGAGCTCTGTATCTAGCAACAAACCCTGTCAGCTTCTAAACAGTCGGCCGTAGCTTGCAAGCGTCTCTGTAGCTAAGCAACAGCTTTAGCTAGACCTTGCAGAGCCTGACTGGTGAAAAAAAAGCAACGAAAAGAAAAAAACTTACTGAACCGACTCCTGAATTTTGCCGGTGGATCGAGCATTCTGGACAGTTAATCTCCGGATAAACCAAAGTTTCCTGTAGTTTGCTGTGTTTAAAAAATTCTCCTCATCTCCTCTCTAGTTCTTTTGCCAATTATCTTAAATCTGTGTCCTCTGGTTACTGACCCTCCTGCCAGTGGAAACAGTTTCTGCTTATTTACTTTATCAAAACCGTTCATAATTCTGAACACCTATTAAATCTCTCCTTAACTTTCTCTGCTCCAAGGAGAACAATCCCAGCTTCTCTAGTCTTTCCACATCTGAAGCCCCTCATCCCTGGTATCATTCTAGTAAATCTCCTCTGCTTCCTCTCCAAGACCTTGGCATCCTTCCCATGTAATCAAGATTGCTAGATGGAAAAGCATTGTTTACTGGAGTTTCAAACCAGATATTTTGGTCTCCCAGTATGAAGCCAGCAACAGCAATGTCCGTCCGGAGGAATTTGTGGGGAATCTATCCCAGTTTCTGGGTCACTGACCCTTATGCATGCTCTAGGTAAGCTGCTAGCATGAACTGTGATTCCCATAGACAGCTTGCCAAGTCAGAGGCAGAAAATCAGGTAAAGGAAGGTGATTTTTGTGGCCAATTAGTTAAGTGCACCATGGAACTGCAGGAAGATCTCTGGGACCATCACTCTGCCTTCCCTACCCTGCTCCTGCACTTCCTTACTCACACCAACTTACCTTGCACCTCCACCCAACCCTCTCTATTATCACATCCCCATCTCACTAGCCACCCCTCACACTCATCCTCATCCTAGTGCAATCATACCAACTAACAGCACACAAGGGTAGCCACTTGGGTGTTTTATCCAATGTTTATGTAAAGTTTCTGTTAATGTGTTGTCAAACATTGAAATCTTGGACAGATTTGGAAGTGGCTTAGTGAGTTGCAGTGAATGGTGAGACATAACGGTACCCCCCGCAATGGTGGTGAATGTGAAAGGAATGGCTTGGACATTGTAGGGATGCCTTATGGTGTTGGTGTGGGGTGGTGCCAACCTGACGCATCATGTGGCAGCCAGGGTGTACAGCATCAAGTGAAGTAAATCTAGCCATGGTGAGGCCATCCCTGGCCTCCCAGGCAGCAATGTGCTCGGGTGCTGAGGCCCTCTGTCCTGTGCAGCATCAGATGATTGCAAAGAAGTTTGGTGTTTTTGATGGTGTTTTTGATGGTGCTGCTGATATGCCTGTTGCTGCTGGTGTTGGGGCTGATCGTGGTCAGATTCTGAGGACCAAGGTGAGACAGTATAAAGGGCACCCATGTTGATGGAATAGATGACAGGTGAAGTAGAGATGACAGAAGCATTCTGTCAATGGTGAGAGAGTTATTCCATTGAGGTAAGAGTGGATGGAGAGTGGAAAGCCTGTAGAATCTGTGCTGGAAATAGACTGAGAAACAGCTTGTGGCTGAGGAAAATGATGATCTGTCAGGTGGGAGCTTTTACTGTACATTTGAAGCTGTCAAGTAATCAGCTGGAGCAATGCGACTGAACTCCCGCCTCAGGTTGACAGACGGGGTCCCTGAACAGCGTGGTTTCCGTGGCCATGAAGTTAAAGTTAAAAAGTAAGTTATAAAAGCCTGTAAGGGTCTGGTAAGTAGATTATAATGAGTTTAACTGGGTTGCCTGCTGCTGCCTGTGGGGTCTGCTCAGCGCTGACAGACTCGACATTGGGAAAGGCAAGTTGTGGCGGGTTGACAGCGGGTTTCCGACCCACTGTCAAAAACACCACTTTCCCACCCGACCCGCCACCGATCTTGCCCGCTGACCCCTGGAAAATTCTGGCCATGGACACACCCAAATGAAGACTAAATTCCTCCAAACACAGACACACACAAATGAAGACTAAATTTCTCCAAACACAGACACACACAAATGTTCCTTTCAGCAAGCAGTAACAAAAAACATTTATTTTCATTCTAGGGCTGTGGGTGTCGCTGGCAAGGTCGGCAGTTATTGCCTATCCATAGTCGCCCATGAAAAGGTGGTGATAGGCCTTCTTCTTGAGCCACTGTAGGCTATGTGGTGAAGGTGCTCCCACATGCTGTTAGGTAAGAAGTTCCAGGTTACAAGTGCAAAACAATCTTCTTTAAAAAAGGAGAAAGCCAGATATTTGATCGTTTGTTTTGATTTGAAAGTTAGAAATAATTTTCAACCTCTAGTTTACCGTAGAAATTTGACCCAGCGATGATGAAGGAATGGTCTACATCAGGATGGTGTGTGACTTGGAGGGGAACTTCGAGGCCCTTATTTTTCTGGGTGGTAGAGGTCGTGGTTTTGGAAGGTATTGCTGATAAAGCATCAATGAGTTGCTGTAGTGCATCCTATAGATAGTATACACTGCAGTCATGGTACGCCAGCGTGGAGGGGGTGGATGCTTAGGCTAGCAGGAGAAGTGACAATTAAATTGCCAGACAAAACTGTTTTATTAAAAGTATGTAACATAGAGATTCCTATATTCTGAAACAGGATGGATCTTCAGGTATGTTCCATCAGGCAAAACAATGGTTTAACAAGAGCTTTTGCAGTAATAATAATGAGGTGCCATTTTATCTGCTTAATCTTGTAAATGAGCTCCCTACAACAAAGAGTTTTCTCTTAAATATGGGGTTTAGTGTGGAAAAAAATCAGCAGTCAGAAATTTCAACAAAATAACAGTTGGTGTAAAGGATACTGGTGTTTGGCTTGTGTACAAGTGGGGAAGATTAAAGTTTATCGGCAAGAATAGTTCTTTTTTGATAATACATTTTTTTGATAAAGTAGGACCATTAAGTGAAAAAATATTGCATTACAAGGGTTTTTAGCCTTGGCTATGTTTTGTAAACCTATCAGTAAAATTTTTACCATTTTAGAATTAAGCCGTCCTTGCCCTCTACTTATCAAATATGGTTGACTAGCTGTGTGCATTGGAAGATACTACGTACAGTCTGGTACTGTATAACTAAGTTCAGCTGTTCTTTTCTGGTCAATTTGACCGGTTCCTTCCTTGTTTAAGCACAAGCTCGGTAATTTTTTCTTTTCTCCTGAGCAGTATCTTTGAACCTTGAACTAGAGTAGTACTTTGCTGTTATCTTCAAAACAAATAAAGGACACTTCATTTTAATGACGCAGCAAGTTGGAAACACTAACACACAGGCTGAGGAGTAGACAGCAGGTTTAATCCTTACTCTGCTGAGCTCTCAGGCACAGAGAGGGTGGGAAAACTAGAAGAAGCACCATTTATGGGAAAAGGTGAAGTAGGGATATAGGAACAGGGTGGGTAAATGTGATTAGGCCTATTTGCTCACTTGGCGGGTAAACACTGACATGGACTAGTTGGGCCACATGGCCTGTATCCGTGTTGTAACTTCTATGTATTTCTATGGATGCTTTTGCAGACTTCTGTTACCCATGTAACAATGACTCCTTTTCAAATCGTAATTTGTTGGCTGTGAAGTGTCAGTGGTGGCTCACTTTCAGGTTTTGATGTTAATTTGTGGTGGAGGAATGGCTGTGCAGAGCGGCGAAATGGATTTGAATGATACAATGGAATGATCACAATGTTGTAAATGTTCTTAATGTTCAATGAATGATATAATTAAAAAAAAAGTTGGTAGCACACTCGCCTCTGAGTCAGAAGGTTGTGGGTTCAAGTCCCACTCCAGGGACTTGAGCACATAAAGCTAAGCTGACACTCCAGTGCAATACTGAGGGAGTACTGCACTGTTGGAGGTGCCGTCTTTCGGATGAGACGTTAAACCGAGCCCCCGTCTGCTCTCTCAGGTGGACGTAAAAGATCCCATGGCACTATTTCGAAGAAGAGTAGGGGAGTTATCCCCGGTGTCCTGGCCAATACTTACCCTCAACCAACATAACAAAAACAGATTATCTGGTCATTATCACATTGCTGTTTGTGGGAGCTTCTTGTGTGCAAATTAGCTGCCGCGTTTCCCACATTACAACAGTGACTCCACTTCAAAAGTACTTCATTGGCTGTAAAGCGCTTTGAAATGTCTGGTGGTCGTGAAAGGCGCTATATAAATGCAAGTCTTTCTTTCTTTTGAAGTGCTATGGGACATCCTGAGAGATGTGATGGAACACTTTCCTGTGAAGTTACAGTGGTTTCCAGCATAACTCGGGTGGGTGGGGGTGCACGGTCCTTTCAAGTTGCCGAATTCTGCAGCAGCTAGAAATCGTGGCTCTGTGGTGCAGGTGGGGCAATATTAGGAACCTGCATTAGTATAGTTAAATTGCAAGCACAAGACATTCCTGATCTGGAAAAAGCAACAGAACTTGAGAGCAAGAAAGCAGCGCTACAGATGCCTGGAGACAGAGGTCCAACAAAAAACTCGCGACCTAAAGAACAGATGGTGGGTGGAGAAAGCGCAGGAGATCCAGCAGCTAGCCGACAACCACGACGTGCGTGGATTGTTTAACGCAGTCAAGACCATCTACGGCCCAAGCACCCAAAGTCCTACCCCACTGCGGGCCAAGAATGGAGATGTACTCATCAAGGACAGAGAGGCAGTCAGTGCCCGCTGGAAGGAGCACTTCAAAGGTCTCCTTAACCGAGACTCTGTCTTCGACAAGAGTGTCCTCAACTCCATCCCGCAGCATGCTACCTGCCACCATCTCAGCACAACCCCAGCCCGGCATGAGGTTGAAAAGGCCATCCGACAACTGAAGAACAACAAGGCCTCAGGAGCAGATGGAATCCCCGCCGATGCACTAAAGCATGGCGGAGAAGCACTATTGGCGCAAATTCATGAACTAATTTCTCTTATCTGGAAGGAGGAGAACATGCCAGGGGATCTCAGAGATGCCGTAATTGTGACCATCTTCAAGAAAGGTGACAAGTCCAATTGCGGTAATTACAGAGGAATTTCCCTGCTGTCTGCCACAGGGAAAGTCATCGCAAGAATCCTCCTCAATTGCCTGCTCCCAGTGGCCGAAGAGCTCATCCCAGAGTCGCAATGTGGATTACGCTCACTAAGGGGCACAATGGACATGATCTTCACCGCACATCAATTACAAGAGAAATGCAGGGAACAGCACCAACCGCTGTACATGGCCTTCTTAGAACTCACAAAGGCCTTCGACACTGTCAAATCCGTGAGGGATTATGGAGTGTCCTCCTCAAATTCGGCTGCCGTCAAAAATTTGTCACCATCCTCCGCCTGCTTCACGACGACATGCAAGCCGTGATCCTGACCAACGGTTCCACCACAGACCCAATTCACGTATGAACCGGGGTCAAGCAAGGCTGTGTCATCGCACCAATGCTCTTCTCCATCCCCCTTGCTGCAATGATCGATCTCACCCTCAGTAAGCTCCCTGCTGGAGTGGAGCTAATTTACAGAACAAACAGGAAACTGTTCAACCTCCGTCGCCTCCAGTCCAGATCCAAGGTCGTCCCATCCTCTGTCATCGAATTACAGTATGCAGATGATGCATGCGTCTGCGCTCACTCGGAGGTCGAACTCCAAACCATCGTCAACACCTTCACTGAAGCGTACGAGAGCATGGGCCTTACACTAAACATCCGTAAGACAAAGGTCCTCTACCAACCTGCCCCTGCCACACAGTACTGCCCCCCCGATTATCAAAATCCACGACAAGGCCTTGGATAACGTGGACCACTTTCCATACCTCGGGAGCCTACTGTCAACAAGGGCAGACATCGATGACGAAGTCCAACACCGCCTTCAGTTTGCCAGTGCAGACTTCGGTCGCCTGAGGAAGAGAGTGTTTGAAGACCAGGACCTCCAAACCCGGCACTAAGCTCATGGTCTACAGAGCAGCAGTGATACCCGCCCTCCTGTATGCCTCAGAGATATGGACCATGTACAGCAGGCACCTCAAAGCACTGGAGAGGTACCACCAATGCTGCCTCTGCACGATCCTGCAAATTCATTGGGAGGATAGGCGCACCAACATCAGTGTTCTCGCTCAGGCCAACATCCCCAGCATCGAAGCTTTGACCACGCTCGATCAGCTCCGATGGACGGGTCACATTTTCCGCATGCCTGATACGAGACTCCCAAAACAAGCGCTCTACTCAGAGCTCCGACACGGCAAGAGTGCCCCAGGTGGGCAGAGGAAACACTTCAAGGACACCCTCAAAGCCTCCTTGAAAAAGTGCAACATTCCCACTGACACCTGGGAATCCCTGGCCCAAGGCCGCACAAAGTGGAGGAGAAGCATCCGAGAAGGCGCCGAACACCTCGAGTCTCTTCGCTGGGAGCAAGCGGAAGCCAAGCGCAAGCAGTGCAATAAGCACCTGCCCTCTTACCCCCCCCCCCCCCCTCACCCCACCCCCTGCGGAGTGCCGGCTGCGCTCCGTGAGCCCGGAACTTCTCTTTTGCCGGCACTCCAATCCCTGGTGGCCCAGCTGGGCCCCAGGTCGCGCTGTGCAAGGCCGCTCCCCTTTAAGAAGGGAGGAAGGCCTGCAGTACCGCGGTACGTAGCAGCGCAATATTCCCTTGCAGCGTCCCAAGAGGGAGGCGGGGTGCTTCCAGTAGCGCTAAAAGTAGTGGTATTTTGTTTGATGAAAGTTCATCATCAAGAAGCAGTTTTCAAGTGTCCTGTTTACTCAAAACTAAGTAAACATAAAAATGCAAGAAACTATTGAACGTGAAAAGACAATGGCTGGGATTTTGTGGAGGTAAGTGGGTTGGGGCCGACTTTAGCGGCAGGGCCTGATTTGCATTGGAGGCCTCGGATTCCCGCCCGCAGCCAGCCAGATTGAGAGACGGGTGGCTGTGGGCAGGTAGGCCTGCAACTGCAGCGAGAGAGTGAGGGTTCTTCACATAGTTTTCTTAAGGCTAGAAACTAATAGAAACATAGAAGATAGGAGCAGGAGTAGGCCATTCGGCCCTTCAAGCCTGCTCCGCCATTCAATGAGATCATGGCTGATCATACAAATTCAGTACCCTGTCCCTGCCTTCTCCCCATATCCCTTGATCCCTTTAGCCTTAAGAAATATATCCAACTCCTTTTTGAATATATTTAATGAACTGGCCTCCACCGCCCTCTGTGGCAGAGAATTCCACAGGTTCACCACTCTCTGGGTGAAGAAATTCCTCCTCATTTCAGTCCTAAATGGCTTACCCCTTATCCTTAGACTATGACCCCTGGTTCTGGACTCCCCGGCCATCATAAACATCCTTCCTGCATCTAGTCTGTCCAGGCCTGACAGAATTTTATAGGTTTCGATGAGATCCCCTCTCAATCTTCTAAACTCCAGTGAGTATAAGCCCAATCGACACAATCTCTCCTCATACGTCATTCCTGCCATCCCAGGTATCAGCCTGGTGAATCTTCGCTGCACTCCTTCCATGGCAAGAACGTCCTTCCTCAGGTAAGGCGACCAAAACTGCACACAATACTCAAGGTGCGGTCTCACCAAGGCCCTGTACAACTGTAGCAAGACATCCTTGTTCCTGTACTCGAACCCTCTTGCTATGAAGGCCAACATACCATTTGCCTTCTTAACCGCCTGCTGCACCTGCATGCTTACCTTCAGCGACTGGTGCACAAGGACACCCAGGTCTCTTTGCACTTCCCCTTCTCCCAATCTATTGCCATTCAAATAATAATCTGCCTTCCTGTTTTTGCCACCAAAGTGGATAACCTCACATTTATCCACATTATAGTGCATTTGCCATGTTTCTGCCCAATCACCCAATCTATCCAAATCGTACTGGAGTTTCTCGACATCCTCCTCACAGCTTACCCTCCCACCCAGCTTTGTGTCGTCTGCAAATTTGGAGATATTACATCCAATTCCCTCGTCCAGATCATTAATATATATTGTGAACAGCTGGGGTCCTAGGACCGATCCTTGCGGTACCCCACTAGTCACTGCCTGCCACTCGGAAAATGTTAGTCTTATCGATAGACAAATGCTTAACACATATGTATGACATTCCTCTGCGTGTTATTTGAACACAGGCATTAACCCATTTATTGTAAGCAGCCAAATCCCTCCACTGAAATAGCAGAGGGATGTCACAGGAACTTCGTAACTCTTCATCCACTGATATGCCTGACAGTCATTTCTAGACTGTAATCTCTTGAGAGAAGCAAATAACAATAGATAAAACTTCTGAGAAGAGGAAATGCAACAAAATCTCTTCCTACAAATATTAACAATTGTTAAGAAAGTGAATCTACACCTGCTTAAGAGGAATTTTTTTTTAATTATTCACTCCTGGGATGTGGACGTCACTGACAAGGCCAGCATTTATTGCCCATCCCTAATTGCATTTGAGAAGGTGGTGGTGAGCCGCCTTCTTGAACCGCTGCAATCCGTGTCGTGAAGGTACTCCCACAGTGCTGTTAGGGAGGGAGTTCCAGGATTTTGACCCAGTGACTATGAAGGAACGGCGATATATTTCCAAGTCAGGATGGTGTGTGACTTGGAGGGGAAATTGCAGGTGGTGGTGTTGCAAAGTGTCTGTTGCCCTTCTCCTTCTAGGCAATAGACGTCGCGGGTTTGGGAGGTGCTGTCGAAGAAGCCTTGGTGAATTACTGCACTGCATCTTTAGATGGTACACACTGCAGCCACGGTGCGCCAATGGTGGAGGAAGTGAATGTTTAAGGTGGTGGATGGGGTGCCAATCAAGTGGGCTGCTTTGTCCTGGATGGTGTTGAGCTTCTGGAGTGTTGCTGGAGCTGTACTCATCCAGGCAAGTGTGTGGAGAGTATTCCATCACATTCCTGACTTGTGCCTTGTAGATGGTTGAAAGGCTTTGGGGAGTCAGGAGGTGAGTCACTCGCTGCGAATACCCAGCCTCTGACTTGCTCTTGTTGCCACAGTATTTACGTGGCTGGTCCAGTTAAGTTTCTGGTCAATGGTTACGCCCAGGATTTTGATGGTGGGGGAGTCGGCGATGGTCTTCTTCTTATTGTGTCCATAGACAGTCTATACATAGCCCAGCCAGAACTGGACACATTTTTGCGCCTTGTTGTTGAATTCGGCAAGATCTGCAACAGTGCAGGGTTCCTCTAACAATGGGCATTGCAGGAGATGTTGCATAGTCTGTGCCTCAGTTCCACATTCACAAGTTGTCGGGCTGGTTGAATATCCCCATTTGCTTAGTGACACCTTTGAGCAACCTACACCGGTCCTAAGTCTGTTAAGGCACTTCCAGGTTGCCCAGTTGCAATTAACTCCTGGGGAAAGGCTTTCATCAAGTAAAATTTCCATCACTGGGGGTTGTTCAAGACTGGCGAGCCGGTCTTTCCACAAGGCAATGCGGGCTTCAGATGAGGTTGATTGTAATGGAACAACACTGTTCATGAAGCTCTTTCTTGACTTTAGGTGGCTGGGTGTAGGTGTATGACAATGCAGAGGGTGTCTCTCATCTGATGTTTGACGGAGTCGCTCTTTCTTGCTGGCTACCGTTCTTCTTATATCAGGGGGAGCGATACCCGCCAGGATATATAGGCTGTTGGTGTTTGTTGGTTTTAAGCAACCTGTGATAAATCGGCAGCTTGCATTCAGAACGGCATCCATCTTCTTGGCATGAGTAGACCTTTCCCATGCAGGGCAGGCGTATTCGGCAGTGGAATAGCAAAGAGCAAGTGCACTGGTTCGCAATGTTTTCGGGCTTGTTCCCCATCTTGTGTTAGTGAGCTTATTCAGGATGTTGTTTCATAAGCTCACTTTTGCCTTTGTCTTCTGGATGTGGTTCTTGAAGGCAAGGCATCGGTCAATGGTGACTCCTAAGTAGATAGGGTGCTCGCAATGCGTCAGTGTTGCTCCACACCAGGTTACTTTCAGCTGGCGTTTGGCTTCACGGTTTCTGAGGTGGAATGCACAAACTTGCGTCTTTGATGGGTTTGCGCGAAGGTGGTTTTCTTCATGGTAGGATTTTAGTTCCTCCAAGGCCTCAGAAAGTGTTTTCTCCACGGTGTTAAAATCAGTGCTTTGGGCAGTGACACAAGTCATCAGCATATATAAAACGGCGTGTAACACCGTCTATAGGTTGGTCATTCATGTAGATGTTGTACAGCAGCGGTGCAAGCACGCTTCCCTGAGGAAGACCATTCTTCTGAATATGCCACCTGCTGCGCTTCCCACCTAGTTCAACATAGAACCGGCGATTCTGAAGCATGCTTTCTAACAGCTCTGTTAAGTGAATCTCTTTTGTCATCTCTAGAATCTTGCAGAGGAGACGTCTATGGTTCACTGTATCGTATGCTGCTGACAGGTCTACAAAAACAGCACCTGTTACCATCCTTTGCTCAAAACCATCTTCGATGTGTTGTGTGAGGTTGAGCAGTTGGCTTGTTGTTGATTTGCCGGGCGTAAACCTGCTTGCTCTGGAATGATCTTCTCATGTACAGTTGGTGCTATCCTATTGAGTATCAGGCGTTCAAACAGCTTATAGGATGGTAATGCCGTTGAATGTCAAGGGGAGGTGGTTAGACTCTCTCTTATTGGAGATGGTCATTGACTGGCACTTGTGTGGCACAAATGTTACTTGCCACTTATCAGCCCAAGCCTGAATGTTGTCCAGGTCTTGCTGCATGCAGGCACAGACTGCTTCATTATCTGAGGAGTTGCAAATTGAACTGACCACTGTGCAATCATCAGCGAACATCCCCACTTCTGAACTTATGATAGCGGGAAGATCATTGCTGAAGCAGCTGAAGAAGGTTGGGCCGAGGACACTGCCCTAAGGATCTCCTGCAGTGATGTCCTAGGGCTGAGATGATTGGCCTCCAACAACCATCTTCCTTTGTGCTAGGTATGACTTCAGCCAGTGGAGAGTTTTCCCCCTGATTCCCATTGAGTTCAAATTTATGAGACTTCCTTGATGCCACGCTCGGTCAAATGCTGCCTTGATGTCAAGGGCGGTCACTCTCACCTCACCTCTTGAGTTCAGCTCTTTTGTCCATGTTTTTGACTAAGGCTGTAATGAAATCTGGATCTGAATGTCGTACACTATAATGATAAGCTACCCTGTCAAAATCCTTAAAAAGTGCCAGTTGTGAAAGTTTTTTGTTTGAAATGTATTTTCAGTCTGTGACTAACTACAAAAACAAAGGCTGCTCAGAAATCATGTTAGATTTTAAAGTAATGCTCCTAGGCAGTAGTGGATTTACCAGCACCAAGAACTTTTGAGATTTTTTAACTTAGAAACATAGAAGATAGGAGCAGGAGTAGGCCATTCAGCCCCTCGGGCCTGTTCCGCCATTTAATGAGATCATGGCTGATCATCCAAATTCAGTACCCTGTCCCTGCTTTCTCCCCATATCCCTTAATCCCTTTAGCCTTAAGAAATATATCAAACTCCTTCTTGAATATATTTAATGAATTGGCCTGAACTGCCTTCTGTGGTAGAGAATTTCACAGGTTCACCACACTCTGGGTGAAGAAATTCCTCCTCATCTCTGTCCTAAATGGCTTACCCCTTATCCTTAGACTGTGACCCCTGGTTCTGGACTCCCCTGCCATTGGGAACATCCTTCCTGCATCTAGTCTGTCTAGTCCTGTTAGAATTTTATAAGTTTCAATGAGATCCCCTCTCATTCTTCTAAACTCTAGCGAACATAAGCCTAATTGACCTAATGTCTCCTCATACGTCATTCCTGCCATCCCAGGTATCAGCCTGGTGAATCTTCGCTGCACTCCCTCCATGGCAAGAACATCCTTCCTCAGATAAGGTGACCAAAACTGCACATAATACTCAAGGTGTGGTCTCACCAAGGCCTTGTACAACTGCAGCAAGACATCCTTGTTCCTGTACTCGAATCCTCTCGCTATGAAGGCCAACATACCATTTGCCTTCTTAACCGCCTGCTGCACCTGCATGCTTACCTTCAGCGACTGGTGCACAAGGACACCCAGGTCTCGTTGCACTTCCCCTTTTCCCAATCTATTGCTGTTCAGATAATAATCTGCCTTCCTGTTTTTGCCACCAAAGTGGACAACCTCACATTTATCCACATTATACTGCATCTGCCATGCATCTGCCCAATCACCCAAGCTGTCCAAATCATACTGGAGTTTCTCTGCATCCTCCTCACAACACACATGCCCACCCAGCTCTGTGTCGTCTGCAAACTTGGAGATATTACAGCTAGTTCCCTCGTCTAGATCATTAACATACATCGTGAATAATTGGGGTCCTAGCACCGATCCCTGCGGTACCCCACTAATCACTCCCTGCCACTCGGAAAAAGACCCGTTTATTCCAACTCTTTGCTTCCTGTCTGCCAACCAGTTCTCTATCCAAGTCAGTACCTTACCCCCAATCCCATGTGCTTTAACTTTGCACGCTAATCTCTTATGCGGGACCTGTTGTATCCGTGTGTTAATGGAGACACGGAATGCAGGAGCTGGTTTAACAGGTGTTTACTGAACAAAGTCTGGAGGTGAACTAAAAGATACAAGACACTATACAGGCTTATATAGCCCGAGTGGCCACTACCGGCATTACAGTACACAGGGGCTCTTAAAGGCACATACACCACAGGACCTTATCGAAAGCCTTCTGAAAGTCCAAATACACCACATCCACTGGTTCTCCCTTATCTATTCTACCAGTTACATCCCCTCAAAAATTCCAATAGATTAGTCAAGCATGATTTACCTTTTACAACTTGTTCTTGGGATATAGGCGACACTGGCAAGGCAGTATTTAGGTCCTTTCCTAGTTGCACTGAGGGCTTTAGGAGTCAACCAAATATTGTGGGACTGTAGTCACATAAAGGCTAGACCAGGTAAGAATGTCAGGTTCCCTTTAGTGAACCAGTTCGGTTTTTAAGCCGATCCGGCAGCTGCCACAGTCATTTTCTGGTCCTAGCCCACAAATTGCTCGGTTTATTGAATTCAAATTTACAATTTGTCTTGGTGGGATTTGGACTAACAACTTCTGGGTTGTTTGGCCAGTACCATAATCACTAGGCTACTGTAAAAGTTTCATAAACATATAAGCTACATGTAAGGATAGTGAGGTCAACAATTTCCCCAAAAGTTGTTAATCCCCATTTAGAATCATAGAACGGTTACAGCACAAAAGGAGGCCACTTGGCCCGTCAAGTCTATGCCGGCTCTCTGCAAGAGCACTTCAGCTCGTCCCACTCCCCCTGCCCTTTCCCCATAGCACTGCAATTATTTTTTCCTCAGGTACTTATCAAATTCCCTTTGAAAGCCACGATTGAATCTGCCTCCACCACCCTTTCGGGCAGTGCATTCCAGATCATAACCATTTACGCTGCATAAGAAAGATTTTCCTCATGTTGCCTTTGGTTCTTCTGCCAATCACCTTAAATCTGTGTCCTCTGGTTCTTGACCCTTCCGTCAACGAGAACAGTTTCTCTCTTTCTACTCTGTCTAGGCCCCTCATGATTTTGAGCACCTCTATCAAAACTGCTCTCAACCTTCTCTGCTCGAAGGAGAACTAGCCCAGCTTCTTCAGTCTATCCACATCACTGAAGTCCCTCATCCCTGGAACCATTCACGTAAATCTTTTCTGCACCCTCTCTAAGGCCTTCACATCCTTCCTAAAGTGCGGTGCCCATAATTGGGCACAATACTCCAGTTGAGGCAGAACCAGTGTTTTATAAAGGTTCATCATAATTTCTTTGCTTGTGTACTCTATGGGGGGGATTTTAACTCAGGTGCGGGATGGTGTCGTGTTATCCAAATTTCATGTTTCCCACACGAATCTAAATGGACGTGGGAGATTGATGCAATTTTAACTTAATGGGCCAATTGATTTCCAACGTGTGGGAAGCCTTTGCAAATGGGTTTTTCATGACTGAAAGTCCCCTCCGATGACGTCATCTTTGCTGCATTTAAGGTCCACAGCAAGCCTTGCTTCTTCTGCAGACTGACAAGCTTCTTGACTGTGCAGTGTGAGGGAGCTGCAGCAAATATGACAAGCGGGAGGGCCAGATCAGCTCCTCGCTTTGACGAGGTGGCACTGCAGGCATTAATGGATGGGGCTAGAGCCAACAGGGAGGTGCTCTTCCCTTCATCAGGGAGGAAGAGGCCTCTCACTCAGACCAAGGCAGTGTGGATGCAGGTGGCTGAGGAGGTCAACTCCTTGGGAGTCACCCGCAGAACCTGGATACAGTGCAGGAAAAGATTCCATGACCTTCAGCGCACTGGAAAAGTGAGTATGAATTTCCCATCACCCTCAATCTGATCCCCATTGCCTTTCCTCGCCAGCACTCAGCTTTAGCAATCTCTTCCTCCACATCCCACTTGACACTGACATCTATGCACCCTTACCCATTCCCTCTCTCTCTATGCTCACATTCACATAACTATTCCACCATGCTGCCCTCACACTCCCTATCACTCTGATGCTTTGAACACAACTGACAACACACAGGGAGGGCCCTTGGTCTTGCAACCTCACTCCATCTTTGTCTCCTTCTAAGTATCTATGCTATGCAATCTCTACACTCACTCCTTCATTCCCACTCAACCTCCGCTTCTCTCCCGCATTGCAGGAAAAGAGAGCTCACAACAAAAGAGAGCGAGCCAGGACAGGAGGAGGAATAGCCTCAATAGCCCACCTGATCCCCTGGGAGGAGGCCGTCCTGGAAATTATGAGCATTGAGGATGATTCGTGCGTGGGGGACGGACAGACGGTGTAACACAGCAAGCTGGTGACAGAAAAGTTTCCCATCTCTCTCTTTGACATTGCATGAGTCGCTGATAATGATTGTGAAGCTGTAACAGATGGCCTCATGAGCATCTGCAAAAAGCAATGTGCATGTAGCCTTTGCATCACATCTCTGACTCTTTCCTTTACTTCCCCACAGGACCATCACAAGCATCCGTCCCCCCTAGCCAGGAAGAAGGGGCTGAGCAGCCAGTCTCCTCAGAGGAAGCTGCAACCTCTGAGGGCGCAGCGTCAGCAGAATTCAGCGCACCCAGCACCAGCGCAGACACTCACACCTCGGTGGGACTTTCGGGACATAGAGTAGTGTTGTCACCTGGTGTATCACAGCTCACAAGTGAGCATCAGCAGATTGTGGAGACAGGGACAGCAGTGGAGAGTCCTAGTCGGAGGGCGCAGGACACTGCCAGCTCGGCTCAGCTGCATGTCAACCCTCTGCCTCTGGGTCCATCCATAAGATCAGAGGTGATGGAAAGGATTGCTACCTCCGTGGTAAGGCTGGCTACTGTAGAGGAGAGGATGGCTACGGTAGAGGAGAGGATGGCTACAGCCATGGAGGAGCTTAGTCGCCAGGGTATGGAAAACATGGTCATTGTTCACAATAGAATGACATCTCTTGAGGAGCGATGGGCATCTATTGAACAGAGAAACCAGACCTTCATGGAAGTCCTTCTGAGTAGGACTGCCATTGCAGATATGGGTCCCCATGGCCCCCCTGATGTGCAGCAAGGTGCTCTCCAGCCACTTGCAGGCGCTGAGGGGGACCTGACCCATGAGAGGGAGGTTGGTGGCAGACCTCACGGAAGTGGGGGCTCCTCTCCAAGCGCTCACACTTCCATGGCACTGCAGAGCCCTCGGTCAGAGCCCCACTGGAGTCCACACCCAAGTGAGATAGACGTTTCAACTCCTGCACAGCCTCAGGAGCAGCAGACTGTTGATGCGCCCTCACAGGCTCGCCACCCCAGAGGACGCCCGCCAAAGGTGTCGAGACAGGAGCAGCAGGAAAGTGAGCAAGGGGCCTCCACATCTGCTGAAGCCACAGGGGAACCACTACGTAGGAGTACACGTAAGAGGAAAATAAAGCACAAATAGTCACAAGGGTAGTCACTTGGGTGCAATTTTGTGTTTATTGTAAAAATGCCATCGCGTCGTTATTGAACATAAAAGTTCTGATGACAAATGTTGCAGTTGAGGCGTCTGTCATTTCGCTATTGGGACTTCCACATTGAGGCCTTAGGAATACTTGCAACTGTCAGTATTGTTAAGTCTGTGTGTTATAGTGAGAATTACTACACAGACCACAAGAGTAAATTCAACAGGTCTTTACTGGTTGGAGGTCGGACTATACTGAATACAATATTATTACACTGTGCTTATATACCGGTGTAGTCACCACCGGTATTACGTATACAGCAGCCAAAGAAAGTAGTACCTTTCTTAAGGTGGACCAGGCTTAAGTTCTCTTAAGGTGGAACAGGTTACATACACCACAATCCTCCCTTTTTAGCTTAACAGTCATATCCCCAAATAAACATAACATATATACATATATAACTTCAGGTATAACAGTTCAAAGGTTCAGTCTCTCAGGAGGCTTTCTGATTCGGCTTGGATAACTCCTTTCAGTGGTCTCTGATTCTTGTTGTTGAGGTGCCTCCTCTAGTTGGTTGCCAATGTATTGGGTGTCATCATCATCAAATACATTCTCGGCCGAGGTAGATGCTTCAGGTTCATGAATGTCTTCCACAGCTGTCTCTGTCACAACCATGGGTTCGACCCTTGCTCTCGACTCTACCAGTTGATCCGCATGATGCCTTATCACATTATGACCAATATCTACGGTGTACATCAGAGGTCCTTGTCTGGCCCGGATTGTTCCGGACTGCCATTTTTCGCTTCCATAGCCCCTTGCCATCACTGGTTGTCCTACGTCGAAAGTTCGAGTGGTCTTGCTGTTAATATGCCAAAACTGTTTGTTTTCCACTTCCCTCTGCACATTTGGTTTTAACAAGTCCAACTTGGACTGCAACCTCCTGTTATAAAACATCATAGCAGGACTTTGGTTAGTCACGGCATGATCGGCGTTTCTATATGACATCAGGAACTTATCGACCTTGTGTTGCAGTGGAATCTGATCATCATTCATGGCCTTAATAGCCTTTTTGAATGTCTGGACAAATCTTTCAGCCAACCCGTTTGTCGCCGGATGATATGGGGCAGAGGTATAATGTTTAACTCCATTCTTCTTTAAGAATTGTTGGAATTCTTCCGATACAAACTGTGGTCCGTTGTCCGAACAGATCTGTTCTGGCAATCCGTTCCTTGCGAATATTGTTCTTAACACCGCAATTGTCTTTTCTGAAGTAGTGGTATTCATCTTGATGACTTCTGGCCATTTGGAATGTGCGTCCACCGCGATTAGGAACATGGAGTCCATGAATGGACCAGCAAAGTCAATGTGTACGCATTGCCATGGGGCTGAAGGCCATTCCCATGGGTGTAGCGGTGCTATCGGAGGTGCATTTTGCACTTTTTGACACCCAGCGCAGCTTTTCGTTAACTCCTCAATCTGTTGGTCAATACCCGGCCACCATACGTAAGCCCTAGCAAGACTTTTCATTTTAACTCCCCCCAGATGACCTTCATGTAGTTCTTTTAAAACTCTTTCCCTTAACTTGGGAGGAATAATCACTCTTGTCCCATACATCAAAGTACCATGGCAGACGGACAGCTGGTCTCGCCTTGCCGAGAATGCCGGTAACAGAGGATCACCCCGTGTTGGCCATCCTTTCACTGTCACCTCGTAGACTCTGGACAGTGTCGGGTCGTTCCTGGTTTCTCTTTCAATACTTGCGTTGGTGACAGGTAAACACTCGATAATGGTCGAATGAAATAACTCAACAGGGTCAACTTCCGTCGTGTCTTCATCTTCAGGTAGTGGCAGGCGCGACAGGCCATCAGCATTGCCATGCTGTTTCGTACCTTTGAATTCTATCTGATATTGATGTGCCCCTAAGAAAAGAGACCATCTCTGGAGACGCTGTGCTGTCATCACCGAAACACCCTTCTTAGGGTTAAAAATGGACACCAACGGTTGATGGTCCGTCAGAAGTGTGAAATTTTGGCCCTGTAGGTAATGATTAAACTTCTTCACTCCCCATACAAGGCTAAGGGCCTCCCTATCGATCTGCGCATAGTTGCGCTCAGCGGAGGTCAATGATCTGGATGCAAACGCGACTGGCCTTTCCGTGCCATTTGGCAATTTATGTGAGAGTACTACCCCAATACCATATGGAGAAGCATCACAAGCCAACCGAATAGGCAGTGTCGGGTTGAAGTGAGCCAACACTTCCTCTGAGGTGATCAATTCTTTGCTTTTGCAAAATGCCTTCTTACAGTTTTCGCCCCAGTCCCATGGTACCCCTTTCTGTAAAAGAGCATTCAACGGATGCAGCACCGTGGATAGATTTGGCAGAAATTTATGGTAATAGTTAATTAATCCTAGAAACGACCTCAACTGAGAGACATTCTCTGGAGCGGGAGCCTTTACAACTGCCGCTATCTTGTCAGGAGACTTATGAAGCCCCTCCTGGTCAATGACATGACCACAGTACGAGATCCGCTTCTGGAAGAACTCACATTTCTGCCGATTTGCTCTAAGTCCATACTCTTTCAGTCTGTTGAGCACCAGTTCCAAGTTAGCGAGATGCTGTTCATCACCATCACCTGTGATCAGAATGTCGTCCAGGTAACATTGTGTGCCTGGAATTCCCTGTAATACCTGCTCCATGGCCCTCTGCCAAATTGCTGGAGCCGATGCCACACCAAAAACCAGCCTATTGTACCGGTACAACCCTCGATGCGTGTTGATCGTGAGGTATTGGCGTGACTCTTCTTCAACCTCCATCTGCAAGTACGCCTGTGCCAGGTCTATCTTGGTGAAGTGTTTCCCGCCAGACAGTGAAGCGAAAATATCCTCAATCCGTGGAAGCGGATACTGCACCGTGTGAAGCACCGGATTAACGGTGATTTTGAAATCTCCACAGATGCGAACCTTCCCTGGATCTCCTGGCTTATTGTTCGCAGGACGTTTCATAACGGGAACAATGGGCGTAGCCCACTCACTCCAATCTACTTTAGACAGTACACCTGAACGTTCTAGTGCTTCCAGCTCCGCTTCAACCGCAGGTCGTATTGCATAGGGTACCGGTCTGGCTTTAAAAAATTATGGTTGTGCATGTTCATCAATCTTGATGTTTGCCGTAATTCCTCTGTGTTCCCAGTCCCGGCTGGAACACCTCTTTAGCCTCATCCAATATTCTGGACAATCGTTTAGGTTTGACAGCTGTTTCCCCGGAATCTACCGTTCGTGCTTTCAAGGAGTGCCAGTCCATATTCATTTTCCTAATCCACTCCCGTCCTAGTAGTGGTGGACCTCCTTCAGGTAGCACATATAAGTCCATTACTTGGCTTCCTTCGCCCTTGTGGACCACTTCTACCTCTATTTTTCCGATGGGGTACACTCTTTGCCCCGTGTACGTTTTCAATATAATCTCCGTATCCTGTAAGGGAATATGTTGGAATAACCTTCTGTAATCTTTCTTATTCATGACCGTCAATGCCGATCCAGTGTCCAATTCCATTTTTACTTGGACTCCTGCTATCTTAAGAGTGACCCAAATTGTCTGGAGGTCTGTATCCTTACCAACGTTGTGTATTCTTAAGCTATCCAGTTCATTACTGCTAGCGTCTGAATCTGACTTCTGTTCGGTCAAACTGTTCTTTGTCACCTTGTGTACCTTTGCATATTTTTCTTGCGGTGACTTTTTGTTGCTGGTCTTCTTTCCTGACCGGAATACTTTAGCTATGTGGCCAAGCTTGCCACACGTTCTGCATTCTTGGTTTTTAAACCAACACTGGTTCTGATCGTGCGTTGTCTTTCCACAACGATAACATTTGACAGAACTCAAACCCAATTTGTTTGTACCGAGTTCCGGTGGCCGTAGCTGCATTACTGCCGTGCCTCTCGCTGCGGCCTCGTGTGCTGCTGCCATAGTGGCCGCCTTCTCGAGAGACAGCTCATTCTCCTCGAGCAGCCGCCTTTGTGTATCCTGTTTAAATAAACCACACACAAATCTATCTCGAAGTGCCTCTGTCAGTCCCGTTCCAAACTGACAATATTTTGCTAGCTTACGTAATTCCATCAAATATTCAGCATTGCTTTCATTTTGCAGCTGTCTTCTATCGTAAAATTTAAATCGTTCCGCTAGCATCAGCGGCGTGGGGTTAAGATGATTTTTTAGGACAGTAACAATCTGTTCGAACGTCTTATCCGCCGGTTCATCTGGTGATAACAGGTGTTTCAATTGCCCGTATGTCTTCGCACCCATTAAGTTTAGTAATGTTAGTGCTTTATCTGCCTCAGGAATTTTATTTGCCTTACAATAGTTTTGTATGCGTTCTACATACATAGCCCAGTCTTCTATATCACTGTCGAAGGCATTAATGTTCCCATGTTTAGGCAGCGTAGCAATTTATCGTATTTTTAATGTTATCTAAGATGGCGGCTTCCCGCTCTTGCCGTCGTCCTCCGCCCACAAAATGGCGGTTTTCCCGTGCTTGGCGGTCTTCACCCGTCCCCCGACGCTGTCTCCGCTTCACCGCGGCTCTCGCGCCTTCAGTTTCCCCAGACGCTGCGCCTTTAGCCCGAATGCGGCCCTTATCTCCGGTCACGATCGATGTCCCGTGCTGCGCCTCTCGCTCGAAAGCGGCCCGGCCCTTATCTCTGGTCGCGATCGACCTCACCGCCCTTATTCCTCCGTCTTCCCAGCCCCGTCTGTACAGCCAACACGGTTGACTTTCTGTCGCGTCGCTGCCCGGCTTACCCACCACGAGGTAGTAGAAGAAGCTGACAGTCGCTGATGGAGGCTTCGAGGTCAGGATGTCTTCTGCACTCCGGTTGCTCGATGCCTGCCGCTCGACGTGTCTTCCCGTAGGTGATGAGGGTGGAAACCTCTCTTCGACGTCCTGTCTGTGGACGAAGTCACTGTGGAAATTACTGCAGCAGGGTAAGAATCGGACTCGTCGCCACTGTTAAGTCTGTGTGTTATAGTGAGAATTACTACACAGACCACAAGAGTAAATTCAACAGGTCTTTACTGGTTGGAGGTCGGACTATACTGAATACAATATTATTACACTGTGCTTATATACCGGTGTGGTCACCACCGGTATTACGTATACAGCAGCCAAAGAAAGTAGTACCTTTCTTAAGGTGGACCAGGCTTAAGTTCTCTTAAGGTGGAACAGGTTACATACACCACAAGTATGGTGGTCAGAGAATCCTCTGGTTCTTGGCCATTGTCAAAGCTCTGATAAGAAGCAGTGAGGTAAAAGTGTTTGATTGACTAGGCTAAGCAAATCTGGCCAGGATGAGTGTGTTCCTTGCATCCCAGGCAACAATGTTCTCGCGTAATGCTGCCGCTGGTTGATGGGCCTCTGCAGGATGTTAGTTTTCGCACTCCTCCTCCTCATCCTAGGAGGATATGTGAGGAGCCACTTGGTCCTCAGGAATCTGCAAGCCACGACACTGTGCCATGTTGTGAAGTGCACAGCAAACCACGACGATTCTGGAGACCCTGGCTGCTGAGTACTGTAGGGCTCCACCTGATCTATCCAGGCATCTGAAGCGCATCTTCAGCAAACCGATGGTTTGCTCGATAATGGATCTGGTGGAAATGTGGCTGGAGTTGTAGCGCTCCTCAGCTTCGTTGGCTAGCCTCCTCAACGGCGTCGTTAGGCACGTCCTCAGGGGATAGCCCTTGTCTCCAAGTAGCCATCCGTTAAGTTGGTCTGGCGGACTGAATAGCGGAGGCACACTAGACTGGCGCAATATGAAGGAGTCCTGGCAACTGCCAGGGTACATGGCACAAACATGCAAAATTTCCTCCTTGTGGTCACACACCAGCTGAACGTTAAGGGAGTGGAAGCCCTTGCGGTTGACAAAAATCCCTGGATTGTGATGGGGTGCCCTAAGGGCCACATGAGTGCAGTCAACGATGCCCTGCACCCTTGGAAAGCCTGCCAGATTAGCTAATCCAACTGCTCACGCCGTGACACTTGCTTGATCCTTGGTGAAGTGGATGTGATTGTGCGCGAGGGCAAAGAGGGCATCGGTTACCTATATGATGCAAGTGTGTGCGGCCGCCTGGGAGATGCCGCTGATGTCTGCTGCTGATCCCTGGAATGAGCCTGAGGCAAAAAATTTGAGTGCGGTGGTGACTTTGATGGCCACTGGTAATGCTTGTCTACTTGGTCCTCTGGGCAGCAGGTCTTGCTGTAGCATTGCGCAGATGTCAGTCACTACCTCTCATGAAAGTCAGAGCCGCCTTTGGCACTGCTGCTCAGACATATTGAGGTAGCTGACCCTGCGTCTGTAGACCCTGTTTGGTGGGTATCTCCTGCGCCGACGGGCATCCAGGCGCTGGCCCCTTCTGGCCTGTGCAGCTTCAGGTGTGTGACCAGCAGCCTGGCGCCCCTGCTGCTGTTGGGGCTGCTGTTGTTCCTGGTTCTGCTGCTGCTGCGGCTGGTGCTCAAGCTCCTCTAATGCCCAGATGGGATAGGAAATAAATGGCTCCCATGCTTCTGGTATATGCGTCCGTTGAGGATGCGCTGAGTGAAGGTGGCGAGAGGGGTTTCCCAGGAGGTCACACTGGAGATGGGTGTGAGGCTCCAACCTTCCACAGGTGTGGTTAAGCCTTCTAAAAGTTGCCCCAGACCTGAGACCACTAAGTCCTGCCACCTGCAAATCATGGCTGATCAAATCTCCTCTTTAATGGTTGACCTGCAGTTGATGGTCAGCAATCCAATCGTGCTCCCGGCAGGTTTCACGTTCGTGCTTCCCACCAGGCGTGTTTCATGTGAGAAAAGGGTTAAATTCGCAAGGGCCTTTCAAAATAGGATTATAGAGGCCATTTAGTGGTTGTTAAGGGCCTTAACGCCCAGTCCCACCTGTTGGATGCGGGACGGAGTCGGGACCATCAGACACGACTGAGTTAAAATTGCTCGGAGTCGGGAACCGGGTGGGGGGACCCCGCCCACCAGTTTTTGCGATTTTAACCCCCCCCCCCCCCGCACGCCTCCAAGCCCGCCTCCATGGCTCAATGAAAATCGAGGCCTATACCTCTATTTAAGAAGCCAAGGATCCTGTATGCTTTATTAACCGCTTTCTCAACCTGCCCTACCAGCTTCAATGATTTGTGCACATATACCCCCAAGTCTTTCTGTTCATGCACCCCCTTTAGAATTGTACCCTTTAGTTTATATTGCCTCTCCTCGTTCTTCCTACCAAAATGTATCACTTCACACTTTTCTGTGTTAAATTTAATATTGCATGTGTCTGCCCATTCCACCAGCCTGTCTATGTCCTCTTGAGGGTCTATCAGTATCCTCTTCACTGTTCATTATACTTCCAAGTTTTGTGTCATCTGCAAATTTTGAAATTGTGCCCTGTACACCCAAGTCTAAGTCATTAATATATATCAAGAAAAGCAGTGGTCCCGGTACCAACCCCTGTGGAACACCGGTAGAACCCCATGGGAAATGGTGTCTAACCCTTACCAGGGAAATGACAGGCAATGGGTGGGGTCAGGGGCGAACAAACTTAGATGGGAGTTCCCACTCCTGATCCTCAGTCAGGACCTAGCACTGTAGTGGCGGCCAAGGTAGTAGCTAGGGTTGGGGGGCCTGCGCAGCCCCCTCCAATGGGTGGGTGGACAATGTCGTTTCAGGCAGTCATGAGCAGATGGGTGAAGTGGCGTTTGCACCTGCCTGCCAATAAAAATGAGGCGCTCTCCTACTGAACCTGCAAACTTTGGTGAGGTCAGTACTGTAGAGTTGGAGGGGGGGAGGGGGGTGGTCCTTGGGCAACCACCCACCCTCACAATCAACCCGTTAAAATGAATGAAGATAAACTTTGACATTCTTTTGTCTTTACTCAGTCATTTTTGATTATTTCTTTTATCTTTTGTTTAATCATGAGCTCTGTTGATTACATCAGTGAGATTATAAAGGAACTGAATTTAAACACACAACTGAAGTTGTAACTCCCTAAGAAAACCAATGAATATTAATTCTATTCCTTTGTACCGTTTGAATCATTAAATATGCGAAGCCAGCACCCACAAGGATGTCAGAAGGCCCCATTAAATAAAAACATGAGGCCCTATGTCTGCACCTACAGTTCAATGTTACCAAACATTCATACAAACAAGCTGCCTTGAGGAAAGATTATTAGTATAATCAGGTGTTCTCTAGACTCAACTTCTACAACTATTGATGCATAAGGTTGCCAACTCTGGTTGGAGGTATTCCTGGAGGGGTGATCATGTGATGTCTGACCACGTGATGTCTGATCACGTGACATTTGATCACAAGATTCGTGGGTGGAAGTTTGGGTAACTACCCAGCCTCTTAACGGCTGACAGGCATTGAACCGTCCAGCTGCACAGTGCAGGCGGGCACCGGAGAAGTGCCGGCAGTGGCATGGGCCCCCAGTTAGTCCACTGCACAGTAGATGTCCTCTTGCTGATCTCACCACCTCCAACAGGGTCAGTGCTGGTCGGTACTAGTGGAGGCATTCCTGGTGGCTGTGATTGTCGACATCATATTTTCAGGGTTGTAAACTTTTAGCACTAGAAAATATTATTGTATTTATGGTCTATCCACAGCATCAGTATTGCAACAGGTGCGTTTATTCTGAGCCCTCTGAGCAGTGTTAGCATTTAGCACAAATTTACAAAGAAAGACTTGCATTGATATAGCGCCTTTCACCACCAGATGACCCTTTACAGTCAATGAGGTACTTTTGCAGTGTAGTCATTGTTGTAATGGAAGAAATGCGGAAGCCAATTTGCACACAACAAGCTCCCACAAACAGCAATGTGATAATAACCAGATAATCTGTTTTTTAGTGATCTTGATTGAGGGATAAATATTGGCCAGGACACCTGCTCTTTGAAATAGTGCCATAGGATCTTTTATGTCCACCTGAGAGAGCAGACGTGGCCTTGGTTTAACGTCTCATCCGAAAGATGGCACCTCTGACAGTGCAGTACTCCCTCAGTACTGCACTGGAGTGTCAGCCTAGATTATTGTGCGCAAGTCCCTGGAGTGGGATTTGAACCCACAACCTTCTGACTCAGAGGTGAGAGTGCCACCAATTGAGCCAAGTTGTGTTTATTTTCAGCACATCCTGTAAATAAATGAATGCACAACTTTAAATGTCTGACCAAGACTTGGAAAGAACCAGATAGTACCACCAACATATACAATACAGGAAGGAATCAGCTGCTAACAGGATGCTGTGGGTTGCTTTCTTTCAATTATAATGCATGCATGTTGACCTATACCGTAGTTAATTTCAAAAGCCACCCACTCTATTAACTATTTGTAGAAATTTATGCAAAGGAACTTTTGGCCATATTTTCAAAGATTTGTAATTTTCTCACAACTCTATCTGTTACGTTGTGGCATTGATGTAAATGTTTCTGTAGGATTTTTTTTCCAGAAGGATTACATTTCCAGATCTCACCAAATGCTTTTCTCATGCCTAACACAAAAGTAATCTCCCATAGGCCAGCACTCTCACTCCCTTTGGTCTGAAGTGTGACCAAGCGTGCAAAGTGGTCTGAGGAAACTTGTCCTGGGTGATCAGAAGACTTAAATAATGACTTTGGATTTATGCTAGACAGTCACTTCAACTCTGAGGATAATGATCATCAGTCATACCAGACACTTTTGAATGAGACTGAATTGTCAGATAAGTTGAGACAGCCTTATACAGTATATCAAATAACTACTCAGTAACCTCAAATTTACAACAGTGCAACAAAATAAGATCAGAAAATAGAACCATAGAAGTTTGCAGTACAGAAAGAAACAATTTGGCTCATCGTGTCTGTACCAGCTTTTTGTTAGAGCAGTACAAAACGAATCCCTCTTCCTGTAGCTTTGTACCTTCCTCTGCTTCAAATATTTATCTACTCTTTTAAAAGATGCAGTGGTGTCTGCCTCAACTATTTCCTGTGGCAAAGAATTCTATGCTTTAACAACTTTCTACGTCAAGAAATTTTTTCTAACTTCTCTCTTCACCCTCTTTTAAACTGATGACCCCCATTGTTACTGACTCTCCAACCAGAGGAGATAGTTGTTCCCTATCAAACCCTTCATAATTTTAAACAACTCTATTAAAGAGGACACAAAGAGTCTGCAAAGGGATATAGATAAGCTAAGTGAGTGGGCAAACATTTGGCAGACGGAGTATAATGTGGGAAAGTGTGAGGTTATCCACTTTGGTAAGAAAAATAAAAAAGCAAATTATTATTTAAATGGAAAGTGATTACAAAATGCTGCAGTACAGAGGGACCTGGGGGTCTTTGTGCATGAAACACAAAAAGTCAGCATGCAGGTGCAGCAAGTTTTCAGGAAGGCAAATGGAATGATGGCCTTTATTGCAAGGGGGCTGGAGTATAAAAGCAGGGAAGTCCTGCTACAACTGTACAGGGTATTGGTGAGACCACACCTGGAGTACTGCATATAGTTTTGGTCTCCTTATTTAAGGAGGGATATACTTGCATTGGAGGCAGTTCAGAGAAGGTTCACAAGGTTGATTCCTGAGATGAAGGGGTTGACTTATGAAGAAAGGTTGAGCAGGTTGGGCCTATACTCACTGGAGTTTAGAAGAATGAGAGGTGATCTTATTGAAACATATAAGATACTGAGGGGGCTTGACAAGGTAGGTGCAGAGAAGATGTTTCCCCTCATGAGAGAATCTAGAACTAGGGGGCATAGTTTCAGAATAAGGGGTCGCCCATTTAAAACTGAGATGAGGAGGAATTTCTTCTCTGAGGGTCGTAAATCTGTGGAATTCTTTGCCCCAGAGAGCTGTGGAGGCTGGGTCATTGAATATATTTAAGGTGGAGATAGACAGGTTTTTGAACAATCTTCTTCTTAGGCAGTCCCTCGGAACTGAGGATGACTTGCTTCCACACTAAAAATGAGTTCTCAGGTGATTGATGAGTCCAATGCGGGACCTACAGGCCTCGATTTTCATTGGGCCATGAGGCAGGCTTTTAGGCATGGGGGAGGTTAAAATCGCAAAACCTAAGGGTCGCGACCCCCCCCGCCTGGTTCCCGCCTCCACGCCATTTTAACCTAGATGTGTCTGATTGACCCGAATCAGTCCCGCCTGCAACAGGCGGGACTGGTCTTTAGGGCCCTTAAACAGCACTGATTGGCCTTTATAATCCCATTTTAACAGGCCCTTGCCTGTTTAACCCTTTTCCCACGTAAAACACGCCTGGTGGGGATGACGTCTGTGAAACCTGGCGTGAGCACTCTTGGCTTGTTGACTATCAGCTGCAGGTCCAACATTAAAGAGGATATTTGATCAGTCATCATTTGCAGGTGGCAGGACTTTGTTGTCTCAGGTCTGGGGGAACTTTTACCAGGCCTAGCCACATCTGTGGAAGGTTGTAGCCTCACACACTTCTCCAGTGTGACCTCCTGCGAGACCCCTCTCGCCACCCTCACTCAGTGCTTCCTCAACTGAGGCATCTACCAGAAGCATTGGAGGCCTTTTTTTCCTTCCCTTCTTGGCATTAGGGGACCTCCAGCACCAGGCGCGGCAGCAGCAGAACCAGGCGCAACAGCAGCAGCAGCAGCAGGAGCAGGAGTGACAGGCTGCTGCTCACCCACCTGAGGCAGCACAGGCCAGAAGGGGCCATCGCATGGAAGCCCGTCAGCGCAGGAGATACCCCCAAACAGGGTCTACAGACACAGGGTCAGCTATCTGAACATGACTGAGCAGCAGTGCCAAAGGCGGCTTTGACTTTCGCGACAAGTGGTGACTGACATCTGCGCAATGATACAGCAAGACCTGCTGCCCAGAGGACCAGGTGGACACTCCTTACCAGTGGCCATCAAAGTCACCACCACACTCAACTTTTTTGCCTCAGGCTCATTCCAGGGATCAGCAGCAGACATCAGCGGCATCTCCCAGTCGGCCGCACACACTTGCATCACGCAGGTAACCGATGCCCTCTTTGCCCTCGCGCACAATCACATCCATTTCACTAGGGATCGCGCAAATGTGACGGTGCGAGCGGTTGGATTAGGTCATCTGGCAGACTTTCCAATGGTGCAGGGTGTCATTGACTGCACACATGTGGCCCTTAGGGCACCCCCTCGCAATCCAGGTATTTTTGTCAACCGCAAGGGCTTCCACTCCCTTAACGTTCAGCTGGTGTGTGACCACAAGAAGGAGATTTTGCATGTTTGTGCCAAGTACCCTGGCAGTTGCCATGACTCCTTCATACTGCACCAGTCTAGTGTGCCTCCGCTATTCAGTCCGCCAGACCAACATCACGGATGGCTACTTGGAGACAAGGGCTATCCCCTGAGGACTTGGCTAATGACGCCGTTGAGGAGGCCAGCCAACGAAGCTGAGGAGCACTACAACTGCAGCCACATTTCCACCAGATCCATAATAGAGCAAACCATCAGCTTGCTGAAGGTGCGCTTCAGATGCCTGGATAGATCAGGTGGAGCCCTACAGTACTCAGCAGCCAGGGTCTCCAAAATCGTCGTGGTTTGCTGTGCACGCCACAACATGGCACAGCGTCGTGGCTTGCAGATTTCTGAGGACCAAGTGGCTCCTCTCATACCCTCCTCAGATGATGATAATGATGAGGAGGAGGAGGAGGAGGGCGAGGAGGAGGAGGAGGGCGAGAACGAGCATCCTGCAGAGGCCCATCAACCAGTGGCAGCATTACGCGAGAACATTGCTGCCCGGGATGCAAGGAACGCACTCATCCTGGCCAGATTTGCTTAGCCTAGTAAATCAAACTCTTTTGCCTCGCAGCTTCTTACCTGAGCATCGACAATGGCCAAACCCTGCGGATTCCGAGCTATTTGACCAGCATCCTGACAACTGCAAGTAATCCTAAGCCCTCAATGTGAAAGCCCTTTTCGTGAAATGACACACGCCGGAACTGCAGCAGTTGCCATCAGAATTTTTATGAAACACACACAACTGATGGCATTTTTCCAAAATACACAGCATTTCACCCAAGTGACTACCCTTGTGACTATTTGTGCTTTATTTTCCTGTTACGCGTGCTCCTACATAGTGGTTCCCCTGTGGCTTCAGCAGATGTGGAGGCCCCTTGCTCACTTTCCTGCTGCTCTTGTCTCGACACCTTTGGCGGGCGTCCTCTGGGGTAGCGAGCCTGTGAGGGCTCGCCAGCAGTCTGCTGCTCCTGCGGCTGTGCAGGAGTTGAGACGTCTATCTCCGTTGGGTGTGGACTCCGGCGGGGCTCTGACCGAGGGCTCTGCAGTGGCATGGAAGTGTGAGCGCTTGGAGAGGAGCCCCCACTTCCTCGAGGTCTGCCACCAACCTCCCTCTCATGGGTCAGGTCCCCCTCAGTGCCTGCAAGTGGCTTGAGAGCACCTTGCTGCACATCAGGGGGGCCATGGGGACCCATATCTGCAATGGCAGTCCTACTCAGAAGGACTTCCATGAAGGTCTGGTTTCTCTGTTCAATAGATGCCCATCGCTCCTCAAGAGATGTCATTCTATTCTGAACACTCACCATGTTTTCCATACCCTGGCGACTAACCTCCTCCATGGCTGTAGCCCTCCTCTCCTCCTCTACCGTAGCCAGCCTTACCACGGATGCAGCAATCATTTTCACGTAGGTAGCCATCCTTTCCGTGTTGATGCCTTCATGCGCCACTGACTCCACAAAGGCTCTGCTCATGGTCGCTATGGACTCCTCCATTTGCTCCACACTCGCAGCGACCCTGGAGACAAAATCTGCCAGAGACTCCTGCTTCTGTGCCTGGAATTCCATCACCTCTGATCTTACGGATGGACCCAGAGGCAGAGGGTCGACATGCAGCTGAGCCGAGCTGGCTGAGTCCTGCGCCCCCAACGAGGACTCTCCACTGCTGTCCCTGTCTCCACAATCTGCTGATGCTCACTTGTGAGCTGTGATACACCAGGTGACAACTCTACTCTATGTCCCGAAGGTCCCACCGAGGTGTGAGTGTCTGCGCTGGTGCTGGGTGCGCTTACTTCTGATGATGCTGTGCCCTCAGAGGTTGCAGATTCCTCTGAGGAGTCTGGCTGCTCAGGCTCTTCCTCTTGCAGAGTGGGGACGGGGGCTCTCGATGGTCCTGTGGGGGAGTCAAGGAAAAAGTTAGAGATGTGATGCCAAGGTTACATGCACATTGCATTTTGCAGATGATCATAAGTCCATATGATGTAGCTTCAGAATCATTATCAGCGACTCATGCAATGCCAATGAGAGAGATGGAAAACTATTCTGTCACCGGCTTGCGGGTATGCCCCTGTCTGTCCTTCCCCAACTTCCGCATCTCTGTCAGCCCCGACAATCTCCAGGACATCTTCCTCCCAGGGGGTGAGCTGGGCTAATGAGGGCAGCCCTCCTCCTGTCCTGGCTCTCGCTCTCCTGTTGTGAGCTCTCTTTTCCTGCAATGAGGGAGACAAGTGGAGGTTGAGTGAGAATGAAGGAGTGAGTGCAGAGATTGCATAGCATAGATACTTAGAAGGAGACAAAGATGGAGTGAGGTTGCAAGACCAAGGGCCCTCCCTGTGTGTAGTAGGTTGTGTTCAAAGCATCAGAGTCAGAGGGAGTGTGAGGGCTGTATGGTGGAATAGTTCTGTGATTGTGAGCATAGAGAGAGAGGGAATGGCTAAGGGTGCATGGATGTGAGTGTCTAGTGGGATGTGCAGGAAGAGATTGCTAAAGCTGAGTGCTGGTGAGGAAAGGCAATGGGGAACAGATTGAGGGTGATGGAAACTTCATACAGTACTTACTTTTCCAGTGCGAAGAAGGTCATGGAATCTTTTCCTGCACTGCAACCATGTTCTTCGTGTTAGCCCCAAGGAGTTGACTTGACTTGCCACCTCTAGCCACACAGCCTTGGTCTGGCTGGGAGGCCTCTTCCTCCCAGAAGATGGGAAGAGGACCTCCCTGTGGGCCCTAGCACCATCCAGTAATGCCTGTCGTGAAGCCTCATCAAATTTGGGTGCAGATCTGGTCCTCCCGCTGGCCGTTCCTCCTGCAGGCTCCTGTACCATCTTAATGGTGAAGGTTGGAAGCCTGCAGAGGAAGCAAGGCTTGCTGTGGACCTTAAGAGCAGCAGCAATGATGATGTCATATTCTGCGACTTTCTGACTGGAAATACTCAATTGCCAAGGCTTCCCACACGCTGGAAATCAATTGGCCAACTGTGTTAAATTTGCATCAATCTCACAGACCCATTTACAATCGTGTCGGAATCACTAAATTCGGGGAACCCGCCAATTCCCCGCACCTGAGCTAAAATCGACCCTACAGTCTCTGTCACAGGTGGGGCAGACGGTGGTTGAAGGGACGGGTGGGTGGGGTGCTTGGGTTGACGTGCGCTCCTTCCGCTGTTTGCGCTTGTCTTCCGCTTGCTCCCGGCGAAGAGACTCGAGGTGTTTGGCGCCTTCCCGGATGCTTCTCTACTTTGTGCGGTTTTGGGCCAGGGATTCCCAGGTGTCGGTGGGGATGTTGCACTTTTTCAAGGAGGCTTTGAGGGTGTCCTTGAAGCGTTTCATCTGCCCACCTGGGGCTCTCTTGCTGTGTCGGACCTCCGAGTAGAGCGCTTGTTTTGGGAGTCTCGTATCGGGCATGCAGATAATGTGACCCGTTCATCGGAGCTGATCGAGCATGGTCAAAGCTTCAATGCTGGGGATGTTGGCATGAGCAAGAACACTGATGTTGGTGCGCCTATCTTGCTAATGGAGTGATGGGTTATGGGGAGCGGGCAGGGAAATGGAGCTGAGCCCAAGATCAGTTCAGCCATTATCTCATTAAATGGCAGAGCAGGCTCGAGGGGCCAAATGGCCTACTCCTGCTCCTATTTCTTATGTTCTTATGTAAATCTCCTTTTAGCCTTTTCTGCTCCAGTGGAAATTGTCCCAGTGTCTTAAGTATCTCCTCATAACTGTTGCCTCCACATCCCTGACAAGATTCTAGTGAAATTACACAGTATGCTCTCTGTGGTTTTACTGTCCTTTCTACAATGGGGTGCTAAAAACTGCACACAGCACACTTAACATTATCTTATCTGTGGCTAGCACTTCTTGACTGATGAGTGAAATTGGAAATAGAAGACCAGAAAAATCATGGAAAAAGCAAAATACTGCAAAAGCTGGAAATTCAAAACAAAAACAGATAAATCTGAAAACATACAGTTGGTTGTATTGTCCTCTTTAAGAGCAGAGTAGGGGGAAGGACTGCCACCTATCATTCCGACTTTATCTCAATCCTGGCCAATTTCTCTGGATTGGGGGTCACAGTGGGCTCGTAGTGAGAATCCTGCTGCCTTGAGGGAGCCCACCAGTGCCCAACTGCAAAATGTTGGTGATACTGCAGCGGGATGCCCCTGCAGCAACAGAAGCTGTTGGCGGGCATTTAAAAGGACAAAAGAGCACCAGAAATTGAGGGACGTCAGCATTGTAGGCCCTAGCTGAGACTGATTGCATAGGTAAGTAAGTGGGAGCCTATCTGGAGGGAGAGGAAGAGTCTACTATCCCCTGTCGCTTCATTCCCTGACCTTGGGGTCTCTACCATTGCTGCCCTAGAACTACTGCCACCTCCACATAGTAACTCTCAGAAGCGACAGATAATTGGGGCAGATGGGAGAGAAATTGAATGGGCACCCGGGCCCCTATAACCCCCACTGAAATTTGCATGCGGCATCAGGGAAGCTGCAGTCAGCGGTGGTCCTGGCTGGAGGGAAATTGAGGTAAGAGTGGTGAAGTAACAGTAGGCCTCACCGCCGGCTTTTGTTTCATTCTTTGCCACTGTCAAAAGCAGAGGCTGGAAATGCTGATATCTGCTCCAAAGGCATATGAAAATCCAGAGCAAGAAAAGGCCATACAGCCCATCAAGCTGATTGTGTCCAGAGTCTGGGTATGATTATTCTTTCATGGACTTTTTTTCATTCATTCATGGGATCTGGGCATCGCTGGCAAGGCCAGCGTTTATTGCCCATTCCTAATTGCTCTTGAGAAGGTGCTGGTGAGTCGCCTTCTTGAACCGCTGCAGTCTGTGTGGTGAAGGTACTCCCATAGTGCTGTTAGGGAGGGAGTTCCAGGATTTTGACCCAGCGATGATGAAGGAACGGCGGTATACTTCCAAGTCAGGATGGTGTGTGACTTGGAGGGTGTAAAGTCTGTAGGTATTATGGCGAATTAATACACAGACTACAAGAGTAACTTTAACAGGACTTTACTATTCGAAGGTCAGGGCGAATCTGCCCAATAAATCCTGACACAGCACTTATATACCGGTGTGGTCACCGTCGGTATTACAGTATACAGCAGCCAAGATAAAATAGCGCCACCTAAAATAGTTCTCTTAAAGGTGAACGGTTACATACACTACAATCCTCCCTTTTTAGCTTACAACATACTTATTCCCCATTAAACATAACATAACATATATCCAACTTCATGTTAAAACAGTTCACAGATGTAGTCTCTGCGGAAACAGTTCACAGATTCAGTCTCTGCGGGAAACAGTTCATAGATTCAGTCTCTGCGGAAAACAGTTCACAGATTCAATCTCGGTGGATGCGCCTTCCGTGCTTCTTGACTCGGTCCTGACAACACCTCAGTGGTGTAGCAGTTCCCTGTGGTGTAGTCGGTTCACGTTGCTGGAGTGACTCATCCAATGGTCCTTCACTGGACTTAACAGCTTGAACTTCCGTCCTTCTGAACCAGCATTGTTGGCTTGTAAAAACTTGAGTACCTTGGGAAGTTTTTCTACTTCCAAACTGATTTGGCTCCATTCGAAGGGACCCCGTGCGTGATCTAGTAGTGATGATGATGGTCCAGATGATCATCATCTTCTGCTTCGTCTTTTCCTTTTCTGCTTCTTGGAGACTCTCTGGGCTCCACTGTCAGCTGCCAGCTGCATGCACAGTTCCTCCTTCTCGTCCTCCTTTTTCTGTAGTAGCGCCACCATCTCCCGATGTTCCTTAGACTTTTTGTGATTATTCATGGTTTCTGTACTTTGGGAGTTTTCATCACAAGCTGGGCAGAACAGGTCATCGTAATATTCGATGTCGTCCAACAGGTCATGGTAATATTCGGTGTCATCTTGAGCTAGGCCAGTGAGAGGGTCTTCTATTTCCTCCATATCCAGCTGGACATTAGCCAGCTTTTGTTCCAAATCCAGACATCTTTCCTGAAGAGACTTCTTCAGGCGTTCAGCTTCATCCAGCTTTTTCTGGGCTTCCTGCAAGTCTTTTACTAATGACGTCATTTGTGATTTCAATACTTCAACTTCATTCGGAGATTGGTTGATCGGACTATTCAATCCCTCTACTGCAGCAGCTGTTTCAACCTTCTGTTGTTCAACATTGACGTGAGTCAGCGTACTTTTGGCATCCAAGGGTTGCTCTGCTGCCATCTTCTCAGTCTGTGTTGCAACCTCAGCTATTTCAATAACTTTTGGGAGCTCCAAACCCCTCTCCTTTGAAGATTTAAACTCCTGTTCAATTTGTTCCCATTTCAGGGTCTTGTCCTTCAGCATATGAAGGAGCTGGCTGACCGTTAACTCCAAACCCCTCTCCTTTGAAGATTTAAACTCCTGTTCAATTTGTTCCCATTTCAGAGTCTTGTCCTTCAGCATATGAAAGAGTTGGCTGACCGTTAACTCTTCTGACCTCATACGTTTCCCAGTAGCTGCAGGGCTGTTTATAACCTTGCCCTGGGGCTCCTTTGCTGTTTCTACTTCGCCATCATCCGCAGCCTCCACCATTTGAATTTCCCCACTTGAATCGTCCGGTGATGCTGCACCCAACTTCAGTAGGAGCTCGGAGTTCATGGCGACCAAATCAGTCTTTTCTGCCTGCAATCCGCTAACAAGCGCTTTCAGTTGCTGAACCTCTTGCTCCACCAGATTAAAGCACGCACCTTCTGAAACCGAATCAGCTTTGATTCGTTTGGCCTCCTTGCCCCGACGGTTTGTGTGCTCCTGCTCCTTTTTCTCCATCAGCTGTTTCTGTTGTCTTTCCAGGTTCTCCCACTCTGTGTCACAGAACTTTTTCATTGCTTTCATCTCTTGTTCGAGACGGCAACTCAATTGTTCTAATTGCTGTTGTAATTTGAAATGGAGTTGAGTTCGAGCCCGGTGTTCCTCAGAATTGTGCATATCTGTAAACTGGACAGACTCAGAATTCTCTGTCAAACTATGTTGTTGTTGTTCAGTGGAATTCTGTTCTGAAACTTTGTTCTCCTCTGAAGCATAAGCATTTATGCACTCCTTCGTTTTTCCAACCTTAGTCAGCAAGTCCATTTTAAACTTGTCTTTCGCACCTGGGCTGGTCTTATCGTCATCCGTTTCAGAGTCTGAGCTGATTGTCTTCACCGAGTTCTCACTCATTATTGCTTTTAAATAGTGCCATTCCATGTTTATTTCCCAGATCCACTCCCATCCCAGAAGTGGTGGACCTCCCTCAGGTAGTACATATAAATACATTCCTTGGTGTTCTTTGCCCCTGTCTCTCACCTTGACTTTTATCTTTCCCATGGGGTATACTTTCTGCCCCGTGTATGTCTGCAATACGATCTTGGTATCTCTCAAGGGTATGTGTGAGAATAGCCGGTTGTAATCCCTTCGATTTATGACTGATAGGGCTGATCCTGTGTCCAATTCCATTTTCACTTGGACTCCGGCTATTTTTAGCATGACCCAGATAGTTTGCAGGTCAGCTTCCTTACTCACATTGTGAATTCTCAGACTACCCAGTTCCTGAACGGTTGGGTCTGAATCCGAATTCTGTTCATCTGAACTCTTCTCAGCCACCTTGTGTACCTTATTGTACTTTTCCTGCGGTGACTTTTTTTTGTTGTTGTTGGTCTTCTTTCCTGACCGGCACACCTTAGCTATGTGACCAAGTTTGCCACATTTTCTACATTCCTGGTTTTTAAACCAGCATTGGTTCTGGTCGTGTGTTGTCTTCCCACAACGATAACATTTCGATGTACCCGAAGTAATTTGATCCACACTGAGTACCGCTGCCTTCAGCTGCATTTCCGCTGTGCCTCTCGCTGCGGCTTCGTGCGATGCTGCAATAAGGACAGCCTTATCAAGTGTGAGATCGTTCTCTTCTAGCAGACGCTTTTGTGTTCCTTCCTTCGACAACCCGCACACGAACTTGTCTCTCAATGCCTCTGTCAGATTTTCCCCAAACTGGCAGTATTTCGCTAGTCTACGCAGTTCGACCAAGTATTCCGCGTTGCTTTCCTCTTTCCGTTGCGTTCTCGCATAGAATTTGAATCGTTCCGTCAACATCAGTGGTGTGGGGTTCAAATGATCCTTCAGGACAGCAACAATATTAGCGAAAGTCTGATCCGCCGGTTTAGCTGGTGATAGAAGATGCTTCAATAGCCCGTATGTCTTTGCCCCCATTGCGTTTAATAAGGTGAGAGCTTTATCATCATCTGCTATCTTATTGGCCTCACAATATATCTCGATACGTTCTACGTACGTGGCCCAATCTTCCACCTCGGAATCGAAGTTGTTGATGTTACCATGCTTAGGCATCTTCACTATCTCTCACTATCTTTCTGCGAAACAAACACGAAATTTTTCTTTAACTTTTTTTTTTCAAAATGGCGGTTTCCCGCGTTTGTCTTCTTCCCCCGCCCACTTTCAAAATGGCGGTTTCCCGCTTCTGTCGTCTTCCCCCCTACTGGCGGCTTCCTGCGTTTCTTCCCCTGGCGGGAGGGGTAAGCTTTTCCCTCGGGCGATGACCGCTGGCTTTCGGGGTTCGCAGCCTGCGCGTCAGCTTCAGTGCGTTCCTTGTTCCCTTTTCTCGGCAGGGCAACCGGCGCTGGGTACAACCCGTTGACGGCGAACAGTTTCAGCTGCTGGGCTGGATCTCGCTCAGTCTCCCTCGCTCGGGCTCTGTTGTTCCCTCTTCTCGGCAGGGCAACCGGCGCTGGGTACAACCCGTTGACGGCGAATAGTTTCAGCCGCTGGCTGGATCTCGCTCAGTCTCCCTCACTCGGGCTCTGTCTCTCCCGCTCGCTCGGGCTCTGTCTCTCCCTCAGCGGCTTCCAATCGCGCCTCCCAGCCCTCTCGCAGTCCGGTGCTTTCCTCCCCGGCTGCGGCTGAGTTCTCCGTGATTTATTTATTTTTATATCTTCCTGCGCCTTACGATCCCGGTCGCAGCGCTTCGTGGCCTCGGTCACTGCCCGGCCTTTTTCACTCCAATCGCGCCTCCCAGCCCTCTCGCAGTCCGGTGCTTTCCTCCCCGGCTGCGGCTGAGTTTCCCGCGGTTTATTTATTTTTATATCTTCCCGCGCCTTACGATCCCGGTCGCAGCGCCTCGTGGCCTCAGTAGCTGCCCGGCCTTTTTCGCCGGTCGCGGTCTAGCTGTCTCACGACGCCGTTGCGTCTCCCAGCCCGCTTGTACCGCGGCTTCCGTGCTCCACGCTGCCCCAGTCTCAGCGCCTCTGGGCCCGACTTCTGTCCGGCTCCTTTCCCCCGACCGTGGTCGAGTTCACCGCCTTTATTTTTTTATTTTCCCTTTACTCACAGTCACCGTGGCCGACTTGCTTCTCGTGCTGATCGGCTCACTCACCACCATGGCAGAAGGGACAATCAGTGCCTGTTGCTGATGGAAGGCTTCGTGTCTGAATTCTTCCTTCTTCCTTGCTCTGCAGACTCGAGTTTTCTCTCAGCAGAACGACGAGGGCGGGTGCCTCTTCTCGACGCTCGTTAACTGCTTCGGAAGTATTGTTGCCGCAGGGTAAGATCGAACTCGTCGCCACTGTAAAGTCTGTAGGTATTATGTCGAATTAATACACAGACTACAAGAGTAACTTTAACAGGACTTTACTATTCGAAGGTCAGGGCGAATCTGCCCAATAAATCCTGACACAGCACTTATATACCGGTGTGGTCACCGTCGGTATTACAGTATACAGCAGCCAAGATAAAGTAGTGCCACACCTAAAATAGTTCTCTTAAAGGTGAACAGTTACATACAATAGTTCTCTTAAAGGTAGAACAGTTACATACACTACAGAGGGGAACTTGGAGGTGGTGGTGTTCCCATGCACCTGCTGCCCTTGTCCTTCTAGGTGGAAGAGGTCGCGGGTTTGGGAGGTGCTGCCGAAGAAGCCTTGGCGAGTTGCTGCAATGCATCTTGTAGATGGTACACACTGCAGCCATGGTACGCCGGTGGTGGAGGGAGTGAATGTTTAAGATGGTGGAAGGGGTGCCAATCAAGTGGGCTGCTTTGTCCTGGATGGTGTCGAGCTTCTTGAGTGTTGTTCGAGCTGCACTCATCCAGGCAAGTGGAGAATATTCCATCACACTCCTTACTTGTGCCTTGTAGATGGTGGAAAGGCTTTGGGGAGTCAGGAGGTGAGTCACTCGCCGCAGAATACCAAGCCTCTGACCTGCTCTTGTAGCCACAGTATTTACGTGGCTGGTCCAGTTAAGTTTCCGGTCAATGGTGACCCCCAGGATGTTGATGGTGGGGGAGTCAGCGATGGTAATGTCGTTGAATGTCAAGGGGCGATGGTTAGGCTCTCGCTTGTTGGAGATAGTCATTGCCTGGCACTTCTGTGGCACGAATGTTACCTGCTACTTATCAGACCAAACCTGAATGTCGTCCAGGTCTTGTTGCATGCAGGCATGGACTGCTTCATTATCTGGGGAGTTGCGAGTGGCACTGAACACTGTGCAGTCAACAGCGAACATCCCCATTTCTGACCTGCATCACCACCTGTTGATCCCTTACTTTAAGGCATACTAATTTCTTTCCCCAATGTTCCTTAAAAAATGAAACAACCAGTAATGATAATCATCCCAAAAATCTGGGAGCGCATCCTAGTGTAAGTGCTAGGGTGTGTCCACCTGGGGCCTCCGGCGCTGATCCCATCAAAATTCACGGGGCCACGGAGAGGTCTTTTACATTACATGCCCCCCCACCGCAGCATTAAGTGAGACAGGTTGGGCTTTGCTACGAAGTCCCTGATGCTTAAATGACCTGGCACCACTCAATGTCCAAGCTCACGTGTGAAGAATGGACCATTAGACAAGGGACTCTGGGGCAGCTGTGAACCATGGACCTTTACCCCAGCAATAGTAAACACTTTCAGGAAAGAAGGGGATGAGAGAAGAGAAATTGGAGGAGAAAAAGGAAACTACTGAAAAGTAATGCCAGGCATAAATCTGGTGTTAAAAAAGATATGGTTTGCTATCCAGTCCCGAAGTCCTAATCTAGAGCCGTCTTTTGTCTCCACTAGTCCTATCACCATCTCGTCTTGTTTTGAATACCTCTTAATGTCTCTTCTCTTTTGTTCTCTCCCAGCCTGGCCTCTTAATCTATTTCATTTCCTGTGCTTCTTTAGTCTTGACAAAGGGTTTTCACCCGAAACGTTGACTCTATTTTCTCTCCACGGATGTTGCCTGGCCTGCTGAGTTTTTCCAGCATTTTCTGTTGTTATCCCGAAGTCATAAGTGTTTGTTAACTGCCAGGAATAGCTAGTACTTATCCACAAATAAGCTAATTAATTAATAAAAATTATCAATTTATAATTTAAATAATACTTGTCAGAGGGCTCGTCAATAAACCTGTAAGCCTGTAATCAGTCTGTAAACAGACTATGAAGAGTCTGCTACCGCTGAACTGCTGGTGTTGAGTAGATGTGCTGTAAGGGAATCCACTTACCCTAACTCAGTCATTTCTTTGAAAGCAATTCCACAGAGTAGTGGTGAAACTGGACTTTTTGTAAATTGTAATTATTTGTGAACGTAACACCCCTCTATTTTCTTCCCATGTCACACACCTCTTGGGGCAAGAAGGTGGGTGATGCTTCCTCTGATTTTCCTTCCTCCACCTAAATCTATCGTCCCATTAGCATTTGGGAAGGTGAGCTCACAAAATAAGGTTATCACATTACCGAGCTGCATGATGTATGCTCATTTACTCACACACAAGCTGAGATTCAGTTTAAACACTTATATCTCACTCTATGTACTCTTCAAACTATTAGCATCTCAACACTACTTCTTTGCTTGCAGGACAAGGAGTCATAACAGACAGAAACAAAACTGAATGGTAGGAAGGCCTGTAATTTCAAAGCCACAAGTCCCTTCAAACAGGCAATGTTGGACATTCTGGGGATGGAAATCACCAAGGGAATGGTCCAATGTGAAGCTAGAGGCCTCCTTGAAGCTATTTCTGTAGGTAACCTTCAGGAATCAGCCCAATTTGCCATAGATGGCCAACAGCCCAGCACCTCACAGAACTCTGCATCAAGCACTCCACTTGTTGCAAGCACTAGTACACCTACTATGGGAGATTTAAATAGTCAGTTTGAGGAGGATGCACAAGGTGGATCACAGAGCATGAATGAGCAGGAGGTGCAGGAACTTGCTGGCTAGAGGCTGAGGGCAGATTGTGACCTTTGTCAGCTTCAGAGCTCTAGAATTCAGACCTCACAGGTCTGCATATCTGAACATCAAAGTTTTTTGTTGTCATTAGAGAGCGTGCCAAGCACCTGTATTGTCTGGCGATCACTGTAGAGGAATCCAGTAACTGCATGTGTGCAGTCCTGCATAACCAATTATCTGAAATTTAGACTACCATAGACTGCATGGCAACATTAAGGTATTTGCTTTAGAGCATCCAGTGACAGATGTGGACAGTAGCATCTGGTGCAACTGAACCTGATTTGGATTCCACCTTTCTTCCCCATGTTATTTGCTAAAATACCCAAAGCAATTTCCATATTCTGATTTAGCAAACAAAAATGTTGCCACCAAAAATTTGGGCAAACAAAATGCAAAAATCAAAACATTGCTAAAAAGCACTGTTCAAAGTCTACTTTCAGAAATGTATTTAAATGTATTTAATTACTGTAAAGTACTTAAGTTCAAAAATTTGTCAAGTGGTTTATATCCATAACCATAATTGGAGAACAGAAAGCTGGGATGTTATTCAAATACTGAAAATTCTTAAGGGAATAGATAAATTGAACTCTGATAATATGTGCAAAATTTCTACAAAATATAGTGTTGGGGGACACTGGCTCAAATTTAGAAGAGGAAAGGTGCACATAGAATTTAGATTTAACTATTTTATGCTGAGGGTGGTGAATACTGTATATGGAACTGACTACTCAAGGAGACAGTGAAGGCAAAACTGGATAAAAAATTAAAGGTGTGAGAAACTGAGTGGTATTAGTTCCTGGGACAAGCCATATAAACTGCAGAGTCTGTGCCAGTCCTGTACTTTCCTATAACCTTATATAATTTAAATACTGAAGTACAGCTGTCACACATTTTAGGCAGCCATAAAAGGCTGGCCGGAACATTACGCACTGTACAAAATGGGCAGAGATATGCCAATATGGATCTGTGCCCAATATCCCCATCTTCACTTGCCATTCGACGCTAGTGCCATAGGCAATGTAAAATAGAAAACTTGCCCTCTAGAGACATGGTGCTATTCTATGGGTAGATACTTATTTCCTGCAGGTAATAATATTAGTATTAATGATATTACCTTAAATAATGACTCAGAAACCAACTGATTAAAGTCACACACAATGGCTCAGAACTAAGATATCAATAGTTATTTCCACTGTGTTGCAGCCAGTTGTTTAATCAACCTGACTACCTTTGGCCTTGCTGTGGCCCTATGGGATGTTTATAGCAATGCAGAAAATAACTAGACTGTTTTTATGATTTCTAAAAGAGAAATAACACCTGCTGTATGGTACCATGATACACAAACACAAATGATAACATTAAGCAAATGAGAATGGGCAGACTGATTATAGCTCTTGAAACCAATTAAGCAAATGTTGATGGTGATGTTATATTATGGGCATTGATTGGCTCTTTTTATCTATTGGTGTATAAATGACTTTAAATAAATAATCAGACCCAATTCTAGTTTTATTGAAATGTAAACATGTATCTTTATTATTTCATCTTGCACGCATTATCTCAAGGATAAATTAATGCACTCCTAATTTGTCAATTTTAATAATGCTTTGTGGGCCTTACCAAATGAGTTGTTTGTTGAAAACTTGTTTTTGCAGTGGACTAATCAAATTATGTAAGGGAATAGTGTGAGGCATGTAAGGAAGTCCTGCACCATCAGAGGTGGCACCTTTTGGATGAGATGCTAAACTGAGGCCCAGTCATGCACTAAGGTGCATATAAAAGATCCCATGGCACTATCTAGAAGAAGAGCAGGGGAGTTCTGCCTGATGTCCTGGCCAATAGTTATCCCTCAACCAACACCTAAAACAGATAATCTGGTCATTGTCATATTGGGACAACCTAGCTTCCGCGTTTCCTACATTACAACAGTGAGTACTTCATTAACGGTAAAGCACTTTGGGACGTCCTGAGGTCATGAAAGGTGCTATATACAACAGCGCAGTGAAAACACTATCATAAGCATACCTGAATGGCATGGATTGAAACCCATGTCTGAAATATAAAAGAATATTATTCTAACCCACTGACTCAGATGCTTTCTTATAATAACAAAAAAAATCAACAATATATCAGTTTAGTATCAGATCTGCACTTTAGTAAAAACATAGTTTTGCCCATTTAAGATATATAACACTATAATTCCCCATAAACTACTACCCGATGAAGCTCATAATTTTATCTTGGCACTCACTCCCATCCACACAGTAGGAGAATCACAGTGGCTGAGGCAATTGCAATATATGTCAATATTGCCAATATTTTTGTAGGAAAGCAAATAATACTTCCTCAAGACATTGAGAAAATGTTCCCTTGATTTTTTTTTAAACAGACATATTGGCCCGGAACTTGCAGTGGATAATAACAGCGAACAAACACCGTTCGCTGTTGCTACCTCTTTAAAACTGACCGCAACTTCAGGATTAGCATGCGTATCCTAATGCGGAAATCCTGAGGTTGCAGTCAGTCATTCACTGCTACGACACTGACTGCACTGTGGCCGCACCCGCCCCCCCCCTGCCCCAACAGCTGGCAATCAGTGTAATCAGGGAAATTAATGAAACTGATGAAAACTTTGGCTTTTCAACAACAACAACTTGTATTTATATAGCACCTTTAACGTAGTAAAACGTCCCAAGGTGCTTCACAGGAGTGTAATAAGACAAAAACTAGACATTGAGCCACAAAGAAATTAGGGCAGATGACCAAAAGCTTGGTCAAAGAGGTAGGTTTTAAGGAGCGTCTTAAAGGAGGAAAGCGAGGTAGAGAAGCAGAGAGGTTTAGGGAGGGAGTTCCAGCGCTTAGGGCCTAGGCAGCTGAAGGCACAGCCACCGATGGTTGAGCGATTATAATTATGTATGCTCAAGAGGGCAGAATTTGAAGAGCGCAGATATCTCGGGGGGTTGTGGGGCTGAAGGAGATTACAGAGCTTGGTAGGTGTGAGGCCATGGAGGGATTTAAAAACAAGGATGAGAATTTTGAAATCAAGGCGCTGCTTAACTGGGAGCCAATGTAGGTCAGCAAGCACAAGGGTGATGTGTGAACGGGACTTGGTGTGAGTTAGGACATGGGCAGCTGAGCTTTGGATGACTTCAAGTTTACATAGGGTAGAATGAGCTGAGGCAGGGGCAGAGATGGGCGACGTTACGGAGGTGGAAATAGGCGGTCTTAGTTATGCTGCGGATATGTGGTCAGAAGCTCATCTCGGGGTCAAATATGACACCAAGGTTGTGAACAGTGTGGTTCAGCCTCAGACAGATGTTAGGGAGAGGGATGGAGTCGGTGGTTAGGGAACAGAATTTGTGGCGGGGCCCGAAGACAATGGCTTCAGTCTTCCCAATATTTAATTGGAGAAAATTAACTTACACTGATCTCAACTGAACGTCGGAAAAGTCAAACTTCTCGCCACAGAGATCGCAAGATCTTTGTGGGAAGCTTACTTCGGGGCCAGCGGCAAACGCCTTTACTTCGCAAGTTATGGGCCAACATTTTTCAGCATTTTTGGGTTATTATTTTATTAGTCGTCAGCCTATGCCAAAACAAAGGATAGAAAAATGAAAGTAGGGTTGAAAATATTATCAAATCAAATCAAATCAAATCAACTTTTATTGTCATTGTTAGTGCACAAGTGCAGTACAATGAAATGTAGGCTTGCGGCTCCCGAGAGTGTACATTTAGATTAAGACATTTAAACATTCAACATACATTTGGCTTGTAATACATTAACATAAACATATCCATAACCATAATAAAGTGCATTGGCAGATGTGCAGGCTTTAGAGTTTATTTATGGAGGATGACAGCCCTGGGAAAGAAGCTGTTCCTAAATCTGGTCGTACGGGTGCGAATGCATCTGTAGCGTCTCCCAGATGGCAGGAGGGCGAACAGACTGTGGCTGGGGTGGGTAGGGTCTTTGATGATGGACCGTGACCTCCGTAAACAGCGTTTCTGGTATATGTGCTCTATGGTCGGTAGCCGGGTGCCGGTAATGCGTTGGGCAGTTTTGACTACCCGCTGCAGGGCTTTCCGGTCATAGTAGCTACAGCTGCCATACCATACTGTGATACAGTTTGTCAGGGTGCTCTCTATTGTGCAGCGGTAAAAGTTAGAGAGGATCGGGGTGACAGGTTACATCCCTTCAGCCTCCTTAGGAAATATAGGCGCTGCTGGGCCTTCTTCACCAGAGAGGAGGTATTGAGGGACCAGGAGAGGTCTTCCGTAATGTGGACTCCGAGGAACTTAAAGCTGTCCACCCTTTCCACCACAGCCCCATTGATGTGGATGGGGGTGTGACTTCCGCCTTTAGACTTCCTGAAGTCCACAATGATTTCTTTGGTTTTAGGAGAGATAGGAGAGATTTGAATGCATAGAAGATTTTCATCCTTTCTACAGATAATAATTTAACACCATCACAAAGACAAAGATAAAATTGAGCTTTATGGAAAAGTATACTTGAAAATAATAAATTAATCTGACTGTAACTCGTTTGAACTATGATATTCATGCTGTCCTTACCTGTGCTATTAGCTTTCCCTCTGAAAACATCATCATATGACTTCCATTGTTGAATCATCTGATAGACATAGATAAAAATCACAAATACTCCCACAAGGCACAGTAAGGGCATCAGAGCTGCTGTGGCAAGAGCAGCATAAATATTTGGAATGAAGCACCTATGGACAGTAAAGAAGAGAAAAATTAAACACTTTTAGTGTACACCTTTGTCAGCCTATTTTACATATAGTCAGATAACATCTTCACAGTTCAGATTACAAGAATATTCATTTTAATGAGGTTAACAGTGGTTCAGTACTTTTAAAATAGTCTTTGCACTCCTGTGTACCTCTTTATAAAATATGAAACCAAAGTGATCTCTCAGCGACACACAGATAGCATTTTCCCCACATGATTCACTCTTTTACTCTGTTCTGGTCACCTGTGATATATAGCTGTAGCATAACACATCCTTTCCTCAAGTGAGTAATATTACCAAAGCTGATACAATTACACTAGCAACTTCATCTATGGTCCTGTAGATACAGTGTAAACAATCAGAATCATTTACTGGGGCTCCACTCTCAGCACAGAGTCATTGGCAGCGAGAGTGGAGAAGACATAGGACTATAACATGATAGCCCCTATTTTCTGATCCATGTTTGCTGCTAGGGAGGCTTTACGCTGGGAGCAGAACCTTATCAAATTAGCCTAATGCGTACATATAGTAATCTGGGATGTAATGTTTAAGTTATCCACCAGATGGAGCCAAAGATTAAGGGATCATATTCACCAGTGTTTAAGGTAATGTCCTGGTACACCAGTTAGTATGGTAATGTGGCATTGCATTATGGGTATGACTCAGAGGTGAATCCTCCATCTTGCATCGTGCAGTTAGAAATACTGTGTTTTGCTTGCAGCCTGTAAGAGATGTTTCTCTGCTACACCGTATAATTAAACAGTTGGGTTTTGTTCCTTAAGATCTTGCTTCTCTCAGTTTCGGACCTTACCACTCAGATATCACAGTACAGTAACTTCACCAATATGTAAATCAATGTAGACATTTTAAATAACAAAACTGAAAGACTGATCTATCTTCAGATTACTACCGTTTCAAATCCTTGACAACTTCATCACACAGCAGTCACTTGTAAGTTGACAGATTCTTTAAAATTATATCATAGTGGTATTTCAGTAAATTTATAGACTGTAACATGCTCCAATTAAATCTTATTTCACATGCATTTGGTGTACAATTTTTACATGGTTGAAGTGATACACCATTTGATTCTGATGTTGAAAAGCAAGATTCTAGGTAGGCTTGAGGAATAAATGGAGCTTAAATCCATTAGACAGGAGTCAAGTGAACTGGTATTGCTGTTATTTTCATAAATCAAAATATTCATAGGTAGACACAATCAAGTGATCAAAAAAAGGGAACAGTGAAATCCCCATTTCTTAGCCTGAAATATTCCTCTGAATATTATACCATTTTCTATACTTTGACTCTTTCAGCACTGTGAAGAAGTTACGATAGCAAAATACTGCAGATGCTGGAAATCCGAAATAACAACAGAAAATGTTGGAAAAACTCAGCAGGCCAGGCAACATCCGTGGAGAGAAAATAGAGTCAACGTTTCGGGTCAAACCCTTTGTCAAGACTGGAAAAGCACAGGAAATGAAATAGATTAAGAGGCCAGGCTGGGAGAGACAGCATGACAGCATGAATATTATAGTTCCCAGCCTGGCCTCTTAATCTATTTCATTTCCTGTGCTTTTCCGATTTGACCCGAAACGTTGACTCTATTTTCTCTCCACGGATGTTGCCTGGCCTGCTGAGTTTTTCCAGCATTTTCTGGTGTTAAGAAGTCACTTGTTCTGGACTGTCAGCCTCCTCTCACTGTCAATGAATATAGTCAGTTCGCTGTCTTGACCTGGTCAAATCAATGATGCAGCCATGACAATCTTCCACAACTTGACTTTTGATTAGCTGAACAATCAACCGGATTTCCAGCCAATGAAGGGCTGTTTTTCTAAATGATCTCCAAAATCCACTTTCTCGTGTAATCCTGACTCATACAAAATTGAAAAATCCCAGATTTTACATCAGAAGAAGTTAAGATAGTCATAAGCTATTTTCATGCAATTACACCATATGACATGCAGAGAGGTTGTTCTAAAGAGACCCACGGGTAAGAGAGGTTAATATTCTCTATAGAAACATTTCAAGTTTGTAAGAAACAGTTCTGAAATTCTTTCTGTATAAGCAATAAAAAAGATTCTTGATTCTCAATTGAATATAAGTTTGTCGCAAAGACAAAATTAGAAATTGCAAATTTCCTGAAACTCATTCTTCAGTATTAGTTCATAGAGGTCTCTTCAAATGAAATATTTTGTTCCAGCATATTCAGTTAGGGAGTTAACAGAACAATAATTTTTCAGTGAGTCATGACATGGAACTTGTGCAGTTCTTAAAGCTCAAATAAACACTATTCAAAGAGTATACCAAAGTTTAAGTTTTCCACTTTATTTTCTTCCACTTAGAGCAGAATTGAATTGTCTCCCTCCCCCCAAAATTAAACTAATGCTAAATCACTTGGTGTCTTTCCAGTTCTGACCTTGTGTTTCCCAATGACTTTTGTCTTAGGATTTTCAGTCAACAGGATGTTACTATTTTTGCCTAGCCATGCAATTCACAGACAAGAATCATTATAAATATGGGAATTTTTGTCAAGATGCTTTCCTGTTTGTCAAATTTGTGTAAGAAATATCAGAATTGTTTATCCCAATATTTGAAAGCTCTTAGAGACCATGGCCCCAATATTAATATGAAAGGAGGGGGGTGCGTGGGTGAAACCCGAAGTCAATTGAGGTCAGAATCTGCAATCTCAACTGAATTGCACCAATTAGTTTTGACTTCCGGGTTTTGCATCTCCAAGCTGCACAACGGGCATGATGCACACCCGCATGACGTGATCTCAGCTGTATTTAGATGGACAATACAGAGATAGAAATTGGAGGTATTCAGGATGGATGGTGGACATAGAGCAAGGATTTTTCAGCCATTAATTTTATGGGTGGAAAATCCTAAGTGGCCCACTGACCTTTGTGCCTGATTTTCTGATATTCACTTCCAGTGGGCAAAGCTCAGCACTAAGAGTGCAAATTTGTAAAATATATTCCTTATGAATATCCCATGCTTGGGGACAGAGGCTATCCCCTGACCATCTAGCTCATGACTCCTATCAGGAATCTGGGCACAGATGCACAGCATGCATAAAATGAGAGCATCGCCAGAACCAGGTCTCTTGTACAGCAGACCATTGGGCTCCTCAAGCAAAGATTCCGATGCCTTGACAAATATGGAAGTGTGCTTTAATATAGGCTGGAGCGAGTGTCACTATTTGTCTTTGTGGGCTGCATTCTGTATAATTTTGCCTTGGAAAGAGCAAGAAATTGTTGAAGAACAAGAAGAAGCGGATCAGGAAGCTGAGGCTGCAGAGGAAGAGCAAGGCCCAGCATTGCTGCCAGCTGCCAGAGCTCTCAGGCAGCAACTCATTGGTGAGAGATTCTCATGAATCTTCCCTCCCCTCCTCAATGCTTCATGCACCTAACCCAGTCCTCATAACTACCAGCTGAACGCCCTCACATAGTCCAACTTCGTGGGTGTTGCCCTTACATGACTAAGAGTATCAAGACCAAGAAAAAAATGTTTACTATACCAAGATTTCTCTTGCTTTGATAATTACTTATAGTAAACATAGAGAATTAAAAAGTCAACCTTGCACAAAGCTCTAGTGCCTATCTTCTGTGTTCTCTAACCAATTGCAGTGCTGCTATGAGGTGAATTCACAGTGGGAAGTGATAATGAGGACAACAGCAGGTGAAGAGTGCTGCAATATTAGCAGAAGGAGGTGGAGTGAAGTGTGTTGCAGTGATCGGAGGAGACTGGTGGGAGGAGACTGGTGGGAAGTGGAGAAGGGAAGGGGTGTGAGTGCAGAGCCTACAGGTAATGCAGGGTTATTTAGAACAAAGCTGATTCTAGCCACAATGCATCTCCTCTTCAAGAGGTATTGGCAGCCTTTAACTGACGCCAATAATGTCCGATTTACTGCCCCTCCTATTAGGCGAGCTGTCAATAAAGAGCGTGAGTAATGACAGCAGCTTGCTTATTTCATGAAAAGCTGGCATGGGCAGCAATTTGGTGCGATCCCTGAGCCCATATGAATAGTTGGACCACAATGACCATTTCACCCCCCCATTTTTGGGCGATAACCAATTTAGGCCCCCTTCAGTAACTGTTGCAAGAAATTCTGATAATTAACTGTAGAAATTGTACCAGAAATAAGAATCAATTGAACACCTCAGATTGCTTGATACTTTCACACCAACTATCACAAAGCTACTTTTTCAGGAACTGTTTTCACTTCAAGTTTATTTTTAAGCCCATAAGCCTACTTACAGTGCACCCTAGTGCGCTGTTGACTTCATGGTACAAAGGTCAGTGCATTTTGTGTGGAAAAACTGTGCTGATTAATAGAGATTTCACAGGCTGGCCAAACAATTAGTAGGTTGTAGCTGCTTATGCACTTTTTAATCTGCACTTTCACTTTCATACCACAATCATATGGTTCCAGCGGATGAACAGAAACAGGACCAGCATGTCCTGTTCAGCAAAACTATAAACAACTGATGTACCTGCCAACCCCAAAACACCACAATGTTTAAATGTCACATACGATCACATATAGGCAGCTGTGTATTTTTTTTTTACAGCAGTCACAAAGCTGCCATATCTTAACATTCTTCAAATAAAGAAGCCATAAACTGATCTGAACTCAAACCGTGATAAAATATAACCTCTTCTGTAAGCAGAGGTCAAATCCAATCACACACAGATCATACGTTTTGAGCCTTCAATTTTGTCCTCCAATATGAATGCAACATTGTGCAGGAATGCTTAGTTCACAAGTCAGCTGTCTAATCAAATGAGATACAATCTACAAAATAAGGTTAAATAATTTTTGGATTTTATACCCTTTTAACTTCTCCTCAAAATTCAGATCTGTTTAGGTCTTTATTGTACACTATTAGGCCATGCACTGAGATCACACTATAAATGAGATGCTCCATTTCCATATGCAAAGGATATATGGTTGGCAAACAGAATACTTTCACATTACTCACAAGAGACAGTCATGAATAGGTTACAGTGTGACCTAGTACTTCTCATCTCTCAGTGCCTCTCCAGGCTCCTCCAGCGCTCAGTGTCACTACCGGCTTCTCTACTCCTTTCAATGCTGTAGCCGGTTCCTACCTTCTGCTGCTGATCCATGTGATGAAATGCTGCTGCATACTGTAGGTGGGAATTCTCATGATCGAAGAAATTCCCTCCAACAATGTGCATTGTTGTTCCATCACCTGGAGCACCAGCAGGAGGTAGGAACCAGCATTGGTGCTCTCGGGGGAGAAGCTAAGAACCTGCAGATGGGAAGAGAAACCTGGAGCTGCTCTGAAGGAGGGAGTGTGCTTGAAATTGCAGGAGAACGGATGGGGCAGCAACACTGCCAACATGAAACTCGATGGGGGATAGGGGACAAAAGTGCCTTATGAAATTGGAGGCAGTAAGAAGAGTGCCAGCATGAAATTAGATGGGGAAACAGTACCAGCATGAGATTGGAGCAGGTGAGAAGAGTACAGTGAAATCTGTAAATTAGGGACACCTAAGGGACTTGCATCAGGTGTCCTTTATTTGCAGGTGTCCCTATTTTCAAAATGGTCATTGTATGTACAGTAAACTGGATGAGCCAAATATTCCAGGATTGGCTATATCTCCTGCAGTGTTCCTTCATTTTTTGCCCTCACCTGGGATCATGCCTAATTCTGCAGCCATGCCAGTAGGATGCATTTTTAGTTCATTTTCTGTTCACTGAGTTTCCTCGTTCATTGCCATCTCATGGTCCTAATCCTTGCAAAGCTACATTGGCAGCCTACAGAAGGCAAGGTAGCTGCTGTAGGGTTGGAATGCCCGGCAGATCTCAGCCAAATTGAGGGGGGGTTAATGTCTTGCAGACCCCAGTCCGGGACCTGCTCCCTCCCTGTGCTGCAGATGTTAATGGGTGAAGTGCTGGGGGTGGGTAGGGGGCTGTTAGAAGCTCATCAGTACCTGATGTACTGGTGGAGTAGAGCTGCCAACTCTGGTTGGAAGTATTCCTGGAGGTTTGATCACGTCATGTTCTGGCCACGTGACACCTGACGTCAGATCTCGTGACATCAGACCACATGACTATACAAATGTTATTGGATTTACCTTATAAAGGTTGGTTTCCCGCAGTTGAGAATCTTTATTTGTGATTTTGTGCCAGCAGCTGTTGTGTGAGAAGTTCCAAGACCCAGGTGGCCACCTGAGAGCAGGTGAAGAGGGGAAACCAAGGATGGTGGAGAGGAAACCATTCTCTCTATCTCGTCCCCCCAACCTCCATTCCACAGTCTGCCCCCTCCCCAAGTCTTGAGATCCTGCAATTTCAGCGCCCACCACCCCCCGCCACCCCGTGATTTCAGATAGAGCTGTGCAAGCATTCAATCTCAGAGATAGAGGGGTTTATCTGCTGCCATGCATGCTGGGTAAAGAGAGCTCCATTACACAAAAATGTTTTTTTCACCCGCTGCTGCCTCACACTTACCTGAGTTTTAAGTTGTAAACAGACTTAGTATATTGAAGGTTGTCCGTAGTTCACAATTTGTGGTGCCTGTGGTTTCATGGGGCAGTTTGTATCTATTATAATATAAGTTATTTGGGATTGTCAGTAAGTGTCTGTTTTTTTTGCAGGTGTCCATTTGTACAGGTTTCACTGTACTAGCATGAATTTGGAGGGGAAAGGCAGAAGAGTGCTGTACTATCTTGAACCCGGGTAACCACTTTGAACTAGAGGGAGGGGAGAAGATTTTGAAGGGAGAAGATTTCAAGCCATTTTGAACTGAAAGAGGGAAAAATTGTGCCACCTTGAACCAGAGGAGAAAGCATCAAAAGGAGAGGAGTAAGAAACTCTGGGCTGTTCTAAGCAGGACCGCAATGGTGCTGGTGGTAGCATATACAGCTTTTTATAGTGTTGTAGTATTGAAGGCCTGTTCTTCAGAACTAGCCAAGCTGTTCCAGCACAGCAACAACACAGGCATCCATCTGACAAAGTGGAACTACCCAGGTATGTCCTGTCCACAAAAAGCAGGACAAATCCAACATGACCAATTACCGCCCCACCAGTCTACTCTCAATCATCAGCAAAGTGATGGTAGGAGTTGTCAACAGTGCTATCAAGCGGCATTTATCAACAATAACTTACATAACGAAGCACAGTTTGGGTTCTGCCACGACCATTCATTACAGCAGTGGTTTAAACAGGGCTAAAATAAAGAAGTGAGGAGAGAGTGATTGCCCTTGAAAACAAGACAACATTTAACTGAATGAGGCACCGAAAAGCCCTAGGAATACTGAAGACATTGGGGATCAGGGTGAAACTCTCATGTGGCTAGAAACATACCTAGCACAAAGGAAGATGGTTGTGGTTGTTGGAGGCCAATCATCTCAACCCCAGGAAATCACTACAGAAGTTCCTCCAGATGACGTCGTAGGCCCAACAATCTTCAGCTGCTTCATCAATGACCTTCCCTCCATCATAAGGTTAGAAGTGGGGATGTTCACTGATGACTGCAGTGTTCAGCTCCATTCGCAATTGCTCAGATAATAAAGCAGTCCAAGCCCGCATGTAGCAAGACTTGGAAAGTAACATTTGCGCTACACAAGTGCCAGGCAATGATCATCTCCAACAAGAGAGTCTAACCATTTCCCCATTCAATGACATTACCAACACCAATTCCCCTGCCATCAACATCCTGGGGGGCGCCACTGACCAGAAACTCAATTGGACCAGCCATATAAATGCCGTGGCTACTAGAGCAGGTCTGAGGCTGGGTATTCTTCAGCATGTGGCTCACCTCCTGATTTCCAAAGGTCTCTCGACCACCTACAAGGCACAAGTCAGGAGTGTGATGGAGTACTCTCCACTTGCCTGGATGGATGCAGCTGCAACAACATGCAAGAAGCTCGACACCATCCAGAACAGAGCAGTCCGCTTGATCGGTAGCCTATCCACCACCTTAAACATCCACTGCCTGCGGCTGAAGTGTGTACTATCTACAGGATGCACTGCAGCAACACACTAAGGCTTCTTCGACAGCACCTCCCAAACCCGTGACCTCCACCACCTAAAAGGACACAGGCAGCGGGTGCATGGGAACATCAACTTCATGTTCCCCTCTAAATCACACACCACCCTGACTTGGACATATAGTGCTGTTCCTTCATCCTCACTGGATCAATATCCTGGATCTCCCTACCCAACAACATTGTGGGAGTACCTTCACCTCACAGACTGCAGTGGTTCAAGAAGAAGGTCTCACCACCACTTTCACAAGGGCAACTAGGGATGGGCAATAAATGCTGGTCTTAACCAACAATGCTCACATCCCGAAAATGAATTAAAAAAACTAAACTAAAACTTGAACTATTACCGATCAAGTAGTTAAAATGAACTCTTACTGGTGTTCCTTAATGATAATTAGCTTGCAGACAAAGCATGCCCTCCTTCTCTCAGCAGGCTCACTAACCTATTCTGAGAAACTGCCTGGAAGCAACTTTTTAGCCTCTCACTCTTCATACTGTCTATTCTATACACTTTTTTATTATTTCAGAGTTTCCAATGGTGACAATAGAATTACAATTGGATCAAATATGCTGTCTTGGCAGCTGGCAATTGTTTATAATCCTCATGAACACTCATCTCAATCAGGGTCTTTGAAGTTTATGATTGTTATAATGTGACTCGGTTACTTTATCTTACAAAACCTTTTAGCAGCTTGGTACACACATCAATATAACATTTGCTTTATCTTTTCATCTTCAGAACATTGAATGTATTTTCCGGGTTTCTTTTTAATTTCTAATGTAATTTCTTTTTATTTTCTAATGTGCTATTCTACAAATTTAAAACGGAGATAAACAGTTTCCGAGCAGATAAGGGAATTAGGGGTTGCGGGGAGAGGGCAGGGAAGTGGATGTGAGTCTAGAGTCGGATCAGCCATGATCCTATTGAATGGCGGAGCAGGCCCGAGGGGCCGTATGGCCTACTCCTGCTCCTACTTCTTATGTTCTTATGTTCTTTTTCCAAATAAAACACGTGTTTTATGTAGAATGATGTTAATTTGAGCAGATTTTAATATTCCATGTAAGTGAAAGAAATATGGTATTTGCAGCAGTTAGTCTTTGAATAAGACTCCTATACATTTTATTAATAACTAGCTGGAGTGCCCGGCGGTGCCGAGGCTTTTTCGAGGGCATGTTGTTGTTGGAAGAGAGAGAGAGAGAGAGAGCGAGAGAGCGACTGGGGGGAAGAGAGAGAGCGACTAGGGGGGAAGAGAGAGAGCAACTGGGGGGGAAGAGAGAGAGCGACTGGGGGGGAAGAGAGAGAGCGACTGGGGGGGAAGAGAGAGAGCGACTGGGGGGGAAGAGAGAGAGCGACTGGGGGGGAAGAGAGAGAGCGACTGGGGGGGAAGAGAGAGAGCGACTGGGGGGGAAGAGAGAGAGCGACTGGGGGGGGAAGAGAGAGAGCGACGGGGGGGAAGAGAGAGAGCGACTGGGGGGAAGAGAGAGAGCGACTGGGGGGGAACTTGGCCCGATGGACCCCTGCGAAGGAAGGAAGAAGGTAAGCTCTCCCTCCCTGTCCCACCCCCTCACTCTTTCCCTCCCTGTCCCACCCCCTCACTCTTTCCCGACCTCACCCTCTCCCTCCCTCCCCCATCTCTCCCTGCTTTACTCTCCCTCCCCCTCTCCTCACGCTCTCCCTCCTCACCCTCTCTCTCTCTCCTCCTGTCTCTCCCTGCTTTACTCTCTCTCCCTCCCTCCCCCTCCCCCTCTCTCCCCTTTCCCCCACCCTCTCTCTCTCCCCTCCCCCCACCCTCTCTCTCTCTCCTCCCTCCCCCACCCTCTCTTTCTCTCCCCTCCCCCACCCTCTCTCTCCCCTCCCCCCACTGTCTCTCTCCCCTCCCCCCACCCTCTCTCTCTCCCCTCCCCCTCTCTCTCCCCTCCCCCCACCCTCTCTCTATCCCCTCCCCCCACCTTCTCTCTCCCCCTCCCCCCACCCTCTCTCTCTTCCCCTCCCCCCACCCTCTCTCTCTCCCCCCACCCTCTCTCTCTCCCCTCCCCCCACCCTCTCCCCTCCCCCCACCCTCTCTCTCTCCCCTCCCCCCACCCTCTCTCTCTCCCCCCCCACCCTCTCTCTCTCCCCTCCCCCCACCCTCTCTCTCTCCCCTCCCCCCACCCTCTCTCTCTCCCCCCACCCTCTCTCTCTCTCCCCTCCCCCACCCTCTCTCTCTCCCCTCCCCCACCCTCTCTCTCTCCCCCACCCTCTCTCTCTCCCCCACCCTCTCTCTCCCCTCCCCCCACCCTCTCTCTCCCCCACCCTCTCTCTCTCCCCTCCCCCACCCTCTCTCTCTCCCCTCCCCCCTCTCTCTCTTCCCTCTCCCTCCTTGCCCCTCTCCCTCCCTGCCCCTCTCCCTCCCTGCCCCTCTCCCTCTCCTCCCTCCCTATTTCTCTGTCTCTCTGACGTCTGTTCCCCTCTGTCGCTCTCAGTTTTTCTTCTGCCGTGGTGCCCGATTTGCTACTCCAGGCCCCGCCGTCCACCCGCTCTCCGGGGCAAGGTAAGAGCCGGGCTCCGGCCCCACACCACCAGGGATCAGCACCCGAAGAACCCGCCCGCCGCCCAACGTGAACGAAAGACCCTCCTTACCTGTCACGGAGTTGAAGTCTCCGTAAGCGGCGTGCGCCGGGCCTCTTCCCCCGCGCATTCAGGAGGCGCGGGGAAGAGAGAAAGACACAGACTGGGTGGGGGGGGGCGAGTTAGACGCCGCCGCGCACCTGCTCCGCGGAGCTCCGTGCCACCACCGCCGCACCAGCCTTTACTAAGATGGCGGCGGTAGCGGCGCTCGGCTGAGGCCCGCCCCTCCAGCCTTCACAAAGATGGCGGCGATCGGGGGCCGCTTGTTGACTGGGGCCAGGAGGTGCCTAGCTCGGGCGTGGGTGTGGAGGAGAGGCCGAGGCTTCGAGGCCTACCTGGAAAAACGGGGAAAGGTAGGAAAATTAATGAGATTAGATAAAAGATTTAGAAAGTAATTAACTTTTTTTTAAAACAATATGGCCTAGAAATTCAGTTGGGCGCTGCAAGCTTTGCGCCCAGTTGGCGCCTAAAGAGGGTTTCTGCGCCAGTATAAGAGGTTGCGCTGATATTCAGCACTGCGGTAATGGCGGCGGTAGCCGGTAGCGCTGCGCCGACACCGATGACGTCATCGGTGTGCGCAGTGCCCCGGTACCGCCCCGCTTCCGGCCCAAACCCCATATTTAGTTGCGGCCGCCTCTTCTGCAGCGGCCGCAAACAACGTTCGTGAAACGGGGCCGTACTGCTGCGCTACTGGGGCGCTTTAAGGTGGAGGTGCGGCCGGCCGCTTTTTCGGCGGCCGCCTGCCCGCACCTCCCTCCCCGGCCTCCTCCACCCCCCGCCCCACGGCATTGGTGGCTGATTCCCGTGAGCCCGGCACTTCTCCGTGGTGCCGGGCTCATTTGCCGGCAGAACCCAGCGGCGATCTCACGGCTGCAGGCAGCTCCTCCTTAAGAGAAGGAGGAGGCCTGCAGTACCCCAGCCTGCCGCACCGCATCGGGTGGCGCAGCGGCAGCTGGAGCGCTGAAATTCACTTTCAGCGCCCCAAGCGGAGGCGGGCACACCCTGGAATAGCGCCCGGTTCCGACTTGGGGCGCTAAAAGTGAATTTCTGGCGGGCGCAACGGGCTCCGCGCGCAGCGCTAACTTTTGGCCGTTAGCCTGCTGGCGGGCCTTAACTGAATTTCTAGGCCTATGTGTTTTAAAAGCAACGTTTTTTTGAAAGACGCAGAAAGCGGGAAAAAGAAAGGAAAAGTTTGGAATCAAGATGGCGGCGACTCACCTCGGTTCAGAACGATAAGGCCCGCCTACACACGCACCGATTGGTCGACTGTCAGGTCACCAAAGCGTAGGATTGGTCAATCGTCCCATCACTCGACCGTAGGAGGGCCCGGCCGCACGCGCCAGCAACCCAGCGTACGATTGGTCGACCTCGAGGTCACTCTGTCGCTAATGAGCGGATAATGAGATGCTAATGAGCGGAATGTTGAACGTTTTTCGGATACCGCGGGCGCGATTTTCGTCCGGCCGAAACGTAAATACGCTTACCACCGTTTCGGAAAGGTAAGCTTTCTTTCGACGTAACGCACGCGTAGGTACGCTCTATAACTTTCGAGCGCGTAGCCGGACAGACGCACACGTGAGGACAGACAGAAGGACGGACAGAGAGACAGACAGAAAGAAGTATCCGTTTATATATATAGACTAGCTGAAGTGCCCGGCGGTGCCGAGGCTTTTTCGAGGGCATGTTGTTGTTGGAAGAGAGAGAGAGAGAGCGACTGGGGGGGGAGAGAGAGAGAGCGCGACTGGGGGGGAAGAGAGAGAGCGACTGGGGGGTAGAGAGAGAGCGACTGGGGGGTAGAGAGAGAGCGACTGGGGGAAGAGAGAGAGAGACTGGGGGGAAGAGAGAGAGCGCGGGTGGGGGGAAGAGAGGGCGGGGGGGAAGGGAGGGGGGCGGGGGGGAAGGGAGGGGGAGGGGGGGAGAGGGGAGGGGGCGGGGGGCAGGGGGGAGCGGCGGGGGGGGGCGGGGCGGGGGGGTCCGGGGGGGAAGGGAGGGGAAGGGGGGGCGGGGGGGGGAAGGGAGGGCTTGAGGCTGAGAGACGGCCACGCCCGGTTGCCGGGGTAACCCTGCCACGCCGCCCCGCCCTGCTCTCGAAGCCCCAGCCGCCCCGCCCCGCACTCCCGAGAGCCCCGCTCTCCGAGCCCGCCCCGCACTCCCGAGAGCCCCGCTCTCCAAGCCCCAGCCGCCCCGCACTCCCGTTGCCGGGGTAACCCTTCCCGCTCACCAAGGCCGAGATCCGCACTCTCGGGAGCCCCGCCCGAGCCGAGCGTGGAACAGAGTCTCACCTGCTCCTGCTGCGCGTGCACCCTGACCCTCGTGGCTGACGCCGTTGCCCCGGGTAACGTGACACCGTGGGGGGGGGGGACGGGGGGTGAGGAGCTTAGCAGCAGCCCAATTACCTAGCTCGGGCCTGGCTGGGCAAGAAAGGCCCAGGCTTTCAGGCCTAAGAAAAAAACGGGGAAAGGTAGGAAAAAGAATCTTCAGGTTAGATAAAATATTTACAAATGAGTGATTTATTTTAAAACAATTTAATAAATTCAATTTTATTTTGCTGGAAATGTATATTTGAAAAGAAAGATGCAGAAAGCAGGAAAACGAATGGAAGCAAGATGGCAGCTATTCACCTCAGTTCAGAACGATAAGGCCCGCCCACACACGCACCGATTGGTCGACCGTCAGGTGACCAAAGCGTAGGATTGGTCAATCGTCCCGTCACTCGACCGTAGGAGGGCCCGGCCGCACGCGGCAGCAAGCCGGCGTACGATTGGTCGAGCTCGAGGTCACTCTGTCGCTAATGAGCGGAATGTTAAGGTTTTTCGGATACCGCGGGCGCGATTTTAGTCCGGCCGAAACGTAAATACGCTTAAAACCGTTTTGGAAAGGTAAGCTTTCTTTCGACGTAACGCACACGTAGGTACGCCCTGTAACTTTCGAGCGCATAGCCGCCCAGACGCACACGTGCAGACAGAAGGACAGACAGACAGAAGGGCAGAAGGACAGACAGAAGGACTGATTTATATATATAAGATAATAGTGGAATTTAATAAACAAGATTGAATACATTTTTCCCATGTACTAATTGATCTTTAATCTGGTTTACCCTTGACCAGCAAAAATGTATTAAACTTAGATTTAAAATTATTAATTGAGCTAGCATCTACTGCTTTTTGTGGGGGAGAGTTCCACACTTCTACCACCCTTTGCGTGAAGAAGTCTTTCCTAACTTCACTCCTGAATGGCCTGACTCTGGTCTTAAGGTTATGACCCCTTGTCCTAGACTCCCCACCAGTGGAAAATGGTTTCTCTCTATCTCCCTTATCAATTCCTTTCAAAATCCTAAAAAGCTCAATCAAATCACCCCTTAACCTTCTATATTCCAGGGCATACAAGCCTAGTTAATGTAATCTCTCATCATAATCCCCTTGGAGCCCCGGTAACATTCTCCACTCCTTCCAGCACTCCTTCCAAGGCCAATATATCCTTTTTAAGGTGCGGTGCCCAGAAGTGTACACAATTACAGTTTAACCACAGTTTTGTCTAGCTGTAGCAAAACTTCCTCCCTTTATACCCTCGCCCTCTAGTTATAAAGGCTAGCATTTCATTAGCCTTTTTGATTATTTTTTGTACCTGAATACTACATTTTAGTGATCTGTGTACATGGAGCCCTAAATCTCTTTGGACCTCCACTGTTCCTGGCTTTTTACCATTTAAATAATACTCTGATCTATCCTTTTTTAGTCCAAAATGGATGACTGCACACTTAGCTGCATTGAAAGACATCTGCCACAGTTTCACTCACTTACTTAATCTATCAATGTCTCTTTGTAATTTTATGCTCCTGTCTACACTACTTACTATACCACCAATCTTTGTGTCATCAGCAAACTTGGATATATGGCTTTCTATTGTGTTATCCAAGTCATTCATAAATATAGTGAATAGTTGAGGCTCCAGCACAGATCCTTATGGGACAGCACTAGTCACTTCTTTCCAATTCAAGTACATACCCATTATCCCTACTCTCTGTTTCTAATGCCTAACCAATCACCTAACCAGGTCAATAATTTGCGTTCAATTTCATGAGCTTTAATTTTAGCCAACAGTCTTTTATGTGTAACCTTTTCGAGTGCCTTCTGGAAGTCCATATAAACTCCATCCATAGACATTCCCCTGTCTACTATTTTAGTAAGCAAAAAATTCAATTAGGTTCGTTAGACTTGATCTACCTTTACAAAGCCATGTTGGCACTCTCTAATCAGCTTAAATTTCTCTAAGTGTTCAGTCACTCTGTCCTTAATCATAGATTCCAACAACTTCTCCACTGATGTTACACTAACAGGTCTATAATTCCTGGTTTCTCTCTCTCACAATTTTTAAATAATCGAGTTATATTTGCAATTTTCTAATCTAAAGGGACAATTCCTGAATCGAGAGAGCTTTGGAAGATTATACTAAAGCATCTGCATTTTCCTCACCCATTTCTTTTAAAACCCTAGGGTGGAAACCATCAGGTCCTGTGGATTTGCCAATCTTCAGTGCCATTATTTTTGGTAATCTTGTTTTCTTGCTTATATTAACTTATGGAATACTTTCATTTTTTAAACAAAAAACAACAACTTGCATTTATATAACACCTTTAATGTTGTAAAACGTCCCAAGATGCTTCACAGGAGTGTTATCACAAAAAATTTGACCCGGAGCCACACAAGGAGATATTGGGGTAGATGCATGGTCAAAGAGGTAGGGTTTAAGGGGTGTCTTAAAGGAGGAAAGTTAGGTCAGTGGGTTAGCTAAGAAGTTTAGTTAGTAGTTTAATAAATCAAGGAATGGCAGGGCACCTCAGTCCCGGTGAATGCACATCCTGTGCCATGTGGGAAATCCTGAACGCTTTTTGTGTCCTGGACAAGTTCAGGAAGTCAGCTGGAAGAGTTCGAGCTCCGGGTTTCGGAGCTTGTGCAGCGGCTGCCGTCACTGCAGTGCATCCACGAGGCTAAGAGCTACGTGGATAGCACGTTTCAGGAGATGGTCACCCTGCAGCTTAAGAGTGTGTAGGCAGATAGGGAATGGGTGACCGCCAGACAGACAAAGACGACCAGGCAGGTAGTGCAGGAGTCCCCTGAGTGCATCTCACTCTCTAACTGGTATTTAGGTGAGGGCGATGGTTCCTCTAGGTGGCTCAGCTGTACAGGGGGAGAGAAGGAAGGCCAATAATGCAATAGTGGTAGAGGATTCACTAGTTAAGGGAAGAGACGGGCGTTTCTGCGGCCGCAGACGTGACTCCAGGATGGTATGTTGCCTCCCTGGGTCAAAGATGTCACTGAGTGGCTGCAGGACATTCTGACGGGGAAGGGTAAACAGCCAGAGGTCGTGCTCCATATCGGTACCAATGACACAGGTAGAAAGAGGGATTCGGTCCTGCAGGCAGAATTTAGGGAGCTAGGAAAAAAGATTAGTAAGCAGGACCTCAAAGGTACAATCTCTGGATTACTGCCGGTGCCACGTGTGTGTAAGCACAGAAATAGGAGGATAGAGCAGATGAATGTGTGGCTGGAGAGATGGTGCAGGAGGGAGGGCTTTAGATTCCTGAGGCATTGGGACCGGTTCTGGGGGAGGTGGAACCTGTACAAGTCGGACGGATGGTGCCTCAACAGGGCCAGGACCAATATCCTCACGGTGGAGGGGACGTTTGCCAGTGCTGTTGGGGAGGGGTTAGACTAGCTTGGCAGGGGCATGGGAATCTGAGCGTAGATTTAGTAGGGAGAGAAGCAAAGCTGGAAATGGAAGGCAGTAAATTAGTAAGTGAGTTTGGAAGACAGAGGAAGCAAAGGCTAGAAAACAGACAACAAAGGAGTTTGGCCATGCTTAATGGTATATACATCAATGCAAGGAGTCTAGTGAACAAAGCATATGAGCTGAAGGCACAGTTAGACACGTGGAAGTATGATAACATAGTTATTACTGAAACATGGCTTAAAGAAAGGCAAGAATGGCAGCTCAACATACCTGGTTACAGGATTTTCAGATGAGATAGAGAGGGGGATAAAAAGGGGGGGGTGTCGCAATACTGTTTAAGGAAACAATTACAGCTGTGAGGAGGGATGGTATGTTAGACGGATCATCAAATGAGGTCATATGGGTTCAACTGAAGAACAAAAAAGGGACAATCGCAATGCTGGGAGTGTACTATAGACCGCCAAACAGTCAGAGAGAAATGGAAGAGCAAATATGTAGGCAAATTTCTGAGAAATGCAAAAACAATAGGGCAGTAATAGTGAGGGATTTCAACTACCATAATATTAACTGGGATAGAATTAGTGTAAAAGGAATAGAGGGTGCAGAATTCTTAAAATGTATTCAGGAGAACTTTTTTTTAGCCAGTAACAAGCCCAACAAGAGAGGGAGCAATTCTGGAGTTAGTTTTAGGGAAAAAAGCTGGGCAGGTGGAAGGGGTATCAGTGGGAGAGCATTTTGGTGGTAGTGATCATAATTCAGTTAGATTTAGCATAGTTATGGAAAAAGACAAAAATAGACCAGGTGTAAAGGTTCTCGACTGGGGAAAGGCCAATTTTACTAAGCTGAGATGTGATTTAGCAAAAGTGGACTGGAAACAGCAACTTGAATGTAAATCAGTGTCAGAGCAGTGGAAGGCATTCAAGGAGGAGATAGGGAGGGTCCAGGGCAAATATGTCCCCACAAAGAAAAAGTGTGGGATTCCCAAATCTAGAGCCTCCTGGATGTCAAGGCGCATACAGGGTAGGATAAGGAAAAAAAGGGAAGCTTTTATCAAATACCGAGAGCTTAATACTACAGAAAGCCTAGAGGAGCATAGAACGTGCAGGGGTGAAATTAAAAAGGAAATTAGGAAAGCAAAGAGACGGCATGAAAAAATATTGGCAAGTCAAATCAAAGATGTTTTATAAATACATAAAGGGCAAGAGAATAACTAAGGAAAGAGTAGGACCTATTAGAGACCAAAAAGGTAACCTATGTGTGGAGGCGGAAGATGTTGGTATGGTTCTTAATGAATACTTTGCATCTGTCATCACAGAAGTGAGGGACAATGCAGACATTGTAGTTAAGAAGGAGGAGTGTGAAATATTAGATGGGATAAACATAGAGAGAGAGGAAGTATTAAGAGGTTTAGCATCTTTGAAAGTAGATAAATCGCCAGGCCCAGATGAAATGTATCCCAGACTGGTAAGAGAGGCAAAGGAGGTAATAGTGGAGGCTCTGATCATCATTTTCCAATCCTCTCTGGCTCCAGGCATGGTGCCAGAGGACTGGAGGACTGCTAACATTGTGCCATTGTTTTAAAAGGGAGAAAGAGATAGACCGAGTAATTACAGGCTAGTCTGCCTAACCTCGGTGGTGGGAAAATTATTGGAAAAAATTCTGAGGGACAGTATAAATCATCATTTCGAAAGTCACGGACAGTCAGCTTGGATTTGTTAAGGGAAGGTCATGTCTCACTAACTTGACTGAATTTTTTGAGGCGGTAACAGGGATGATTGATGAGGGTCGTGCATTTGATGTAGTCTACATGGATTTTAGCAAGGCCTTTGGCAAGGTCCCACATGGCAGATTGGTCAAAAAAGTAAAAGCCCATGGGATCCAAGGGAAAGTGGCAAGTTGGATCCATAATTGGCTCAGTGGTCGGAAACAAAGGGTAATGGTTGATGGGTGTTTTTGTGACTGGAAGGCTGTTTCCAGTGGGGTTCCACAGGACTCAGTAATAGGTCCCTTGCTTTTTGTGGTATATATCAATAATTTAGACTTCAATGTAGGGGGCATGATAAAAAAGTTTGCAGATGACACAAAAGTTGGCCGTGTGGTTGATAGTGAGGAAGATAGCTGTAGACTGCAGGAAGATATCAATGGACTGGCCAGGTGGGCAGAAAAGTGGTAAATGGAATTAAATCCGGAGAAGTGTGAGGTAATGCATTTGGGGAGGGCTAACAAAGCAAGGGAATACACAATAAATGGTAGGATACTGAAGAATGTAGAGGAACAGAGGGACCTTGGAGTGCTTGTCCACAGATCCCTGAAGGTAGCAGGACAGGTTAAGAAGCCTATGGGATGCTTTCCTTTATTAGTCGAGGCATAGAATAAAAGAGCAGAGAGGTTATGCTAGAACTGTATAAAACACTAGTTAGGCCACAGCTAGAGTACTGCATACAGTTCTGGTCACCACATTACAGGAAAGATGTGATTGCACAGAGAGGGTACAGAGGAGATTTACGAGGATGTTGCCAAGACTGGAGAATTTTAGCTATGAGGAAAGATTGGATAGGCTGGGGTTGTTTTCTTTGGAACAGAGGAGGCTGAGGGGAGGCCTAATTGAGGTGTATAAATCATGAGGGGCCTAGATAGAGTGGATAGGAAGGACCCATTTCCCTTAGCAGAAAGGTCAATAACCAGGGGGCATAGATTTAAAGTAATCGGTAGAAGGATTAGAGGGGAGCTGAGGAGAACATTTTTTCACCCAGAGGATGGTGGGAGTCTGGAACTCACTGCCTAAAAGGGTGGTGGAGGTAGAAACCTTCATCACATTTAAAAAGTACTCGGATATGCACTTGAGGTGCCATAAACTGCAAGGTTACAGACCAAGAGCTGGAAAGTGGGATTAAGCTTGATAGCTCTTTTTCGACCAGCGCAGACACGATGGGCCGAATGACCTACTTCTGTGTCGTAAATTTCTAAGATTCTATGAAAGAGAGGTGGAGAAGTTTAGGGAGAGAATTCCACAGTTTAGGGCCTCGGCAGCTGAAGGCATGGCCACCAATTAGATCCATCCTCAGCCTTCTAAACACAAGTGAATAAAAGCCGGCAGCTGAAGGCATGGCCACCAATTAGATCCATCCTCAGCCTTCTAAACACAAGTGAATAAAAGCCATGTTCATGTAATTTCTCCTCATAATTTAACCCTTTAATCCCTGGTATCATTCTGGTGAATTTGCACTGTATTCCTTCCAAGGCCAATATATCTTTCCTGAGGTTCGGTGACCAAACCTGAATGCAATACACCAGATGGGATCTGACCAAGGCTCTATAAAACTGATGCATAACTTCCTCACTTTTAAATTCCAATACCCTTAAGGTAAAGGCTAACATTCCATTAGCCTTTTCGATTATGTTTTCTACCTATGCACTAGCTGTTAGTGATTTATGTGCATGGACTCCTAAATCCCTTTGCTCCTCCACATCCCCTAGTCTCTCACCATTATGAAAATATTCTGATTTGTCTTTCTCAGATTCAAAGTGGATGACTTCACATTTTCCAACGTTGAACTTCCATCTGTTTTGCCCACTTACTTAGGTTATCTATGTCCGTTTGTCACTTTTTACTGCCATCAGCACAACTTACTGTGCCTCCTAACGTAGTGTCACCTGTTCACCTGCAAACGTAATGTACAACTTTCTATTCCATCATCCAAGCAATTAATATATATGCTGTAAAGTTAAAGCCCAAATACAGATTCCTGGGGGAAGTGGAATGTGAGAAGAAGGATAATGTATGAGGATACTGGCATCTTGTATTCCTGAGCTTTGGCTCAGCCATGCCCCTGTCAAGAATGGCTAGCGCCGTCTCCTCCAAGGGGGAGAGGTGATGCAGGCGAGCCTGTCCCCCACCAGTTAAGGTCTGCTGGTGTCTGTAATGCACCAGCTTTTCTTGCAAGGAAAACGAAGTGTGTCAGTGAGTGTGGTGAAATCTGTTTTGGTGACGTGCCTGTCATGGTTGAATAGCTGACAGCGTGTTCAGGCTGTGAGTTGTGGTTGTGAGGCTTGCAGCAGTGGTAAGTGTGTGTGGATGAGGTGAAGCTATGAATGTGAGGTATGAGACATGTTTGGTAGAGATTATTGGTAGGTGAGTGATGGGAGTGTGGTGCATTGAGCAGTGTTTGAGGCAAGTGGTGCAAATGGTGGGATATGGCATTTGAAGGTGAATTCACTGACCTTGACCACTCATGTGAGGTCATTAAACGTTTTCCTGCACTGAGTCCAGGTCCTATACTGCTGGCATTGACCACATTGGCTATCTGCTCCCACTGCAGTTTTGTCTGTTGCCTGGAGGGCCTCCTAGCCCCCTGTGGGAAGCGGACCCGTCCCTTTCTTCGGTAAAACTAAGAGTCATCGAGCTGAGCAGCCATGACTCGATGGAGGTGGAACATCCAGTGCGCATGCGCAGCAGCGACCCCAAACGCTAGCGATGAGTGGCGGATTTGGTGGGTTTTGGAAAAGTGGCTCACGGAGCCAGAGCGGGAGAGAGCCGCAGACAGCTGTTAGGCCGGCTCCGAAACACAAATGGGAAGCAGCTCTGCTGCAGACATATAACAGCAGTTCCAGCAGCTTTATTTTATTTAATTGCTCCGGTTCAGGGTCGCAGCCTACTCTCAGGCTGCAGTAACCCTGAGCAAGCTCTCCTTGGGCACCCCACCTCTCAAGACTCAGACCACTGTGCAGCTCGAGCTTCAGTGGGCTGGTTAGAGTGAACTGGCGGGCCAGATACAGCCCACAGGCCATATTTTGCCTACCCCTGCTATATACCCTGCGTTGCGGGTATCGCCTCCTGTGAGCTGCACCCCTGTGCTCATACCCTCTCTCCTGTGGAGCAGCAGGTCAGTGAGGAGAAGGCTGCTGCTGTTCCTGCTGGTGGTGTTACTGCTGGTGCTCATCTTGGTCCTCATCTTAGGTCCAAGGTGAAAAGGCATAAGCGGCACCCATGCTGATCTTATATATGATAGATGTAAAGTGGAGATCAGACGCACAATCCTCTGATGTAGTGAGAGTGACCTCCGATTTAGTGAGAATGACCTCCGATTTAGTGAGAATGACCTCCGACTTAGTGAGAGTGACCTCCGATTTAGTGAGAATGACCTCCGACTTAGTGAGAGTGACCTCCGATTTAGTGAGAGTGACCTCCGATTTAGTGAGAGTGACCTCCGATTTAGTGAGAGTGACCTCCGATTTAGTGAGAATGACCTCCGATTTAGTGAGAATGACCTCCGACTTAGTGAGAGTGACCTCCGACTTAGTGAGAGGGACCTCCGATTTAGTGAGAATGACCTCCGATGTAGTGAGAGTGACCTCCGATGTAGTGAGAGTGACCTCCGATGTAGTGAGAATGACCTCCGATGTAGTGAGACTGACCTCCGATGTAGTGGGAATGACCTCCGATGTAGTGAGAGTGACCTCGGATGTAGTGAGAGTGACCTCGGATGTAGTGAGAGTGACCTCGGATGTAGTGAGAGTGACCTCGGATGTAGTGAGAGTGACCTCCGATGTAGTGAGAGTGACCTCCGATGTAGTGAGAGTGACCTCCGATGTAGTGAGAGTGACCTCCAATGTAGTGAGAATGACCTCCAATGTACTGAGTGACCTCCAGTGTACTGAGAGTGACCTCCAAAGTTGTAGCAATCATCTGCAAAGTACTGAAAGCAAACTCTCAGAACAAGTGGTGTGAGCAAAAGCCTTTCCCTTAGGCAAGCAAGCAGGTGTGAGGTCTCAGTACTTAGCGGATTTTTTGACTGTCATTTGTTTGTATATATACACCCTCTCAATTGCCACTGTGCTCTTGCCTTGCTTTCACTGGCAAGGTCCAGGAAGCCCAGGAATCCCGTAAAAAAGGCTCTTAAAAGCCTCTTAACTAGCTCTGAATTGCTTTAAATTGCTAACCCACCTCTCCCGAGGGGGTTTCTCGCTCGCAGCCGAAAGCACGCGAGTTAAATGTAGAAGCCAGTGGGTTGAAGCCGGCTTCCCGATGCATTGTCAATTTCAGCTCATTTAACCTCCCACCCGCTCCCAAACCCACTCACATTTTCTTGTTAAAATTCCGGCCCTAATTCTACATTGCCACCGCCTCCATTACGTCCACAGTTGACGCTACTGTGTCTAACTGCCTTTCCAACATTAAGACCTGGATAAGACAAAAATTCCTCCAGATTAATGTAAGCAAAACCAAAGCCATCCTCTTTGGCTCTTGTAAACACAACAGTCCTGATTTTAAGAGAACAGATAAGTTAAACGGTTGTTATCAGACATATATGTATGCACTCCTAGCATGGATCTCCCGATAACATTGAGCAGTGAAAAGCATGGCTTATTTTCCTCTCCCTAGGCCATGAATTTCATCTGTACAGGGGTGGAGCTGTTGCAGTCACCCTCTTTGTAACATGTTGCATTATTGCTGTCAGTTTAACACTTTGAGCACAGGAATTTAAAAGTAGCAGCAGGAAATAACTCATCATTTATAAATTTTCATTAGTCAAAATTAGGCAAGAAGTTGAGCAATAGTAAGTGCATGTAAGGGCTAGTATTGCTTTGTGAAATCCTGTCAAGTAAACAACACTGTAGAAACAAATTATCCACTGAACAGAAATGAGCTCTTCCTGTTAAGCTCTATTATTGTTGGGAAGGTCTAATTTATTTCAGCCAACACACTTCTGATTTATTAACATTATACAGCCATTTTACACGACAGGGTAGATTTTACAAGTTTGTACTCCTGGCCCAAAGCTTCCCTTGCCAGGAGCACATTTAAGGAATTTGGGCATGGATGTTAGCAAACCTAGCAGGGATTTCTGCATTAATGATATTTCATCTTAGTAGTCAAGCTCTGTGCTTACCAGCAACTTTTTCTCCTCCCCAATCTGCTGCACGTAACTGGGTTCTACTGTATTTACAGTACAGATAATATAATAAAACCATGGAATGCAGATTAAAAATCAAATCAAATCATTGTTTCATGTATTAAGAGAGTCCAGCTCTGTTATTCTATTTTTGAAAATATTGTTTTTAATTACATGATATAAACTCTCTCTGAAGCTGTGGATTGGCTAAATAAACCCGTACAACTCTTATCACAAATGCTACATCTGTTTCTCACAGATGGTGAATAGGAAGCTTGCAAATTTCTGCTGACCTTCATGCAAAATAGCTGAAGAAACGTTTCTATTGGTTTGCTGAGCTGTTGCCGAGTGAATTGTAATCCAATGCTGAAGGCTTGGATTGGTTAATTTGTAGAAAAGCTTGTTACCAAGTGAAAACCCGACCACAAAAAATTGAGCACAATTCATATTCTGACATGATAAATGTACTCACAATACGAGAAGGCATTCTTGTACCAGCTGTGTTTTAACTTAAACATGCAACACTTTTGAAATGACAAAGGTTGCAATTGATTTTCAAAAAAAAGCACAGTGGAGGCAGCATTTCACACTCACGACATACATGTCTGTGGAAATTTGCAATGGTACTATTTCCAAGCCTCTTAAGAATCTTTTGGTGCTTTTGCATTCCCTATGGTAATTATTCTGTTGAATTTAAGGCGTAATAATGCTAATGTTGCAAGTTTGCACTACTTAAATCACTCCTGCTTACCAATTAAAGAATACAAAACAGGTTGACTAAAATTGTGAAATCAATTGCTTAGCAACATTGGAAATTGTAGCTGGGAAATGTATTCAAAAAGTAACTCAGGGCACCCACTTCAAGCATGAAAGGAGGTAACTTTCTCTTTATTCAGACCTACCAAATCTTCTGTATTTGGCAGCAGTCTTCCGCCTCAGGATTGCAATCTCACAAAATATGCACTTTATTGTTGTGTATGTACCTTTAAGAGAATAACTGGTCTCAGACTGCAGTACCGGCAGTGGCCATCCCTGTATAAAAGGCGCTAGAGAGCCTCTGTTGGTTAGTTTCGTTTATGCCTTTCACCAGTAAAGACTTGTTTGTTTCTCTCCTGCTAGTCCGTGTCTCAATCATTCACGGACTTAACACTGGCGACGAGTTAGAAACGAACTTACCTGCAACTCAGCATCAGCTCCGACGACGTGTTGAAGGTAAGAAAGAAGAAAAAAAAAATAGGCCATTGAAACTCGAGAAACGGGCGTCGACCGTCAATCATCAATTTCAAAACTTGCAGGAGAGACTGTCCAGAGCCAGGCTGGGTTCCTCGGTCCGTGGTTTCCCAGCTAATCGGGCTGGTGGCAGGTAGTGCTCTGATCCTTCACAGAATCACAGAAACCCCACAGTGCAGATAGAGGCCATTTCAGCCCATCGAGCCTGCACCGACACATATCCCACCCGATCCCCGTAACCCCTACACCAACACATATCCCACCCTATCTCCGTAACCCCACACATTTTAATCCCCCTAACACTAAGGGTCAATTTATCATAGCCAATCAACCTAACCTGCACATCTTTGGACTGTGGGAGAAAACCGGAGCACCCGGAGGAAACCCACGCAAACACGGGGAGAATGTGCAAACTCCACACAGACAGTCACCCGAGGCCGGATTCGAACCTGGGTCCCTGGCGCTGTGAGGCAACAGTGCTAACCACTATGCCACCGTGCTGCAACGGGGCCGGGCAGCGAGTCGGGAAGCAAGGAGAGAGAGAGAGGGTGGAGCATACAGGGCGCGGCCGGTGTTTCGAAGCTGGGCAGCGTTCGGACCTCAAAAGAGGGAGGGAAGTGTCCCAGAGGGTCCGCTCCACGACGGGAAAATAATAAAAGAAAAAGAATATGCGCAAGAAACCGTGGAAAGCAGCGCTAACAACAGCGGGGAAGAAGGAAAAGCGCGGGAGGCGCCATTTTGTTAAATCGGAGAAGAAGGCAAAGCGCGGGAGGCGCCATTTTAGATTTGCAAGATGCCGAAGACTGGCTGTATCACTGCTTTTGATAATACATTAGAGGACTGGACCACGTATGTGGAAAGAGTCGAGGTATATTTCGAGGCAAATGAAATAGCGGAGGGGAAAAAGGCATCAATATTGCTAAACGTAATGGGCGCTAGAACGTACGGCCTATTGCGGGATCTGATTACTCCAGCCAAACCGAAGGCGAAGAGTTTTAACGAAATTGTTGCTGTTCTACAGCAGCACTTAAACCCTGCACCGCTGTTGATAGCAGAAAGATTTAAATTCCACAGGAGAACTCAGCACAAAGATGAGAGCAATGCTCAGTATCTTACGGAACTACGCAAGCTATCAAAGCACTGCCAGTTCGGAGCAGGACTGGCAGATACCCTACGGGACAAATTTGTCTGTGGACTCCTGAGTGAAGGAACACAGAAGAAGTTACTCGCAGAAAAAGAGCTGACGCTAGATAAGGCTTTCAGCGTGGCAGTATCATATGAAGCAGCAGCCAGGGGAGCTGCAGAAATTCAACAAAAACCACAGGAATATGGCACCCACGAAATGACACGGGGATTTGCAAAATGTTATCGCTGCGGCAGAACTAACCATGACCAGAAGGACTGCTGGTCCAAAGACAAAATATGCAGACAATGCGGGATGATTGGACACATTGCACTAGTTTGTAGGTCTGGGAAGAAGACCAGCGACAACAAAAAGGCTACTAAGGAACCGTACAAGAAAGTACAAAAGATGACGGACAGTAGTTCCGAAGACCAGATGAGCGATAGTGAATCCGAGAACAGGAGATTAAGCTGTCTCAAACTTCACAATGTAATCGCAAAAGAGGATCACCGAACCATTTGGGTCACCCTCACGATAGCAGGGTCCCAAGTTAAAATGGAATTGGATACAGGATCAGCGCTAACCGTCATGAATCGACGAGACTATGAGCGTCTATTTTCACACATACCCTTGAGAGAGACATCCATCGTCTTGACGACGTATACGGGGCAAAAAGTATACCCCAGAGGAAAAATAAGGGTGCCTGTCGAATACAATGGCAAGAAAATACGGAAATTGTATCTCTACATACTGCCAAATGGTGGACCACCGTTATTGGGACGGGAATGGATCAGGAAGATAAACTTAGATTGGCATTCCATTCATGCAATGATGGTGGACAGTAAAAAAGATGAAGACGTCACTCCTGGACGATTGTCAACAATCTTAGCTAACGCCAAAGAGGTATTTCAACAAGAACTGGGCACACTTAAAGGCGTAACCGCCTCGTTAAAAATAGAAGAGAATGCAGTTCCCAAGTTTTTCAAAGCGAGACCGGTACCATATGCAATTCGTCCAGCCGTCGAGGCAGAGCTGGAGAATCTGGAGAAGGCGGGCGTGTTGTCTAAGGTCAACTGGAGCGAGTGGGCGACACCCATCGTTCCTGTCATGAAGAAAACGTTAAGCAATAAGTCCGGAGAGCCAAGGAAGATTCGCATCTGTGGGGATTTCAAGGTGACGGTGAACCCTGTCCTTCACACAGTACAATATCCTCTTCCAAGGATAGAAGACATCTTCGCCTCACTGTCTGGAGGGAAGCGTTTTACAAAAATTGACCTAGCACAAGCATATTTGCAGATGGAGGTTGAAGAGTCCTCTAGGAAGTATCTCACGATAAACACTCACAAAGGTCTTTACCAGTATCATCGATTGGTATTCGGAGTAGCATCGGCTCCGGCAATATGGCAAAGAGCGATGGAACAAGTCCTGCAAGGGATTCCGGGGACTCAGTGTTACTTGGACGACATCCTTGTAACAGGTGAAGATGACAGTGAACACCTTAACAACCTAGAACAGGTGCTCACTAGACTACGGGAACATGGGCTGCGAGCCAACCGCCCCAAGTGCGAATTTTTTAAGAAACAGATATCGTATTGTGGCCACGTGATTGATGAAGAGGGGTTACATAAGTCCCCTGACAAAATTGAAGCGGTTGTTAAGGCCCCAGCGCCTGAAAATGTGTCGCAACTGAGGTCATTCCTCGGGTTGGTGAATTACTATCATAAGTTTTTGCCGAATTTGTCGACAATTCTGCATCCACTGAACGCCCTGCTACGAACGGGGGTAGCATGGAAATGGAGCGATGATTGTAAATGTGCTTTTCAGAAGAGTAAGGGCTTAATCACTTCGAAGGAAGTATTGGCTCACTACAACCCAGCACTGCCAATCAGGCTGGCGTGTGATGCGTCTCCCTACGGCATTGGGGCGGTACTGTCACATAAATTCCTTGATGGTTTGGAGAGGCCGATAGCTTTTGCGTCACGCTCGTTAACTTCTGCCGAGCGTAACTACGCCCAGATTGACAGAGAGGCCCTCAGTCTAGTGTGGGGGGTGAAGAAGTTCAATCACTATCTGCACGGTCAAAAATTTATTCTACTAACCGATCATCAACCTCTTGTCTCCATTTGCAACCCTCAGAAGGGCGTACCGATAATGACAGCACAACGGCTGCAGAGATGGTCCCTTTTCCTAGGGGCACACCAATATGACATCGAGTACAGGGGAACTAAACAGCATGGAAATGCTGATGGATTGTCACGTCTACCGTTGCCGACGGTGGAAGAAGAAGACCTTGCAGTGGATCCAATGGAGTTATTCCACTCGACCATAGTCGAATGTCTCCCTGTGACGAATGCAAACATAGAAAAGGAAACACGGAATGACCCGACACTATCACGGGTCTATGATTTAACGGTGAAGGGATGGCCAGCACATGGCGAACCACTGCTGCCAGCATTTTCGCCAAGAAGAGAACAGCTGTCAGTGTGCAGAGGAACCTTGATGTGTGGATCCAGAGTAGTAATTCCACCTAAGTTGACGGATAGAGTGCTCAATGAGCTTCATGAGGGTCATCTGGGTGGGGTAAAAATGAAGAGCTTAGCCAGAGCGTTTGTGTGGTGGCCGGGAATCGATAGAGAAATCAAAGAGATGACCAAGAGCTGTGCAGGATGCCAGAAGGTCCAAAACGCCCCACCACAAGCTCCTCTGCATCCATGGGAGTGGCCCTCATCTCCATGGCAAAGGGTGCACATTGATTTTGCTGGTCCCTTTATGGACTCGATGTTTTTAATTGCGGTGGATGCACATTCAAAGTGGCCAGAGGTAATAAAAATGTCCTCAACCACCACGGAAAAAACTATCGCAGTTTTACGAACCATATTCACCAGGAATGGGCTGCCTGAACAGATTTGCTCTGACAATGGACCACAGTTTGTGTCTGAAGAGTTCTGGAGGTTCTTAAAGAACAATGGTGTTAAGCATTACACATCTGCCCCATATCATCCAGCCACTAATGGATTGGCCGAGAGGCTTGTCCAAACATTCAAGAAGGCTATCAAGGCAATGTGTAATGAAGATATACCCCTACAACACAAGGTGGACAACTTCTTGTTTGCCTACCGGAATGCGACACATGCGGTTACCAACCAAACTCCAGCCATGATGTTCTTCAATCGAAGACTACGATGCCGCTTGGATTTGGTTAAGCCAAACGTCCAAAGAGATGTGGAGAACAGGCAGTTTCAGAATATGAATGAAAGGCCGACCGGGAGTTTTAAGATAGGTCAACCAGTTTTGGCCCGGGACTACCGCACTGAGAAATGGCAGCCAGGAACGATTTGTACACGACAAGGACCTCTCATGTATACCGTGGACGTTGGAGATAGCATTGTAAGACGCCATGCTGACCAGATTCTAGAGTCACTGGAAAACATCAACTCCACACCACGATCTGATACACCTGGTAATGAAATCGATGTTCCAATTGCAGCTACCGCAGAACCGGTAATATTGGAAGCAGATGAACCAAACAACGACATTGATTCCGACTCAACATTGCCAGAAGAACCTGATACTCCAAAGAGGCGTTATCCAGACAGAATCAGGAAGCCTCCTCAAAGACTGAACTTATAATTGCTTAAACTTAACCAATGTATCTAGCAACAGTAATTGTGATTGTAATTCGTTATCATTAGTTGTTAAATGAATGTTATGTACTGTTTATCTAAAAGGGGAGGAATTGTTGTGTATGTACCTTTAAGAGAATAACTGGTCTCAGACTGCAGTACCGGCAGTGACCACCCCTGTATAAAAGGCGCTAGAGAGCCTCTGTTGGTTAGTTTCGTTTATGCCTTTCACCAGTAAAGACTTGTTTGTTTCTCTCCTGCTAGTCCGTGTCTCAATCATTCACGGACTTAACATTTATCAGTAATCAGCAGCATTTCTCTTGGTTTCTCTCATTAATAAGTGAGAAGCAAGATATAATTCTGCAGGTACTGCTATCCCATGATTCATAGCGATACTGAAAGCTCTCTACAAGAATTATAGGGGCTATGTATATATTATATATATACATTAATAGAGGGCTGTCTCTCGGGCAATGGATTCTGGAATAGGCCTGTATTTATGTCTGTCTCTTTCTTTCTATTGGACGACACAGGACTTCTGCCCATTTTACTGTTGTGCTGCCGACTGCAGCAAATTTCCTGGGGTTAGCCCAATTAAAATCTTTTGCCAGGCTTCTGGTGGAATTTCCGCATGCACCAAGAAACTTGTCACAGAGGATGGTGGTGGGGGGTAAGCTGGAGTAAGCTCCCCACTGGAGTGGAGCTAATTTACAGAACAAACAGGAAACTGTTCAACCTCCGTCGCCTCCAGTCCAGATCCAAGGTCGTCCCATCCTTTGTCGTCGAATTACAGTATGCAGACGATGCTTGCTTCTGCGCTCACTCGGAGGTCGAACTCCAAACCATCATCAACACCTTCACCCAAGCGTACAAGAGCATGGACCTTACACTAAACATCCGTAAGACAAAGAGAGTGTTTGAAGACCAGGACCTCAAACCCGGCACTAAGCTCATGGTCTACAGGGCAGCAGTGATACCCGCCCTGCTGTATGCCTCAGAGACATGGACCACGTACAGCAGGCACCTCAAAGCACTGGAGAGGTACCTCCAACGCTGCCTCTGCAAGATCCTGCAAATCCATTGGCAGGATAGGCGCACCAACGTCAGTGTTCTTGCTCAGGCCAGCATCCCCAGCATCGAAGCTCTGACCACGGTCAATCAGCTCCGATGGACGGGTCACATTGTCCGCATGCCCGATATGAGACTCCCAAAACAAGCGCTCTACTCGGAGCTCCGGCACGGCAAGACAGCCCCAGGTGGGCAGAGGAAATGCTTCAAGGACACCCTCAAAGCCTCCTTGGAAAAGTGTAACATCCCCACCGACACCTGAGAATCCCTGGCCCAAGACCGCACAAAGCGGAGGAGAAGCATCTGGGAAGGCGCCGAACACCTTGAGTCTCTTCGCCGGGAGCAAGCGGAAGCTAAGCGCAGGCAGCGCAAGGAGCGCACGTCAACCCAAGCACCCCACCCACCCATCCCTTCAACCACCGTCTGCCCCACCTGTGACAGAGACTGTAGGTCCCGCATTGGACTCATCAGTCACCTGCGAACTCATTTTTAATGTGGAAGCAAGTCATCCTCAGTTCCGAGGGACTGCCTAAGAAGGGGGGTGAGTGAAATTTCTGCTGGAGGACTCTGAAGCCTGCTGCAGCGTAAAGGGGCTCGTTGCTTCTTAGTGGGAATAAAGCATTTGGCTTCCTGGAGTTCCACCACAATGTGTCAGGAAGGGAGAACACATTGATCACCCTATGATCAACTGTATTCTCTGCGTGGGCCATTTAATTTTTAAATGGCTTGTACCAGCCTTAGTAATCCTGGGTGTCTATTGTACAGAGATGTTCCACAGGGGTTCTCACGATCTCCTACAGTAACTGAAGGGAGCTAAAGGCCATTTACACTGTTTCTCTGGGGGTTCTGGCGGCTCCTTGCCAAAGTTATGTTGGGAGAATGGGGGAACCCTCATAGAATTTCAGGGCCAATTGGATGTATAATGCACAGTGTCACAAGTGGAAGGATGTAAGCCCATCCCTGCAATTCCCCACAAAGTGACCTGATTTCATTCCATTGGGAAAGATATTGAACAGAAATCAAATACTTCCCCACAGAGAAGAAGGAGAATAAATAACAGAATAAGAATGCTGCCATTCTCACGCAGTAGTGTGTTGTACAAGGGATGGGGGTGGGGTGGGGGGGGTGGTAAAGGAATATATAAGAGAAAATTATTTAGGGCATCTTTGTAAACGCACGTGATTTATTATTGTGTAAATATAAATGTAACAGTAAATGGTGCCAATGTGGAGCCTCACATCATAGGCAGCACCACTGACGGTATGATATGACTCACATAGATACTTCCCCACAGGGACAGGGAGTAAATTGTAGGACCAGTCACCCGGGTCACTCTGAGCTAGGGAAGATAGACAGGCAGACTCAAGAAAGAATAACACAAAAAAGAAATAATTAAAAAAATATATATATAAAAATGGGAAAAGGTGTTGATCATACATATCTGAAATCTGTTAAATCTCAGTAGTTCTATTCCCAGTGCTGTTAAATGCATAAAAAATAAATCTTCAACAATGATATCTGAACACATTTCATGTATAAAGATGCAGCGAATAAAAACAGCTTCTATCCATGAAGCAAAACAACTGATTTTATCACAAACATTAGGGATTCACATACAGTTAAAGAATGAAGTCATAAGGGGTTAAATTGTACAACCCCTGAAAATGGGCGACTGTTCATTAGCTACACACATCAGTAGGGGGCCCGACATTGCGAGTGCCTAACGCCACTTAAAGGCAGCCTGCACCTCTTAAAGAGGAGGTTCACCGTGGCTGCAATAAGTGGTGGAAGTCCTTTGAAAAGTGAGTCTGTGCTGTGCTATTTTGAGGAATGGCTGAACATGCAAAAGCGCGCGCACCAAGGTTTTCTGACAATGCACTGGAGGCCTTGGTGCAAGATATCGAAAGGAGAGACGTCCTGTATCTGTAGGGGGCAAGAGGCCCTCCAGACAGATGCTTAGGAGGCAGTGGGAAGAAGTAGCAGAGGAGGTCAATGCCAGGAGTACAGCTCCAAGGACATGGATGCAGTGTAGGAAGAAGTTTAATGATCTGACACGAGTTGTCAAGGTGAGTGTGTTCAATCTTCAAATGGCATATCCTACCAACTGCACCACTAGTCTCATCCACTGCTCAATTCACTACACCCTCATCACCCACCTATCAACAATCTCTATCAATCAGGACTTAACCCTTCAATTCATATGCTTTACCTCACCCTCACACATTTAGCACTGTTGCAAGCCTTGCATCCACAATTCACAGCTCGCAAACACTGGCAGCTATTCAACCATGACAGCCACATCACCCAAACATATTACAAAACACTCACTGGCACACTTACCTCTTTCTTGCAGGAGAATGGTGTGGAGATGCCAGAGTTGGACTGGGGTGGACAAATGTAAGAAGTCACACAACACCAGGTTATAGTCCAACAGCTTTATTTGAAATCACAAGCTTTCGGAGCACTGCTCCTTCGTCAGGTGAAGTGGAGAAATGCATAAAGACACAGCTTATATAGTCAGAGAATAATGTCAGATGTTTACAGGTAATCTTGCCAACTGCCATTTATCACACCTCGGCAGAGAGATAATCACAGCAATCAAAGGTGTGAATGGTGTCCAAACAGGTCAGTCAGGAAAACATTACATCAAAGAACAATGAGGTGGGGTCACAAGGGGTCAAATATTGCAGATGCTGGGGTCTGTATGAAAAACAAAAAAACAGACAAAAAACTTTTTTTTTTGCTGGAAATCACAGCAGGTCCGGCCGCATCTGTGTAGAGAGAACAAGCCAATGTCGACTCGAGTCTGGATGACCCTGCGTCAGGTGGGGTTACATGTAGCGTGACATGAACCCAAGATCTCGGTTGAGGCCGTCCTCATGGGTGCGGAACTTGGCTATCAGTTTCTGCTCGACGATTTTGCGTTGTGTCTCTCGAAGGCCGCCTTGGAGAATGCTTACCCGAAGATCAGCCTCCGATCTTCAGGTAAGCATTCTCCAAGGCGGCCTTCAAGACACATGACAACGCAAAATCGTCGAGCAGAAACTGATAGCCAAGTTCCGCACCCATGAGGACGGCCTCAACCGAGATCTTGGGTTCATGTCACGCTACATGTAACCCCACCTGACGCAGGGTCATCCAGACTCGAGTCGACATTGGCTTGTTCTCTCTACACAGATGCGGCCGGACCTGTTGTGATTTCTAGCAAAAAAAAATGTTTTTTGTCTTTTTTTGTTTTTCATACAGACCCCAGCATCTGCAATATTTGACCCCTTGTGACCCCACCTCATTGTTCTTTGATGTAATGTTTTCCTGACTGACCTGTTTGGACACCATTCACACCTTTGATTGCTGTGATTATCTCTCTGCCGAGGTGTGATAAATGGCAGTTGGCAAGATTACCTGTAAACATCTGACATTCTCTGACTATATAAGCTGTGTCTTTATGCATTTCTCCACTTCACCTGACGAAGGAGCAGTGCTCCGAAAGCTTGTGATTTCAAATAAAGCTGTTGGACTATAACCTGGTGTTGTGTGACTTCTTACATTTGCAGGAGAATGTGGCACATAATTGAAGGCAGCAGGAAAGAACTGGAGGAGGACAAGCACATCTGCGTGTTTTAACCCCCATGTAGGAGACAGAGCTGGCTATCATGGGAAGGGGCATCGCTGAGGCCGTGGCCACCGGAGGCATTGATGATGAGGGTATCTGCATACCTAATCCTCCTCTCTTCCCACTTCTCCCTCATCCCACAATCTCTTCTGACTCACAAGCTGTAGATGGCATAAGCAGGCACTTCTTAGTTTCTCCTCTCCCTTTAACACAACCCAATCCTTGTCCTTTTTTGATTTCAGATAACCAAGAACAGGAACCTTCCCAGTCAGAGGAGGAAGAGGAAGAAGACAATGAAGATGAACAGACATCATCACTCACTCTGACACTCACAGCCACCATTTCAAAGGTAGACACTGCACGTATTTGAGAGGCTAGGATAGAGGGAACTGCCCGTGGTGAGAATCTGGGCACAAGTGCGTAGAATCCAGGGCAGGGGTAAAGGATAGCCCAGGTGCCAGCTTGCCGGAGGGTGAGGCTTCACACTAGTGCTACTGCAGAGATGTCAAATGGGGAATTCAATGGGCCAGGCTGAAGAAGAAGGCTGGTAGGTATACACAACCAAATACTTGGTGCACTGGAAAGGCTGCCAGAAAGCCTGCACACAATGTCAAGGAGCATGGAGGAGGTCAGCTTCAACTTGGCACAGGGTTTTGTGTAGAGCTTAGAGCACATCCTTTCCAACATGGAATGGGCGGTCACCTCCATCAGCACACCTGTGGAACTCACCATGAGTCTGATGGTTAATATTGCAACATCCATTGCAACACAAACAGTTTCCATTGCAGCGCAAGCAGCTTCCATCAAAGGTCTGAGTGCTGCAGTGGAAGCTCAGACTACTGGCTTGCAAGCTCAGACTACTGCCATCGTGGCTCTGGGTACACTGTTCAAAGGGGCTTCCAAGGTATTACAGCAATCCATCAGTCTGTTCTCCACCAGATCAGCAGGATTGCCAAGGCGTTGCCCCGGGAGAGTGGCAGTGGCTCCATGGAACACAAACCCTCTGTCCTCTCTCAGGGTGACAGCATTCCTGCTCCCACTCCACCAGTGCCCTTGCTGATGCCTGTCAGCCAGCCAGTTCAGATCGCTGCAGCCTAAGTCAAGATGGTGTGCTCTGAAGCCGGGCCTTCTAGCCCCAGAGCCGCTCGAGGTTTCGACCGAAGGCCATCTGCAGTCTCCTCAACTGAAGGTCAGCAGCATTCCATCAGCCTTGCTGCAGCCAATGGGGAGGAGCACGAGGATAGGCAAAGGCACAAGGAAGACAGGCACTAAGGGAATACGCAATGTGATTAGTCTAATTTTGTATGCATTATTTAATGAGTAAATTTATAAGATTAGATTTAAATGTGCATTTTCTGGTGGTTTTTATTTTTGTGTTGTCAGAAAAAGGACAATGTGACGGTCAGTGATAGTAGGAAAGGGAAGGAGTATGGGACTGTTGGTGAATGGGGAGGTGTGGCTGATGTTACTAATATCGTTCATGAATAATTGGATTACATAGAGCCCGGTACAGAAAGGGGCTGTCTACATTGTAGCCTCCCTTCTTTTCCTTACAGTGTCAGCTATGGCTCAGTTGGTAGCATCCTCGCCTCTGGGTCAGAAGGTTGTGGGTTCAAGTCCCACTCCAGAGAATTGAGCACAAAAAATCTAGGCTGAAACTCCAGTGCAGTACTGAGGGAGTGCTGCACTGTCGGAGGTGCCATCTTTCAGATGAGATGTTAAACTGAGGCCTTGTCTGCCCTCTCAGGTGGATGTAAAAGATCGTATGGCACTATTTCTCAGAAGAGCAGGGGAGTTATCCCCAGTGTCAAAGCCAATATTGATCCCTCAATCAACATAACAAAAACAGATTATCTGGTCATTATCACAGTGCTGTTTGTAGGATCTTGCTGTGTGCAAATTGGCTGTCACGTTTTCTACATTACAACAGTGACTACACTTCAAAAATACTTCATTGGCTGTGAAGCATTTTGGGACGTCCGGTGGTCGTGAAAAGCGCTACATAAATGCAAGTCTTTCTTTTTCCTGTTCTTCCACTTCCTGTTCCTCCGTTCCTCCTCATGCTTCTTAGCTTCTTGCCCAATAGGTGGTGGCAAGGGCTGTTCCCTAATAATGGCCAGGTTGTGCAGCATGCAGCATACAACCAGAAATCTTGATTCCTGCTCACTTGAGTACTGCAGGGCTCCTCCCAAGCGGTCCAGGCAGTGGAGGTCTTTCAGCCCATCATACCTGTGCTGGTTCTTTGAAAGAGCTATCCAATTAATCCCACTCTCCTGCTCTTTCCCAACAGCCATGCAATTTTTTCTCATTCAAGTATTTATCCAATTCTCTTTTGAAATTTACTATTGAATCTACTTCCATCACCCTTTCAGGCAGTGCCTCCCAGATCATAACAACTTGCTGTCTTAAAAATGTCTCCTCTTCATTAAAATTTTTATCTCCTCCTGTTCAGTGTCCACCTCACTGCTTTAAGTGCTCAGAGATTTTTTTTTGAAGTAAATTGTTGTGAATATGTTGGGGGTAATTTTCAGCTTCACCACCTGAGTGGTAATGCAGCTGACCGGATCACTCGCACTATTTTCATTTTTAATGAAATGTTAACTAATGATTAGAAATAATGCAGGTAAAGTTGTTATTTTCATGGCAGTGGCAATAATATCTTCAAACCACTGTAGAAGCTCTTTATGTAGGATTCGCAAAATTTCCACATTCTCCCAAGGTTATTAATAAAAGGGACCCTATGGACAATTTAAAAAGGGTACCCAAAAGATGGCGTCCGCACCTCGTGACCAAAAACCTGCAAGATTTTAAAAGCTTGGACTCTGTGGCAGCACAAGTAGTTTTGGGAAATCGAAACTTAAAATGCATTTCTGTGAAAAGGACTTTTGCGTTTGGAGGGCCAGACGGCTAAGCAAACATTTGAATATGCATTTTCATCAAATTGGAACAGATCAGCCCAGTTAGGCCTAAACAGGAGGCCATTAGTTTGTCCGCATAAATAATCGGAAACAGCTTAGGGAAGCCATCAAGGCTGGACAGGCCGATTAAAATGCATTAATGACAATACAGCCTGGACATCAGACCATTAGGTGCAATAAACGGCCATCTAAAAACAGTTATTTTAGATTGGGGCAATCATTTGAAACAGCTCGCCAAAGTTGAAACAATGGGCTAACCTGATTTGGCGTGCAGATAAGGGCCATTCGAAAGGAGTATAACTGTAGGCCCTTGGTAGCAATCGCTCTCTTGTCTCTCTGCTCTCTTGGCTCTTGACTCTTGCCGGCCTCTTGGGGCTGCCGCCGCTCGCACTCGAGCCCTGGCCTCGTGGCGGGTCTCTCCTCGCTCCCCGCAGTAAGATTTCAGCAGTCAGGGATGACCATACCAACAGCAGGGGAGGGGAATGAGACCCGAGTCCATAGTCATCCAGGACACCCAGGCCGAAAAGGGGCGAGATGAAACTGAGCAGGTGGCCCAGGACTTGTATAGTAGCCCAATGAGGTGAGACGAAGAGTAAGGTAGACCCGACAAAGAGCAGAGAAGGGCAGCAGAAGACGTATTAATTAAAAAACCCGAGCGTCGAGTTATAAGCTGATGCTCGGGGAAGAAAGTATCTGAGGACAGTGAGGCAAGACCCTTGTTGAACACTGCGATAACGCAGGTGTGCACGCCACAATGAATATACTGACGTTTGACGCTTGGGTATGAAAATCTAAGCAGCTACGACTGCCAACTGCCCTATAGGCATAACGTTACTGCCAACGACTGCCCGAGGGAGAAGAAGAAGAGAACCCATCGTGACGAGATGACGACGGCAGCTGAGGAGAAGAAAGGTGTGTCACAGCAGCAGCTCCAGCACCGCGCCCTAAGACCACGTGGCAACGGGGTACCTAAAAGGACAGAAGACCAAACCTCAAAACCCGCATCCGTTAAAACAGCTGGCTTTGCTTTGGATTGGTGAGCATGAAGTCTGGCCCCTCATAGCTTAATCTAGCTAGGTATAGGGGTGGGATAAGGATTAAGGGGATTGTTAAAGTAGTTGTTTTTCCCTCAATGTGCCGTGTGTTCCCCATTCCCTGTATAAGTATAATTGTTGTTATATGCCTGTATTTTATACTAGTAATTTTCTCATAAGACTGTGTTCTCATTTTCTGTTTTAATAAAATCTTGGTTTTCTTACACCAAACCACTTGTCTACTCGAGTCTTTCTGTATCACCGCCTGTACCTAAGTCCGGTTTTTAGAACCCAGGGGCGTGGGAGCGATTCGAACCGCTCACAGGCAGTCAGGGGCATAACTGACTGGGCGCACGCGCCACCCGCCACCCCCTACATTTATTCCTCTATATTTTTAATTTAGAAATGAATTAGAAATTGGAATAGGGTGAAGTCAGGCGTCATGCCCTTGAACTTTGTAAATCTAATGAGTGACTACTTTTTTGTGCTAATTTCTTCCCCCCCCCCACTCTTTTAAAGGCATTAGCCCCTCTTGAGGGTCATTTGTATGATCAGGAGCAAGAAGTCTAGCTGATTTTCCCCTCCTGATCTCAGGGGAGCCAACACCAATTGTAGTGCCCCTTCTATAAACCCAGTAGAGATTAGCAAACCCAGCACTGACTAAGAAATTAATCTGTGACCTTTCTGGTCAATACAGTTCAGCTGCACATTGGATGCTATTTTCTTTAGGGCCAGAGGTGCGTTCACAGCGTAAGTCAGTTGGGAGTACAGGAATTTCATCCGATTCCCAGCCCAGGGACCCAATTACTAAAGGGCTTGAAGTAGGTGGAACCTCCAACCACCCCAGGATGAATTTGATATACTGTTCGCTGAACTGGCAGAAGTGGGGCCCACCAGGGAGTTCAGGCCAGGGTCATGGCCTGAAAAACCCCGTTCTCCCTCACTAAGCAGCCTATATGGGACTATAATTTCCACTTCCCTGGCCGTGGGCACCAAATGTACACATACTGGCGTAGGTGCCTGATGTCTATTATAATTATCTGACCGTGCTCTGACCCTCAATATTCTGGCAGGATCAGGAGTAGAAGTCAGCAGCACTTGTTCCGCCTGCACTTATGCCAATGGAGCATGGCCAAAGAATTTTGGACCCTTGGCCTTTATTAACTGAGCCATTGGGGAACTACTAAGTAAACAGAACATGACACAGCACAAGAGGGTAGATCCTAATTTAGATTTAGTATTTGCATTCTCCCAGAACTGATTAGTAACATTGGATATTTGTGATCATTCTGCCACTTGATTTGATATTGTAATAAAAACTAACATAGTTGTAACAATACAGGGAAGGCCCTCAAAGGATCCATATTTGGGAGTATTCAGCTATCTGCCAGTTCCTTAAATAAAAGAAAACCTAAATTCACCTGGATAAGTTAATTTATTTTCAATGTTTAAATGGTTCCTCATGTAGCAGGATTAATGCTGCCATGGTAGAGTTCCTGCATTCATCTTTAAAGCACATGGGCGTCAGAAATAGCATGGAACAATACAGGAGTGGGTGTATTGGATGTTGAGATCAGTGTTGTTGTGAAATAATATTTATGCTAAGAGTATACCGTAATGTCCTTCCGGAAGGCAGATGTTTGCACTTTTCAATACTGAATTAAATAAATGTGCCTTGAATACATGCTTCAGCTGCATCAAGCCAGCCACATATTAATTAATTAAATAAATATGCCTGAACAAATGCAATCGGGCTTCAGGGTGAGCGGTTCAGCTACAAATGAATCAATTAAATAAATGGGCACTGAATAGATTAAATCAGACCTGATAACACAGCCACAAATTAATTAATTTATTAATCCTCTCACTTTCCATTACCACCACACCATATCTACTTCCTTATAAAACACTGTCAGTAACATGACAGGAGATAAGAATTTAATATATTAAAAGTATTCAATGTGATGGAGGCTTTCTGCAAGAGTCACATTTACTTTGTGTAACACTTTCCCTGTCACTCTATTGACTCACTTTAAGCAACACCATGGGATATCTGCTAGTTTAAGTGGGTTAATATCTCTGCTAAAAATGAAGAGAAGAATTTCAGAGAAATTCATCAACTATTTGTACCTAGTATCCCACGGTATTCTTTCAAGGCCACTGTCTCTCAGTCAATTAAACTTAGCAGTGAGAGGGTGAAAAGGCAGCTTAGATTTAACCAATTTCTGCAGAGGCTGGTCCACCTATGGATTGGGCTGCAAAGGATGGCAGTGGAGACTGATTTTATCAGCAAATTCAAAAGAGAGGAAAATTTCATTAAAGGGTATAAAACGTATTCTGGGATATTAAGGGCTAAAAATTGGCTATGGCCCGAAAACGGTCGGCGTTAGGTCCCAGCGCTATTAAGCTGCGCCGGGTCAAACTGGTCTAGGTAGCACGCAAAATTCATGCTCAGTCCTCATTAACATGATTATAGTGCTGATCTCAGCACTAAAACCGCTGTTCATTGGCTTACCATTCAACAGGTGGGCCAATATCGGGTGCAGCCTAATTCCCAGTCATGTTTGGTCTAGGCTTTATCCACCACTTAATGTGGAGGTGCATTGATGCAACAGCACCTCATTGTCATTCCACTTGGAACTCCACTTGGAAGGAGAATCTACTACAAAGAGACGGCTGAGCCTCAGCACAGGGAGAGAGCAAGACGATTCTCAGACGCGGCTCCGGAGGCACTGGTGGTAGCCATGGAGAGGAGGCAGGTTGTTCTCTTCCCGCAAGCCGGCAGGATGCCATCAGTCCTTACATCCAGAAGGCTGTGGCGGGAGATATCTGAATATGTGACGGCCACCAGTGTGTTCCCCAGGTCCTCCATACAATGCTGCAAGAAGTTTAATGACCTCACACGGCAGATCAAGGTGAGTAAAGGCTTCATCAAATGCCATATCCCACCATCTGCACCACAAGCCTCACACACTGCTCAATGCACCACAGCCCCCATCAACTCACTTACCAACAATCTCTATCTTTCACCACTCAGACCTCACAATCATAGCTTCACTTCACTCTCACAACCTTACCACTGCTGCAACACTCACACCCGCATCTCACACCTTGCACACACTGACAGCTATTCAACTATGGCAGGCATATCACCCAAACACATTGCACTACACTCACACACACACTTCCCTTTCTTTTGCAGGCCAAGGTTGTGCATAATCACCGGGAGCAGTGGCAGACAGGCGGGGGGCAAGCTGTCATACAGGTCCTATGCCAACTGGAGGAGCGTGTGCTGGACATCACTGGACGGGAAGTCATGGAGGTCGTGGCAACGCGCGAGGTTGAAACCCTTGGGGACAACAATGGTATATGCTCATTCCTAATCCTTCTTCTCACATCTCACTTCCCCCTCATCTCACAATCTCTTCTAACTTACAAGCTACTGATACTGTATGCATGAATATCTTGCTTTCGCGCCCTACCCCCATCCCCGCTGCCCCCCTCACCAGCAGACCAGCAATTTGTCCTCCACCAGATTGCTAGGAATGCTGAGGCGCCGCCCCGGGGGGAGTGGCAGTGGGTCAATGGAGCACGACCCTGCAGTCCTCTCTCAGGATGACAGCATTCCTGCTCCCACCACTGCCACTCCGCTATTGCCCTTGCCGCTGCCTGTCAGCCAGCCCAGACTTCTGCTGCCCATGCCAAGGTGGTGCGGTCTACAGACGTGCCTTCTAGGTCCAGAGCTGCTCGAGGTCATCCTGCAAGGCCATCTGAAGTCTCCCCCACGGAATCTCAGCAACCTTCCACCAGCCGTGCTGCAGCCACCGGGGGAGCACTTGGTAGGAGAACTAGGGCAGGAAAGGGCACCAGAATGACAGGCACTAAGGGATTGCACAAGGGTGATTAGTTGATATAGTATGTGTGAATTGATTGTTGATAAATTTAATAATTATGTTTGGAATCTTTGTTTTGTGGTGGCTCTCATTTCAGCTTTGTGCCCAGGAGGAAGCTGTAATATTCCATGACATAGAGATGGTATGATGGGGATGTGGTGAGCAATGGGTATCTTGGGTTTCATTTACTGGAATTGGAGTATGATGAGGTGTTCACGGACAGCCCGTGCTGAAGGGGGATTTGCTACCTGCCTCCTCGTCCTCCTCCTCTCCCTCTTCCTCCTCCTGAGGTGGTCCCGCAATCCCTGGTGGCAAGGGCTGGGCCCTCATGATGGCCAAGTGTAGAGCATGCAGCAGACCACAACGAAATGGGACACCCACTCCGGCGAGTACTGGAGGGCTCCTCCCGAGTGGTCAAGGCAGCCGGACCATTGCTTCAGCACCCCAATGGTCTGTTCAATTATGTTCCTGGTGGCAGCATGGCTATCATTAAATGAGTGCTGGGCACGAGTGGTGGGGTTGCGGAGGGGAGTCATCAGCCAGGTGCAGAGCGGATAGCCCTCGTCTCCAAGCAGCCACAAATTTAAGGTGGAGCCAGGAGAAGCACTCCTACTCCTCCTGGCTCCACGATAAGCTAATTAAAAAATATAAACTTAGTTTTCGAGAGGCAGGCTTCAGCAGTCCTAGCACCCTTTAAGAACCACTGGTTTGGCTGTCAAGCACTTGAGAATACCGACTGCAATATGCATGCTATGGTCAGTTGCTAACAAATTTTGCTGAGGGGGCCTGAGACAGGCATTAGGCCCTGCTATTAGCATATGCAAAGGCCCAAACGTCTGTTTCAGGCGCAGACCCTAGACGCCTACACAAGAGCCTTTACCAATATGTCAGGGGACACACATCCGGCACAGAATGTGCGCGCACATGCTGTCTGCCACATTGGACACTTAAGCACCCGTTTAATGGCTGTCAAACAGGCGCAGCGTCAAAGAATATCTAGGCTTGGGACTGGCCAAAGGGACTGTAATTGTCTTTTCTAGTCCTGTACCTTCCTATATTACTATTAATTAAGAAAAATGTAATTTATGAAGAATGCCTTTGAGTACCATTCCAATTCTGTGCATTCATGCTTTGGGGATTATTTCATATCAGGGAAAGATTTACTGTGTTCAATCACTCAATTAACATTACAAAATGTTCTCCTATTTCAACATTAGGGTACGAGCTTCTTACCTTTCTGGTCTACTAACAATCCTGTTTGGCTGTGGATAAAATACCCAAACAACCAATCTGCTAAAAATCACATGTCCTTTTCAGGAATGCATTCTAATTTCAGACTGTGTGTTTTGCAAGCAAATATTTATCAACTACTGCAGGTTTTTCCATTAATTAGCAGTAAATAGTACTGTCAGCAAAATGTGAATTTGAAGTCCACAATATCATCGTACCCATAATAATTGGATACAAATGCAGAACATGTTTTCCATTTAACTGAAGAAATAAAGAACATATGTTATTGGAGATTTTTTTTAATGTGTACTTCCTGAACCTGGTTTTTTTCTACTGTTCTTTTTTTAACATAATGACTCATGTTTACAAATGTTCCTTGGGGCACTGCCATGGTCTATGAAAGTTAACACAGTTACCTGTAGCGAAGCTGGGCAAACTACATGTGGAAGAAACAGCTTGTAAAGTTAATCTTCAATTGATGAAGCTGTATTTTTTTAATGAATCACCTGTTTTATGTTTATATGCATTTATGGGCATTTCATTAAAGCATACAGTTGAATTTTATACAATGGAAAAGGATGAACAATGTTTGAGTTTAAAATCCTGAGAAATGTTTCTAGGAGAGGGAAAGGTTTCGAGAGAAGGTAGTAATTGAAAATCTGGCCAGAAAGAGAAACTGATGATCTTAAGGTGTTTCCCTAATTGATAGCTTACCACATTTTATTAATTGTTGGCTTTTACTGGTAAAAATTATTAAATAATTTGTCACCTTCAAAACTACTAAACATATCCATTGGTTACAACACTGTTCAAAATGTTGCAATTACATTGCTGCATAAAACTTAAAAGTTTAACTCTACCACATCACAATAATTTTCTGAATTAACATGTCACCTGACAAGACAGTATTTATGTTTTTTTAAAATTCGCTTATGGGATCTGGGCGTCGCTGGCAAGGCCAGCATTTATTGCCCATCGCTAACTATGTATGTGTAGTTTCTACCAATCATGTAACTAACAGTGGGCTGGTTTACTGTGCCATCATAATAACCAAGCCAAAAATACTCGGTGTACTTTGTATAAAGTTACGCGATACATCATAACTTAATGACTGCAAGTTTCCATATGCAGCTGCTGAACTTTTAGCGATGGAACCAGACCAACAATGGCTTGAATTCAAAACCACCACAGAAAAACACTGTCTAGTCTATCCAGCCTGAACTAGCGAGACAATCTGATAAAACAGCCACTGTCACGCTAAGAGGCAAAAAAAAACAGAACACTGGGTTTCTTTAGCTTGACTTTCTTTTTGCCTCAATCTCATGCAAGTGCACTTTAATGAACCTAACATGACTGATGAATTTATTCTACACAAAAACAATGAACCTTTCATAAAGGAGGTTACAATACTCTTTCAACATGCTAAATTATGTGCATAATATTAAGCTCTGCATAAAGGCAAAGGTTAGGTAATAATGTCCATTGTTGATATTTAAGGAATTTGTCTTCTAAACCTCAGAACTCATCCTTAATTCCGCACACAACTTAATAAAATGTTCAGATTCTTGCATCTTGCTATAGCCTCTCATTGTTTCAGATAAATAGCATTTTTAACGCCTATTACCAAATGAGCGTACTTAGCAGACATGGCCCTTTAGCTCAAACCATTGAGTACTGAATTGCAAAAATAAGAAAGAACTTGCAATTATACAGAATCTTATATCAAGACTTCATAACATCAATTCATGATTTTTTTTAAGTGCAGTTACTTATTATGCAGGCAAATGCTGTAGCCAACTTGCACACAGCAAACTCCCAGAAACAGTAAATGAGATGAATGATCATTTAATTAGTGTTTTTGGTGATGTTGGTTCAGATATTACTTGCCTTTATATAGCATGTTATTATGTCATCAGGATGTCCAAAAGCGCTTCACAACCAATGAATTTTTAAGTGCAATCACTGTTGTTATACAGGCAAATGTGGCAGCCATTTTGTACACAGCAAGATCCCACAAACAGCAATGAGATGAATGACTAGTTTTTAATGATGTTGGTTGAGGGAAGACTGTTGGCCAGGGCACCGGGAGAACTCCCTGCTCTTATGCGCTGCGGTATCAGCCTAGATTACCAAATCCACTACCTTCTGACTCAAATGTGAAAATGCTACCAATTGAGCCAAGCTGACAGAAGACTTCAGCTCTGGGTCCAAAGGCTGCTGATCACTCAGTTGTATTTGCCTCAATTTGGTGAATTCTGGACTGCTACACACAGGCCCCTATGGAAGAGAGGTACTCTTTCTTGATGTAAGGGAAATACAAATAGCATATTTAAATCACATCTCATACTGACTGTTTGTGGAATGGGGCTAATGGCTGGCTGGGGAAGAAGACCACAATTCCCACTGTCCTGCTTTTCTGGTTGGGTAATGAAATAAATGGGTAGATAATGGAACAAGTGGGGAGAAAATAAATACATTCAATATAAAACATTCAATAATGTATACTGATTGTTATTTCATGGAAACCAAATACAGATTATCACATGTTAAGGTTGAAATTATGAAACTGAGCAAATTATTTCATAGATCTAACCCAATCACAACCTGGGATAGAGATGTAGGTTATGAAGACTTTGCTTTCCTGTCATGATTTATGATGCCATCTGGATAATATTACTGCGATCCAATCATTATTCAGTCTCTAATAAAAAAACTAATCACAGCTAATAAATGCAAAGATTTAAACTGTAAATATTTTATGACTAATCTCAATATTCCTGCACACAATTAGTGACTATTCTAATTCTGTTGGATCTGGCAGAATGTACAATACTGTTGTAGAATATACAGCAATAATTATAAAGTAATTAACTGACATTTAATTATGAAAACAATATTTTTCAGCAGCAAAGTATATAGCCTGTTCATTCCTAAGATGTATCATACGAACATACGAATTAGGAGCAGGAGTAGGCCACTCGGCCCTTCGAGCCTGCTCCGCCATTCAATAAGATAATGACTGATCCGATTACTCAACATTCCCGCCTACCCCCGATAACTTTTCACCCCCTTGCTTACCAAGAATCTATCTACCTCTGCCTTAAAAATATTCAAAAACTCTGCTTCCACTGCCCTCTGAGGAAGAGAGTTCCAAAGACTCACGACCCTCTGTGAGAAAAAATTTCTCCTCATCTCTGTCTTAAATGGGCGACCCCTTATTTTAAAACAGTGACCCCTAGTTCTAGATTACTTCCACAAGAGGAAACATCCTCTCTACATCCACTCTGTCCAGACCCCTCAGGATCTTATATGTTTCAATCAAGTCACCTCTTATTCTTCTAAACTCCAGCGAATACAAGCCTAGCCTGTCCAACCTTTCCTCATACGACAACCCGCCCATTCCAGGTATTAGTCTAGTAAACCTTCTCTGAACTGCTTCCAATGCATTTACATCCTTCCTTAAATAAGGAGACCAATACTGTACACAGTACTCCAAATGTGGTCTCACTAATGCCCTGTATAACTGAAGCATAACCTCCCTGCTTTTGTATTCAATTCCCCTCGCAATAAACGATAACATTCTATTAGCATTCCTAATTATTTGCTGTACCTGCATAGTAACCTTTTGCGATTCATACACTAGGACACCCAGATCCCTCTGCACCTCAGAGCTCTGCAATCTCTCACCATTTAGATAATATGCTTCTTTTTTATTCTTCCTGCCAAAATGGACAACTTCACATTTTCCCACATTATACTCCATTTGCCAGATCTTTGCCCACTCACTTAACCTACAGGAAACTCTCTATTAACCGGCACCTAAATCCGGAAATCTCTCTTAACCAGCAAAATTCAGGAGTAGGTTCAGGTAAGTTTTACTATATATTAGTGGTCGTGTAACTGGGGTTCCTGGATCTGTGGCCGTGTAACCGGGGTTCCTGCACCTGTGGTCATGCAACAAGGACTCCTGGATCTGTGGCCGTGTAATTGGGACTCCTGCACAAGTGCCGTGTAACCGGGGCTCCTGCACCTGTGGCCGTGTACGGGGCTCTCGTACCTTGGTAAGTATACCTCTCTGTAATCCGGAATTTTTGATCAACCGGCACCACGCCGGTCCCGTCGGTGCCGGATAAAAAAGAGTTTCCTGTATATCCCTTTGTAGCCTCCTTATGTCCTCTTCACAATTTACTTTCCTACCTATCTTTGTGTCATCAGCAAATTTAGCAACCATACCTTCGGTCCCTTCATCCAAGTCATTTATATAAATTGTAAAAAGTTGAGACCCCAGCACTGATCCCTGTGGCACACCACTCATTACATCTTGCCAATCAGAAAATGACCCATTTATGCCTACTCTGTTTCCTGTTAGCTAGCCAATCTTCTATCCATGCCAATATGTTACCCCCTACACCATGAGTGTTCTGGACCAATGAACATTTTATGTGCGCAGATAGCACCCTCTGGTGGTGGTTATTGTGTTAACAGTTTGTATGCTGGAAAGGTCATCTGATCTTTCTTCCTGTGTGAGGTCATTTGACCTTTGTTCCTTTCTTCCTGTGAGAGGTCATTTGACCTTCCTACCTTTCTTCCTGTTGACCCCAGGAAGCAGTTTTGCTAGGAAGAACCTGACTTGAGTAATGGAGAATCTGCCATGAGAGGTTCCATTCACAATCCAATGTAATCTGATTTCATATGTTAGGCCAAGCGTAATATCTGTATCTTTGTTCCTTAGCATAATAGCAACGTTGTCAGAGTAATATTTTGATAATACTATGTTTATAAAAGGTTAATATTTGATAGTTATAGAAGTTAGTCCAAATGTTAGTTAGTTATACAATTAGTCCATTCTACTGTTGTAAATATGTTTATATCTTATGTAATAGCGAATGTATAGTACTCAGTTTATGTACAAAACATACTTTGTCTTTGTTTACAGTTTCACAAATTTGTTCAAGTAAAGCTTCAAAACAGCAACCGGCTTCAGGAGAATTATTTTTGAATAAGTGTTTAACTTGCTGGATAACTAGATAGGAGCACATCTAGCGTGGCCAGTACAGTGAAAAGATATCAGTGAAAAGATAGCAATACGGCTAGCTGTGAAGAGCGGAGCAGGAGGAACCCAGAGTAAACCTTAACCTCGTAGAGCACATCTACCTCACATCAACATGTCAGAAGATAATAACGAAAATGCTTTGCAGCAAGTAGAAGACCTTAAACAGGCAGACGAAACTGTAGAATGTGACAATCGGTCTATAAGCTCCGGTTACTACAGATCGCAAGTTGGTTCACGGTCATCGGGTGGTTCTAGAGTAAGCATAGCCATCGCCAAAGCACGGGCTAAGCTAGTAGCAGCTCAAGCCAGAGCTGCGCATGCGGACAGTGAAATAGAAATAAAAGTAAGACAGGCCCGTCTCCAAGCTGGACCCCAAGCAGAACAGGCCCGACTCCAAGCAGAACAGGCCCGACTCCAAGCTGAATTCCAAGCGGAACAGGCCCATCACCAAGTGGAACGCCAGGCTGAACAGGCCCGTCTCCAAGCCACATTAGACGCTCTGCAGCAACAAAAAGAGATAGATGCTGCATTAGCCGAGACACAAGTATTCGAGGCAATTTTGGAGGGAGCTGATCCCGAGACAGCTTACAAACCTTTAATTCCCGTTCCGTGGCAGAGTCCACGACAGCGCACCATAGATTACGTGAGCGACCATGCCGACATACAGTTTACAGTAGAAAGGGATGGAGGCCCGCACATCTCTACAGACGCAAACACTTCATATAACATGCCACAAGTTGCCAACCAAGGTCAAAGCAGACGGCGTGCCTCAAGCCGCAGAGTCTCCGCCAGCAGAACGGAAGACACGGTGCAAAGGAATAGGACGCCGAATAGAGAAAGTCAGAGGCAAATCCCCTCTCGGTACCTTGAGACCCCCAACAGAGCCCCCAGCCAAGGCAACCCTGGCACAGGTCCCAGCACCTACAACCTTGCCAAATACCTTGCACGCACCCAGCTGGTGACTTCGGGGTTAATCAAGTTTGATGACAGGCCGGAGAATTATCGGGCTTGGAAGTCCTGCTTCCACGATGCCATATCAGGCTTAGACCTGTCGGCGGGAGAAGAGCTCGGCCTCCTTATCAAATGGCTCGGCCCAGAGTCCGCCGGACAGGCCTGCAGGATAAAAGCGGCCAATGTGGGGCAGCTGCCAGAGGGGTTGAAGAAGGCTTGGGTGAGGCTGGAAGAAAGCTACGGCTCACCCGAAGCCATTGAAAGGGCTCTCTTTGACAGGTTGGAGAACTTTCCGAGGTTGACGAGTAAGGAACCCCAGAAGCTCCGCGACCTTGGAGATCTGCTGTCGGAACTCGAAGCCGCAAAGCAGGATGGCTACCTACCCGGTCTATCGTACTTAGACACTTCCAGAGGGGTAAGTCCCATCATTGAGAAGCTTCCATTTAACCTGCAGGAGAAGTGGATAACGTTTGGATCAAAGTTCAAGCTAAAGCACAACGTGGCGTTCCCACCATTCTCTGCGTTCATTAAATTCATCCGTAAAGAAGCCAAAGCCAGGAATGACCCCAGCTTCAACTTCTTCTCCTCCCACCCAGCACTTGCCAGAAGAGACAAGTTCGACAGACATGGAAAGACACCAATATCTGTCCACAGAATGCAAGTGTCCTCAACTGAGAACACAAAGATTCAGAAGAAACCTGAGGATATGAGCAAACAATGCCCTATCCACAATAAGCCCCATCCTTTAAAGAAGTGCAGAGGCTTCAGGGAGATGTCCCTGGAAGATCGGAAACAATATCTTAAAGAGAACTCTATATGTTTCAGGCGCTGCTCGTCCACGAGCCATCTCGCCAAGAACTGCAAGGTGGATGTAAAATGCACTGAATGTGAAAGTGATCGGCACGTTTCAGCACTACACCCAGGCCCAGCTCCTTGGAAGTCAGAGACGCCTCCTCCCGCATCAGAGCACGGCGGGGAGAGAGAGGGAGCTGCTGGTCCAGAGATTACATCCAGGTGCACCGAGGTGTGTGGAGAAGGAGTGAGCGCAAGAGCATGCTCCAAGATATGCCTCGTTAATGTGTACCCCGTAGGACGTCGCACACTAGAGAACAAGCCATCTCAGGTGAGCACACTCAAGACTTCCATCTTGGAGAATGGTCGTCCAAGCTACCTTACCCCATGCAGTAGACAGATCCGCATGGTGTTTGACTCCAGTGCACCATATCAGGGCATCTCTCTCAATGACGCACTCCTCACAGGGCCCGATCTTAACAACAGCCTCTTGGGAGTGCTCATGAGATTCAGGAAAGAGCCCGTCGCCATCACTGCCGATATCCAGCACATGTTTCATTGCTTTGTGGTGAGAGAAGACCACAGAGACTTCCTCCGCTTCCTGTGGTATCGGGACAATGACCCCAATAGAGACATTGTGGACTACAGAATGCGTGTCCATGTCTTTGGGAATAGCCCATCCCCTGCTGTCGCCATATACGGACTAAGGAGGGCTGCCAAGGAAGAAGACGACGACTTTGGCAGTGATGTGAGAGGGTTCATCGAACGAGAGTGCTACGTCGACGACGCACTGAAGTCATTCCCGACCGAAGCAGAGGGCATCAGTACCCTCGGACGAGCCCAGGAACTACTTGCACTATCCAAACTCAGGCTGCATAAGATAGCCTCTAACAGACCAGCAGTGATGGAGGCATTCCCCCCTGAAGATCGTGCTAAGGACGTCAAGGACCTAGACCTCTTCACTGATGACCTCCCCCTACAGCGTAGCCTAGGGGTGTCGTGGAACATAGCAACAGGCACATTCACGTTCCAAGTCCTAGACGCCAAGAAACCCTTCACACGTAGAGGAGTGCGCTCTACAGTCATCAGCCTATACGACCCTCTCGGCTTCTTAGCCCCTGTCACCATACAAGGCTCCTCAGGGAACTCTCCACACGCGCTGAAGAGTGGGATTCACCTCTCCCTGAAGAGATGGAAGCAGAGTGGGACAGATGGAGAGACTCACTCCAAGACTTACAGGAGATCCGAATACCTCGCTGCTATTCGTCTTTCTCTCCCTTAAATGCCCAATTCACAGAGCTTTGTGTCTTTGCAGACGCAGCCGCTAAGGCCATTGCAAGTGTGGCTTATCTGAAGGTCACCACTCAAGAAGGACAAAACAAAATCGGCTTCGTCTTTGATAGAGGCAAGTTGGCGCCCCAGCCAGACCTCACCATACCCAGATTGGAACTGTGCGTAGCAGAACGCAACCTACCCCCTTACAGCAGTCTAATGAAGCTGCATCCTATCATCGACACCGACGGACCGTCTCCGAGGTGGTTCTTCTTTTGTCGCCAGAGGACTCCAGTGACAAGTAGAGTTCGGACTATGTGGAGTCGTTAACGACCCCAGACGGGGAGTGTTCTGGACCAATGAACATTTTATGTGTGCAGATAGCACCCTCTGGTGGTGGTTATTGTGTTAACAGTTTGTATGCTGGAAAGGTCATCTGATCTTTCTTCTTGTGTGAGGTCATTTGACCTTTGTTCCTTTCTTCCTGTGAGAGGTCATTTGACCTTCCTACCTTTCTTCCTGTTGACCCCAGGAAGCAGTTTTGCTAGGAAGAACCTGACTTGAGTAATGGAGAATCTGCCATGAGAGGTTCCATTCACAATCCAATGTAATCTGATTTCATATGTTAGGCCAAGCGCAATATCTGTGAGTATCTTTGTTCCTTAGCATAATAGCAACATTGTCAGAGTAATATTTTGATAATACTATGTTTATAAAAGGTTAATATTTGATAGTTATAGAAGTTAGTCCAAATGTTAGTTAGTTATACAATTAGTCCATTCTACTGTTGTAAATATGTTTATATCTTATGTAATATCGAATGTATAGTACTCAGTTTATGTACAAAACATACTTTGTCTTTGTTTACAGTTTCACAAATTTGTTCAAGTAAAGCTTCAAAACAGCAACCGGCTTCAGGAGAATTATTTTTGAATAAGTGTTTAACTTGCTGGATAACTAGATAGGAGCACGTCTAGCACGGCCAGTACAATGAGCTTTTATTTTCCGCAATAACCTTTGATGTGACACCTTATCAAATGCCTTCTGGAAATCTAAGTACAGTACATCTACCGGTTCCCCTTTATCCACAGCACATGTTACTTCCTCAAAGAACTCCAATAAATTGGTTAAACATGATTTCCCTTGCACAAAACCATGTTGACTCTGCCTGATTATTTTGAACTTTTCTAAATGCCCTGCCATAATGTCTTTAATAATAGCTTCTAACAATTTTCCTATGACAGATGTTAAACTAACTGGCCTGTAGTTTCCTGCTTTCTGTCTCCCTCCCTTTTTGAATAAAGGAGTTACATTTGCTATTTTCCAATCTAATGGAACCTTCCCCGAATCTAGGGAATTTTGGAAAATTAAAACTAACGCATCAACTATCTCACTAGCCACTTCTTTTAAGAACCTAGGATGAAGTCCATCAGGACCTGGGGACTTGTCAGCCTGCAGCGCCAACAAGTTACTCAGTACCACATCCCTGGTGATTATAATTTTCTTGAGTTCCTCCCTCCCTTCCATTTCCTGATTTACAGCTATTTCTGGGATGTTATTTGTATCCTCTATAGTGAAGACCGATCAATGCTAAAATATTAACAAAAAAAACCTTGTATTTATAGAAAAACGTACCAAGGTTCTTCACAGAGGAATGAGGGAAAACAAATGCTGAGCCAAAGAAGAAGGGACTGGGGGAGGAGGATTTTAAGGAGAGTCTTAAATAAGGAGAGAGAGAGATGAAGTGGAGAGGTTTAGGGAGCCTAGACAGCAGAAGACATGGGCCGGTATTTTCACCTTTGCATCGGGTTGGGTGCATGCAGGTGGCGTAGCGGGTTGGGAACGTGATGTTCTGAGCAACGTGCTGCTCAGAGCGACTTTCACTTAATGGCCCCAATTAAAAGACTCATGCGCATTTCCCGGCCCTATTAAATGATGCGGGTCTGATGATGTCTTCGATGACTCGTTTCCAGTGCCCATATGAACTCATTTGAAGGTTTTCAGAGGAGGGTGGAAGGTGTGAAAGAAAGGCCACAGTATAGCTAAAACTTTTGAAAGATGGATAGCCAAAGGCAGGGGGCTGCACCACGGTTCTCTGATTCTTTGTTGCATACTCTTGTGGAGGCTGTCAGAGCACGCAGGGAGATCCTCTTTTCTGCTGACAGGCAAAGGAGACGTTTACAAGCAACAAAGAGAGCCTGGCTGGATATTGCTGAGGAGGTCAGCAGCAGGGTGTGGCAAGGAGGACCTGGATACAGTGCAGGAAATGCGTAAATGATCTCATGAGGTCAGGAAAGGTGATTGCAATGCCACACTCAACATCATCCTGCTGTGCCTGTAAACACATCCCCATCACTCTGCCTTCCCAAGCCTACTCCTGCACATCATTACTTACACCAACATACCTTGCACGTTCACCCATCCTTCTCTCTCAATGTACATACTCAGATCCCCATCTGACTAACCACCCCTCACACTCGCCCTCATCCTAATGCAATCATAGCAAGTAACACCACAGAACGAGGCCATTTTGCATTGGCACCCCATTCCCTCATAGTTACCCTCTACAGATGTAGCCCATCCATTCCCTACACTCATTCCATCACTCTCACTTAAACTTCTTTTCTTTTCCTCCTTGCAGGAGAAGAGAGCCCACAACAGAGAGAGCAGTCGCAGCAGGGAAGTGAGCAGCCTGCAACTACCTCTGCTGAAGCCACAGGGGTTGCACCTCGTAGAGGCACACGCAAAAGAAAAATGGCACAAAAATAGATGCACAAGGGTATGCACATGGGTGCATCAAAAAATGTTAGTGCTAAGTTTCAGTTGTTTTGATAATACACATAAATGTTTTTCTTTGCACCACTTTCGGGTCTTGTCCATTTCTGCCTCAAAACTTGGAAGTGGCTTTGTCACCTGGGGGATGGGGGGAACTTAGTGCAGCATGTGGCAGGCATGTGGTTGAATTGGAGCAAGTTAAGTAAATCTGACCATGATGAGGCCATCCCAGGCAGCAATGTGCGCCGCAGCTGGTGGCATCTGCACCTCAGGTTCCCCCTTCTCCTCCTCGTCTTCCACCTGCTCCTCCTTCTCCTCCTCCTCTGAAGAGGCTGTGTGCTGTGCACCATGCTCCTCCTGCAGCAGCAATCCTCACTGCTGTGCTATGTTGTGAAGTGCGCAGCAAACAATGATGATTCTGGAGACCCTGGCTGGTGTGTACTGAAGGGCTCCTCCAGATCTGTCAAAGCATCTGAAGCGCATCTTCAGCATGCCTATTGCTTGTTCTATGACACATCTGGTGGAGATGTGGCTCTCAATATAACGCTCCTTGGCCTCAGTACTTGGCCTCCTCAGGGGTGTCATGAACCATGTTTTCAGTGGATAGCCCTTGTCTCCAAGCATAGGATTACATAGGATATATGGCACGGAAATAGGCCATTCAGCCCAACCAGTCCATGCCGGCGTTTATGCTCCACTCGAGCCTCCTCCTGCCTTTCCTCATCTAAATCTATCAGCATAACCCTCTATTTCTTTTTCCCTCATATGCTTGTCTAACCTCCCCTTAAATGCATCTATACTATTTGCTTCAACCATTCCCTGTGGTAGCGAGTTCCACATTCTCACTATTCTTTGGGTAAAGAAGTTTCTTCTGAATTCCCAATTGGATGTTTTGGTGACTATCTTATATTGATGGCCTCTAGTTATGCTCTCCCCCACAAGTGGAAACATTCTCTTTGTATCCACTCTATCAAAACCTTTCATAATTTTAAAGACCTCTATTAGGTCACCCCTCAGCCTTCTTTTTTCAAGAGAAAAGAGACCCAGCCTGTTCATCCTTTCCTGAAAGGTATACCCTCGCATTTCTGGTATCATTCTTGTAAATCTTCTCTCTACCCTTTCCAGTGCCTCTATATCCTTTTTATAATATGGCAACCAGAACAGTAGGCAGTGCTCTTAAGTGTGGTCTAACCAGGGTTCGATACAGGTTTAGCATAACTTACCTACTTTTCAATTCTATCCCTCTAGAAATAAACCATAGTGCTTGGTTTGCTTTTTTTTAATGGCCTTGCTAACCTGTGTTGCAACTTTTAGTGATTTGTGTATTTGTACTCCGAGATCCCTTTGTTCCTCTACCCCACCTAGACTCGCACTCTCCAAGTAATAAGTGACCTCTCTATTCTTCCTACCAAAATGTAATACCTCATATTTATCTGTGTTGAACTTCATTTGCCAATTATATGCCTGACGTAATAAAGACTCACTACGCACTTGGTTGTACATAAAGCAAGGCTTTAATCGACTTGTAACAAAACATGGAGGTCTAGTTAGTAGTCACTAGCTTCCTGTTTCCAGACTGTCTCTGGCCAAACTGGGCCCACGGCCTAGTATTTATACTCCTCGGGCGGCGCCCTCAGCTGGCCGTTCAGTAGTACTTCCTGAGTTACTTCTTGTAGAAGTTGCGATTTATGACAATGCCCATTCTGCAAGTTTATTCATGTCCTCCTGTAATTTGTTGCAGTCCTCCTCAATATTGACCATGCCCTCCAATTTGGTGTCATCCGCAAATTTAGAAATTGTGTTTTTGATTCCAAAGTCTAAATCGTTAATGTAAATTGTGAACAACAGTGGTCTCAGCACTGATCTTGAGGAACACCACTACCCAGCTTCTGCCACTGTGAATAGCTACCTTTTACCCCTACTCTCTGCTTTCTGTCTTGAAGCCAGCTAGCTTTCAATTCTGAAACAACAACAAAAAATGCTGGAAATACTCAGCAGGCCAGGTAGCATCCGTGGAGAGAGAGAGTTAACGTAACAGGTTTTAAGCAGGTGCAGAGGCAGGGAAAGGTTGGGTGTGGGGGGGGTGGGGAGTGGAAGGAACTAAAGGGACGGTCTGTGATAGGCTGGAAGGCAGAAGAGATTAAATGTTGCAAATGGGGATGGCAGAATCACCTAAAAAAATGGGGGCAGAGGTAATGGTCTGAAATTGTTGAACTCAATGTTGAGTCCAGAAGGCTGTAAAGTGCCTAAATGAAAGATGAGGTGTTGTTCCTCGAGCTTACATTGAGCTTCATTGGAACAGTGTAACAGACTGAGGACAGAGAGGTCAGAGTGGGAGTGGAGCGGAGAATTAAAGTGACAAGCGACCGGAAGCTCGGGGTCACCCTTACTGACTGAACGGAGGTGTTCCGCAAAGCGGTCACCCAATCTGCGTTTGGTCTTCCCATTGTAGAGGAGACCGCATCGTGAGCAGCGAATACAGTATACTAAATTGTCAGAAGTACAAGTAAATCGCTGTTTCACCTGTAAGGGGTGTTTGGGGCCCTGGGCAGTGGGAAGGGAGGAGGTAAAAGGGCAGGTGTTGCATCGCCAGCGCTTGCACGGGAAGCTGTCGTGGGGGGGGGAGGGGCTGTTAGGAGTGATTGAGGTGTGGACCAGGGTGTTGCGGAGGGAGCGGTCCCTTCGGAATGCTGAAAGGGGAGGGGAAGATGTGTTTGGTGGTGGGATCATGTTGGAGGTGGCGGAAATGGCAGAGAATGATCCGTTGAATGTGGAGGCTGGTGGGGTGAAAGGTGAGGACAAGGGGAACCCTATCATGATTCTGGGAGGGAGAAGGGGTGAGAACAGAAGTGCGGGAAACGGTCGAAGGCCATGTCTACCACGGTAGAGGGGAATCCTCGGTTGAGGAAAAAGGAAGACATATCGGAAGCACTGGTATGGAAGGTGGAATTGTCAGAACAGATGCGGCAAAGACGGTGAAACTGGGAGAATGGAATAGAGTCCTTACAGGAAGCGGGGTGGGAGGAAGTGTAGTCCAGGTAGCTGTGGGAGTCAGTAGGCTTGTAGTCGATGTTTGTCGCTAGCCTATCGCCAGAAATGGAGACAGAGAAGTCAAGGAAGGGAAGGGAAGAGTCAAAGATGGACCATGTGAAGGTGAGGGAAGGGTGGAAATTGGAAGTAAAGTGAATTAAACTTTCTAGTTCAGGGCGAGAGCAGGAAACAGCACCAATACAGTCATCAATGTACCAGAAAAAAAGGTGAGGGAGGGGACCTGAGTAGGACTGGAACAAAGAATGTTCCACATATCCCACGAAAAGGCAGGCATAGCTAGGGCCCATGCGGGTTCCCATAGCAACACCTTTGATTTGGAGGAAGTGAGTGGAGTCAAAGGAGAAGTTGTTCAATGTGAGAACAAGTTCAGCCAGGTGGAGGAGGGTGGTGGTGGATGGGGACTGGTTCGGCCTCTGTTCAAGGAAGAAGTGGAGTGCCCTCAGGCCATCCTGGTGGGGGATGGAGGTGTAGAGGGATTGGGCGTCCATAGTGAAAAGGAGATGGTTGGGGCCAGGAAACTGGAAACTGTTAAAGTGGCTAAGGGCGTCGGAAGAGTCGCGAATGTAGGTGGGAAGAGACTGGACAAGGGGAGAAAAAATAGAGTTGAGATAGGAAGAAATCAGTTCCGTGGGGCAAGAACAGGCTGAAACGATGGGTCTACCAGGTCAGCCCTGTTTGTGGATCTTGGGAAGGAGCTAGAAGCGGGCTGTGCAGGGTTGGGGAACTATGAGGTTGGTGGCCGTGGGGGGAAGATCTCCAGAGGCGATGAGGTCAGTGACAATCTTGGAAATAATGGCTTGATGTTTGGTAGTTTGATGTTATAGGTTACAGCACTTCAAGTGTATATCCAAGTGCTTTTTAAATGCGATGTGTGTTTACGCCTCTATTACCCTTTCAGGCAGTGAGTTCCAGACTCCCACCACCCTCTGGGTGAAAAAGTTTCTCAACTCCCCTCTAATCCTTCTACCAATTACTTTAAATCTATGCCCCCTGGTTATTGACCTCTCTGCTAGGGGAAATAGGTCCTTCCTATCCACTCTACCTAATAAAGGAAAGCATCCCATATTCCTTCTTAACCATCTTATCTATCTGCCCTGCTACCTTCAGGGATCCGTGGACATGCGCTCCAAGGTCCCTCTGTTCCTCTACATTTCTCCGTATCCTACCATTTATTGTGTATTCCCTTGCTTTGTTAGCCCTCTCGAAATGCATTACCTCACGCTTCTCCAAATTGAATTCCATTTCTGCCCACCTGACCAGTCCATTGACATCTTCCTGCAGTTTACAGCTTTCTTCCTCACTGTCAACCACATGGGCAATTTTTGTATCATGTGCGAACTTCTTAACCATGTCCCCAACATTGAAGTCTAAATCATTGATATATACCACAAAAAGCAAGGGACCAAGTACTGAGCCCTGTGGAACCCCACTGGAAACAGCCTTCCAGTCACAAAAACACCCATCAACCATCACCCTCTGTTTCCTGCCACTGAGCCAATTTTGGATCCAACTTGCCACTTTCCCTTGCCTGGGATACATTTCATCCAGGCCTGGCAATGTACCTGCTTTCAAAGATGCTAATCCTTTAATATTTCCTCTCGCGGTATGTTGATCTCATCTAATATTTCACACTCCTCCTTAACTACAATGTCTGCATTGTCCCTCACTTCTGTGAAGGCAGGCACAAAGGGGGAAAAATTGGGTTGCAAAGTACCTAGCGCTTGGGCGTGGCGCCGCTAATGTCTCCTAGGAAATTCAGCGGGAGGTTAGCTCGCGTCCCGGTGGCAAACTTCGGTCGCACCCCCTGACCTACTGCCGGACGATATGTCCGACAGGGTCAGGGAGACGTTTTTGCAGCCGTGGCGGCATAAATTAAAGGGCAGGTGCCGGGCGGCTATTTTTTTGGGCCGCCTGCCAGCACCTGACCCCTTTTGCTTCCTCATGCAGGGTGCTGGCAGCGATTGGTCAGCCCGACATTGCTCTTGAGTGCCGGGCTGTTTTCCCAGCACCCCGCTCCCCGGTGGTCCAGCAGAGCCCCGGTGCATGCTGCGCTAGGCCCCTCCCCTTTAAGCAGGAGAGGGAGGCCTGTAATACCGCAGCGCTACTTGCTGATGCGCGTGGTGCTGTTGCATGTAGCTCCGCGATATTGAATGGTAGCGTCCCAGGAAGGAGGGGGAGCACTTCCACACATAGGTTACCTTTTTGGTCTCTAATAGGTCCTACTCTTTCCTTCTCTTGCTCTTTATGTATTTATAAAACATCTTTGAATTTACATGCCAATATTTTTTCATGCTCTTTCTTTGCTTTCCTAATTTCCTTTTTAATTTCACCCCTACACTTTCTATGCTCCTCTAGGCTTTCTGTAGTATTAAGCTCTCGGTATCTGACAAAAGCTTCCCTTTTTTTCCTTATTCTACTACCCTATATGCTCCTTGACATCCAGGAGGCTCTAGATTTGGGAGTCCCACACTTTTTCTTTGTGGGAACATATTTGCCCTGGACCCTCCCTATCTCCTCCTTGAATGCCTCCCACTGATTTACCTTCAAGTTGCTGTTTCCAGTCCACATGTTACCTTTTGGGTCTCTAATAGGCCTTACTGTTTCCTTAGTTATTCTCTTGCTCATTATCTATTTATAAAACATCTTTTGGGTATTCCTTGATTTTACTTGCCAATATTTTTTCATTCCCTCTTTGAGTTCCTAATTTCCTTTTTAATTTCCCCCCTGCATTTTCTATACTCCTTTTTGCAGTAGTTAGCTCTTGGTATCTGACATAAGCTTCCCTTTATTCGCCTTATCTTACCCTGTATGCTCCTTGACATCCAGGGGTCTCCAGATTTGGGAGTCCCACCCTTTTTCTTTGTGGGAATATATTTGCTCTGAACCCTCATTATCTCCTCCTTGAATGCCTCCTACTGCTCTGACACTGATTTATCTTTAGGTAGCTGTTTCCAGTTCACTTTTGCTAAATCACATCTCAGCTTAATAAAATTGGCCTTTCCCCAATTGAGAACTTTTACACATGGTCTATCTTTATCCTTTTCCATAGCTACGCTAAATCTAACTGAATTATGATCACTACCACCAAAATACCCTCCCACTGATACCCTTTCCACCTGCCCAGCTTCATTCCCTAAAACAAAGTCCAGAACTGCTCCCTCTCTTGTCGGGCTTTCCACATACTGGCTAAAACTGTTCTCCTGAATGCATTTTAAGAATTCTGTGCCCTATATACCTTTTATACTGATTCTATCCCAGTTAATATTAGGGTAGTTGAAATCCCCTATTATTACTGCCCTATTGTTTTTGCACTTCAGAAATTTGCCTACATATTTGCTCTTCTGTCTCCCTCTGACTGTTTGGAGGTCAATAGTACACTCCCAGCAGTGTGACTGCCCCTTTTTTGTTCTTCAGTTCAACCCATATAGCCTGATTTGATGATTCTTCTAACATATCATCCCTCCTCAGAGCTGTAACTGTTTCTTTAACCAATATTCTGACCCCCCTCCTTTTTTTATCCCACTCGCTATCTCGTCTGGAAACCCCGTAAACAGGAATGTTGAGCTGTGAAGTTGCTGTATTTGCGTGGTAGATACCAACTAAACACGTTACTTAAAGTTAAGTTTTGTTCATTAGTCCAACTTCCATTTAATGGTGTGTTAAGTGTTAATTACTATCAAACAACCTCTCTGGCAAGTATGGAGTCTCATTCCTTCAGGATTTCATTGTTGTTGGAGATTTTAACTATGTAAAATTTTACTTTTCCTTTCTGTCTCTTTTCTCTCTCTTTGTTAATCCAGTCTTTCTTTCCCTCTCTTTATTTCTCTTTCTGTACCTGATTTGGCATTGAATTCACCCACTCGAATTGACACTTCCTTCTCAGTCCTTGCGCTGTTAATTTCATAATCCTTCAATTTGATTGGTTAAGGAGATATACAGTTGCTTGTGCTGTTCACCCAGGTCCCAGATGCCCGGTGTCCCTCGCTGTGACGCTATCGACCGAAGCCCTTTCAGCAACTTGTCACGCAAATAATTAAAAAACCTAAATGTGCAAGGGCAAGTCTAATGACGAATGCCGTTAGATGCCCTGTTACAGCAAATTATGGCCCATTTTCACACAAATTAATCGTGTCCTCAATTTTCTGTTACCTTGTTTATGAGAAAACAGATGAAATTAGACCCCTAAAAAAAGAATTTCTTCCACTCTGCTCCTGTAAATATGGCACTTCCACTTACTCACTAGTTGTGCCCTAGCCCCATTCCCAGAGATAAGAGTATTTAATATTTTGGGAAGGTGCCCACACCATTTATTATGCAGCTGGTGGGTCTAGGCAGAGTAGATAGAGAGAAACTGTTCCCGTTGGCGGAAGGGTCGAGAACCAGAGGACACAGATTTAAGGTGACTGGCAAAAGAACCAAAGGCGACATGAGGGAAATCTTTTTTACATAGCGAGTGGTTAGGATCTGGAATGCACTGCCTGAAAGGGTGGTGGAGGCAGACTCAATCGTGGCTTTCAAAAGGGAACTGGATAAGTACCTAAAGGTTTATCCAAAAATATGCATAAAAATAAAAAAAGAGGCTTTTCTTTAAATAGTCCCATTTTTCTACTGCAATTGATTGATCTACAATTAACTGGCTTTTTAAATCGTAACCCTATCCACCCACACCGAGGCCCTTACCAACAATGGATGCCAGAGACGCACACATATTCTTTGTACTAATTGTTGCTGGGGCACAAATGATAGGAATTACCTAATTTGCATGGTGTTATAACATGCCTGTGCACATATTATGTGACCACCTCCACTATAAATGGAAAGTTAACTGGCAGATCCCATCCCAATTTCTGTCCCCTCCTGACTAGATTATGGCATTTTAAAATTGAAAATCAAGAGAAAATTCGGCACAGAGATCTTGGTACCAGTATTGCTAATGAATATGAAGAATTCTGAATACATATAACAGATTTTTTCCTGCTTATTTCTATTTATCAATATTTTTGTTTGAATTTTGAATGCTGCTAACTTCACTGGGAACAGATACTTTGTCCTTCAGCCTGAGCTGAATTACCATCAATATATACAAGCTGCTTTTATATTGTGCTCGTGCTATGGGCTCCCAGCATATTGGTGTTGTGGTGGTAATAGCAAATTAACTTGCAGGGCTCACTAAGGCCAGCGGCCAGAGAGACATATTTTTCCTTGGTTTTCCTAGCTGCTGGCCTTATCGAGTCTGGCAAGTTTATCTTGTTGCTGCCAGCTGCACAAGACCACCTAATTGGGAGTCGGCAGCTACAGTCACTAATCTCGTGGGCTTTCATGAGCATAGGCATTGCAACTGTATGTGTTAGTTTAGCTCCATCACAGTGCTGAGTATGGTAACTTTTAAAGCATTTTTAAGGCATTTTTATATTGTGGTCCAGTGTAGTCTGGGTCTTGAGAGAATGAAGCCAAAACAACAATTATTTGTATTACATCTCTAATGTAATAAGATGTCCCATAGGAGAGGGAAGCGTTAAGCACTTTCAGAGGCTTGCTGATAAGCACAGCTGGCGTACTGCCTGGTTCAGCCTCAGTGAGCAGCCAGGTAAAGGGAAAAAGGAAAGACTTGCATTCATATAGCACCTTTCACGACCTCAGGACATCCCAAAGTGCTTTACAGTACTTTTGATGCGTACTCACTGCTGTAATGCAGCCAATTTGTGCACAGCAAGCTCCCACAAACAGCAATGTGATAATGACCAGACAATGGGGGAGAAATTCGGTATAGCCCTGTTTGGGGCGCCATTAGTGGCCGTGCGCAAAGTTTAGCGCCTGGCGCTAATTATCGCCTCCGACGGCAAACTTGGCTTTTATTGCCCCTGGAGGTGATTGGAGCGCTAAATCAAGCGCTTCACACCTGTCTTAAGGCGCAGAGGCCAAGGAGCGAGGCGCTACCTCACAGCGCTGGCGAAGCTCATATGATGTCAGTCAGCAATGGAACACAGACACACTGGCACCGTCCAATTCTTAAAGGGGAGTTCTGCCGAATGGTCATCGACCTGAAACGTTAACTCTGCTTCTCTCTTCACAGAGTTGCTTGACTTGCTGAGTTTCTCCTGCATTTTCTGTTTTTATCTTAAAGGGGAGGGTTGATCTTGCTCTCCATCCACATCCTGCTCATTGCAGCCTTGAATCTCGGCCTGAATCTCAGCCTGGAGAGACCTGTACATCAAATCTACTGTAAAGAACAATGGAGAGAACCAGGGAAAGAGCTCAGAGTGCAGCCCCCATAGTCTCTTCTAAATCAATACAAGGAAGGGCAAATCAAAACCAACCTGCAAAGTGCTGCTCAGTACCCAAAACTCCTTCACACAGCATTGAATCTCTCCAGAAGTCTCTCTCTCTCTCTCAGAATGCGTGGTGCAAAAATGTCACCGACAAAAAAAGGCAGGAAGCGGTCGCCTTTAAATAGCACTCCCCTAGTCCCTTTCTGACAGCATAACGCTCCCCTCAACCTGTCCTTGCTAGCGGCAGGCAGTAAGGCAGGGGGCACCACTCAATTTCCGGTCCGGGGTGCTAACGGGGCGTTGCGCACTCGACTGACGTCACAATCTGCTGGTGCAGGAGATCGTGGCGGTAGTGTTTAGTGCCACCGCAAAATGTCTAGTTAATTTCGCGAGCGACGCAAACATCGCTGCGCCCAGACGCTAGTTGCTTTGCGCCCCAGTAGCGCCCTCTTAAGGCGCTAACGGGAGGCGCAAACAACTGAATTTTTCCCCCAATAAGTTTTTTGTTATGTTGGTTGAGGGATAAATATTGGCCAGGACACCAGGGATAAATTCCTTGCTCTTCTTCGAAATAGCGCCATGGGATCTTTTACATCCACCTGAGAGAGCAGACGGGGCCTCGGTTTAACGTCTCATCCAAAAGACAGCACCTCCGACAGTACAGCACTCCACAGTAGTGTCAGCCTAGCTTTATGTGCTCAAGTCCCTGGAGTGGGACTTGAACCCACAACCTTCTGACTCAGAGGTGAGTGTGCTACCCACAGCTGACACTATATTTATATAGCGCGTTTAACATAGTAAAATGTTCCAAGGTGCTTCACCATTTTGGAGACTTAGGAGGCACCTAGAATTTAGGCTGCATAGTGCCAGGCATTTTGGGACTTAGGAGGCCATGTAGTGCCTGAAAAATGGGTGCTATGTGGCCCAATTTCTAGGCCTCACTGTCTAAACTTACACTTGAAGAATGGGTGATGAACAGTACCAGATGATGGCTGACATGAAAAAGCAAAGCAAAGTTATTACACATCTGAAGTGCTCCCATCTATAGAGCTGTACTCCAGCATAAGTTAACTTCTTCAGAGAATAATGGAGAGGAAGTCCACTAATTATGTGATCGTTTAAACCAAAGTATTCAAAAAATCAGTAAGAATGGACAGTTTTTTTTAAATATTAAAGTTAACTGGAATTCCTTCAAAATGTCTGACTTTAAAAAGAGGTTCTGATGACAATACTTTCTCTTTAAGCTAGTTATTTTTCAATTATTGGTAAGTATTGATGTTCTGAGGGCGTTTTTAACCAAATCTACTTATACCAGAACTGTAATATGTAAAATTTCTGTGAAAAGATTGCTGGAGGATGTGCGTGTGTGTGTTTGTACATGTATGCGAATGAGGCTGTGGGGGAGGGGTGCAAGGAACAGGCTGAGAAGCAGACTAAAGATGATCTGATGTTGGACTGACGTAGCTATGCATGTTTAAGTACAAACAGGAAGTGGGTACTTCTGTACCAACTAGTATAAACAGCTATTTCGTCTAATTCTAGAAACAGCAAAGTACTGACAAAACCCATCCCCACCCCGTCCTATTACAGGAAGTTACAGTCATGGCTGAGCAAAGCTTCAAATTCAACAGCAACATTTAATTCATGTCTTAAGCTGGGAGCTCTGGTGTATCGCCGAAATTGCTTGAATATGAAAAAGCAAAGTTAATGCACGTCTTAAGTGCTTCCAGAATATTCCTTACTTTTGTTCAATTCATTGAACTATCTGAAAAGGAAGGCGAACCATAACCTGACAATTTCAAATATGCCTAATGATCAGGACATGACATAGGTTTACAATTTATCAACATAGTTGGTAATGCTTTTGTAACTTGCAATACTTACACATCACCATATACAGTGCCATAAACTTCCTGCATGGTCCAGTGATAGGCCCCTCGCAGGATAATTACAAGCAGGGCCACAACAAAGGCAGGTAAACCCCAACTCAGAGTGAAGAACAGCAAGTACCGCCGATCTGTGTGTTCATCATTCATCACAAGCACTTGCCAGAAATTGATGGACTAAAGGGTAGAAAAGGAATATTCATAAGTGCAATGATCACGCACTGTACTCATTGCAACCACATGCACACTGACAGTCTCCCAGTTTGTGTTTCATTTTACATAAAGTGGCTTTCACCATCAGTGACCATAATAGCAATAATATCCTGATCTAAAAATGTATTAAGCTTGTCTTTTTTGGCAGGTGTGTCACTGTCTCAAAGATGATTTTGTTATATCAGCACTTTTTATATCACTAATTTTGTTTTGTTTTTAATTTTAAAAATCACTAAAATAAAAAATGAGTGTTTACACTATTTATAATTGGAGTAAAAAGGTCTGAAATGTGACATAGCCAATGATGGCTGGGTTATGGTAGAGCCCTGCTCTGGGGCAGGTGGGGTGCATCCAAATCCAAATGCTAATAAATGTGCACCATTTGAAATAGAGCCCATGTGTTGTTTCATGTGTAGCTCAAAAGTTCATCAAGCAGTGAATACCAATCAAGCAACTTTAGGGGAAATATTTTCTAGCTGCAGGTCTGACATTTTCAATTCCTTTGATGTGTGCATAAGAAAGCAATGAAAGAGAAATGATCAAGCTATGCTTTAGGACCGGCTTTTGCTTTCGCTCATGATTCAGGCAACTCTAAATTTTCACTGTACTTTTATCAATTAACTACTGAAATGTGCTTCTGTCATAATGATAATGGGGAAAGAATATGTTCACAGATGCTCATGTAAACATGGTGACGCTAAAATATCTTGATGATTCCACCAGTCTCCCACCATAACTGCAGCGGAATCTCCAGGAAAATGGAGGATACCCCGGTTGAATTTCTGGGAGTTTCTTGGTTGCCCTTTAAGGGGCCAAACTTCTGTCCGCCCCTTACAAGTGATGGCCAGGGGCAGGGCTCCTTACATGGGGAATTCCCACTTCCCAGGCTGGACAGGGACCATGTTTATCAGTGGATACCAGTATGCTGAATGAGTGAAGGTGCACTGATCTTCACAAGGGCATATGTGGGCACCACTGGTGAGGCAAGAGGCCTGAACCACCAAAGGGAGGCAGCTTTTTTCACGTCTTGTAGAGTGGCTCTCTTGCTTAGGGAACCAAAGGGAGTGTGACTGGGATTGGGGGAAGGGGCCTGGGCAACCACATCCGTCCCAGGTAGGCAGGCAGGCACCAGAAATGGGCTGAAATGGTGCGTGTGACCACCTGTCCCGTGGTAATTAAGTGCCCTCCCACTGATCACGCAGACTCTAGTGGGGTCAGTGCTGAAGGTCACTGGCGAGTGTGATCCCAGTCCAGCTGCTGGGATCATAACCTGTGAATTTTAGGTAACTTTTTCCTATAGTTTTATCTTTTCACATTTGTCTTTTATTACATAAGGTTGTGAGTAACCTAATACAGTTACATTTTATTACTACAGACTTATAAGAATGAAAAAATGGGCTCCCTTGCTAAGAGTTTGAGCTCCTTCCACTGAAGATGGATGATGCATCAGAGAGACAAATTATTGCAGGTTTGACTGTAACATTGTGTACATCCAATGTTATATTATTCAAATACATGCACTCATTGATATAATTTCTGTCAGTGATCTTTGCCATTTCCCAAAGACAATGGTCTTCAGAAGCTCTGAGTACTGCTAATAGGACATTGGAATTTTTCCACCTTCAACAAAAACAAATGTACACAAACTCTTCAGATGAATTCCTATTTTAACACTGACATAGGCAATCTAAAATGGGATTGAATCTGAAGTACTATCTTTATGAAAAAAAGTGCTTCTTAGTCCTTTATTCATTTATTTACAAATATAGAATGACATGATGTAAATATCATTGAATTACATCTTTGTGTTACTCGTACATGATAGAGTTTGACAAAAGTGACACATAGCTTTTGTGGCTCTTTTCATGAAGGCTGTGCCCTTTTAACAATTAAAAAGAATAAAAACTAAAATGTAGGTGTAGAGGTGGGAGTGAACCAAAGAAGTCTTTTTTTTAGTTTCTTTCAGATTTGTCACTCTTTCAGTGCACAAAAATCACAAATCTGCAAAGCGGTGAGGCAATTGTCTTCTCTTACTCTCATTTTTCAATCTCTTGTTGTATCATGTGTCTCCTGAAGATTTGGTCCACTACAGTTCAGTGTCTGACCCAAGATAATTACATGTGCATCTATGCAATGTTCCCTTTATTTTTTTCTGGGTGCGCAGCCCGTATAATGGGCTGTGCGTTCTGGGTGCGCAGCCCGTATAATGGGCTGTGCGTTCTGGGTGCGCAGCCCGTATAATGGGCTGTGCGGCTCATTCAAATTTCCACACATGCACGGTCTCTTCTATTTAAAAGCCGGTGTGCTGGCTGTGCGGGAGCTACAGACAGCTGCGTGGCCGTGCAGCTTAAAGATCTGCGTTTTCTCTGGAAATCAGGAAGTGGTCTTGTTCAGTTTGAGATTAATTACAGCCAAATAGCAAGGGTGTCGGAATTAAAATCAAAATCCAGACATCCACTGGATTCATCATGTCTAATTAAGACATCGCACATTCCCAGCATGGAGCTTTGCTTGCAGGGAGCACAAGTCAGAGATTCTGGGTTGCAGTGATGCCGTCCTATCTCTGACATATACTTCCTTTGAGCGCAGCTTCCCTGCTGGCAGTGCAGGAATGTGCAACTAGCTCTTGGTTTCAACAATGACAAAGTGAGCACATAGAAAAAGTTAGCGAGGAATTTACTTTCTGCGTCTTGCTGGGTGAAAGGGTAAGACTGGGATTATCCTCTTTGGGGCAGAGTTCCAGCGAAGCATGATTCCTGCCCACCCCCTCCAATTCCTCCTCAACTCTGAATAATTTCCATGGGTTGGGGATTATTATCGGTGCATGATGAGAATAACAATTTCAAGGGCAAGCCTGCCACTGGCCCTGAGGGAAGTACCAGTAGTGGTACAACAGGACCGTTGCTACAGCTCTGTAAGAGGTGGGGGACAGTTTTAAAGGGGCAGAAGTGCCTCAAAGATGCCAGGAGCTGCAGAGGGGACAGAATGGAGAGAGGCAAGGAGGTTACAAGGCCTCTCCCTCCATGAAGCACCTTGGGGCCATTACTGCCATGTCCTATTCCTACTGCCACCTTCTCCATGGAGGCCCTGAGCAGCAGCGGTAGTGCAGGTGGATGCAAGGAAAATCTGCCAGGTATCCACACCATGCACCATCCCGTTTCCCCCCACCAACCCCCTGGATGGGGAAGGAGCAGTCAGCATCAGATCTGGCAGTGGTTGATGCAGTAGAATCCTGTCTGGGACAGTGAGGCAGCGGAAGGCTTCAAAGCCTGAATTTGCAGTCATTCTCTGCTGTGATTGGGCTCAATTTTGGGCAGGACTGCAGATTGCAGATGCCTGACCTAAGTCTCAGGCCTGAATTAAAAATAAAATCATTCAAAATTCATTAAGATCATGGTGGGGGGGAGGGGTGGGGGTGGACTATTTGTTTCCTTTGAGCTGTAGAATATTTCTGTTTAAAAAGAAGTTTGATACTATCACCTGAATAACTGGCTTGGAACAGTACACAACAGTGTGAGAGCTGAATTGAAAGATGCAGTAATAATTACAAATTTGCTTTCTCTTTAATTCTTTTTTTGTTAAAAGAGATGATGTGATTCCCTTAAATTCTATACTGCAGTGTAATTTCAAATTCAGTTTAATATTCAGTTTAATGGTAGTTAAATAACCAATTTTCTTAGATGAGCTGTAAATTCCTCCAGCTAAACATTGGGAAGATCAAAGTCATTGTCATCAGCCCCTGCCACAAACTACATACCCCTAGCAACTGACTCCATCCCCCTTTCTGGCCACTGTCTCAAGCTAAACCAGGCTGCTTGCAAGCTCAGCATCTTGCTCAACTTTGGGCTGAATTTCCAACCTCAGATCCTCTCCATCACAAAGACTGCCTCCTTCCACCTCCGGAGACCGGAAGGAGCGGACCTGGAGGGAGCACAGCGAGAGCGGAGCAGTGAAAAGGAGCAGTCCCGAGCGGCAGGAGCCTGAGACCGAGAGGAGTGCACCTGGAGGGAGCACAGCGAGAGCGGAGCAATGAAAAGGAGCAGTCCCGAGGGGCAGGAGCCGGAGACCGGAAGAAGCGGACCTGGAGGGAGCACAGCGAGAGCGGAGCAGTTAAAAGGAGCAGTCCCGAGGGGCAGGAGCCTGAGACCGGAAGAAGCGGACCTGGAGGGAGCACAGCGAGAGCGGAGCAGTGAAAAGGAGCAGTCCCGAGCGGCAGGAGCCGGAGACCGGAAGGAGCAGACCTGGAGGGAGCACAGCGAGAGCGGAGCAATGAAAAGGAGCAGTTCCAAGCGGCAGGAGCCTGAGACCGGAAGAAGCGGACCTGGAGGGAGCACAGCGAGAGCGGAGCAATGAAAAGGAGCAGTTCCAAGCGGCAGGAGCCTGAGACCAGAAGGAGCGGACCTGGAGGAGCACAGCGAGAGCGGAGCAGTGAAAAGGAGCAGTCCCGAGGGGCAGGAGCCTGAGACCGGAAGGAGCGGACCTGGAGGGAGCACAGCGAGAGCGGAGCAGTGAAAAGGAGTGGCAGCAACTCAACAGAGGCAGTTTTTGAAAAAGTGACGTTAGAGTAAAAAAAGTGACATCGGCACAAGGAGCTGATTGGTGAGTAGCTTGTGAGTGTATTTTCTTTAAGTTTATAAGTTTATTTCTGCTAAGTTAGTTAATAGCCTGTTAAATAGAGGGAAAGAGCTGATTGTTGAGTAGCTGGGGAGTGTTTTTTGTTAAGTTTTAAGTTTATTTCTGCTGGGTTAGTTCTTAGTCTATTAAATAGAGGCATGGCAGGGCAGCTCAGTCCCGTGGAGTGCACATCCTGTGCCATGTGGGAAGTCCTGGACGCTTCGCGTAGTCTGGATGACCACATGTGCGGGAAGTGTCACCAGCTACAGCAACTCGAGTTCCGGGTTTCGGAGCTTGAGCGACGGCTGGAGTCACTGCTGTACATCTGTGAGGCTGAGAGTTACATGAAAAGCATGTTTCCAGAGGTGGTCACCCTGCAGCTTAAGAGTATGCAGGCAGAGAAGGAATGGGTGACCGCCAGACAGAAGAGGAGGACCAGGCAGGTAGTGCAGGAGTCCCCAGAGTGCATTGCGTTCTCCAACCAGTATTCTGCTCTGAGTACTGGTGACAGCGATGGTTCCTCTGGGGAGTGCAGCCAGAGTCAAGTCCACGGCACCAAGGGTGGCTCAGCTGCACAGGGGGGAGGAAAAAGAGTGGAAGAACAATAGTGGTAGGGGATTTGATAGTTAGGGGAGCAGGCAGGCATTTCTGCAGCTGTAGACGTGACTCCAGGAAGGTGTGTTGCCTCCCTGGTGTCAGGGTCAAGGGTGTCACTGAGCGGCCGCAGGACACTCTGAGGGGGGGGAAGGTGAACAGCCAGAGGTCGTTGTCCATATCGGAACCAATGACATAGGCAGAAAGAGGGATGAGGTCCTGCAGGCAGAGTTTAGGGAGCTGGGAGAGAGATTAAAAAGCAGGACCTCAAAGGTAGTAATCTCTGGATTACTCCCGGTGCCACGTGCTAGTGTGAGTACAGGAATAGAAGGATAGAACAGATGAATGCGTGGCTGGAGAGATGGTGCAGGAAGGAGGGCTGTAGATTCCTGGGGCATTGGGACTGTTTCTGGGGAAGGTGGGACCTGTAAAAGCCAGATGGGTTAAACCTCAACAGAGCCGGGACCAATATTCTCGCGGGGAGGTTTGTTAGTGCTGTTGTGGAGGGTTTAAACTAACTTGGCAGGGGGGTGGGCATCAGCATATAGGAGTAGAAAAGATGAATAAGGTGCATAAAAGAGTGAGTGTGTTGGATAGTACTAGAGAAGATAGTACTAGAGGTGGTAGTAGTACCATATTAGATAGGAGCAGACTAAGAACGACTACGAAAAATTCAAAAATGGGTTTAGAATGCATGTATGTAAATGCACAAAGTGTGATGAATAAGGTTGGTGAGCTATAAGCACAATTAGCTGTGTGGCAATACGATGTTGCGGCAATAACGGAAATGTGGCTTAAAAATGGTGAGGACTGGGCACTTAATATTCAAGGGTACAAGGTGATCAGAAAAGATAGGGAAGGAAAAAAGGGAGGTGGGGTGGCAGTGCTGATTAAGGAAGACATTGTAGTGTTGGAAAGGGAGGATGTTCTTGAGGGGACAAGGACAGAATCCATTTGGTTAGAGTTGAGGAGCAAAATGGGTAAGATCACGCTATTGGGGATATTCTATAGGCCTCCAAATAGTGAGAGGGAAGTAGAGGAGCAAATCTGCAGGGAAATTGCAGAGATATGCAAGAGCTATAGAGTGGTGATATTGGGAGACTTTAGTTACCCAAATGTCGATTGGGATAATGCTAAGGTAAAGGGAAAGGAGGGGGAAGAATCTCTGAAATGTGTTCAGGAGGATTTCCTTGACCAATATGTTCTTGGTCCAACTAGGAAGGAGGCATTGCTGGATCTGGTGCTGGGGAATGAGGTGGGCCATGTCGACCAAGTGTCTGTGGGAAAACACTTGGGTACGAGTGATCATCATATCATAAGATTTAGATTAGCAATGGAGAGAAGCAAGGAACAATCTAGAGTGCAACTTCTAAACTGGGATAGGGCTAACTTCAATGGGATGCAAAAGGGTCTAGCCAGGGTAAAATGGAACCAAAGACTGACAGGTGAAACTGTAATGGAACAATGGGTGATCTTTAAGGAGGAGATGTTCCAAGTACAGGCTAGGTACATTTCAACAAGAGGGATAGGTAAGGGGACCAAAGCAAGGGCTCCTTGGAATACGAGGGAGATAGAGAAGATGATGAAACAAAAAAGAGGGTGTATGATTCATGTCAGCTGAATTCTTCAAGGGAGAACCAGACCAAATACAATAAGTTGAGAGGGGATGTGAAGATGAAAATAAGATTGGCAAAGAGAGAATATGAGAGTAGAATGGCAGTTAACATAAAAGGGAACCCAAAAATCTTCTACTGGCATGTAAACAGTAAGCTGGTAGTAAGAGGCGGGGTGTGGCCTATTAGAGACAAAGAAGGTGATATATGCTTAGAGGCACAGGGCAAGGCTAGAATATTCAATGAGTACTTTGTATCGGTGTTTACTGAGGAGGTGGATGCTGACAAAATATCGGTAGAAGTGGAAAAGGTAGAAGCAATGGAAGGGGTGAAGGCAGGATGTACTAGAAAGGCTTAGAGTGGACAAGTCGCTTGGACCAGATGGCTTGCATCCCAGGTTGTTAAGGGAATTGGGGGAGGAGATAGCGGAAGGGCTTGCCATAATTTTCTAATCTTCCCTAGATGCGGGGGAAGTGCCTGAGGATTGGAAAGTGGCAAATGTGACACCTTGTTCAAGAAAGGGTGTAAGGACAATTCTAGTAACGACAGTTTAACATCAGTGGTGGGTAAAGTTTTAGAAACAATAATCAAGGGAAAAAAACGGTCATTTGGAGAGGTTTAAGCTAATTAAGGAGAGCCAACATGGGTTTGTAAAAGGAAGATCGTGTTTGACTAATCTAATTGAATTTTTTGATGAAGTAACAGAGAGAATTGATGAAGGGATGCAATGGATGTTGTCTACATGGATTTTCGGAAGGCGTTTGACAAAGTACCACATAGAAGGCTGGTTAACAAAATTGAGGCTCATGGAATAGGTGGGTCAGTGGCAGCTTGGATAAGGAATTGGCTTAAGGACAGAAAACAGCGAGTTGTGGTAAATGGCTGTTTTTCAGACTGGAGGATGGTAGACAGTGGTGTTCCCCAAAGGTCAGTGCTGGGGCCACTGCTTTTTTTGATATATATATATAAATGACCTGGATATTGGAATACAGAGTAGAATTTCTAAATTTGCCGATGACACCAAACTTGGGGGTGTGGCAAACAGTGATGATGGTATCAATCGACTGCAACAGGGCATAGAAAGGCTAGCAGAATGGGCAGACAAGTGGCAGATGGAATTTAATACAGAGAAGTGTGAGGTGATGCATTTTGGCAGAAGGAACAGTGAGAGGCAATATACACTTAATAGCACAATTTTAAAGAGTGTGCAGGGACAGAGGGACCTGGGAGTTAGGGTGCATAGGTCCCTGAAGGTGGTAGGACATATTGAGAGAGTGGTTAACAAAGCATATGTGATCTTGGGCTTCATAAATAGAGGTATTGAGTACAAAAGTTGAGAAGTTATGCTGAACCTTTATAAAGCGCTGGTTAGGCCACAACTGGAGTATTGCCTCCAATTCTGGTCACCACACTTTAGGAAGGACGCGAAGGCCCTTGAGAGGGTGCAGAGGAGGTTTACCAGAATGGTTCTGAGGATGGGGGATCTTAGCTACAAGGACAGGTTGGAGAAGCTGGATTTGTTTTCATTAGTGCAAAGGAGGTTGAGGGGTGATTTGATAGAGGTGTACAAGATTATGACAGGTTTGGATAGGCTAGATGGGGAAAGACTGTTCCCACTAGTTGATGGTACAAGGACGAGGGGACACAGATTTAAGGTTTTGGGCAAGAGATACAGGGGGATGTAAGGAAAAGCTTTTTTTGCACAGCGAGTGCTGATGACCTGGAATTCGCTGCCGACGGAAGTGGTGGAAGCAGACACTCAATGTTTTCTAAGAGAGACTGGATAGGCACTTGAGGGAAATAAACTTGCAGGGCTACAGGGATAGAGCGGGGGAATGGGACTGACTGGATTTCTCTACAGAGAGCTGGCACGGACTCGATGGGCAGAATGGCCTCCTTCTGTGCCGTTATCACTCTATGACTATGACTATGACCTCTGTAACGCCATCCAACTCTCCCGTGCCACAGCCCATCTGCTGTTGAAATGCTCACCCATGTCTTTGTCAGTTCCAGACTCGCCTAGTCCAATGATTTCCTAGCCAGTCACCCATCCTCTATCCTCCAAAAACTCATCCACATTTCTGTTGCCCATATCATTTCCCACACCGTCGTATTCACTCATCAATCCGTCCTTGCTGATCTACATCGACTCCCGGTCCCCCAACAACTCAAATTTAAAATTCTCATCCTTATGTTTAAATCTCTCCATGGCTTCATCCCATCGGATCTCTGTAACCTCTTCCAGCCCTCTCTGTTCCTCTGACTCCAGCTTCTTGTTCAGCCCCCCCCCCCGCCTCTTTTACCCCACCAGTGGCAGTGATGCCTTCAACCACCTGGGCCTCATGCTCTGGAATTTCTTCCCTCAACTCCTCCACTTCACTCTTCCCCTTTAAAAGCTTCCTTAAAACCCACTTGCTGCTGACGCTGCTAAAATTTGCAGCGTTGACGGAGGTCCCTACTTTTGCATGGAAATGGTAAGGGTCTGCGCGCTACTTAGGGAACATCTCCGGCGCCTGCCTACCCAAGAAAGCCAGGACTTCTGGATGAAGTCAGCCCATGCAGGAGGGTGCTGGGCTCTCCACATAGACAAAAAATATTCAGTCCATCAGTCTCCTGTATAAGGGGGCCAAAAAACACTCAAAAATGTTGTAGATCTTCAAGAGTCCAAGCCGTATTCTGGTGATGTCCACATGTACCCTTTCCCTTTGGTGGCCTCAGAAGGCTGGTAATGTGGGAACGCCCGGCTATACTCACTGGAGTTTAGAAGATTGAGAGGGGATCTCATCGAAACCTATAAAATTCTGTCAGGTCTGGACAGACTAGATGCAGGAAGGATGTTTCTGATGGCCGGGGAGTCCAGAACCAGGGGTCATAGTCTAAGGATAAGGGGTAAGCCATTTAGGACTGAAATGAGGAGGAATTTCTTCACCCAGAGAATGGTGAACCTGTGGAATTCTCTGCCACAGAGGGCGGTGGAGGCTAGTTCATTAAATATATTCAAGAAAGAGTTGGATATATTTCTTGAGGCTAAAGGGATCAAGGGATATGGGGAGAAGGCAGGAACAGGGTACTGAATTTGGATGATCAGCCATGATCTCATTGAATGGTGGAGCAGGCTCGAAGGGCCGAATGGCCTACTCCTGCTCCTATCTTCTATGTTTCTATGGGAGATCCAAACCTTAGCACCGGCCTTTGTAAGGGACAAGCAGAGACTCCGTCCCTTACAGGCTCATAGAAATTCTCAGCTAAGGCTGGAACTCGATGGAGTAGATCTTGATCTTGTGCGATAGTGTAAAACGGGTTACAATCTGTCGGCAGCCCACTTTACATCTATCCCAATTTTTTATTTCATCATGGAAATAAAATTCAGGAGAGATGTTAAATGGGCTGCCGACGACTTGCTATCACCCGTTTTACACTATTGCGCAAAGTCAAGATCAACCCCAATGTGTCCGGGACCCAGCCTAATATCCAACCCTTCCGGAAATGTCTCCAAGATATAACTCTCGCAGATCTCCTTGGTGTTGTTTATAGGCAGTCTGCAGTTTGAAGCATGGTCATGGAGGTTCTCTTGCTCGTCTGCAGTAACTTCAGCATTTGCATAATTTTTCTGGAGCTTCTGCAGCTATTCCGCCGAAGCTACGGTGGATGAGCTGGCAAAATTCCCATGATGTTTAGCTGCTAAGATGGTGTTTCCCTTTTAGCCCACTGCTCAGATATCCCTCTGAGAAAGTGGTACACAAAGGCCACAAAGCAGAACACTGAAGTCTACTGCAGACCAATTGCAAGTTTCTGTAGATTGCCAGCTGGCTATAATTTCCTAGTTCCTGCCCTTGAGGAGATACCAGGGTTATTAAGGTAAAAAAAAACAGCAGAAAATTATACTTTTTGTTTTTATTTTTGATGCTTAGAAGTGTGACATCTGAAGTGTGACAGATGTGTGCTAGATGCAAGACCTTTATATAGACAGATAGATTTAAAACGAATTTTAAAGGATCCATAACTCAGTGTTGCATCTTCATTCATGTGTACAGAAAAATACTAATAGTTATTTCAGAAATTGTCCCATGAGTAAGTCTGCTTCTCAGACTGTTGGAATATCTTCCTTTATAGTCTGTTCAATGCACTTTGTTCATTGGTTTTACTCTTTTTTGGTAAATGACAACACCTGGCCAATTTCCTGAAGACTTAGGTTGGTTGATAAGAGATTTCATGCACTGACCTGAATGAGCATCCAGCTGAACTGGCACAGGTAGAGGTAATGCATTACCAGTCCAAGGGCAGAGCAACTTTCATCCGAGAGTTCTCGACTTAGGTAAATGGACACCAAAAACGAGATCTGAAATATTAAAGAATTTAAGAAAATATTACAGTTGATGATCAATAAACCCAGAGTCATCCCCCTAACCTCAATGCTGGAAATACTCAGGTCAGACAGCATCTGTGGAGAGAGAAACAGAGTTAATGGGGGGAATTTTTTGGAGGGTCAGTGGGCGCGCTTGGTGGCGGGTCGGCTGGGAATATTTTTTTTTGACAGCAGGTAGGGAACCCGCCTCCACACTAGTCTCCCAGATGTCAGGTCTGTCATCGCTGAACAGACCCATCACCAAGCAGCGGGGGAAGCAATTTAGATTATTAACAGCTTGTTAACAGGCACTTAAAAACTATTTTAAACTCACCTTTAGATTTTGAGAGTTCGCCAACGGCTTCCCCGCTGCTCGAGGATCACGTCAGGTAAGGAGGTCGGGAGTTGTATCAGAATGGGATTATTTTTTAACCTGACAGCTGCAATTGTGCTATAAAAGCTCCCATTTCATAGCTGTTCACTTTCCAATGTTAGAAGCTGTTGCTCACTGCATTTGGAAGACAGATTGAGTTTTATGCAGCTTGCAAGGGTTTGGAGCAAACTCTCTACCCAGTGTCACCTCATTGGAACAACCTCTCTCACCATTGACAGATCGCTTCTGTCATCTCAACCTCACCTGCCATCTATTTCATCAGCATCGGTGCCCTTGAAAATATCTCACCTTGGTCCTCAGAATTCCACCACGATCAGCCCCAACACCAGCAGCACCAGGCACACCAGCAGCACCAACATCAACACCAACCTTCTCTGCAATGAACTGATGCTGCACAGGACCGAGGACGGGAAAAGTAGGCCCTGGAAGGTCGGACACCGCGGGAGGCTCGGAGGTCAGACCGGGTGGAAGGAGAGCCAGGGAGAAGCAGGCCCCGGGACGTCGGTACCACGGCGGCTGAAGATTGTCGGGCAGGAGTGCGGGAAAGGCGGAGCGAGGCGAGAGCGGACCCTATTGTGATGGCGCCGATGAAGATGGCTGCTGTCCTTGCGGGCTCCATGCGTACCAGGCAGCTAAGTGTCCTTGATGCTTGGTGCGCTCGGCTCGTTAAGGAAAAAGCATTTCACTGACTGGATTTCACTTGTTGTATTTGGTTATGTGACAAATAAAAAATTGAAATTGAAATTGAAATTGAAATCAGCACCCAACCACATTGCTGCCCGGGACGCCAGGGATGGCCTCACCATGGCCAGATTTACTTCACTTGACGCTGTACACCCTGGCTGCCACATGATACGCCAGGTTGGCACCACCCCACACCAACACAATAAAGCATCCCTACAATGCCCAAGCCATTCCTTTCACACTCATCGCCATTGCAGGGGGTACTGTTAGGTCTCACCACTCACTGCAACTCACTAAGCCACTTCCAAAGGTGCACACAAATCTGTCCAAGAACGCAAACTGTTGAAATTAAAGATTTCAATGTTTGACAGCACATTAATAGAAACTTCGCATGAACATTGGCTAAAACACCCAAGTGCCTACCCTTGTGTTGTTAGTAGGTATGATTGGACTAGGATGAGGGTGAGTGTGAGGGGTGGCTAGTGAAATGGGGAAGTGATAATGTAGATAGAGAGGGATGGGTGGAGTTGCAATGTAAGTTGGTGTGAGTAAGGATGTGCAGGAGCAGGGTAGGGAAGACAGAGTGATGGGGATGTGATGAGAGGCACAGCAGGATGAGGTTGAGTATGGCTTTTTACTAACGTGTCATGATCTAATGAGATCATTGAAACGTTTGCGGCACTGCACCCAGGTCCTTCTAACCACATCCCTGCTTGTGCCCTCCTTTGCAATGTGCAACCAGGCTGTGTTGATCTCCTGGGGCAGTGTATTCCGCCCATGGGAAGGGAAGAGAACCTCCCTGCGTGCTGTGACTCCCTCCATAAACATATGGAGAGTCATGGGAGAGCCTGGGTGCAGCCATGCACCTCTGTGCAGTGCTTGTCAGTGTTTGCAGCACCTCAATTCTTTAGAACACTGACAGCAGAAGTGTCAAATTCAATTTGCGCATGGTCCCTTTAAGGAAACCGGCTGATGACGGGTCATCAAGTGACATCATCAGACCCGCTCCTTTCAATTGGCCGGGAAATGCACTAGGCAGGCTTAACAAGCCCAATCATTGTAATATCACTCTACAGAGCGGGCTAGAACAAGCAGCATGGTCGCACCCCGTCACTGACCGCACCGGACCCGCCTCATTAGGCAAAATCGTGGCCAACGTTTCAGGTCAATGACCTTTTCTCAGGGCTCTGACAAAAGGTCATTGACCTGAAACATTGGGCTCGATTTTCCAAGCCCTGAGGAGGCGGGCATGGAGGCAGGACAGCACATAAAATCAGAGAAAGTGGGGGCGGATGGCAAACCCGCCCCCATCCCGCCTCCGTGCCCTTTTGCCAGGGGGCGGGAGGATGTGCAGCTTCGGGTCCCGTCTTCTGGAGGTGGGAAAGGCTTTTAATCCTTTTAACTGCCTGTTAACAGGTAGTTAACAGGCAGAAAAAGGGATTCGTGCCATTTTACCTTCACAGCTGAAGGCTTCCCGACCTCGGAGAACCCCGCCGGGTTGGAGGAGACGTGGAGGAGGTCTGCGGTGGTCGGAGGCACCTGGAAGTAAGGTGTAGAGGTGAGTGATGGGTGCAAGTGTGGAGTGTTAAGTATGCAAGGTGAGTGATAAGTTTAAAAAAGTGTTGACTTAACTTTTTTTACTTCTATAGCCTTTAGCCGTGCTGGATCGGGAGAGCGGACATCCACCTTGTCAATTTCAGGTAATGGCTGATGGACCCTCCGATCCATCAGACATCAGAAATTTACTTTTTTACAATGTTTTTTCAGTCCTCACCACAAAAACTGATCAAACTCAAGAGAATGTCAGTGTTTGACAGCTTCACAGAGCTGTCAAACGCTGTAATTTCTTCTTTCAAGAAGTCTTGACAGATAGCACATCTGACGTTGACGTGATCTGTCAGTGACTTCTTCCCTAACTGGCTTGCTGAGCCCACAGGGCGGGCTTAACAAGTTCAATCAGGGGAAAATCCCTCTGAATGGTCAGCCGAGGATGGAGGCGGGACATTGTCATGACAAGCAGCAGTCCCGCCTCCAAGTCGCCTCCATTGACAAAATTCAGCCCATTAACTCTGTGGGGGCGATTTTGTCAGCCCTGGGGAGGCGAGTTTGGAGGCGGGACTGCCGGGAAAATGGCAAAATCTGGGGGTGGGTGCCCATTCCGCCCCCGTGCCATCTTCCCAGGAGGCGGGTACCTGACCTGCGTCGGGTCCCGTCTCCTGGAGGCGGGAAGGGGATTACAGCCACTTAACTGCCTGTTAGGTAGTAAGGCGTAAGGCCTGCCTTTACCAGGATAAGAGTAGAAAAAAGTAAAAAAAACTTCACTGATTTATCATTTAAAAATACTTTAAAAAAGCTAAGTTTATTTTTAGCCCTATAGAATACATTAATTATTTTTTCAAAAAATAAAATTTTTGTTTAAAATACTTAATTTATTGTAATTTCAAGTCACTTTAAAAATGTGATTTAAAAAAAAAATTATTTAAAGTTTTACTATGTTTTTTCATTGATCTTCATTCATATTGACAGGTCTTCCTGTCAAATGTATGAAGGGAGATTCCCTTCTGTGATTGGCTCCCCATGGCCCACGTGATCCCAGGGACGCTGTGAACTACATGCGCCTTTGAGATACGTGGGCCCTGCGCACTTGGAGTTTGGTGAGGCCCAGCATCGGAACTGTGCGCGTCCCGGGAGCCCTCGGGTAAGGGTGCAGATTTCTCCAGATCGCAGGCCTCTGCCCGCGGGAGGCCTGTGATCGGAAAATACGGGCCATCATGTTGTAACCGAAGAACAATTGTCATAATTTTAAAATGTAGCATAAAATGTAACATAATGAAAGTTGATACGGCTGGTCTCAGTTTTAAAAAGCTAAAGGAGCATTTCTGCCATCTTCCTTTCCCACCCATCAATATAAAAAAACACAAACAACCAGACCTCAAAAATAAATGTTATATGAGACCACTTCTATTGTTACAGAAGAATGATGGGTGGTATACTTAAACATAAGTTAATTACCCTATTAGAAAACCACTGTATTAAAACATATCATTCGTGACAAAAAATTAAATAGTTTCTTAATAGCTAGAGTAGCAGACTGGGGATGGGAACACTATCTGAGTAATCAGTAACCAAGTAAGTAAATTGTATTCTATTCAGATAACATTTTTGCTCTGTGCACTTTGTAATGACCCCATCCCAGTGTCATGTAATCTGATATTTATACCTAACTAGACTTCCTGGTGCTTCTAGCTCTAATATTTATAGTTGTTTAGCAACTCAGTACTTGACCAGGTCTCAGCTTGACTCTGCATGGTCAGAGAAAATGAAACAAAACTGCAGCAAATATTATGACACTTTGAAAAGCTGAAAAGCAGTGATAGCACTGATGCTACAAAAATAGTCTTCTAACTTCATAAAAGTACCTAATGACCAGTATTCTACCTTCGTAAAAATATAGTTCTTTCTGAATACCATTCCATCTCTAACCTCTCTTTCCTTTCTAAGGTGATTGAACGTGTTGTTGTCTCCAAGCTCAGTATCCATCTCTTCCAAAACTAGTTGTTCAAATCCATTCAGTCAGGCTTTGGCCCTGCTCACAGCGCTGAGATACCTCTGGCCAAAGACAGATATTAGATCCTCTGTGACTGTGAATGTAGAGTGTTATATCTTCTTGACTGCTCAACAACATTTAATATAGTGAGCCATGCCATTCTCCACTGTCACCTCTCCTCCGTTTCCCAGCTCTGTGGGATTGCCCTCACATGGTTCCACTCCTCTCTCAATACAATAAGAACATCTTTAGCAATGGCACCCCAGACTATTATTCTGGATATCCCCAAGGATCCCACTTTGATCCTTCTTCCTCATCCATATGCTGGTCTTCTTAATGCCAACCATAGCTCTTTCTCGCTACCACTTCATCTGACTCTACGATCACCTCTGTGTTTTAACACTGCCTAACTGACAAGAAGTCCTAGATGAGTCAAATTTTTCTCCAACTGAACACTGGGAAGACCAAAGCCATAAGGTGTTGGCCACTGACTCTATTCACCCCACCCGCCCCCTTCCCAGCCACCTGTTCAGACTGACCAGATGGTGCGAAACCTTGGCATCCTGTTCAACAACAACTTGCTTAGGGCCTAGTCAGCTGAAGGCAGAGCCACCAATGGTGGGGTGAAGAGAGTGTGGGATGCATAAGAAGCCAAAGTTGGAGGAATGCAGAGTTCTCAGAGGGTAGTAGGGCTGGATGAGGTTACAGAGATAGGGAGGGGTAAGGCTACGAAGGGATTTAAACACGAGAACAACACAATAATACTACAGTATCTAAATGCACACAATTTTCTGAAAGTCTTAATGCATGTGTCTCTGTGAAATAAAATGTAACATATGTGAATATTCTATTATAAGGACAGTCGATTATGAGGTTGCATAAACATGGTTTGTATTCCCTTGAGTATAGAAAATTAAGGGGTGATTTAATTGAAGTGTTTAAACCTTAAAATTAGAGCCAGGCCATTCAGGTGTGAAATCAGGCAGCTGTGAATGTTCCGATCAGTTCCAGGGGCAATAGAGCTCAGCAAAGGTAAGTTTGAAATTATTTTTGTGGGACCCGCAGAGGTGCTCCTCCAGGCCCCATAAAAATAAAATGGGCTATCGTCCTCGGGAACCCCGTCTGCAATTGCGACCCCTTCCACATTTAACTTTCTGCCAGCTGGGGGGGGACGGGTATTGGTCAGCTGCATCAAGATGCCAGTTTGGCATCCCACAGCTCAGTGTCCGAGTGCACCAGTCGCTGAAGGTAAGCATGCAGGTGCAGCAGGCAAATGGTATGTTGGCCTTCGTAGCGAGAGGATTCGAGTACAGGAGCAAGGATGTCTTGCTGCAGTTGTACAGGGCCTTGGTGAGACCACACCTTGAGTATTGTGTGCAGTTTTGGTCGCCTTATCTGAGGAAGGATGTTCTTGCCATGGAGGGAGTGCAGCGAAGATTCACCAGACTGATACCTGGGATGGCAGGAATGACGTATGAAGAGAGATTGAGTCGATTGGGCTTGTATTCGCTAGAGTTTAGAAGAATGAGAGGGGATCTCATTGAAACTTATAAAATTCTAACAGGACTAGACAGACTAGATGCAGGAAGGATGTTCCTGATGATGGGGGAGTCCAGAACCAGGGGTCACAGTCTAAGGATAAGGGGTAAGCCATTTAGGACTGAGATGAGGAGGAATTTCTTCACCCAGAGAGTGGTGAACCTGTGGAATTCTCTACCACAGAAGGCCGTTGAGGCCAATTCATTAAATATATTCAAGAAGGAGTTAGATATATTTCTTAAGGCTAAAGGGATCAAGGGATATGGGGAGAAAGCAGGGACAGAGTACTGAATTTGGATGATCAGCCATGATCTCATTAAATGGCGGAACAGGCTCAAGGGGCCAAATGGCCTACTCCTGCTCCTATCTTCTATGTTTCTATGTTTCACTGCAAATGAGGCCATCTATTTGCTGCGGATATGGGTGACCGACTGCGCACACCGCCAATCAGGCACCCAAAATTTAATTTAATTTAATTTGAATTAATTAAAGGGTAAGTCATGGCAGGACAGCCTGGCCCCATGGTATGCTCCTCCTGCGCTATGTGGGAACTCAGGGACACTTCCTGTGTCCCTGACAACCATGTGTGCAGGAAGTGTGTCCAGCTGCACCTACTGGCAGATGGCATTGCGGCGCTGGAGCTGCGATTGGATATATACTGGACCATTCGCGATGCTGAGGGTGTCGTGGATATCACGTTCAAGCAGTTGGTCACACTGCACGCAAAGTTGGACAGGCAGAAAGGAAAGGGTTGACCAACAGACAGAGTAGTAGGCGAAGGCAGGTAGTGCAGGGTCCCCTGTGGACATCCCCCTCGCAAACAGATATACCACTTTGAATAATGTAGAGCGGGATGGCTTATCAGAGGAAGGCAGCAGCAGGGGTGGCTCTGCTGCACAGGACGGGAGGAAAAAGAGCTATGGTAATAGGGGATTCTATTGTATGGGGAATAGATAGGCATTTCTGTGGCCGCAAACGATACTCCAAGATGGTGTGTTGCCTCCCTGGTGCAAGGGTCAAGGATGTCTCAGAGTGGCTGCAGAACATTTTGGAAGGGGAGGGTGAACAGCCAGTTGTCATGGTGCAGTTAGGTACCAATGATATAGGTAAAATCAGGATGAGGTCCTAAATGCTGAATATAGGGAGTTAGGAGCTAAATTATAAAATAGGACCTCAAAGGTAGTAATCTCAGGATTGCTACCAGTGCCACGTGCTAGTCAGAGTAGAAATAGAAGGACATTTCAGATGGATACATGGCTAGACAAATGGTGCAAATGGTTCAAATTCCTGGGACATTGGAACCGGTTCTGGGGGAGGTGGGACTAATACAAACCGGACGGTTTGCACCTGGGCAGGTCCGGGACTGATGTCCTAGGGGAAGTGTTTGCTAGTGCTCGGGGGGAGGGTTTAAACTAAAATGGCAGGGGGTTGGGAACCTGAGCAGGGAGACAGAGGAAAGGGAAACAAGGATAAAAACAAAAGATAGGAAGGAGAAAAACAAAAGTGGCAGTCAGAGAAAGCAAGGGTTTAAATCAAACATGGCCACAGTAAATAATAATTCTAATAGGTCCAAGAGCGTTAAAAAAACAAGCCTGAAGGATTTGTGTCTTAGTGAGAGGAGCATTCGTAATAAGGTGGATGAATTAGCTGCGCAAAGAGGTAAACAAATATGATTTGATTGGGATTACGGAAACATGGCTCCAGGGTGGCCAAGGCTGGGAACTCAACATCCAGGGGCATTCAATATTCAGGAAAGATAGGCAAAAAGGAAAGGGAGGTGGGGTAGCATTGCTGGATAAAGAAGGGATTAACACAATTGTAAGAAAGGATATTAGCTCTGATGATGTGGAATCTGTATGGGTAGAACTGAGAAATACCAAGGGGCAGAAAATGGTAGTGGGAGTGGTATATAGACCTCCAAACAGTAATGCGGAGGTTGGGGATGGCATTAAAGAAGCATGCAATAAGGGCACAGCAGTCATCATGGGTGACTTTCACCTACATATAGATTGGGCTAACCAAATTAGTAACAATATTGTGGAGGAGGAATTCCTGGAGTGTTTACGGGATGGTTTCCTGGACCAATATGTCGAGGAACCAACCAGAGATCAGGCCATCTTAGACTGGGTATTATGTAATGAGAAAGGATTAATTAGCAATCTTGTTGTACGAGGCCCCTTGGGTCAGAGCAATCATAATATGATAGAATTCTTCATTAAGATGGAGAATGAAGTAGTTAACTCAGAGGTTGGGTCCTGAATTTAAATAAAGGAAACTATGATGGTCTGAGGCGCGAGTTGGGTAGGATTGATTGGGGAATGTCACTCAAAGGGTTGACGGTGGATAGGCAATGGCAAACATTCAAAGACCGCATGGATGAACTACAGAATTTGTTCATCCCAATTTGGCATAAAAATAAAACAAAAAAGGTGACTCAACCATGGCTAACAAGGGAAATTAGGGATAGCATAAGATTCAAGGAGAGGAGATATAAATTGGCCAGACAAAGCAGTAAACCTGAGGATTGGGAGCAGTTTAGGATTCAACAAAGGGGGAAAAAGGGATTAAGAAGGGGAAAATAGAATATGAGAGTAAGCTTCCAGGGAACATAAAAACTGACTGTAAAAGCTTTTATAGATATGTGAAGAGAACAAGACTGGTGAAGTCAAGCGTAGGTCCCTTGCAGTCAGAATCAGGGGAATTTATAATGGGGAACAAAGAAATGGCAGACCAGTTAAATACATATTTTGGTTCTGTCTTCACAAAGCAGGACACAAATAACCTCCCAGAGATGTCAGGGAACATAGGGTCTGATGAAAGGGAGGAACTGAAAGAAATCAGTATTTGTAGGGAAATGGTGTTAGGGAAATTGATGGGATTGAAGGCCGATAAATCCCCAGGGCCTGATAACCTACATCCTAAGATACTTAAGGAAGTGGCCCTAGAAATAGTAGCTGCATTGCTGATCATCTTCCAACATTCGATGGAATCTGGAACAGTACCCATGGATTGGAGGGTAGCTAATGTTACCCCACTATTCAAAAAAGGTGTTACAGAGAAAATGGGGAATTACAGACCGGTAAGCCTGACATCGGTAGTGGGGAAAATGCTAGAGTCCATTATAAAAGATGTAATAGCAGAGCACTTGGAAAACTGTGACAGGATCAGACAAAGTCAACATGGATTTACAAAAGGTAAATCGTGCTTGACTAATCTGGAATTTTTTGAGGATGTAACTGGTAAAATAGATAAGGGAGAACCAGTGGATGTGGTGTATTTGGACTTTCAGAAGGCTTTTGATAAGGTCCCGCAAAAGAGATTAGCGTGTAAAGTTAAGGCACATGGGATTGGGGGCAAGGTATTGATAGAGAACTGGTTGGCAGACAGATAGGAAAGAGTTGGAATAAACGGGTCTTTTTCCGAGTGGCAGGCAGTGACTAGTGGGGTACCGCAGGGATCAGTCCTTGGACCCCAGCTATTCACAATATATATTAATGATCTAGACAAGGGAACTAGATGTAATATCTCCAAGTTTGCAGATGACACAAAGCTGGGTGGGCATGTATGCTGTGAGGAGGATGCCGAGAAACTCCAGGATGATTTGGACAGGTTGGGTGATTGGGCAGAAGCATGGCAGATGCACTATAACGTGGATAAATGTGAGGTTATCCACTTTGGTGGCAAAAACAGAAAGGCAGATTATTATCTGAATGGCAGTAGATTGGGAGAAGGGGAAGTGCAACGAGACCTGGGTGTCCTTGTGCACTAGTCGCTGAAGGTAAGCATGCAGGTGCAGCAGGCGGTTAAGAAGGCAAATGGTATGTTGGCCTTCGTAGCGAGAGAGTTTGAGTACAGGAACAAGGATGTCTTGCTGCAGTTGTACAGGGCCTTGGTGAGACCACATCTTGAGTATTGTGTGCAGTTTTGGTCGCCTTATCTGAGGAAGGATGTTCTTGCCATGGAAGGAGTTCAGCGAAGATTCACCAGGCTGATACCTGGGATGGCAGGAATGACATATGAGGAGAGATTGGGTCGATTGGGCTTATACTCGCTGGAGTTTAGAAGAATGAGAGGGGATCTCATTGAAACTTATAAAATTCTGACAGGACTGGACAGACTAGATGCAGGAAGGATGTTCCCGAAGGTCGGGGAGTCCAGAACCAGGGGTCACAGTCTAAGGATAAAGGGGTAAGCCATTTAGGACAGAAATGAGGAGGAATTTCTTCACCCAGAGAGTGGTGAACCTGTGGAATTCTCTACCACAGAAGGCAGTACAGGCCAATTCATTAAATATATTCAAGAAGGCCGGTGGCATAGTGGTTAGCACTGTTGCCTCACAGCGCCAGGGACCCGGGTTTGAATCCAGCCTCGGGCGACTGTCTGTGTGGAGTTTGCACATTCTCCTCGTGTTTGCGTGGGTTTCCTCCGGGTGCTCCGGTTTCCTCCCACAGTCCAAAGATGTGCGGGTTAGGTTGATTGGCTATGATAAATTGACCCTTAGTGTTAGGGGGATTAAATACGTGGGGTTACGGGGATAGGGTGGGATATGTGTTGATGTAGGGGTTACGGGGATTGGGTGGGATATGTGTCGGTGCAGGCTCGATGGGCCGAAATGGCCTCTATCTGCACTGTGGGGTTTCTGTGATTCTGTGAAGGAGTTGGATATATTTCTTAAGGCTAAAGGGATCAAGGGATATGAGGAGAAAGCAAGGACAGGGTACTGAATTTGGATGATCAGCCATGATCGCATTGAATGGTGGAGCAGGCTCGAGGGGCCGAATGGTCTACTCCTGCTCCTATTTTCTATGTTTCTATGTAAAAGTCAAAATTGATCCCATTGGAGCGGATGTGACGATGGATAAGTGACCATTTATCATAGAAATCAGATTACTGTCTGTAGGGCTGATCTGAAATGCAGAATTTAGGACGTTTACACTGGCACTTGGAGGCTGGATTTAGGCAGATTTGACATCTGCTCAGATCTCGAAGATTTGATGTCACTTAATATAAAATCAGAACTGTGAGTTGAATCTGTCAATATCATTCTCCTATTTTTATGTTTAATATTTTTGAAACTACGGTCATAATTTTCCCTACCTCAGCTGGCGATGCGGTGGCAGGTCTCAGCCCCTCTGCTGGTTCCATCCCGGCCGCCGATATGACTTTCCCTGATTGGGCTTGTTAAGCCCACCCAGTGAGTTTCCCAGCCAATTGAAGGAAGCAGGTCTGATGATATCATTTGATGATGCGTCATCAGCCGGTTTCCTTAAAGGGACCATGGCGAACTTTCTTTTGACAGTTGTGCTGCCAGTGTTCTACATCACTGAGGTGCTGCAAATACTGACAAGCACTGCACAGAGGTGCACGGCTGCAGCCAAGCTCTCCCATGACTCCCTCCATATGCTTATGGAAGGAGTCACAGCATACAAGGAGGTTCTCTTCCCTTCCAATGGGCGGAAGAGACCTCCCCAGGAGACCAACGCAGCCTGGTTGCACATTGCACAGGAGGGCACACTCACCCTCATCCTAGTCCAATCATACCAACTAACAACACACAAGGGTAGGCACTTGGCTGTTTTAGCCAATGTTCATGTGAAGTTTCTGTTAATGTGCTGTCAAACATTGAAATCTTTATTTTCAACACTTTGCATTCTTGGACAGTTTTGTGTACACCTTTGGAAGTGCTTAGTAAGTTTGCATGAATGGTGAGACATAACGGTATCCCCCGCAATGGTGATGAGTGTGAAAGGAATGGCTTGGGCATTGTAAGGATGCTTTATTGTGTTGGGGTGGTGCCAACCTGGCGCATCATGTGGCAACCAGGGTGTGTAACGTCAACTGAAGTAAATGTGGCCACGGTGAGGCTATCCGTGGCATTCCGGGCAGCAATGTAGTCGGGTGCTGATGCCCTCTGTCCTGTGCAGCATTAGGTGATTGTGGAGAAGGTTAATGTGGTTGTTGGTGCTGATGGTGTGCCTGGTGCTGCTGGTGTTGGGACTGATTGTGGTCAGATTCTGAGGACCAAGGTGAGAGAGTATAAAGGGCGCCCATGCTGATGGAATAGATGGCAGGTGAAGTAGAAATGACAGAAGCGATCTGTCAATGGTGGGAGAGGTAATGAGGTCAGACTGCATGGAGACTTGTGTAAAGACTTGCACCATCCTGAATCTGCAGTGGAAATGAAATTTAGAAATGCTGGTGCTTAAGGGGAGATATCTGAATCAGCTGGGAGCTCTGAGTTGATATGTGAAGCTGTCAACTCATCAGCTGATTCAATGGCCACTGACCTCCCGCCTCAGCTTCACTGACGAGGTCTAGGCACAGCGAGAAACCGGTGGGAAACCTGTGAAAGTTAAAAAGCTGGGGGAAAAAAGCACTGTTAAGTGGCTGTAAACAAGCCACTAATGATTTGAATTGCGTCCCCCGCCACTGCCTGTTGGGTCTGCTCAGTGCTGGCCGATCCGATATTGGGAAATGGAGGTGTGCGCATTTTGACAGTGGGTTCCCGGCCCGCTGTCAATCATTTTAAATTTCACAGCTGACCCGCCACCAATCGTGTCTGCTGAGTGCTGGTAAAATTGAGGCTTACATTTTTATCCTACTCTATCAATATTTTAGTAGTAAATCTATCACAAGCAATGCAATTTCTCTTCTAAAACTCTAAACCTTCTTTCTTGTGTAGATGCTATGTGCATGAACAAAAGTTGGAAGAAAGTAGATCATGGATAATGGAGGCTGTTTTTTCAGCAGTGCCTTCATGCTCCCATTCTGTTCACTAACCATGGTAATTGAATACTGTGTACTTGGTGCATGCCAACAGAGTTTTAACTTTGTTTTGAAATGTGTGGCTTTATTTTTAAAACAGTTTGAATCCATTTTGTGCTTTAGACCTTTTTACTGTGATTGTTATTACAGATCAGTGGAGGGGTATATATTTCTATTAAGAACTGAAACTGCTGTTTTAATATTTTTTAATTACCCGAACATGGAATTGCTCATTAAAGCCAAGGAAACAAACCAAACAATTAAAAATAGAAAACAACACTGGTCCTTGAAGGGACAAGAAATCAGATAAAGCCAATCATCTGTAAAATGTGAAAAATATAAGAATGTGCTTGTGTTTTGTAGGAGGTGGGGCTAAAATGGCTGTACCAATTATGGTTACTGTAGCTGACAGTTCTTAGAGCCTCATACAAAAGTCATACAAAAGTCACAGCAAAATGGCATTCATTAGCACCAAAACTGCAGACTCTTGAAACAAGTCTCTGCCACAATGCACCAGAGAAATGGCTCAAGGTCAATATCCTGACAGCTGGGGCGAAGCCTATACTTAAAAAATAAGGAAATCATATCCCTGGTTTTGTGACAAGACTCCAAATATGGAAAAAAAATCATAAAGGGAAATCATAAATCATTCGTAACTCCTCAGATAATGAAGCAGTCTGTGCCCACATGCAGCAAGACCTGGACAACATTCAGGCTTGGGCTGATAAGTGGCAAGTAACATTTGTGCCACACAAGTGTCAGGCAATGACTATCTCCAACAAGTGAGAGTCTAACCACCACCCCTTGACATTCAAGGGCATCGCCATTGCCAAATCCACCACCATCAACATCCTGGGGGACACCATTGATCAGAAACTTAACTGGACCAGCCAAAGAAACACTGTGGCTACAAGAGCAGGTCAGAGGCTTGGTATTCTGCGGCGAGTGACTCACCTCCTGACTCTCCAAAGCCTTTTCACCATCTACAAGGCACAAGTCAGGAGTGTGATGATACACTCTCCACTTGCCTGGATGAGTGCAGCTCCAACAACACTCAAGAAGCTCGACACCATCCAGGGCAAAGCAACCAGCTTGATTGGCACCCCATCTACCACCTTAAACATTCACTCCCACCACCACTGACATACCGTGGCTGCAGTGTGTACCATCTTTTTTTTTGCTCATTTTTTAATGGGATGTGGGTGTCGCTGGCAAGGCCAACATTTATTGCCCATCTCTAATTGCTCTCGAGAAGGTGGTGAGCAGCCACTTTCTTGAACTGCTGCAGTCCATGTGGTGAAGGTACTCCCACAGTGCTGTTACGTAGGGAGTTCCAGGATTTTGACTCAACGACTATGAAGGATCGGTGATACACTTCTAAGTCAGGATGGTGTGTGACTTGGAGGGGACTTGGAGGTGGTGGTGTTCCCATGCGTCTGCTGCCCTTGTCCTTCTAGGTGGAAGAGGTTGCAGGTTTGGGAGGTGCTGCCGAAGAAGCCTTGGCGAGTTGCTGCAGTGCATCTTGTAGATGGTACACACTGCAGCCACGGTACGCTGGTGGTGGAGGGAGTGAATGTTTAAGGTGGTGGATTGGGTGCCAATCAAGCGGGCTGCTTTGTCCTGGATGGTGTTGAGTTTCTTGAGTGTTGTTGGAGCTGCACTCATCCAGGCAAGTGGAGAGTATTCCATCACACTCCCTACCTGTACCTTGTAGATGGTGGAAAGGCTTTGGGGAGTCAGGAGGTGAGACACTCACTACAGACTACCTAGCCTCTGACCTGCCCTTGTTGCCACTGTATTTATGTGGCTGATCCAGTTAAGTTTCTGGTCAATGGTGACCCCCCAGGATGTTGATGGTGGTGGATTCGGCGATGGTAATGCTGTTGAATGTCAAGGGGCAGTGGTTAGACTCTCGCGTGTTGGAGATAGTCATTGCCTGGCACTTGTGTGGCGTGAATGTTACTTGCCACTTATCAGCCCAAGCCTTAACGTCGTCCACGTCTTGTTGCATGCGGGTATGGACTGCTTCATTATCTGAGGAGCGGTGAATGGCACTGAACACTGTGCAGTCAGCAGCGAACCTCCCCATTTCTGATCTTATGTTGGAGGAAAGCTCATTGAAGAAGCAGCTGAAGATGGTTGGGTCTAGGACATTGCCCTGAGGAACTCCTGCCACGATGTCCTGGAGCTGTGATGATATACCTTCAAACACCACAACCACCTTCCTTTGTGCTAGGTATGACTCCAGCCAGTGGAGAGTTTTCCCCCCGATTCCCATTAACTTCAGTTTTACTAGGGCTCCTTGATGCCACACTCGGTCAAATGCTGCCTTGATGTCTAGGGCAGTCACTCTCACCTCACCACTGGAATTCAGCTCCTTTGTCCATGTTTGGACCAAGGCTGTAATGAGGTCGGGAGCCGAGTGGTCTTGGCGGAACCCAAACTGGGCATCTGTGAGCAGGTTATTGGTGAGTAAGTGCCGCTTGATAGCACTTTCGATGACACCTTCCATCATTTTGCTGATGATTGAGAGTAGACTGATGGGGCGGTAATTGGCCGGATTGGATTTGTCCTGCTTTTTGTGGACAGGATATACCTGGGCAGTTTCCCACATTGTCAGATAGATGCCAGTGTTGTAGATGTACTGGAACAGCTTGGCTAGAGGCGCGGCTGGAGCAAAAGTCGTCAGCACGATAGCTGGGATCTCGTCGGGGCCCATAGCCTTTGTTGTATCCAGTGCACTCAGCCGTTTCTTGATTTCACGTGGAGTGAATCGAATTGGCTGAAGATTGGTTTCTGTGATGGTGGGGACCTCAGGAGTAGGCTGATATGGATCATCCACTCAGCACTTCTGGCTGAAAATAGTTGCAAACGCTTCATCCTTGTCTTTTGCACTCACGTGCTGGGCTCCACCATCATTGAGGATTGGGATATTCATGGAGCCTCCTCCTCCCATTAGTTGTTTAATGGTCCACCACCATTCACGACTGGATGTGACAGGACTGCAGAGCTTTGATCTGATCTGTTGATTATGGGAACACTTAGCCCTGTCTATAGCTTGCTGCTTCTGCTTTTTAGCATGCACGTAGTCCTGTGTTGCAGCGTCCCCAGGTTGGCACCTCATTTTTAGGTATGCTTGCTGCTGCTCCTGGCATGCTCTTCTACACTCCTTATTGAACCAGAGTTGGCCCCTGGCTTGATGGCAATGGTAGAGTGAGGGATATGCTGGGCCATCAGGTTACAGATTGCAGTCGAATACAATTCTGCTGCTGCTGATGGCCCACAGCGCCTCATGGATGCCCAGTTTTGATCTGCTAGATCTGTTCTAAATCTATCCCATTTAGCACGGTGGTAGTGCCACACAACACGATGGAGGGTGTCCTCAGTGTGAAGACGGGACTTCGTCTCCACAATGACTTTGCGGTGGCCACAGCTACCAATACTGTCATGGACAGATGCATCTGCGAGAGGTAGATTGGTGAGGACGAGGTCAAGTAGGTTTTTCCCTCGTGTTGGTTCTCTCACCACCTGTCGCAGGCCCAGACTGACAGTTATGTCCTTCAGGACTCGGCCAGCTCGGTCAGCAGTGGTGCTACCGAGCCACTCTTGGTGATGGACATTGAAGCCCCCCACCCAGAGTAAATTTTGTGCTCTTGCTACTCTGAGTGCTTCTTCCAAGTGGTGTTCAACATGGAGGACTACTGATTCATAAGAACATAAGACGTAGGAGCAGGAGTAGGTCATTTGGCCCCTCGAGCCTGCTCTGCCATTCAATAAGATCATGGCTGATCTAATCTTGGTCTGAACACCACTTCCCTGCCCGCTCCCCATAACCCTTGACTCCCTTACCAACCATTCAAAAACCTGTCTATCTCCACCTTAAATATATTCAATGACCCAGCATCCACAGCTATCTGGGGAAGAGAATTCCAAAGATTCACGACCCTCTGAGAGAAGAAATTTCTCATTTCCATTTTAAATGGGTGCCCCCTTATTCTGAAATTATAAGCTTCCCCCATGAGGGAAAACATCCTCTCCGCATCTACCCTGTCAAGCCCCTTCAGAATCTTACATGTTTCAATAACATCCCCTCTCATTCTTCTAAACTCCAGTGAGTATAGGCCCAACCTACTCAACCTTTCTACATAAGACAACCCCTTCATCTCCGGAATCAACCTCATGAACCTTCTCTGAACTGCCTCCAATGTAAGTATATCTTTCCTTAAATAAGGAGACCAAAACTGTACACAGCACTCCAGGTGTGGTCTCACCAACACCCTGTACAGTTGTAACAGGACTTCCCTACTTTTACATTCCATTCCCTTTGCAATAAAGGCCAACATTCCATTTGCCTTCCTAATTACTTGCTGCACCTGCATGCTAACTTTTTGTGATTCATGTACAAGGACCCCCAGATCCCTCTGTACCTCAGCATTTTGTAATCTCTCCCCATTTAAATAATTATTTGCTTTTTTATTTTTCTACCAAATTGGATAACCTCGCATTTTCCCACATTATACTCCATCTGCCAGATTCCTGCCCACTCACTTAGCCTATCTATATCCCTTTGGAGATTCTTTGCGCCCTCCACACAATTTGCTTTCCCACCTATCTTTGTATCATCAGCAAATTTGGCTATATTACACTCGGTCCCTTCATCCAAGTCATTAATATAGATTGTAAATAGTTGAGGCCCCAGCACTGATTCCTGCAGCACCCCACTAGTTACAGTTTGCCAACCTGAAAAATGACCCATTTATCCCAACTCTCTGTTTTCTGTTAGTTAGCCAATCCTCTATCCATGCTGATATATTACCTCCAACCCTGTGAGCTCTTATCTTGTGCAGTAACCTTTTATGTGGCACCTTATTGAATGGAAATCCAAATACACGACATCTACTGGTTCCCCTTTATCTACCCTGCTCGTTACATCCTCAAAGAACTCTAGCAAATTTGTCAAACATGATTTCCCTTTCATAAAACCATGCTGACTCTGCTTGACTATGTTATGATTTTCTAAATGTTCTGCTACCACTTCCTTAATGATGGATTCCAGCATTTTCCCAATGTCAGATGTTAGGCATCTGGTCTATAGTTGCCTGCTTTCTGTCTCCCTCCTTTCTTAAATAGGGGCGTTACATTTGTGGTTTTCCAGTCTGCTGGGACTTTTCCAGAATCCAGGGAATTTGATAGATTACAACCAATGCATCCACTATCTCTGCAGCCACCTCTTTTAAGACTCTAGGATGTAGCCCATCGGGTCCAGGGGACTTGTCCACCTTTATTCCCATTAGTTTGCCGAGTACTTTGTCTTTAGTGATAGTGATTGTTTTAAGTTCCCCCCCTCCCCACCCCAATAGCTCCTTGATTATCCATTATTGGGATACTTTTAGTGTCCTCTACCATGAAGACTGATGCAAAATATTTGTTCAAAGTCTGCCATTTCCCTGTTTCCCATTATTAATTCCCCAGACTCATTCTCCAGGGGACCAACGTTTACTTTAGCTACTCTCTTCCTTTTTATATACCTGTAGAAGCTCTTACTGTCTGTTTTTATATTTCTTGCTAGCTTACTCTCATAAGCTATCTTCTCTCTCTTTATCATTTTTTTAATCGTCCTTTGATGGTTTTTTAAAAATTTCCCTATCCTCTGGCCTTCCACTATTCATCAGCTGAGGGAGGGCGGTAGGTGGTAAGCAGCAGGCGGTTTCCTTGCCCATGCTTGACTTGAAGCCATGAGACTTCATGGGGTCCGGAGTCAATGTTGAGAACACCCAGGGCCACTCCTTCCCGACTGTATACTACTGTGCTGCCGCCCCTGGTGGGTCTGTCCTGCCGATGGGACAGGACATACCCAGGGATGGTGATGGAGGAGTTTGGGACATTGGCTGAAAGGTATGATTCTGTGAGTATGACTATGTCAGGCTGTTGCTTAACTAGTCTATGGGACAGCTCTCCCAATTTTGGCACAAGTCCCCAGATGTTGGTGAGGAGGACTGCAGGGTCAACTAGGCTGGGCGTGCCATTGCTGTGTCTGTAGCCGGTGCCGAGGTCGATGGTGGATGATCTGTCCGGTTTTATTCTTATTATTGGGTTTTGAAGTGGTTTGTTACAACTGAATAGCTTGCTAGGCCATTTCAGAGGGCAGTTAAGAGTCAACCACATTGCTGTGGGTCTGGAGTCACATATAGGCCAGACCAGGGATGATAAGGGCAGATTTCCTTTCCTAAAGGACATTAGTGAACCAGATGGGCTTTACGAGGATCCGATAGTTTCATGGTTACCATTACCGATACTCGGCCTCAGTGCGTCAGCGGGAGAAATCTCGGCGGCAGAGCAACTACAAAAAGGCCCCAGAGGCTCAGGTAGGCCTCAGCGGCGGGAGAAATCTTGGCGGCGGAGCGACTACAAAAAGGCCCCAGAGGCTCAGGTAGGCCTCAGTGCGTCAGCGGCGGCGGGAGAAATCTCGGCGGCGGAGCGACTACAAAAAGGCCCCAGAGGCTCAGGTAGGCCTCAGTGCGTCAGCGGCGGCGGGAGAAATCTCGGCGGCGGAGCGACTACAAAAAGGCCCCAGAGGCTCAGGTAGGCCTCAGTGCGTCAGCGGCGGCGGGAGAAATCTCGGCGGCGGAGCGACTACAAAAAGGCCCCAGAGGCTCAGGTAGGCCTCAGTGCGTCAGCGGCGGCGGGAGAAATCTCGGCGGCGGAGCGACTACAAAAAGGCCCCAGAGGCTCAGGTAGGCCTCAGTGCGTCAGCGGCAGCGGGAGAAATCTCGGCGGCAGAGCGACTATAAAAAGGCCCCAGAGGCTCAGGTAGGATTACTAATCTTCAATCTCAGAGAGAGAGAAGTAAAAAGTAATCGAAGTGTGACGTCACCAGAAAGCAGGTAAGTGATTGGTTGGTGAGTATTTCTCTCTTTATAAACGTTAACTCTGTGGTTTATAGTTTCTAAAGTCTCTGTGGTGTAGCGGGGACTGTTTATAAACCAGGGCCCTTAAATATATTTAACTGTAGTGTAATTGGTGGGATTGATTTGATTTAATTTAATTGCAATTAATAAAAGGGTAAGTCATGGCAGGACAGCCCGGTGCCGTGGTATGCTCCTCCTGCGCTATGTGGGAACTCAGGGACACTTCCTGTGTCCCTGACAACTATGTGTGCAGGAAGTGTATCCAGCTGTAGCTACAGGCAGACCACATTGCAGTGCTGGAGCTGCGATTGGACACATACTGGACCATGCGCGAGGCTGAGGACGTCGTGGATATCACGTTTGATCAGTTGGTCACACCGCAGGCAAAGGTTGGACAGGCAGAAAGGGAATGGGTGACCAACAGACAGAGTACTAGGCACAGGCAGGTAGTGCAGGGGTCCCCTGTGGACATCCCCCTCTCAAACAGATACCCACTTTGAGTACTGTTGGGGGGGATGGCTTATCAGAGGAAGGCAGCAGCAGCCAACTTCCTGGCACCAGGGGTGGCTCTGCTGCACAGGACGGGAGGAAAAAGAGCGGTAGAGCTATAGTAATAGGGGATTCTACTGTAAGGGGAATAGATAGGCATTTCTGCGGCCGCAAACGATACTCCAGGATGGTGTGTTGCTTCCCTGGTGCAAGGGTCAAGGATGTCTCAGAGTGGCTGCAGAACATCTTGGAAGGGGAGGGTGAACAGCCAGTTGTCGTGGTGCATATAGGCATGAACGATATAGGTAAAAAGCAGGATGAGGTCCTAAAAGCTGAATATAGGGAGTTAGGAGGTAAATTTAAAAAATAAGACCTCAAAGGTATTAATCTCAGGATTGTTACCAGTGCTACGTGCTAGTCAGAGTAGAAATAGAAGGATATTTCAGATGAATACGTGGCGAGAGCAATGGTGCAAGGGGGAGGGATTCAAATTCCAGGGACATTGGAACTGGTTCTCGGGGAGGTGGGACCAGTTCAAACCGGACGGTTTGCACCTGGGCAGGGCCAGGACCGATGTCCTAGGGGGAATGTTTGCTAGTGCTGTTGGGAGGGTTTAAACTAAAATGGCAGGGTGTTGGGAACCTGAGCAGGGGACAGAGGAAGGGGAAACAAGGATAAAAGCAAAAGATAGGAAGGAGAAAAACAAAAGTGGCAGTCAGAAAAATCAAGGGTTTAAATCAAACATGGCCACAGTAAATAATAATTCTAATAGGTCTAAGAGCGTTAAAAAAACAAGCCTGAAGGCTTTGTATCTTAATGCGAGGGGCATTCGTAATAAGGTGGATGAATTAGCTGCGCAAATAGGGGTAAACGAATATGATTTGATTGAGATTGCAGAAACATGGCTCCAGGGTGGCCAAGGCTGGGAACTCAACATCCAGGGGTATTCAATATTCAGGAAAGATAGGCAAAAAGGAAAGGGAGGTGGGGTAGCATTGCTGGTTAAAGAAGGGATAAACACAATTGTAAGGAAGGATATTAGCTCTGATGATGTGGAAACTGTATGGGTAGAACTGAGAAATACCAAGGGGTAGAAAACGTTAGTGGGAGTGGTAGATAGACCTCCAACCAGAGATCAGGCCATCTTAGACTGGGTATTATGTAACGAGAACGGATTAATTAGCAATCTTGTTGAACGAGGCCCCTTGGGTTGGAGTGATCATAATATGATCGAATTCTTCATTAAGATGGAGAATGAAGTTGCTGACTGAGAGACTAGGGTCCTAAATTTAAATAGTGGAAACTACGATGGTCTGAGGCACGAGTTGGGTAGGATTGATTGGGGAATGTCACTCAAAGGGTTGACGGTGGATAGGCAATGGCAAACATTCAAAGACCGCATGGATGAACTACAGAATTTGTTCGTCCCAGATTGGCATAAAAATAAAACAAAAAAGGTGACTCAACCGTGGCTAACAAGGGAAATTAGGGATAGCATCAGATCCAAGGAGAGGACATATAAATTGGCCAGAAAAAGCAGTAAACCTGAGGATTGGGAGCAGTTTAGGATTCAACAAAGGAGGACAAAGGGATTAATTAAGAAAGGGAAAATAGATTATGAGAGTAAGCTTGCAGGGAACATAAAAGCTGATGGTAAAAGCTTTTATGGATATGTGAAGAGAAAAAGATTGGTGAAGTCAAGCGTAGGCCCCTTGCAGTCAGAATCAGGGGAATTTATAATGGGGAACAAAGAAATGGCAGACCAATTAAGTACATATTTTGGTACTGTCTTCACAAAGGAGGACACAAATAACCTCCGAGAGATGTCAGGGAATATAGGGTCTGATGAAAGGGAGGAACTGAAAGAAATCAGTATTTGTAGGGAAATGGTGTTAGGGAAATTGATGGGATTGAAGGCCGATAAATCCCCAGGGCCTGATAATCTACATCCTAGGGTACTTAAGGAAGTGGCCCTAGAAATAGTTGATGCTTTGCTGATCATCTTCCAGCATTCGATGGAATCTGGAACAGTACCCATGGATTGGAGGGTAGCAAATGTTATCCCACTATTCAAAAAATGTGGTAGAGAGAAAATGGGGAATTACAGACCGGTAAGCCTGACATCGGTAGTGGGGAAAATGCTAGAGTCCATTATAAAAGATGTAATAGCAGAGCACTTGGAAAACTGTGACAGGATCAGGCAAAGTCAACATGGATTTACAAAAGGTAAATCGTGCTTGACTGATCTACTGGAATTTTTTGAGGATGTAACTGGTAAAATAGGTAAGGGAGAACCAGTGGATGTGGTGTATTTGGACTTTCAGAAGGCTTTCGATAAGGTCCCACATAAGAGATTAGTGTGTAAAGTTAAGGCACATGGGATTGGGGGCAAGGTATTGACTTGGATAGAGAACTGGTTGGCAGACAGAAAGCAAAGAGTTGCAATAAACGGGTCTTTTTCCAAGTGGCAGGCAGTGACTAGTGAGGTACCGCAGAGATCGGTCCTTGGACACCAGCTATTCACAATATATATTAATAATCTAGACAAGGGAACTAGATGTAATATCTCCAAATTTGCAGACGACACAAAGCTGGGTCGGCGTGTGTGCTGTGAGGAGGATGCCGAGAAACTCCAGAATGATGTGGACAGGTTGGGTGATTGGGCAAAAGCATGGGGGCAGAAACAATATAATGTGGATAAATGTGAGGTTATCCACTTTGGTGGCAAAAACAGGAAGGCAGATTATTATCTGAATGGCAATAGATTGGGAGAAGGGGAAGTGCAACGAGACCTGGGTGTCCTTTTGCACCAGTCGCTGAAGGTAAGCATGCAGGTGCAGCAGGCGGTTAAGAAGGCAAATGGCATGTTGGCCTTCGTAGCGAGAGGGTTTGAGTACAGGAACAAGGATGTCTTGCTGCAGTTATACAGGGCCTTGGTGGGACCACATCTTGAGTAATGTGTGCTGTTTTGGTCGCCTTATCTGAGGAAGGATGTTCTTGCCATGGAAGGAGTTCAGCGAAGATTCACCAGGCTGATACCTGGGATGGCAGGAATGACGTATGAAGAGAGATTGGGTCGATTGGGCTTGTACTCACTGGAGTTTAGACGAATGAGAGGGGATCTCATTGAAACTTATAAAATTCTGACAGGACTGGACAGACTAGATGCAGGAAGGATGTTCCCGATGGTCGGGGAGTCCAGAACCAGGGGTCACAGTCTAAGGATAAGGGGTAAGCCATTTAGGACAGAGATGAGGAGGAATGTCTTCACCCAGAGAGTGGTGAACCTGTGGAATTCTCTACCACAGAAGGCAGTAGAGGCCAATTCATTAAATACATTCAGGAAGGAGTTGGATATATTTCTTAAGGCTAAAGGGATCAAGGGGTATGGGGAGAAAGCAGGGACCGGGGACTGAATTTGGATGATCAGCCATGATCGTATTGAATGGCGGAGCAGGCTCGAGGGGCCGAATGGCCTACTCCTGCTCCTATCTTCTATGTTTTTTATTTAATTAATTGAATTTAAATTCCCCAGCTGCCATGGTGAGATTTGAACTCACATCTCTGGATCATTAGTCCAGGCTTCTGGATTATTAGCCCAGTGACAATACCACAATACTACCATTCCATAAGATGATGGCAGGAATCCGGCAAGGATTCTTTGACAACACCTCCCAAACCTGCGACCTCTACCACCTAAAAGGACAAGGGTAGCAGGCGCATGGAAACACCACCACCTCCAAGTTCCCCTCCAAGTCACACACCATTCTGACTTGGAAATATATCGCCGTTCCTTCATTGTCACTGCGTCAAAATCTTGGAACTCCCTACCTAACAGCACTGTGGGAGTACCTTCACCACACGGACTGGAGCAGTTCAAGAAGGCAGTTCACCACCCACTTCTCAAGGGCAATTAGGGATGGGCAATAAATGCTTGCCTTGCCAGCGATGCCCACGTCCTGTGAACGAATAAGAAAAGTATGCAAAGGTCCCTGAAGTCAAAAGAATTAAAAATTTGATGGATTTTTAGCTACAATTTGTGTCTTAATATAACAAAAAGGGAGTTTAGTGTCACTTCCGAATTCTACAGCAGCAGTTCATCAATGTAACAATTCAATATGATGAGGCATGTCTTTTTGATTGGTGACTGAAGTTATTGAAGGGACGTTGACTAGTGAATTTCACGAGCGCCAACTTAATGGGCTGGGGATTTTTAACTGCCGGCTGTCCATTTCTTCCTTGAAAAAGCAGAGGAAAATCTGGTGGGGAGTTTGGACATCCATTTGCCTGTCTAATTTTTCAGGTAGGCCTTTAAATACATACCCAGTACTCCCACCGAAAATGTAGGACCCCGATTATCATTTTAATATACAAATGGGCTGAGCAGGCATTTTGCATGCTCGCCCTAGTTATACCAGGTGTTCAGCGGACTAATCAGCGATCCTTAAAGGGACATTCAGGGGAAGGTAAGCTTTTTTAAAATTGATGTGGGGCCAGGTGGAAATATTTCAGTCCGTTCTCATCTCTGCCCCCGGGACCTGCTCACCTCCAACAGGCCCTACCCGCCGGCCAGCTCCATGCAGAAGACAGACGATTTTTCGGCATCCAAAACTGGTGAACTGCAGCAGAGCACTCGTTTGGTTCCCGAAGCTCACTGGTATAATTCAAATCTGAATATGCACCAGGATCCTACAACTGGAGTTAGGATTCTGATTGCATAGTAAAACAGCCTTACACCAGTTTCAGACAGGCAGGTTGATAGCCTACTTACAGAACCACCTGAATATGGCATGATGTGGTCCTTGGGCATCAATGTGGCAGCCGAGGTGATCCCGCCTCCGACCCCCCCACCCCTGATTATCAACTGTTGGCCGTCTGTTTTTCAGGTGCAAAATGGATAGTCATGAGTTGAATTTCTCCCCCTTTGTCTTGATTATAGTATATTCCCATTTGCTTTTCTTTTACAACCTAACACTGAATATTGGAATAGAAAATGAGCTGGTCTGTTGAAGTTCATCTATGTGCTCCAAGCCTCCCCTCCCCCATGTCTGGTACCGGTCTGAACTGGATATCTCCAGCTTGAGCAGAACCCTAGATTAAAGCATCCTTTCGGTATCAGCTTTTGCTCACAGCCAGTACTGAGCAGCATAAACTGTGTAAAAAGCTCACACATCATTCACCAAGGATCCAGTGTTCACTTACCTCATTTTTAAATATTCAGTGTACTTATGTTATTGTAATTTATAACATAAAAATTAATGGAAAAATAACAAATATTATTCCTGGTAGTGAAAGTATTAAAAATCAGGACTTAAAGAGGGACATCATTAAACAGGAACAGGTAGAATTTCCATCGGGGTTCCCCGATTCCTGCCGAAACTTGGATGCAAACCTTGGAAAATTGGCTGTTGCCGCATTTCTCTGGGGGGGTTTCAGTCAATCACAGAATCATAGAAATTTACAGCACAGAAGGAGACCATTTGGCCCATCTTGTCCGCGCCAAACGACAACGAGCTATCCACCCTAATCCCACTTTCCAGCGCTTGGTCCGCAGTCTTGTAGGTTACGGCACTTCAAGTGCATATCTAAGTATTAACTGAATTTAAATTCCCCAGCTACTGTGGTGGGATTTGAACTCATGGGCTGGATTTTGTCATTGGGGGTGGGTCAGGTGTTCGGCGGGTTCCGCCCCCGCCTCCGATGTGAGGCGGGACAATTTAGCGATTTTGCCCTAATTGGGCACTTGATTTTCAGCGTGTGGGAACCCCTGGCCCTATGAGTCTTTTGGTCCTGAAACTCACCTCTGATGACGTCATCTATGCAGCTGCACTTAAGGCCTGCAAGCAGCCTTGGTTCAGTTTCTGCCGCACAACTTTGTTGCTGAGACTTCTGAGGGATTAGTGGTGCAAACATGGCAAGCTCAAGGCCCAAGTGCACACCCTGCTTTGATGAGGACTCCCTCCACGCTCTGGTGGAAGGAGAAAGAGTTCAGAAGGAAGTGCTGTTTCCTTCATCTGGGAGGAAAAAACTTCCCCAGCTGTGTGGCTGCAAGTGGCACAGGGGGTCAGTGCCATCTCAATGTACAGCAGAACCTGGCTACAGTGCAGAAAGAGGTTTCATGATCTTCTCCGCACAGAAAAAGTGAGGATTACATCACCATGACCCTCAATCGCCTCTCATCACCAGCACTCTTCACTGTCAACCTCGTCCTCCACATCCCACTTGACCCTTACATCCCTGCAGCCTTAACCATTCCCCCTCTCTGTATGTTCACATTCACTTAACTATTCGACTATGCAGCCCTCACACTCCCTATCACTGTTATGCTATGACAGCAACTTACAACACACAGGGAGGGCCCTTGGTCTTGGGACCTCACTCCATCTTTGTGTCCTTTTAAGCATCTATGCTATGGATTCTCTACACTCACTCCTTCATTCTCACTCAAACTCCACTTGTGTCCCTCATTGTAGGAAAAGAGAGCCCACAATAAGAGGGAAAGGGCCAAGACAGGAGGAGGGCCACCCTCAATAGCCCAGCTCACCAGTGCAGAGGAGGCGGCCCTCAAGATCATGGGAGTTGAGGAGGATGCGCAAGTGGGGGACGGCCAGACGGGCGCATCAAAGCAAGCTGGTGACAGAATAGTTTTTCATCTCTCTCATTGCATGAGTCACTGATAATGATTCTGATGCTCTAACAGATTGACTTATGATCATCTGCAGAATTCCATGTGCATGCAATGTTTATCTCACATGTCTAACTCTTTCCTTTACTCCCCCACAGGACCATTGACAGCCCCCCTCCCCACTGTCCAGGGGGAACAGCCTGAGCCACAAGACTCCTCAGAGGAAGCTGCAACCTCTGAGGGCGCAGCGTCACTAGAATTAAGCGCACCCAGCACCAGCGCAGACACTCACACCTCGGTGGGACTTTCGGGACATAGAGTAGTCACCTGGTGTATCACAGCTCACAAGTGAGCATCAGCAGACGGTGGAGACAGGGACAGCAGTGGAGAGTCCTCGTTGGAGGGCGCAGGGCACTCCCAGCTCGGCTCAGCTGCATGTCGACCCTGTGCCTCCGGGTCCATCCAGAAGGAGAGCGGTGCTGGAACTCCAGGAACAGGTGTCTCTGGCAGGTTTTATCTCCAGTGTCACTGCGAGTGTGGAGCGGGTGGAGGAGTCCATTGCTAACATGAGCAGAGCCTTTGTGGAGGCATTGGCGCATGAACGCATCACCATGGAAAGGATGGCAACCTCCATGGAAAGGATGGCTAACTCCTTGGTAAGGATGGCTACCATAGAGGAGAGGATGGCTACGGTAGAGGAGAGGATGGCTATGGCCATGGAGGAGCTTAGTCGCCAGGGTCTTGAAAACATGGTCATTGTTCACAATAGACTGACATCTCTGGAGGAGCGATGGTCAGCTATTGAGCAGAGGAACCAGACCTTCATGGAAGTCCTCTGGAGTAGGACTGCCAGTGCAGAAACGGGTCCTCATGGCCCCCCTGAAGTGCAGCAAGGTGCTGTTAAGCCACTTGCTAGCTCTGAAGTGGGGCTGACCCATGAGAGGGATGTTGGTGGCAGAGAACAAGGAAGTGGGGACTCCTCTCCACTGTACCGTCAATCTTCTTCGAAAGTTATGCCTGGAGATTGGAAGAACCCCCACAGCAAGTCGTTCTGAAAATCTTTCTTTGCCAAATATTCATATGCGATGAAAACAATTTTTTTTTATCAATCATGTCATTGCACTGCAAGAATATTGTTACATCACTAGTGTATGATTTCATTTTGACAAAATTCACATCCAGCTGTTTGGTTAGATTTCATATCATCTTTGTTTTCACAATTTATACAGTAAACTAAAATGTTTTGACGTGTGCTAAGACAACAGATGTGATCGGATACAAATTCCAATGCACCCTTTGTGGACATGTTCAATTTATAAAAAAAATTTCAGGAGGAATCAACTTTTGGCAGAATTGAGATTGCCTAGGAAACAAATGCATATGGAACAGTCTACATAACTCATTAGCCTCCTTCACATAATGCCATTTTAAAATGAAGAATTGACACACACAAAATTGATTTGATAATTTAGAGTAAATTTTACAAATTTGCACTCTCAGGGAATTAATGAATGGAAAATCTTGCAGGTCTTACTGATCCTCGTGCATGAATTCCTAATATAAGCTCCCAAGTGAAGTTGTGCGCCGGAAGCATGACGTTATAAAATTCCTGGGGTAATTTTCACCTACACCACCAGGGCGGTAATCTGGCAGAATGGATCAACTCAACAATTGGATGAAAATATTGCAAGATTTACACTGGGTGAGCAATCTGCTCTGCCAGATTACCGCCCAGGTGGTGAAGATGAAATCACTCCTTTGAATTACCCAGTAATGTTTGTGCTTCAAAATGAAAATTACACCCAAATTAAGGAAAAATATCCAAACCAAAGTATAAATTGGGAAATGTGTTGTGATTTGGCAATGTTGTTCCTTTACAATATCCTTTCGAACAAGTTTACTGAAAGATCTTTTTCGACACATTGAATGAAAGTAAAGACATGCTGAAAACTGAGATGTCTTTTAAAAAACAAAAGGTTAATAGATTACTTGAAATTGCTCTTGTATTCAATTGAAGGTAAAGCGTGTGATGACTGCCTCCCACTGACCTTCCAAGATTCTTCAATAATAATTATAATTTTTAAACACATTTACATGAAAGGAACAACATTTACAAACCTGCAAAACATTTTGCTGATTCTATCATGAAACATTATAATATGTACAGTTTGTAGTTTGTTTAAAAAAAAATAGATTTATAATTACTATGGCCCAGAAATTTGGGCAGCGGGGGCACAGCGTGTATTCCCTACCCCTGAATGATGAGACCCCAAGCTCCCCAAGATACTGGATTTTGGGCCTCATTAAAATGGAGTCAACAACAACAACTTGCATTTATCTTTAACACAGTAAAACGTCCCAAGGCACTTCACAGGAGCGTTATCAAACAAAACTTGACACTGAGCCACATAAGGAGATATTAGGGCAGGTGACCAAAAGCTTGGTCAAAGAGGTAGGTTTGAAGGAGCGTCGTAAAGGAGGAAAGGGAGGTAGAGAGGCGGAGAGGTTTAGCGAGGGAATCCCAAAGCTTAGGGCCATGGCAGCTGAAGGCGCAGCTGCCAATGGTGGAGCGATTAATCGGGGATGCTCAAGAGGCCAGAATTGGAGGAGCGCAGGGATCTCAGCGGGTTGTAGGGCTGGAGGAGATTACAGAGATAGGGAGGGGCGAGGCCATGGAGGGATTTGAAAAGGATGAGAATTTTAAAATCGAGGTATTGCTTAACCGGGAGCCAATGTATGTCAACAAGCACAGGGGTGATGGGTAAACAGGACTTGGTGCAAGTTAGGGCACAGGGAGCAGAGTATTGGATGACCTCAAGTTTATGGAGGGTAGAACATGGGAGGCAGGTCAGGAGGCGTTGGAATAGTCAAGACCTGGAGGTAACAAAGGCATGGATGAGGGTTTCAGCAGCAGATGAGCTGAGGCAGGGAGGAATCAGGCGATGCTACAGAGGTGGAAATAGGCGGTCTTAGAGATGGCGCGGATATATGGTCGGAAGCTCATCTCTGGGTCAAATAGGACACCAAGGTTGCGAACAGTCTGGTTCAGCTTCAGACAGTTGCAAGGGAGAGAGACGGAGTCAGTGGCTAGGGAACAGAGTTTGTGGCGGGGAACAAAGGCTATGGCTTCGGTCTTTCCCAATACTTAGTTAGAGGAAATTTCTAAATCATCGAGTACAGGATGTTGGAGAAGCAGTGTGACAGTTTAGAGACAGTGGAGGGGTCAAGCAAGGTGGTGGTGATCACCGTACATGTGGAAACTGATGCTGTGTCAACATGGCTTCAAAGCCCGCCAGCAAAGAGTAGTGGAAAATCTTCTTCTTCTTAGGCAGACCCTCGGAACCAAGGGTGACTTGCTTCCACACTAAAAATGAGTTCTCAGGTGACTGATGAGTCCAATGCGGGACCTACAGTCTCTGTCACAGGTGGGGCAGATGGTGGTTGAAGGGGCGGGTGGGTGGGGTGCTTGGGTTGACGTGCGCTCCTTCCGCTGTTTGCGCTTGGCTTCCGCTTGCTCCCGGTGAAGAGACTCGAGGTGTTCGGCGCCTTCCCGGATGTTTCTCCTCCACTTTGTGCGGTCTTGGGCCAGGAGTCGGTGGGGGTGTTGCACTTTTTCAAGGAGGCTTTGAGGGTGTCCTTGAAGCGTTTCCTCTGCCCACCTGGGGCTCTCTTGCCGTGTTGGAGCTCCGAGTAGAGCCCTTGTTTTGGGACTCTCGTATCGGGCATGCGGACGATGTGGCCCGTCCATCGGAGCTGATCGAGCGTGGTCAAAGCTTCGATGCTGGGGATGCTGGCCTGAGCGAGAACACTGACGTTGGTGCACCTATCCTGCCAATGGATTTGCAGGGTCTTGCGGAGACAGCATTGGTGGTACCTCTCCAGTGCTTTGAGGTGCCTGCTGTACATGGTCCATGTCTCTGAAGCATACAGGAGGGCGGGTATCACTACTGCTCTGTAGACCATAAGCTTGGTGCTGGGTTTGAGGGCCTGGTCTTCAAACACTCTCTTCCTCAGGCAACCGAAGGCTGCACTGGCACAGTGAAGGTGGTGTTGGACTTCGTCATCGATGTCTGCCCTTGTTGACTGTAGGCTCCCGAGGTATGCAAAGTGGTCCATGTTGTCCAAGGCCTTGTCGTGGATTTTGATAATCGGGGAGCAGTACTGTGTGGCGGGGGCAGCTTGGTAGAGGACCTTTGTCTTACAAATGTTTAGTGTAAGGCCCATGCTCTCGTATGCTTCGGTGAAGGTGTTGACGATGGTTTGGAGTTCGAGCTCAGAGTGTGCGCAGACGCAAGCGTCGTCTGCATACTGTAATTCAATGACAGAGGATTGGACGACCTTGGATCTGGACTGGAGGCAACGGAGGTTGAACAGTTTTCCATTTGTTCTGTAGATTAGCTCCACTCCAGTGGGGAGCTTACTGAGGGTGAGATGGAGCATTGCAGCCAGGAAGATCGAGAAGAGCGTTGGTGCGATGACACAGCCTTGCTTGACCCCGGTCCATACGTGAATTGGATCTGTGGTGGATCTGTTGGTCAGGATCACAGCTTGCATGGCGTCGTGAAGCAGCCAGAGGATGGTAAGAAACTTTTGAGGGCATCCGAATTTGAGGAGAACACACCATAATCCCTCACGGTTGACGGTGTCGAAGGCCTTTGTGAGGTCAAAGAAGATCATGTCCATTGTGCCCCTTTGTGGGCGGAATCCGCATTGCGACACTGGGAGGAGCTCTTCAGCCACTGGGAGAAGGCGATTGAGGAGGATTCTTGCAATGACTTTCCCTGTGGCTGACAGCAGGGAGACTCCTCTTTAATTACTGCAATCGAATTTATCACTTTTCTTGAAGATGGTCACGATTACGGTGTCTCTGAGATCCCCTATCATGCTCTCCTCCTTCCAAATAAGAGAAATGAGTTCATGTATTTGCACCAATAGTGCTTCTCCGCCATGTTTTAGTGCATCGGCGGGGATTCCATCTGCTCCTGAGGCCTTGTTGTTATTCAGTTGTCGGATGGCCTTTTCAACCTCATTGCAGGCTGGGGTTGTGCTGAGATGGTGGCGGGTAGCATGCAGTGGGATGGAGTTGAGGACACGCGTCGAAGACAGAGTCTCAGGTAAGGAGATCTTCGAAGTGCTCCTTCCAGTGGGCACTGACTGCCTCTCTGTCCTTGATGAGTACCTCTCCGTTCTTGGCCCGCAGCGGGGTAGGACCTTGGGTGCTTGGGCCATAGGTGGTCTTGACTGCGCTGAAGAATCCACGCACGTCTTAGTTGTCGGCTAGCTGCTGGATCTCCTGCGCTTTCTCCACCCACCATCTGTTCTTTAGGTCACGAGTTTTTTGTTGGACCTCAGCCTTCAGGCGTCTGTAGAGCTGCTTTCTTGCTCTCGAGTTGTGTTGTTGTTTCCAGATCAGGAATGACTTGCGCTTGCGGCTTATTAGCTCCTGGATCTCCTGGTCGTTCTCGACGAACCAGTCTTGGTGTTTCCTGATCGAGTGACCGAGCATCTCTTCACAGGTGCTGATTATGGAGGCCTTGAGTGCAGACCAGGCACTGTGGAGACTCTGTGTCTCTGAATCACTGGGAGTCGTCAGGTTGGTTGTGAGGCGCAGGCTGAATAGGGCTTTCTTAGCAGTGTCTTTTAGTGCTCCAGTGTTGATTTTCCTGCGGCATTGCTTCTGTTGCCGCCGCTGTTTTGGGGCTACGTTGATGGAGGTGACAGAGCGGATTAGGCGGTGGTCTATCCAGCAGTCGTCAGCTCCTGTCATGGCGTGGTGATGCGGACGTCTTTGCGGTCCCTCACTCGGATGATGACGTAGTCCAGCAGATGCCAGTGCTTGGAGCGAGGGTGTTGCCATGAAGCCTTGTACTTGACTCGCTGACTGAAGAATGTGTTGGTTATGACAAGGCCATGTTCTAAGCATTTCGTTAGGAGGAGGGTATCGTTGGAGTTGGATTTCCCTACCCACTCTCTGCAGATCGCACCTCCCCAGAGGACTGTGTCCTTTCCAACTCTGGCATTGAAGTCGCCAAGGAGGATCAGCTTGTCGTCTGTTGGGACTCGGGACAGGGATTGTTCAAGGCTGGAGCAGAATTCCTCTTTGATCTCGTCTGTGGCTTCCAGTGTTGGGGCGTATGCACTGATGATCGTAGCGCACTGGTTCCAGGTTAGGGTGAGCCGTAGAGTCATGTGGCATTTGTTTATTCCATAAGGGGAGTCTCTGAGATGTTCAACTAGCTCATTTTTTATGGTGAAGCCTACCCCATGGAGGCGGCGATCTTCTTCAGGTTTGCCTTTACAGAAGAAGGTGTAACCACCGCCTTGCTCCGTGAGCTGGCCTTCCCATGCCTGCTGGGTCTCGCTTAGGGTGGCGATGTCTATGTCGAAACGTCTGAGGTCCCAGGCAATGATAGCAGTATGGCGTTCCGGTCTGTCGCTGTTGGGGTTGTCCATGAGGGTCCTGACGTTCCAGGTCCCGAACTTCATTTTAAAGGGTGGAAGATGCCTGTGCGTGAATTCTTTTAATGTGGGGTGGCTGTTGCGCAGCTGCTACCACACGGGCTTGATAGAGCAAGGTCTTGGTCCAATGGCAAGGGGATCCAAGATGATTGGAGACCGGGCTCTGCTACATTGGACTAGCACACACACACACACATACTCCTACTGTCCTCCTCCCTCCTTACCGCAGGTCCTCCCTGCCTGGGTTTCATAGGCTGCAGTGTGGTCCTCCTGACCCCGCTGCTAGTCCACGCTGCACCACTCCTGGGCGTCGACCTCGCTCCTGGGCTCGTCCTCGCTCCTGAGCCTCGTCCTCGCTCCTGGGTCCCGACCTCGCTCCTGGGTCCCAACCTCGCTCCTGGGTCACATCCTCGCTCCTGGGCCCTGTCCTTGCTCCTGGGCCCCGTCCTCGCTCCTGGGCCCCGTCCTCGCTCCTGGGCCCCGCCCTCACTCCTGGGCCTCGTCCTCGCCCCTGGGCCTCGACCTCACTTCTGGGCTGCGTCCTCCCCCCTGGGCCTCGTCCTCACTCCTGGATCCTGTCCTCGCTCCTGGGTCCCGACCTCGCTCCTGGGCCTCGACCTCGCTCCTGGGCCTCGACCTCGCTCCTGGGTCCCGACCTCCTTATAGTGTGTCTCCTTCCAGTGAGTGTGGAAAATAGCATTGCCATGGTTCTCAGATAAATGGGTTCAGGGATCAGGTCCAGGATTGGAGCCTGGGGCAGGATCCAGGATCGGATCTTGGGTCGGGTCGGGAATTGCGGTGCTAGGGACCATGGGGCCGGAGATTGGGCTTCCAAGATTGGATGGCCAGGGGTCAGGTGTCTGAGAATTGGGGTCCGAGGTTCGAGGTTCCAAGAATCGGGGGTTCAGGACTCATGGGGGTATGAGAAGGGAGATTGGGATCGGGACCATGGGCAATCGGAGGGAGGGTGGGGGTGGGGGGGGCAGAGATTGGGGGGGGTGAGCAGCTGCAATGTGAGAGGGAGCGGTGGCAACTGATTCCTTTAATGTAGGGTTGAAAGAAGAAATCCTACTCCTCCTGGTTGCACACTCAGGTAAGGCGATCCGTAGGCTTGGCTTCCAATCTTGGAGAGGGGACCTTAAAGAGGTCGAATAGGCAAAGGCCCTAACGTGCGGGAATAGGAGGCTTATTTTTTGTGCTTAACCAATATGGCAGGTGGCAACCCATCGGCCAGAAGTGTGCGCACGTTTCCTGCCCACTATATTGGGGCCTCAGTAGTCCGAGTAACACCCAAAAAACGGGCACTGTGCGGACCAATTTCTAGGTCTATAGGTTTAACTTAGACAAATATTGCCGAACGAATCCTTTAATCACATTTATTGAAAATTGGAGGATATAATTCTTAAAGGTTTATTAGTACTACTTTAGGTATTATGTTGTTGAAACAACACATTAGTATTGACAAATGTTTACCAAGAACAGGTTTACACTGATTAGTCATAAACTATAAAGAGAGTTACTATTTTATACAATAATTATATCCTAAACTAAAGTTATTCAAAGTAACCCATATTAGACAATTCCAGATTGTGTACTCTGATCAGCTTATATTTCAACTAGACAAAGTTCTTTTCATACACCTTTATTATTTGGTTACCTGGCTTCATTTCTATCAGATAAACTTGGATCCAATCCATAATGAAACAATAGTTTAGGAAATACAGTCCTTAGAAAACGAAAATATTTTCTTGTGTTGTTGCTAGGATATGAGTCATGGAAACATAGAAGACAGGAGCAGGAGTAGGCCATTCGGCTCCTCGAGCCTCTTAATGAGATCATGGCTGATCATCCAAATTCAGTACCTTGTCCCTGCCTCAGATAAGGCGACCAAAACTGCACACAATACTCGAGGTGTGGTCTCACCAAGGCCCTGTACAACTGCAGCAAGACATCCTTACTCCTGTACTCGAATCCTCTCGCTATGAAGGCCAACATACCAATTGCCATCTTAACCGCCTGCTGCACCTGCATGCTTACCTTCAGCGACTGGTGCACAAGGACACACAGGTCTTGTTGCACTTCCCCTTTTCCCAATCTATTGCTGTTCAGATAATAATCTGTCTTCCTGTTTTTGCCACCAAAGTGGATAACCTCACATTTATCCACATTATATAGCATCTGCCATGCATCTGCCCAATCACCCAACCAGTCCAAATCATACTGGAGTTTCTCTGCATCCTCCTCACAGCACACACGCCCACCCAGCTTTGTGTCGTCTGCAAACGTGGAGATATTACATCTAGTTCCCTCGTCTAGATCATTAATATATATTGTGAATAGCTGGGGTCCTAGCACCAATCCCTGTGGTACCCCACTAGTCACTGCCTGCCACTCGGAAAAAGACCCATTTATTCCAACTCTTTGCTTCCTGTCTGCCAACCAGTTCTCTATCCAAGTCAGTACCGTACCCCCAATCCCATGTGCTTTAACTTTGCACTCCAATCTCTTAGGCAGGACCTTATCGAAAGCCATCTGAAAGTCCAAATACACCACATCCAACTATTCTACCAGTTACATCCTCAAAAAATTCCAGTAGATTAGATAAGCATAATTTACCTTTTGTAAATCCATGTTGACTTTGTCCGATCCTGTCATTGTTTCCCAAGTGCTCTGCTATTACATCTTTTATAATGGACTCTAGCAATTTCCCCACGACTGATGTCAGGCTTACTGGTCTATAGTTCCCCGTTTTCTCTCTACCACCTTTTTTAAATAGTGGGGTTACATTAGCTACCCTCCAATCCATGGGAACTATTCCAGAGTCTATAGAATTTTGGAAGATGACCAGCAATGCATCTACTATTTCTAGGGCCACTTCCTTAAGTACCCTAGGATGTAGATTATCAGGTCCTAGGGGGAGTGTTTGCTAGTGCTGTTGGGGAGGGTTTAAACCAAAATGGCAGGGGGTTGGAAACTGTGCAGGGAGACAGAGGAAAGGGAAGCAAGGATAGATGAAAAAGACAGGAAGGAGAAAAGCAAAAGTGGAAGGCAGAGAAATCAAGGGTGTAAATCAAACAGGGCCACAGTAAATAATAATTCTAAGAGGAAGAAGAGTGTTAAAAAAACAAGCCTGAAGGCTTTGTGTCTTAATGCGAGGAGCATTCGTAATAAGGTGGATGAATTAGCTGCGCAAATAGATGTAAACGGATATGATATAATTGGGATTATGGAGACATGGCTCCAGGGTGACCAAGGCTGGGAATTCAACATCCAGGGGTATTCAATATTCAGGAAGAATAGGCAAAAAGGAAAAGGAGGTGGGGTAGCATTGCTGGTTAACGAGGAGATTAACACAATAGTAAGGAAGGATATTAGCTCTGATGGTGTGGAATCTGTATGGGTAGAGCTGAGAAATACCAAGGGGCAGAAAACATTAGTGGGAGTTGTATACAGACCCCCAAACAGTAATGCTGAGGTTGGGGATGGCATTAAACGGGAAATTAGAGACGTGTGCAATAAGGGCACAGCTGTTATCATGGGTGACGTTAATCTACATATAGATTGCGCTAACCAAATTAGTAATAATACTGTGGAGGAAGAATTCCTAGAATGTATACAGGATGGTTTCCTGGACCAGTATGTCGAGGAACCAACTAGAGATCAGGCCATCTCAGACTGGGTATTATGTAATGAGAAAGGATTAATTAGCAATCTTGTTCTGCGAGGCCCCTTGGGGAGGAGCGATCATAATATGATCAAATTCTTCATTAAGATGGAGAGTGAATTAGTTGACTCAGAGACTAGGGTCCTGAATTTAAATAAAGGAAACTACGATGGTATGAGGTGCGAGTTGGCTAGGATGGATTGGGGAATGGTGGATAGACAATGGCAAACATTTAAAGATCGCATGGATGAATGACAGAATTTGTTCATCCCTGTCTGGCATAGAAATAAAACAAAAAAGGTGGCTCAACCGTGGCTAACAAGGGAAATTAGGATAGCATAAGATCCAAGGAGAGGACATATAAATTGGCCACAAAAAGCAGCAAACCTGAGGATTGGGAGCAGTTTAGGATTCAGCAAAGGAGGACAAAGGGATTAATTAAGAGGGGGAAAATAGAGTATGAGAGTAAGCTTTCAGGGAACATAAAAACTAAATGAAAAAGCTTCTATAGATATGTGAAGAGAAAAAGATTGGTGAAGTCAAGCGTAGGTCCCTTGCAGTCAGAATCAGGGGAATTTATAATGGGGAACAAAGAAATGGCAGACCAACTCGGAGCAGCGGGAGCAGAGGAGGAGCAGCCGGGTATAAAAACCCACGACCAGCGAGGCCCGAGAGCACTCGGAGCAGCGGGAGCAGAGGAGGAGCAGCCGGGTATAAAAACCCACGACCAGCGAGGCCCGAGAGCACTCGGAGCAGCGGGAGCAGAGGAGGAGCAGCCGGGTATAAAAACCCATGACCAGCGAGGCCCGAGAGCACTCGGAGCAGCGGGAGCAGAGGAGGAGCAGCCGGGTATAAAAACCCACGACCAGCGAGGCCCGAGAGCACTCGGAGCAGCGGGAGCAGAGGAGGAGCAGCCGGGTATAAAAACCCACGACCAGCGAGGCCCGAGAGCACTCGGAGCAGCGGGAGCAGAGGAGGCGCAGCCGGGTATAAAAACCCACGACCAGCGAGGCCCGAGAGCACTCGGAGCAGCGGGAGCAGAGGAGGAGCAGCCGGGTATAAAAACCCACGACCAGCGAGGCTTACCAACTCCGCAGCGGGGAGAGAGGTAAAAAATAGTCAGTGTGTGACGTCACCAGGGAGCAGGTAAGTGATTGGTTGGTGAGTATTTCTCTTTTTTAAACTTTAACTCTGTAGTTTATCGTTACTAGGGTCTTTTCTGGTGTAGCAGGTACTGTTGGTAGACTATACAAGAGCCTTAGAGATATCTTTAATTGGTGATAGTAAATTAATTTAAATTAATTAAGGGGAAAGTCATGCCAGGAGAGCCCAGCCCCATGATGTGCTCCTCCTGCTCCATGTGGGAATTCAGGGACACTGCCCCTGGTGACTACGTGTGCAGGAAATGCATCCATCTGCAGCTATTAGCAGACCGCATTGAGGAGCTGGAGCTGCGGGTGGATGGGTTGTGGAGCATTCACGAGGCTGAGAAGTTCGTGGATAGCACGTTTAGTGAGTTGGTCACACCGCAGGGAAGGGCTGCACAGGAAGAAAGGAAATGGGTGACCACCAGGCGGAGCAATAGAAGTAGGCAGGTAGTGCAGAAAACCCCTGTGACCATTCCCCTCTCAAACAAGTATACCGTTTTGGATACTGTTGGGGGGAATGACTCACCAGGTGAAGGCAGCAGCAGCCAGCTTCCTGGCACTGGGGGCGCTCCTGCTGCCCAGGAGGGGAGGAAAAAGAGTGGGAGAGCAATAGTCGTAGGGGATTCTATAGTAAGGGGAACAGATAGGCGTTTCTGTGGCCGTAGACGTGAATCCAGGATGGTTTGTTGCCTCCCTGGTGCCAGGGTCAAGGATGTCACTGAGCGGCTGCAGGGCATTCTGGAGGGGGAGGGTGAACAGCCAGAGGTCGTGGTCCACATTGGTACCAACGACATAGGTAAAAAGAGGGATGAGGTCCTGCAACAAGAATTTAGGGAGCTAGGGGCAAGATTAAGGAGCAGGACCTCGAAGGTTGTAATCTCTGGATTACTCCCGGTGCCACGTGCTAGTGAGTATAGGAATAGGAGGATAGAACAGATTAATGCGTGGCTAAAGGGATGGTGCAGGAGGGAGGGCTTTAGTTTCCTGGATCACTGGGTCTGCTTCTGGGACAGGTGGGACTTGTACAAGTCGGACGGTTTACACCTGAACCAGAGGGGAACCAATATCCTTGCGGGGAGATTTGCTAGCACTGCTGGGGGGGGGTTTAAACTAATTCGGCAGGGGGATGGGATACAGAGTGGAGCTATAGTAGGGGGTGATGTACAGCCAAATAAAGAGGAAAAAACAAGTCAGCAGGGAAGGCAGAGCAAAGATGTGAAGGCAAAAGGGAATATGGCAGGGCTGGAAGGCATTTATTTTAATGCAAGGAGTCTTGCAAATAAGGTGGATGAACTGAAGTTGTTGTTGAACACATGGGAGTACGATATTGTTGCTATCACGGAGACATGGTTGAGGGAGGGTCAGGACTGGCAGCTAAATATTCCGGGGTATAGAATCTTCAGGCGAGACAGAGGGGGGTGTAAAAGGGGAGGGGGTGTTGCAATATTAATTAAGGAGTCTATTACTGCTGTAAGGAGGGATGATATATTAGCGGGTTCCTCTAATGAGGCCATATGGGTAGAACTTAAAAACAAAAAGGGGTCAAGCACCTTGCTGGGAGTGTACTATAGGCCCCCAAACAGTCAGGGGGAGATAGAGGAACAGATATGCAGGCAGATATCAGAAAAGTGTGAAAATAATAGGGTAGTAATAGTGGGGGATTTCAACTTCCCCAATATAAATTGGGATAGTCAGAGTGTGAAAGGCTTGGAGGGAGAAGAATTCTTAAAGTGCATCCAGGAAAGCTTTTTGAGCCAACATGTAGAAAGTCCTACAAGAGAGGGGGCGGTACTGGACCTAATTCTAGGGAATGTAGCCGGGCAGGTGGTGGAAGTGTCTGTAGGAGAGCATTTTGGCGATAGTGACCACAATTCGGTGAGATTTAAGGTGGTCATGGAAAAAGACAAAGACGGCCCGGAAATCAGGGTTCTAAATTGGGGGAAGGCCGATTTTAATAAGATAAGACAGGATCTGGCAAAAGTGGACTGGGAGCAGCTACTTATAGGAAAATCCACATCAAAACAGTGGGAGGCTTTCAGAAGGGAAATAGAGAGAGTACAACACCAACATGTTCCTGTAAAGGTCAAGGGTGGGACCAACAAGCAAAGGGAACCTTGGATGACAAAGGATATACAAAAATGCATTAGGAAAAAAAGGGGGGCTTTTGGCAGTTACAAAAGACAAAAGACGGTGGAAGCCCTAGAGGAGTATAAGAGGTGCAGGGGCATACTTAAAAAGGAAATTAGGAGGGCGAGGAGGTGTAAGATTCGCAATTTTCAGCAAAAATCACGCAAGAAAACTGGATAAAATAAGACTGTTTATTGACCAAAGTAAGCTTGCACAGAAAAACCTTTGGTAAAAGGGCATACAAAATGGCCGCCAGGCCCCGTGATCAGTTTCTGAACCAGTTTTATTTCTGTTACTGCAAGCCAGTCAGGCTTGTGGATTGAAGACAGTGAGCCCGCGAAAGCCAGTATCTGGGAACCGAAACTCAGAGCAACAGCATACATATTCAATGGATTATAAGTACAGGATGGGGCCCATCAAGATATGGGCGGACAATGTAAAAAAACTGATACCCATTTATCGTACAAAGGAAAAACCGTTTAGCAGCCATCAAGGAAAATGTCCGGACCGATCAATATGCGAACCAAGCCGCGGTGACAATGCAAAGGACACTAACAGACATTATCGGCCAGGAAGGCCAGTTCAAGTTATCACCGGCTCCGTTACCAGACAAAGCGCCCCTGCAGAGATCTCTGCCCGCCAAAATTAATACAAAGACAAGACTATGATTTGGCGGGAGATAAGACTGCCCCAAAAGAGTATAACTATGGATTGAAAGTCCATCTAAGTGACTTCTTCACTGCTACGGCTTCTTGTTGGGCGACTTCAGGCTTCCATTTCTTCAAGAACTTTCTTCTACGAGGAACGAACGAAGGGCGGACGGTGCCCGGATCGGCGCCTCTTCCACTTCGGCAGATCGATGAAAACGTTTTCATCTTTTTAAAGACGGACGGTTTCGGAAAAAGGACAACGTGGCCGGTGTTCAGCCAAACAAGGCTCGGCCATGACGAGAAGACGACAAGGGTGGCCCGGGTACTGGGGTCGGGAGATCATCGACGACCCAGGCCGACGGAGAAGAAACCCTCTGGAGAACCGGCGATCGATGCCACAAGATTCTCCCATGTGCATAACCTGCATCTAGGTCTACTCCATGAACCCAAATCCACGATTGTGGATCTCAACCTTGACGAGCGCTCATCGAGGCTGGGTCTACCCCACCGCCTCGAGGGAGGAGAGAATATCGACTGCGCCAGAAGCTTCCAATCCACGTGACGACGGGAAGCGGTGTCAAAAAGTCTGCGAACCCCTTTTCGCGATTTCGAGAGTGGTGAGCATGATCCCAAGTTCCCCAGGTCGAAACTTAGTTTAGGTATAGGGGAGGGAGTTAAGGGAAATCGTAATGTGTTTCCCCTTTTACGATGTGCCGTGTGTTCCCCATTTCCATAGAGTCAAGTTCATAAATTTGTGCATGATTGTAGTTACTTTAATCTGTGCCTATGACATGTATTTTGTAATGCTTCAAACTGTTCAAAAATAAAAGCATCCATTTCGTGCTATTCAGCCTGGTCTATTGAGTCCTCTTCTCTGCACTACTGTTCTCTGCATCTAAGTCCAAGGTCTAGAACCGTAGGGGGGGGTGGGTCGAACCACTCAAGGGTAATTCTTGCACGAAGCCTGGCAGGGGGCCAGAACGGGCAAGAGAGCAGGAAAAAAAACCCTACAGAAATGGCGACCGCGGCAGGACCTTGGCAGCAGGAAAGTAGTGTGTTAGATCAAGATCTGAATAAACGAAATGTGATGGATGAAAGAATAGCAGATTATGTTTTCGGAAAAGTCAACCTCACAAAACAATGGATATCTGATCTATTAAGGGATAGGCGCCCGCTAGACGCAGCCATCAAATGGACAGCGGGTAGAGAGCATAAGAAATCTGTAGAAAAGGCGGTCTGGCTGATGTGCTACAAGAAGCAAGTCCAGCTTTTGGACCAGGTAGTTGCAGCACAGACAGTCCAGATCAACGGCTTGCTCAAAGACGTAGAGGAAAAGGTTGCGGGAGGTCAAAAACTGATTGAATCGCTTGACGCGCTGAATCAGGAACGCCGCTCTGTAATTCGCTGCCACGAAACCCGGGTAGAATATTTAAAATGTCAGGTCGTTGAGGCCAAGGCCAGTGAAGGTAGAATGAGAGAGAGGTGTTTCCGTCTAGCCAAACAAGTAGATGCCCAAGAGGAAAAGCTCCTGGGAGCCAGGGCAGCATATAAGATGGCCATGGAGGATAGATCTGAGAACACCGACCACAGCGCTTGCCGCCGGGAGCTAGAGGACCTGAGAAAGGCCCTAGCGAAGGCAAACGGGTTGGTGTGTCTCATAAATCCACCAGCGAGTCAGCTGTTGCTAGCCAAGGAATCCAAAAGACCGATTCCACAAGAGGCAGTTGGGGTACCAACCCCCGAACCCTCTGCGCCTCCTGCCTATGAGGAGTCTTGGACTCCGGGACAGGAGACGGAGACGGTAGAGGAAGAGAGCCCTGAGGTAGAGCAACCCCAGACAGTAGAGTCTGGGCCGGCGCCAATGTGTCCAACGAGACACCGGAGGATCGGTCCAAATGAAGAAAATGGCGATGACGGACCCCTTGAGAGTCAGATCATAATGCCTCATAGCGCACGACAGCTAAGAGAGATGATAAGTCACATCCCAAAACTCTCCGAGTCAGGAGATCCCTCCGTGCATTTCAGGGACGTGGAGCAGACCGCAGCAGTCAATGACTGCGACGGGGTTGAACAGTCTAAAATGCTGCTGTTCTCCCTGGACAGTTCGCTCCTCCAGTGTCTCCCTGACGAGAGCAAGAGAGGGCACAGGGACTATGAGTTGCTACGGGATGAGATTCTGGAGATCATGGGAGAGGGGGACGGAACTCCGTTCCTCCGTTTAGAAAAGACAGTGCAGCTAGAGAGAGAACCCCCACGGGTTTTCGCCGACAGGTTGTGGCCAGTGTATCGGCGCAGCTGCCCGGGCGGGCCGGCCCGGGCCGGGCTGGATGGCGAACAAAGGGCTCACTGGCTTCGGTGCCTGGTAGCAGGTTGCCTGCCAGTAGTGAAGGAACAGGCCAAAGCATGGTTTGACCCCACTGACGCCCGCTCCACGGAGGAAGTAGTACTAGATCAGCTCACGATCAGTTATAGAAACAACAAGGGCAAGAAAACGCCTGTTGTGAAAGGAAAGGTGCATGAGGTGAGACCCGCAGCCTCTGCTAAAAAGGAATGGCGTCAGGAGGGAAATCGCCATCCCCAAGCCAATAGCAGTTGTTACGGGTGTGGGAAGGAGGGTCATTGGCGCAAGGACTGTAGGAATCCTTGGAAGGATAAGAGGGAGAGAGCGTTCGCCGCAGCCCAAGATCAAGCCCAAGCCCGAGTCGCCAACGGCCTGAGAGTTTACCCAACACCAGCACAACCACAAGTGCAGGCCGCTGCCCCAACACCAGTCCAGAACCCAACCGTAGCCTCTGCCCCGAATAAAGGGGGTGGTGCGGTTGTGGACCCCGCTGCGATCGAGTCAGTCTTGGAGACTATGCGGTCTCTGATGACCTGGCAGGGGAAGGTAGCGGTTGCTAACAGCCCCATCGCCCCCGAGACCCCAGCCGAAATACCTAAATGACTGACGCCCGCGCAGCCCATCTACTTGTGTCCGCTCCGCTATGACGCTTGGAGAAGACCTGTGGTGGAGATGGAGGTGGAGAAACAAAGGGGTAGTTACCTGTTGGATACGGGAGCTTCGTGTACCGTGATCCACACGGACAAACCTTTTGCCTCACCTCTGTCCGCCCAGGCTCCATATTTAGTAGCGGGTTTCACAGGTAGAGAACAGGCTGGCGCGTACTCCCTCCCGCTCTCCATTCAGTTGGGAGCGCTCCACACCACATGGACGTGCATCCTATTGAAGTGGAATGAGGGGGGGGGGAAAGGCATCCTCGGGGCTGATTTCTTGGTGGAACACGGGATCCTCGTGGACCTGAGAAATCACTGTCTCTGGGGAGCCGAGGGCGGTTTAGGTAAGGTAGTCGTAATCCCGGGGAAGGAAGAAAAGGGGGCCCTGTGCACTATGAAGCCGTCAGGAGGTTACGATCTCGAGCTCATGGTAACAAACGTCCCAACGGACTTGCAGGCGCGTGTGTCAGAAAATCTGACCGCGTTCGCCACCCACAAGCACGACTGCGGGAGAGTCACTGGGTTCGAAGTCAGCGTAGACGGGGACCCCATGATCCGACCCCAAAAGCAGTATAATTTCCCCAAGGAGGCAGAACCCGACATGGAGACAGCAATATCTTCATTGGTACAGCAGGGCGTGTTGAGGACGATAGCCACCCACGTGAACTCCCCATTATGGCCGGTAAAGAAACCGGACAATTCGTGGAGAGCCACGGTGGACTACAGAGTCCTCAATAGTAATATCCCAGCCTGCGCGCCCACGGTAGCAGCAGTTGCAGACTTAATAGGGAGTATTCCAGCATCGGCGACCACATTCACGGTGCTGGACATCTCGAACGGTTTTTGGTCCATTCCGCTGCGGCGGGAGGACCAGTACAAGTTTGCCTTTACTTTCAAAGGGCAACAGTACACTTGGAACTGCTTACCACAGGGTTTTCACAACAGCCCCAGCATTTTCCATCAGTGCATGGCGGGGAGTTTGAAAGAGTTCAGCCAGCCCAACCAGATAGTGCAGTATGTGGACGACTTACTCCTGTTCACAGATACAAGGGAGCAGCACGGCCCACTGTTAGCCGAATTGTTGGAACTGTTAGAAAGGAAGGGTTTCAAAGTAAACCCAAAGAAAGCCCAGATCGGCCAGCAGGAAGTTAAATTCCTGGGTCTGGCCATCCGCGCTGGGGAAAGAGCCATAGATAAGGCCAGACGGGAATCTATACAAGATCTGCCGATTCCCAACACAGTAACGGGTGTAAGGTCCTTTTTGGGATTGACCGGGTACTGCAGAGATTTCATCGAGGACTATGCTGCCACAGCGGCCCCGCTACTTCGACTCTTACACAAGGGAGTCGAGTGGTCTTGGGACGAGGGGTGCCAGGCAGCATTCGAGAAGTTGAAAAGAGATCTGCAGACCGCGCCAGCCCTAGGGGCCATAGATGGGGGAAGAGGAGTTCTTTCTGGAGGTAGCCGCTAGTGGGGACAGCCTGAGCGCAGTGCTGCTCCAAGAGCGGCACGGCAAGCTAAGACCAGTAGTTTATTCCTCCAGGGTGCTCACGGATGTGGAGAGGAGTTTCTCCAATTGCGAACGGCATCTCCTGGCCACGCATTGGGCTGTGAACAGATCAGTGATCTTCACAGGGACCTCTCCCATTACGCTCCTCACCCATCACACCCCCACGAAGATGCTTCTGGACGGGAGGATTAAGGATGGGACCGTAAGCAGCGCTCGGATTGCGCGCTGGACCCTCCTCCTTTCCCAGATGGATCTCAAAGTTAAAGGCCTCTGCGCGCCAAGGCTCGCAGCCAATATGGCATATCCCGGGACAGCCCATCAATGTTCCGTAGAAGGGGTATGGGAAGTTAACATAGGTTTACGGGCCGGGATACATCCCACAGGCCGTGAGATCTACGTAGACGGTTCTAGCACTGTAGCTGACGGCAAGCGACTCACAGGGTGTGGAGTTTATGACCCTGCGGCAAACATTGCCCTGGCAATTAAGCTCCCCAGCACTATGAGCGCGCAGCAGGCTGAACTGTCCGCGGTGGCGTACGTGGTTACCCACCCCGAGATTTTCCCAACCCCATACACGATTTGCTCAGACAGCATGTTCACGTGCAATTCGTGTACAGAGTACCTCGCCATCTGGTCCTGACGCGGGTACACCTCCGCGGACGGGCGGCCTTTAACAGTTAAGCCCTTGCTGGAGAAGATCCTAGCAGCTGTGGGGGAGAAAGGAGAGGTGTTCATCCATAAGGTGAAGGCTCACTCCACTACAGAACCCCGCAGTCAGGGCAACCAGCAGGCGGATGCGCTAGCCAGGGAGGGTGCCCGCAACGGCATTCTCTGGGACCCATACGAACCCGGACCCGTGGCGCCGATCCAAGCCAGGGAGGGAATTCCCGGGAACACAGGGGTGACACCGCCCCCAGACCTAAAGACCGTCCAAACCCTGGATCCCGCCCTAAAAGCAGTCCTAAAAGCCATCACAGAGGGCAAACAGATAGAAGGTCCGTACAGTACGGCAGCCCTCACAGTCAAAGAAGGTATGCTGTTCCGAGAGGAGCAGTGGGTTGTGCCGCAGCAGCACCGAAGGGAATTCCTGCAATTGGCCCACGAGGGTCCAGGAGCGGGACACCCCGGACCTGAGGTCACCTGGCAACGGGTGGAGCAGGCGGGATGGTGGCCGGGACTTCGGGACGATGTCCGCGAGTTCTGCGCAAGCTGTCTTGTGTGTGCTGCTAACAACCCAGACCTCCACAAAAGGAAGGTGCCCATGGGGCACATCAGGAGGGTAGAGGGACCATGGCAGTCGATTCAGGTCGACTACATAGGGCCCCTGCCCGCCGCCCAGGGAGGCTATAAGTACTGCCTTGTCCTGGTAGATGTGTTCACCAAATGGGTAGAAGCCTTCCCGTGCAGAACAGCTACGGCACTGGGTACTGCTAAGATCTTGATTCGGGAAGTGTTCTCACGGTGGGGACTCCCCCGTTTTGTAGAGTCCGACCAAGGGAGTCAGTTCACCGGTCAAGTAATGCAGAACGCCCTCATGCTCTTGGGCATTGAGGGAAAGTGGCCCGTAGCATACAATCCCCAGTCATCCAGGATTGTTGAGCGTATGAATCGGACCCTCAAGGAAAAGCTGAGGAAAGAGACAATGGGCTCGCCCCAGAAATGGGCGGAGGTCCTGCCTTTAGTCCTCATGGGGATCCGAGCCAGCCAGTCCAAAAGCACGGGGTATTCCCCGCACGAGTTAATGACTGGAAGGATCATGCGAACACCCACCCATGTGCTAGCCCCGGTGCTCACTGAGGGCCAGCTCCGAGAGGTGAAACGGGACAAATTCGCCCAAACCCTCTTGGAGCGCCTGAGACAGATTTATGGGCAGGCGGCTGGGAACATGGGAAGACAGCACCAGGGAAATAAACTGTTGTTGGAACCTCGGAAACAACAAGAGTGGGTAGTCGGAGACCAGGTCATGGTCCGAAACTACGCCAGGGTAGGGAGTTTTGAACCACTGTACATGGGGCCATACAGCATTGTAGACAAGGCCAGCCCCATGGTTTATGCAGTGAAGACGCCCCAACGTACCAAATGGTTTCACATCAACCAGTGTAAACTGTTTAAACCGGGTACACAAGGGCCACCAAAGGGGACCAGGTCTGAGAACAAAGATCCTCAGCCTGTAACAGAGTCACAGACCACACAGGCTGGAGCAGTAGCCTGCGTGAAGGGAGAGGCCATCCCATTGGAGTGGGAGGTCTCATCTTTTGAATGGGATTTAGGCAGGGGAGAGCCCGAACAGCTCAACCTCGCTTTAGACCCAATCACGGAGGAGGAAGAGTCAGAGGACGGCAGTCCCGCCCTCGACTCAAGCTTGGGGGAGGTAGGGAGTGGGGGTGGAGACTCGTTACCTGTAGGGACAGGTGAGGTGGAGTCGGAAGCCACAGATCCCGACCCCGGGGGGGCGGAGCCTGAGGGAGGGGAGCTGGAGCCGGCAGCTGTGGAGGAACCACAGGCTGTAACGGTAACAGTCACAACCCCCGGTCCATCGGCCCCGGGAGCCCAACCCAAAGCAGCCCCTCGTAGGTCGGCTCGAGCGCCCCAGCCCAGAAAATTTTGGCCAGATTCTCCCCATCCTTCCCAACCACGGTTTAAAGCAGCCCCAGGAAGACATGATCCCCGTTCAGCAGCGACAGGCTGCGGGGGATCAAAGCCAAAGATCAATGCAGCCCCACCGCAGGGTGTGGCACACGACAGACCTCACAGGGATTCGGAAAGCCGCCCCACGGAGGGCGGCGCTGTACATAAGTTAAGTTAGGTAATTATGGTCATAGTTTAAGGAATGTAAAGTATATGGTGTTAAGAGTACAATTTTGAGGTCTGCCCGGTATGTGTGTTTGTTAGGGAGCGGGGTCCAGGAACCCGCGCGTCCAATTAATTTAGGCCAGCACCTATCGGGAGCCCGGCTACATCATTTTGTTGGTTACAGAAACCTGGGATACGATGGAAAGGATTGTCGTCGCGTTCATGGCGATCGGGTGCGGGTGGGCCTACCGAGGCCGCACCAAGGACGTCATCATTTTCGGGTGCTCCGGGGACACGGCCCCCATCGCAACGGATGGGACGGGGGAGCGAGAGGTAGAGGAAACCGCCACCTACTTCCACCAAGGGAGATGGCCAGGTTGGCTGGGAACGAATTCTACGGAATATTCCAGCAATTTCGGTTTTGCCTACCAAGAGACTTCATTAACGTGCCCTCGAGTGAGGATCCTAGCGCCCAGAGTCAGCGTCACCGTGGGAAAGAGGATTTGTCTGGTGTGCAATGGGAACGTACCACCAAGGCGATGGTGGTGGCTACGAAAGCTGGGAAAGGACATGAGAAACTCTACGGTCGAGTGGGAGCGACTGGGTAATAATACCCATCGGACTATTACGGGAACTCACGGACAATTACGTGTGTGTTGGGACAAATGGTGGGAACCAGATGAGGGAATATATGTCTGTATGTGGGGTTCGAGACACGTCTGCCCCAAGGGCGTGTCCATCTTCTTCCAGAGGCAGTGGCAGGATGAAGGGAAGGGGATGAGATGGGATGTTAGCACTCGAGCCCCATACTCCCCTATTCCGGTGAACGCCACTGAACTCATCACCCGCCCACGCAAGCCCCTGCCCACGCTTCCGGTAGCACTAGCCCAGAAAGGAGGGTGCCCAACCACCACCAAGGGACCCGGGAACGGTTTAGTATTGGTACCCACCGGTCAGGTGCTGTACCAAGGGGTACACTACGCGGTGGCCTCAGTGATTTTAAATCTCACTGAGGTAAGATTGCCGGAGTGGTGTCCCAAAGAAACGGAACAATTATACCAGGTCCTGTTAACCCGTATGTTTAGACAATTTTACGAATTTGACTTTGCCGACATCGACAGAGACAAATTATACACCACACCGCCAGAAGTTTTGGATCGAGTCGGGAGGCAAAGAAGGGGTACTGTAAATGACATATTCACTGCTTTTAATACCGGGACATCTGTTGTCAACGCTCTAGATAACGTGGAGCTGCAGACACAGATCAACGGTTTAAAAGCCCAGTTAAGGAACATATTGACAGACGAAAACAAGGTAGTGGGTTCTGAGTTGCATGAGGACCAGGCCATGACACTACACTTTAAGGACATAATTGCTGAGCTGGAGAAACACGCGAGAACGGTAAATGCACTCATTAAGGAGGATCGGAATGCGTCCGATCAAGCTGCGCAAAACGAGGCCTGTGTGCTGTACGGGGCGTGGTTATTGGGCGAGGGCCGCAGTAATCTTGAGGATTTAAAACAGGGTTTGGTCCCGTCCTGGATCAGCAACAAGCACTTGCAAGCGCTCCACCCTTTTGAGAATGCATTAAGCCCGTGCCAGCTCAGGCTAGCCGCAGAAGCATACCCAGTTCCAGTAGACTGCGGACATTCGAATCACACTATTATGGGAATAGTAGTAAGAATGCCGGTGTTGGGTCCCGCAGCAAAGCCCGCCCCGGTGTACAGAGTAGAGAACATTGGAGTCATTCGGGGGGGTGCACACATTCGTTACGCAGTGGTCCCGCCTTACGTCATCAGATGGGAGCGTACGATGACAGGCACTGACCTCTCGGGATGTCGGAGCCGGGGAGCACACATCATCCTGTGTCCCCAGCACTTGAACGCCTTTCTGAAACCGCAGTGCGGGTTCAGGACTGCTAGCGCAAAGCCGGTGAATTGCACCATGGAGGCAATGGCAGAGGACCATGTGCCCCCACAGGTAGCATATATCGGGGGTGGGACATACTGCGTCACCACTGCAGCGCCTCAGTACCGATATGGACAACACGAGTGGTGTTCGGTCGGTGATAGCAGTTTCTGTTTCAAACCCAGGGCCGAGGTTCAAGTGGCACAACAACGAATTGTCCCCATTCCTGCGCCCTCCACCGTTCACATCACTATCAAAGAGAATTTCACAGACTTACAACGATTTGTCGCGCATTTTGGTTATGTCATTCCCCCTCTTCCCGAACACCTCACCAAGATTTTAAAAGCCGTTATAATTTCACAGAAACATTTCTACACACTGGAGCAGAAGACTTTAGAGATAGGAAAAGACATATTGGACATAACCATCCCACCATGGTGGGACTTGTTCACCAACATAGAAATCCCAGCCTGGATTAGAATAGCATCCCATATCCTAGTAGGATGTCAGGTTTTAATTGTGATATTTTTGCTCTTCGTGCATTGTAAGAGAGGCAAACGCCTCCAGAGGCACGAGAACGCGGGCGAATGGAAAGAACGCTATGTGCGAATGGGGGAAGAAGACACCCCACTTTAAGCTGCTAGTATAAGATTAAGCGTCCCTCCATTTAAATTTTTTTTGTGATTTGGTTTGGGTTATAAGGAATTAAGTATTGTTATGTTATTAGTCGTTATTAAGTTTTGATTAATAAAAGGTGTATGCAGATGGCGCAAAAGGGTATCAACCCCCGCACATCTGACAAGTGAATGTGTTATAGTTTAAAATACGCTGTCTATGATTGTCCAAATGTACAAAAGGTAATTTTCGTTTTCTGCGGAAATGGGAACTGCATGTGTCGTGAGGGTCATAGATAGCTAAGTGCCAGGAATGTTTGGATGTGGGGAATCAGGGAAAATTTGCTCATCAAGGATTATTGATACTTTAAGCAAGCTATCAGTATCACAGGGGGGCCTGTAAGATTCACAATTTTCAGCAAAAATCACGCAAGAAAACTGGATAAAATAAGACTGTTTATTGACCAAAGTAAGCTTGCACAGAAAAACCTTTGGTAAAAGGGCATACAAAATGGCCGCCAGGCCCCGTGATCAGTTTCTGAACCAGTTTTATTTCTGTTACTGCAAGCCAGTCAGGCTTGTGGATTGAAGACAGTGAGCCCGCGAAAGCCAGTATCTGGGAACCGAAACTCAGAGCAACAGCATACATATTCAATGGATTATCAGTACAGGATGGGGCCCATCAAGATATGGGCGGACAATGTAAAAAAACTTATACCCATTTATCGTACAAAGGAAAAACCGTTTAGCAGCCATCAAGGAAAATGTCCGGACCGATCAATATGCGAACCGAGCCGCAGTGACAATGCAAAGGACATTAACAGACATTATCGGCCAGGAAGGCCAGTTCAAGTTATCACCGGCTCCGTTACCAGACAAAGCGCCCCTGCAGAGATCTCTGCCTGCCAAAATTAATACAAAGACAGGACTATGATTTGGCGGGAGATAAGACTGTCCCAAAAGAGTATAACTATGGATTGAAAGTCCATCTAAGTGACTTCTTCACTGCTACGGCTTCTTGTTGGGCGACTTCAGGCTTCCATTTCTTCAAGAACTTTCTTCTACGAGGAACGAACGAAGGGCGGACGGTGCCCGGATCGGCGCCTCTTCCACTTCGGCAGATCGATGAAAACGTTTTCGTCTTTTTAAAGACGGACGGTTTCGGAAAAAGGACAACGTGGCCGGTGTTCAGCCAAACAAGGCTCGGCCACGACGAGAAGACGACAAGGGTGGCCCGGGTACTGGGGTCGGGAGATCATCGACGACCCAGGCCGACGGAGAAGAAACCCTCTGGAGAACCGGCGATCGATGCCACAAGATTCTCCCATGTGCATAACCTGCATCTAGGTCTACTCCATGAACCCAAATCCACGATTGTGGATCTCAACCTTGACGAGCGCTCATCGAGGCTGGGTCTACCCCACCGCCTCGAGGGAGGAGAGAATATCGACTGCGCCAGAAGCTTCCAATCCACGTGACGACGGGAAGCGGTGTCAAAAAGTCTGCGAACCCCTTTTCGCGATTTCGAGAGTGGTGAGCATGATCCCAAGTTCCCCAGGTCGAAACTTAGTTTAGGTATAGGGGAGGGAGTTAAGGGAAATCGTAATGTGTTTCCCCTTTTACGATGTGCCGTGTGTTCCCCATTTCCATAGAGTCAAGTTCATAAATTTGTGCATGATTGTAGTTACTTTAATCTGTGCCTATGACATGTATTTTGTAATGCTTCAAACTGTTCAAAAATAAAAGCATCCATTTCGTGCTATTCAGCCTGGTCTATTGAGTCCTCTTCTCTGCACTACTGTTCTCTGCATCTAAGTCCAAGGTCTAGAACCGTAGGGGGGGGTGGGTCGAACCACTCAAGGGTAATTCTTGCACGAAGCCTGGCAGGGGGCCAGAACGGGCAAGAGAGCAGGAAAAAAAACCCTACAGAGGGGCCATGAAATAACACTGGCGAGCAAAATAAAGGAAAATCCTAAGATGTTTTATAAGTATATTAAGGGCAAGAGGATAACCAGGGAAAGGGTAGGGCCCATTAGGGACCAAAGTGGCAAGCTGTGTGTAGAGCCAGATGAAGTAGGTGGGGTTTTAAATGAATTTTTTGCCTCAGTGTTCACTATGGAGAAAGACGATGTAGACATAGAAGTCGGGCAAGGGGACTGTGACATACTTGAACATATTAGCATCGAGAGGGAGGAGGTACTAGCGGTTTTAGCAGGCCAAAAAGTGGATAAATCCCCAGGCCCGGACGAGATGTATCCCAGGCTGTTGTGTGAGGCAAAGGAGGAGATTGCAGGGGCTCTGACACAAATTTTCAGAACCTCTCTGGCCACAGGGGATGTACCAGAGGACTGGAGAACAGCTAACGTAGTACCATTATTCAAGAAGGGTAGCAGGGATAAACCAGGGAATTACAGGCCAGTGAGCCTAACATCTGTGGTAGGGAAATTATTGGAAAAAATTCTGAGGGACAAAATTAGTCTCCACTTGGAGAGGCAAGGATTAATCGGGGATAGTCAGCATGGCTTTGTCAAGGGTAAATCATGTCTGACCAATCTGATTGAATTTTTCGAGGGGGTGACTAGGTGTGTGGATGAGGGAAATGCTGTGGATGTGGTTTACATGGACTTCAGTAAAGCTTTTGACAAGGTCCCGCATAGGAGACTGGTCAAGAAGGTAAGAGCCCATGGGATCCAGGGGGCCTTGGCGCGTTGGATCCTAAACTGGCTGAGTGGCAGGAGGCAGAGGGTGATGGTCGAAGGTTGCTTTTGTGACTGGAAGCCTGTGTCCAGTGGGGTACCTCAGGGATCGGTGCTGGGTCCCTTGCTGTTTGTGATCTACATTAATGATTTGGATGAGAATGTAAAGGGTATGAACAGTAAGTTCGCGGATGACACGAAAATTGGTGGGGTGGTAAATTGCGAGGAGGAAAGCCTCAGGCTACAGGATGATATTAACGGGTTGGTCAGATGGGCGGAAAAGTGGCAAATGGAATTTAACCCGGAAAAGTGCGAGGTGATGCATTTTGGACGGACAAATAAGGCAAGGGAATACACAATGAGTGGTAGGACCCTAGGAAGTACAGAGGGTCAGAGGGACCTTGGTGTACATGTACATAGATCCCTGAAGGCAGCGGAACAGGTAGATAAGGTGGTTAAAAAGGCTTATGGGATACTTGCCTTCATTAGCAGAGGCATAGAATATAAGAGCAGGGAGGTTATGATGGAGCTGTACAAAACGCTGGTGAGGCCACAGCTGGAGTACTGTGTGCAGTTCTGGTCGCCTCACTATAGGAAGGATGTGATTGCTTTGGAGAGGGTGCAGAGAAGATTCACCAGGATGTTACCTGGGATGGAGCGCCTCAGCTATGAAGAAAGACTCAACAGGCTGGGGTTGTTTTCCTTGGAGCAAAGGAGGCTGAGGGGGGACCTGATTGAGGTGTACAAAATGATGAGGGGCATAGATAGGGTAGATAAAGAGGAACTTTTCCCCTTAGTAGGGGGGTCAATAACAAGGGGGCACAGATTCAGGGTAAGGGGCAGGAGATTTAGGGGGGATTTGAGGAGGAACTTTTTCACCCAGAGGGTGGTTGGAAGCTGGAACTCACTGCCTGAAAGGGTGGTAGAGGCAGGAACCCTCACAACATTCAAGAAGCATTTGGATGAGCACTTGAAATGCCATTGCATACAAGGCTATGGACCAAATGCTGGAAAATGGGATTAGACTGGACAGGGAGGGATGGGCGGCGCAGACACGATGGGCCGAAGGGCCTCTTTCTGTGCTGTAAAACTCTATGACTCTATGACTCTAATTAAATATATACTTTGGTTCTGTCTTCACAAAAGAGGACACAAATAACCTCCCAGAGATGTCGGGGAACATAGGGTCTAATGAGAGGGAGGAACTGAAAGAAATCAGTGTTTGTAGGGAAATGGTGTTAGGGAAATTGACGGGATTGAAGGCCGATAAATCCCCAGGGCCTGATAATCTACATCCTAGGGTACTTAAGGAAGTGGCCCTAGAAATAGTAGATGCATTGCTGGTCATCTTCCAAAATTCTATAGACTCTGGAACAGTTCCCATGGATTGGAGTGTAGCTAATGTAACCCCACTATTTAAAAAAGGTGGTAGAGAGAAAACGAGGATTATAGACCGGTAAGCCTGACATCAGTAGTGGGGAAAATGCTAGAGTCCATTATAAAAGATGTAATGGCAGAGCACTTGGAAAACAGTGACAGGATCGGACAAAGTCAACATGGATTTACAAAAGGCAAATCGGGCTTGACTAATCTATTGGAATTTTTTGTGGATGTAACTGGTAGAATAGATAAGGGAGAACCAGTGGATGTGGTGTATTTGGACTTTCAGAAGGCTTTCGATAGGTCGCACATAAGAGATTAGCGTGCAAAGTTAAAGGACATGGGATTGGGGGTAAGGTACTGACTTGGATAGCGAACTGGTTGGCAGACAGGAAACAAAGAGTTGGAATAAACGGGTCTTTTTCCGAGTGGCAGGCAGTGACTAGTGGGGTACCGCAGGGATCGGTGCCAAGACCCCAGCTATTCACAATATATATTAATGATCTGGACGAGGGAACTAGATGTAATATCTCCAAGTTTGCAGATGACACAAAGCTGGGTGGGCGTGTGTGCTGTGAGGAGGATGCAGAGAAACTCCAGTATGGTTTGGACAGGTTGGGTGATTGGGCAGATGCATGGCAGATGCAGTATAATGTGGATAAATGCGAGGTTATCCACTTTGGTGGCAAAAACAGGCAGGCAGATTATTATCTGAACGGCAATAGATTGGGAAAAGGGGAAGTGCAACGAGACCTGGGTGTCCATGTGCACCAGTCGCTGAAGGTAAGCATGCAGGTGCAGCAGGCAGTTAAGAAAGTAAATGGTATGTTGACCTTCATAGCGAGAGGATTCGAGTACAGGAGCAAGGATGTCTTGCTGCAGTTGTACAGGGCCTTGGTGAGACCACACCTTGAGTATTATGTGCAGTTTTGGTCGCCTTATCTGAGGAAGGATGTTCTTGCCATGGAGGGGGTGCAGCGAAGATTCACCAGACTGATACCTGGGATGTACAGGAATGACGTATGAAGAGAGATTGGGTCGATTAGGCTTATATTCGCTAGAGTTTAGAAGAATGAGAGGGGATCTCATTGAAACTTATAAAATTCTAACAGGACTAGACAGACTAGATGCAGGAAGGATATTCCCGATGGCAGGGGAGTCCAAAACCAGGGGTCATAGTCTAAGGATAAGGGGTAAGCCATTTAGGACTGAGATGAGGAGGAACTTCTTCACCCAGAGAGTGGTGAACCTGTGGCATTCTCTACCGCAGAAGGCAGTTGAGGCCAATTCATTAAATATATTCAAGAAGGAGTTAATATATTTCTTAAGTCTAAAGGAATCAACGGATATGGGGAGAAAGCAGGGATAGGGTACTGAATTTGGATGATCAGCCATGATCTCATTAAATGGCGGAGCAGGCTCGAGGAGCCGAATGGCCTACTCCTGCTCCTATATTCTACGTTTCTATGTTTCTATGAGAGGTCAATGTCCCAATCTTTAGTAATTATCTGTTTCAATGACAAAAATGTGGATAATCTGAATGAACGCATGAAGCATACGTTTTAAGTATTTCTTTCCACTACAACTGGCTAAAAGTTACTGCCGGTTAGTTGCTGCACAAAACTATTTCTGACCTAATTTGATCCTTCTATTCACCATTTTAAACTCTGGAAAGATCTTACATTCCTGAGAATTGATTTTTCTATTTGTTGTGTGAGAATTAAGCAACTAACGGGAGGAGGAGGCTCCATGAATATCCCCATCCTCAATGATAGTGGAGCCCATCATGTGAGTGCAAAACACAAGGCTGAAGCGTTTGCAACCATCTTCAGCCAGAAGTGCCAAGTGGATGATCCATATCAGCCTACTCCTGAGGTCCCTACCATCACAGAAGCCAGTCTTCAGCCAATTCGATTCACTTCACGTGATATCAGAAACGACTGAGCGCATTGGATACAACAAAGGCTATGGTTTCCTGAAATATCCCGGCTATCGGGCTTAAGACTTGTGCTCCAGAACTAGCCGCGCCTCTAGCCAAGCTGTTCCAGTACAACTACAACATTGGCATCTATCCAACAATGTGGAAAACTGCCCAGGTATGTCCTGTCCACAAAAAGCAGGACAAACCCAATCTGGCCAATTACTGCCCCATCAGTCTACTCTCAATCATCAGCAAAGTAATGGAAGTTGTCATCAATAGTGCTATCAAGCGGCACTTACTCACCAATAACCTGCTCACTGATGCCCAGTTTGGGTTCCGCCAAGACCACTTGGCTCCCGGCTTCATTACAGCCTTGGTCCAAACATGGACAAAGGAACTGAATTCCAGAGGTGAGAGTGACTGCCCTTGACATCAAGGCAGCATTTGACCGAGTATGGCATCGAGGAGCCCTAGTAAAACTGAAGTCAATGGGAATCGGGGGGAAAACTCTCCACTGGCTGGAGTCATACCTAGCACAAAGGAAGATGGTTGTGGTCGTTGAATGTCAATCATCACAGCCCCAGGTCATCGCTGCAGGAGTTCCTCAGGGCAGTGTCCTAGGCCCAACCATCTTCAGCTGCTTCATCAATAAACTTCCCTCCAACATAAGGTCAGAAATGGGGCTGTTCGCTGATGACTGCGCCATTCACAACTCCTCAGATAATGAAGCAGTCCATGCCCACATGCAACAAGACCTGGACGATGTTCAGGCTTGGGCTGTTAGCAGCAGGTAACATTCGCGCCACACAAGTGCCAGGCAATGACTATCTCCAACAAATGAGAGTCTAACCACCGCCCATTGACATTCAACGGCATTACCATCACTGAATCCTCCACCATCAACATCCTGGGGGTCACCATTGACCAGAAACTTAACTGGACCAGTCACATAAATACAGTGGCAACAAGGGCAGGTCAGAGGCTAGGTAGTCTGCAGCGAGTGTCTCATCTCCTGACTCCCCAAGGGCTTTCCACCATCTACAAGGCACAAGTAAGGAGTGTGATGGAATACTCTCCATTTGCCTGGATGAGTGCAGCTCCACCAACACTCAAAAAACTTGACACCATCCAGGACAAAGCAGCCCGCTTGATTGGCACCCCATCCACCACCTTAAACATTCACTCCCTCCACCACCGGCGTACCGGGGCTGCAGTGTGCACCATCTACAAGATGCACTGCAGCAACTCGCCAAGGCTTCTTCAGCAGCACCTCCCAAACTCGCGACCTCTTCCACCTAGAAGGACAAGGGCAGTAGGCACATGGGAACACCACCACCTCCACGTTCCCCTCCAAGTTACACACCATCCTGATTTGGCACTATATCAATGATCCTTCATCGTCGCTGGGTGAAAATCCTGCAACTCCCTCCCTAACAGCACTGTGGGAGTAACTTCACCACACAGACTGCAATGGTTCAAGGCGGCGGCTCACCACCACCTTCTCAAGGGCAGTTAGGGATGGGCAATAAATGCTCGCCGTGCCAGCAATGCCCACATCCCATAAACAAATAATAAATAAATAAATAATAGTACTGCTGCTGCAATTTTTCTGGAAATTAATGCTGGTAGACAGCTTCTGTTGAGGCGCTAGAGAAACTACAGGCAAGTCAATAGTATGACCTTGGGGGACAATTTTACATGTATCATTCCGAGTTATGCGCTCAGGCAGGCAAACAGGTAATCTGGTCCCAGGCCTCTACTTGTACCAAACTGAAACTGAAGCTATTTGAGACTGACCTCATAATTCACTGCTTCATAACACTGGGCTCCAACTCCCCTGGCACTGCACTGCCTAAACAATTGTGTTTTATGGAACTCACCAAAACATCTGAACTTTTTTTGCCTTCTTAAAACTCTGTGGACAAACCTTTCATCTTTGCATAAAAAGGAAGGTGTTGTGCGCACCAGTACACAGACCTACACAGTGGCTGACCCAAGTTGTGCATTCTGAACTGAGTCATTAAGCTTACATTCCAATGAAATCCTTAGAAAGCATAGCAGGAACTGGTGCATCATGTAATATTCTAGAATATTTCCATGAGAAAATTTACCCATCTTGTGCATGGCTAAAGGAAAAAGTAACTCTATAGTAAGTACCAGTAAAAGTATCTCCAGATGCTGGCAAATCATATCCATGGCTATCATGCATCATTCCTCATTCCATTGTATATGTAGGGAACTTTCTCCAGCTCCAATCCATTGGACAAAATAGGGCTGAAATTCCTCCAGGGCTCCCGTGGTCCCACAACTCTGGTTGGAGACTCGCAGAACCCCTCTGAAAATGGAAGAGACCTGGTTGCATTGGGTCTTCACTGTTTCTGGGAGTTTCCAACTTGTTTTATGAAGGCTGGAATCGCAGCCCAATTTTTACAAGGCAAATGAGTCAAGGGAGGAAGAACCAGGAGCCGGGAGTTCCTACACCAGGAGTTCTGGCTTCACTCACTCAGTTGGCACCTGATGTATTTCGGGAAGCCTGTATGCCAAATAAACTTAGGCATAACGGCCTCCTTATAGATAAAAAGAGGACCCCACCAGGTCAAGGTAATGGCCTGGATGCCTAAAGGAATGTCAGAATTTTTTTTTTAAAGATTGATCTTATAAGGGGGCTCAAAAGGACATGGCTGAGGTGAGCCTGAGCAAACTGACTCCAACTCTACCCCCTCCCCCCCCGATTGCCAGTGGGTTCTGCAGTTTTCGGCTGCATGGGGCAGGCATGTGCCGGAGACACACCCATAATGGCACTTGCGCTTGCCTGCCACGCAGTTTAAGGGCTTTACCAGTGACCCTGCAAACTCCAGTGTAACTATCAGGATAGTGTTCTGAAGAATTCAGGGCAAATATGATCAATGGACTAAATATTTATTCCATAATTATTTTTTATATTAACAGTTAACCAATGTTACATCTGTTGAGATTTTACATATACTGAAGGGGAGAAATTCACTGTCGCCCTGTTAGGGGCGCTAATTTTTAAAAGTTAGCGCCAGGCGCTAACGATGTCAAACTTTTGAAAAATTTGCCGTTTGCGTTCCAAGCAGTAAGTGGAGTGCTAAATCAAGCGCTCCACTTCCTGCTTGGAGCGCAATCTGCAGCAGGCGGGGCAGAGACTTCAGCAGTGCTGTACACTGGGCCGTGCCGCGCTGCCGCGTTCAACGGCTCCATCCCTCCCTTAAAAGGAAAGGCCATTGCTGCAGGCTCTGCAATATAAAAAGTACCTACCTGGACCAACAATGCAGCCATGATCCCGCGCAATCAGCCCGGCAGTCAATCAGAGTGCCGGGCTGATCGATCACGGGCAGGAACCCGTGAAAAAAACTGGAAGATAGGTACCTCGGCCACCTCGCCTTTAATCATCGCCCCTGCAGCGGCTGGTCACCTGATGCACGTCTCCTGCAGCTGGCGGTGTTTTTGACTGGCGCTGCTGCAGGGGGCAGAAGTCAATTTCGGGTCTAGGGCACTACCGGGGCGATGCACGCGGCGATGACATCACGATCTCCGGGCGAAGGAGAATGGGGCACAATGCCATCGCAAAACTCCCACCGATTATGGCGGGAGTCGATGTCAGCGCCACATCTGGTCGCAAAGCCATTTGCGCCCCGTTAGTGCCCCCCCCGCTAACGGGAGGCGCAAAGGCACCCAATTTCGCCCCCGATGTCTAATAATTTTGTTTTCCTTGTCAAAACAAGGTTACTGCTATGTAAATTCCTTTCATTAAAACCATTCAAAGTACAATCTACTTTGGATAGATTTAAATAGGTTGTGTTTGAAATAAGATTTTCTAATGTACTTCTAAATCCAGCAAAACCTGTTCACATTAGTTTTCTTTTGCAATGCCATTAAAAAACATAACCACTGAAACCACATCATCAGATTTTTAGTCACCAACAAGGTTCCTAATGTTAATAAGTAACATAACAAGAAAGTTTTTGGGAAATAAAACTGGAGCCAAAATCTACGATGTTCATATTGACAACAAAAGTAAATGAAACAGTTTTATCCCCAGTGATCTTCCAGTTACCATAAATTTGGCTGAAAACTTATTTGTATGATTTTTTCCTGTCCTTGATTTATATGTGTTCCCTTAGCCATGTTGTAATTTTCACCTTTGATTTCTCTCAAGGCCAAAAAGTGAACAGATGGGCACTTTGTGTACTCTTTACGATAAATCATAACAAAATTCAACTTGTGGCATGATGTGTGGTGTTTACAGAAAACATTTACAAGTCAAACAAATTTCCGTTGTAACTCAGCAAGGAGCTGAGGCAGAGGCAGGCAGCAGCCAGGTTAAGGAACGTGGCATTAAAAGGAACGTAGCCACATGGATAGGGATATGGCTTGTGAAGAAAGAGCAAGAGTAGGGGTGAATGGATTTTTTTTGGATTGGTAGGATGTGGACAGTGGTCTGCTCTAGGGATAGATGCTAGTTTAATGAGGCTATTAAATTAGGGGGCATGGAAAATGCTGAGGAAAACATTTGCCCTGAAATTCCTTCAGGTCCATAGCGCCATTATAGTGCCAGAAAATAATGCCATTCACCAGACGAGGGAGTTAGATACAAGTTATCTGTGTAAGTTAATTTGCGTATGAGCAGGTGTAAGTTCTGGGATAATTGTCGTGTAAAATGAGTGTAAACAGCTGAAATCCCAGGATACTTCTGTGCAATAACAGTGTAACTTAAGAACATAAGAAATAGGAGCAGGAGTAGGCCATTTGGCCCTTCGCGCCTGCTCCGCCATTCAATAAGGTCATGGCTGATCTTCTACTTCATTTCCACTTTCCTGCACTATCCCCATATCCATCAATTCCCTTAATATTCAAAAATCTATCGATCTCTGTTTTGAATATACTCAACGACTGAGCCTCCAGAGCCCTCTGGGGTAGAGAACAGCAACACTCACACTTCATTCTGGTTAAGGGTCCCTACTAATTACCGAGCCTGCACTATGGCTACGTGCAACCCCAAAAACACCTTCCTCCACTCTAACATCTCCTCATCCCCACATCTTCCATTTCACAAGGTTTAACTTTTACCTTGGCCAGCTATAGCATTAATGTTTTATTTCCTGCTTAACGTCCTTTAGTGTTACTTTTGCTAGTTGAATAGCTGTCAACCTGAAAAGTGTGAAGTGAGCTTAAGCCAAATTTCCTTGGAGCCTGAGTAATTTAGCCAGGAGTGTAGTAGTGGGGAGGAAAATTGGATGAGACCTAAATATACCAGGCCATGTCGCATCACACTGAAGAAGGCAGGGCTGAAGAAGGGCTTTCCCACACTGGGAATTTACTTGACTCCCACCTCTCTTCTGCTCAGCAATCTGAGCAGTGAGAAGAACCTGGTGTTCATATCAGCTTAAAGATGGAAGTGGATCCCACCACAGTCTCCAGGCTGCAGTCCCAGACCCCAGAAATAATTGCAAGAAATATTATTAATTGGCCCTAAATGCGGCTGATCAGCTTGTTGGACCAGAAGTTTTGGGGAGGATAAACCAGCGTTCCCTCAAGTGGTCATACAGCACCGTATGCAATCTGGGCACCATACTTCAGGAAGGATGTCAAGGCCTTAGAGTGAGTGCAGAAGAGATTTACTAGAATGGTACGGCGGCGGCGGACCTGAGTGGAGCGAGGCAGTGGCGACGATTTAAGAGGCGGCGAGGCGCAGGTATGCTCCACAGCAGCGGTGGCAGCGGACCTGAGTGGAGCAAGGCAGCGGCGGCGAGGCGCAGGTAGGCCACACAGCAGCGGCAGTAGCGGACCTGAGTGGAGCGAGGCAGCGGCGGCGATTTAAGAGGCGGCGAGGCGCAGGTAGGCCCCACAGCGGCAGCGGACCTGAGTGGAGCAAGGCAGCGGCGGTGATTTAAGAGGCGGCAAGGTGCAGGTAGGCCCCACAGCAGCGGCGGCGGTGGACCTGAGTGGAGCAAGGCAGCGGCGGTGATTGAAGAGGCGGCGAGGCGCTGGTAGGCCCCACTGTGGCAGCAGCGGCGGCGGCAGACCTGTGTGGAGCGAGGCAGCGGCGGGGATTTAAGAGGCGGCGAGGCACAGGTAGGCTTACCAATCTCCGAGCTCAGAGGGAGGGAGAGAGAAAAGTAAAAAGTAATCGAAGTGTGACATCACCAGAAAGCAGGTAAGTGATTGGTTGGTGAGTATTTCTCTCTTGCTCCTTTTTTCCAAACTTAAATTTTGTGGTTTATAGGGTGTCTGTGGTGTAGTGGGGACTGCTGGTAAACCAGGGCCCTTAAGTATATCATTTAATTGTAGTATAATTGGTGGGATTGATTTGATTTAATTTAATTTGAATTAATTAAAGGGTAAGTCATGGCAGGAGAGCTCGGCCCTGTGGTATGCTCCTCCTGCGTTATGTGGGAAATCAGGGACACTTCCTGTGTCCCTGACGACCATGTGTGCAGGAAGTGTGTCCAGCTGTAGCTACTGACAGACCGCATTGCGGTGCTGGAGCTGCGAGTGGATACATACTGGAGCATACGCGATGCTGAGGAGGTCGTGGATAACACGTTTAGGGAGTTGGTCACACCGCAGGTAAAGGCTGCACAGGCAGGAAGAGAATGGGTGACCACCAGGCAGAGTAGTAGGCGCAGGCAGGTGGTGCAGCGGTCCCCTGTGGCTATCTCCCTCTCAAACAGATATACCGCTTTGGATATTGGTGAGGGAGATGGCTTATCAGAGGAAGGCAGCAGCAGCCAACTTCCTGGCACCAGGGGTGGTTCTGCTGCACAGGGCAGGAGGAAAAAGAGTGGGAGAGCTATAGTAATAGGGGATTCTATTGTAAGGGGAATAGATAGGTGTTTCTGCGGCCGCAAACGAGACTCCAGGATGGTATGCTGCCTCCCTGGTGCAAGGGTTAAGGATGTCTCAGAACGGCTGCAGAACATTTTGGAAGGGGAGGGTGAGCAGCCAGTTGTCGTGGTGCATATAGGTACCAACGATATACGTAAAAACCGGGATGAGGTCCTAAAAGCTGAATATAGGGAGTTAGGAGGTAAAGTAAAAAATAGGACCTCAAAGGTAGTAATCTCAGGATTGCTACCAGTGCCACGTGCTAGTCAGAGTTGAAATAGAAGGATATTTCAGATGAATATGTGGCTAGAGGAATGGTGCAAGGGGGAGGGATTCAAATTCCTGGGACATTGGAACTGGTTCTGGGGGAGGTGGGACCAGTACAGACCGGACGGTTTGCACCTGGGCAGGACCAGGACCGCTGTCCTAGGGGGAGTGTTTGCTAGTGCTCTGGGGGAGGGTTTAAACTAAAATGGCAGGGGGTTGGGAACCTGAGCAGGGAGACAGAGGAAAGGGAAACAAGGATAGAAGCAAAAGAAAGGAAGGAGAAAAGCAAAGGTGGCAGTCAGAGAAATCAAGGGTTTAAATCAAACATGGCCACAGTAAATAATAATTCTAAGAGGAAGAAGAGTGTTAAAAAAACAAGCCTGAAGGCCTTGTGTCTTAATGCGAGGAGCATTCATAATAAGGTGGATGAATTAGCTGCGCAAATAGAGGTAAACAGATATTATATGCTTGGGATTACAGAAACATGGCTCCAGGGTGACCAAGGATGGGAACTCAACATCCAAGGGTATTCAATATTCAGGAAGGATAGGCAAAAAGGAAAAGAAGGTGGGGTAGCATTGCTGGTTAAAGAGGGGATTAATACAATTGAAAGGAAGGATATTAGCTCTGATGATGTGGAATATGTATGGGTAGAACTGAGAAATAGCAAGGGGCAGAAAACGTTAGTGGGAGTGGTATACAGACCTCCAAACAGTAATGCGGAGGTTGGGGATGGCATTAAACGGGAAATTAGAGACGCGTGCAATAAGGGCACAGCAGTTATCATGGGTGACTTTAATCTACATATAGATTGGGCTAACCAAATTAGTAACAATATTGTGGAGGAGGAATTCCTGGAGTGTATACGAGATGGTTTCCTGGACCAATATGTCAGGGAACGAACTAGAGATCAGGCCATCTTAGACTGGGTATTATGTAATGAGAAAGGATTAATTAGCAATCTTGTTGTGCGAGGCCCCTTGGGTCAGAGCAATCATAATATGATAGAATTCTTCATTAAGATGGAGAGCGAAGTAGTTGACTCAGAGACTTGGGTCCTGAATTTAAATAAAGGAAACTACGATGGTATGAGGCGCGAGTTGGGTAGGATTGATTGGGGAATGTTACTCAAACGGTTGACAGTGGATAGGCAATGGCAAACATTCAAAGATCGCATGGATGAACTACGGAATTTGTTCATCCCTGTTTGGCATAAAACTAAATCAAAAAAGTTGACTCAACCGTGGCTAACAAGGGAAATTAGGCATAGCATAAGATCCAAGGAGAAGACATATAAATTGGCAAGAAAAAGCAGTAAACCTGAGGATTGGGAGCAGTTTAGGATTCAGCAAAGGAGGACAAAAGGATTAATTAAGAAGGGTAAAATAGAGTATGAGAGTAAGCTTGCGGGGAACATAAAAACTGACTGCAAAAGCTTTTATAGATATGTGAAGGGAAAAAGGTTGGTGAAGTCAAGCGTAGGTCCTTGCAGTCAGAATCAGGGGAATTTATAATGGGGAACAAAGAAATGGCAGATCAATTAAATACATACTTTGGTTCTGTCTTCACAAAGGAGGACACAAATAACCTCCCAGAGATGTCGGGGAACATAGGGTCTAATGAGAGGGAGGAACTGAAAGAAATCAGTATTTGTAGGGAAATGGTGTTCGGGAAATTGACGGGATTGAAGGCCGATAAATCCCCAGGGCCTGATAATCTACATCCTAGGGTACTTAAGGAAGTGGCCCTAGAAATAGTAGATCAATTGCTGGTCATCTTCCAAAATTCAATAGACTCTGGAACAGTTCCCATGGATTGGAGGGTAGCTAATGTAACCCCACTATTCAAAAAAGGTGTTAGAGAGAAAACGGGGATTATAGACTGGTAAGCCTGACATCGGTAGTGGGGGAAAAGCTAGAATCCATTGTAAAAAATGTAATAGCAGAGCACTTGGAAAACAGTGACAGGATCGGACAAAGTCAACATGGATTTACAAAAGGTAAATTGTGCTTGACTAATATACTGTAATTTTTTGAGGATGTAACTGGTAGAATGGTTAAGGGAGAACCCGTGGATGTTGTGTATTTGGACTTTCAAAAGGCTTTCGATAAGGTCCCGCATAAGAGATTAGCGAGTAAAGTTAAGGCACATGGGATTGGGGGCGAAGTACTGACTTGGATAAAGAACTGGTTGGCAGACAGGAAATAAAGAGTTGGAATAAACGGCTCTTTTTCCAAGTGGCAGGCAGTGACTAGTGGGGTACCGCAGGGATCGGTCCTAGGGCCCCAGCTATTCACAATATATATGAATGATCTAGATGAGGGAACTAGTTGGAATATCTCCAAGTTTGCAGACGACACAAAGCTGGGTGGGCGTGTGTGCTGTGAAGAGGATGCCGAGAAACTCCAGTATGATTTGGACAGGTTGGGTGATTGGGCAGAAGCATGGCAGATTCAATATAACGTGGATAAATGCGAGGTTATCCACTTTGGTGGCAAAAACAGGAAGGCAAATTATTATCTGTACGGCAATAGATTGGGAGAAGGGGAAGTGCAACGAGACCTGGGTGTCCTTGTGCACCAGTCGCTGAAGGTAAGCATGCAGGTGCAGCAGGTGGTTAAGAAGGCAAATGGCATGTTGGCCTTCGTAGCGAGAGGGTTCGAGTACAGGAACAAGGATGTCTTGCTGCAGTTGTACAGGGCCTTGGTGAGACCACACCTTAAGTATTGTGTGCTGTTTTGGTCGCCTTATCTGAAGAAGGATGTTCTTGCCATGGAGGGAGTGCAGCAAAGATTCACCAGACTGATACCTTGGATGGCAGGAATGATGTATGAGGAGAGATTGGGTCGATTGGGCTTATACTCGCTGGAGTTTAGAAGAATGAGAGGGGATCTCATTGAAACTTATAAAATTCTAACAGGACTGGACAGACTGGATGCAGGAAGGATGTTCCCGATGGCCGGGGAGTCCAGAACCAGGGGTCACAGTCTAAGGATAAGGGGTAAGCCATTTAGGACAGAGATGAGGAGGAATTTCTTCACCCAGAGAGTGGTGAACCTGTGGAAATCTCTACCACAGAAGGCAGTGGAGGCCAATTCATTAAATATATTCAAGAAGGAGTTGGATATATTTCTTAAGGCTAAAGGGATCAAGGGATATGGGGAGAAGGCAGGGACAGGGAACTGAATTTGGATGATCAGCCATGATCTCATTGAATGGCGGAGCAGGCTCGAGGGGCCGAATGGCCTACTCCTGCTCCTATCTTCTATGTTTCTATGGTACCAAGTGTGCAAGACTTCAGTTAGTTGGAGAGACTAGAGAAGCTGGGCCTGTTCTCCTTGGAGCAGAGAACGTTCAAGGGAGATTTAATAGAGGCATTCAAAATCATGAAGGGTTTTGATAGAGTAAAT